>NC_056519.1:23944033-23962220 GCF_014905685.2 Nematolebias whitei | reverse complement strand
TTTTTTTTCCTTCTAAAAATGCGCTGAGATCTTTTCAAATCTTTACAATACTTTGAATCAAAACCTTCAGAGTACCTCCTTCATTTTTAGATTTTAGCTACAGTTGTGCTGGTTTTAGCTATTGTTTTGCTGTTAGCTACTGCTTTGTTAATTTTATTTTTTTAGCCACTTTCTTGCTAGTTTTAGCCTTTAGCTACCATTTTGCTGGACACTGGCCTGCTATTTTTAGCTTTAAGCTATTGTTCTGTTGGTTTAGCTTTTAGCTACTGTTCTGCTAGTTTTAGCCTTTAGCTACTGTTCTGCTGGTTTAGCTTTTAGCTGCGGTTCAGCTATTTTTAACTTTTAGCTACTGTTCTGTTGGTTTAGCTTGTAGCTGCTGTTCAGCTAGTTATGGCCTTTGGCTACTGTTGTGCTGGTTTAGCTACTGTACTACTAATTTTAGCCTTTAGCTACTGTTGTGCTAGTTTAGCTTTTAGCTACTGTACTTCTAATTTTAGCCTTTAGCTACTGTTCTGCTAGTTTTAGCCTTTAGCTACTTTTCTGTTGGTTTAGCTTTTAGTTACTGTACTACTAATTTTAGCCTTTAGCTATTGTTCTGCTGGTTTAGCTTTTAGCTACTGATCTGCTGGTTTAGATTTTAGCTACTGTTCTGCTAGTTTTAGCCTTTAACTACTGTTCTGCTGGTTTAGCTTTTAGCTACTGTACTATTAGTTTTAGTCTTTAGCTACTGTTCTGCTAGTTTAGCTTTAAGCTGCTGTTCAGCTAGTTTTAACCTTTAGCTACTGTTCTGCTTGTTTAGCTTTTAACTACTGTTCTGTTTGTTTTAGCATTTAGCTACTGTTCTGCTGGTTTTAGCTTGTAGTTATTGTTCAGATGAGTTAAGGTTTCGGCTTTTGTTTAGCTAATTTTTGCTTCTGCACTTCTTCGCCTTTCATTTGATGGTTTTAGCCTCAGTCTGTGTCATAAAGGAAATGTATGTTTGAAGGACATTTGTAGATTGGTCAGAAACATTGATGTGAAATTAAAAATGGATCCATCCTAACGTTCTGAAATTAGTGCCCATGTTTACAAAGGAAAGGTGAAGTGAAGTAATGACCCCGTTGTCCAAACTAGGCACAGCTGTGGGTGTGACTGGAGCTCAGCTTGTCCTGTTAGCTAAATGTGTCCTGTGATGTCTGCCATCAGAGCCTCCATGAGGTAATGAGGTGGAAGCTCTTCTGCAAACCTGACGCCGCTGCACTCTCGTTTCTGTCCACGTGGCTCACCGAGACGTCGTCACCCCGAGCTTTCAGCACACAACGTGCATTATTCAGTCTTGCTCAGTCACGGTGCTTTTTAATTGCTGAAAAACAGGGAATTAGAGCGTCGTTCATACACACTCTCACTTTTACATCGGCCCATTTGGAAAATGACGGAGCTGGATCTGTTACAGCTCGGAGCAACAACAGCCGCCAGGACGTAACTAAATATGTCTCACCTCCTGCACCACTCAAGCTGCCACGGAGTCGAGTGTGTATGACAGAACTGTGATTTATTTACAGTGGGGACATTACTGACTTATTGGAGTCTGACCAACTTCAGGGTGAGCCCAGACCAAAACAACAAACACATCAAACTATCACCTTCTGCATCCATCCATCATCTTTACCTACTTCTTCCTTTTCAGGTCATGGGGGTCACTGGTGCCCATGTCCAACAGTCACTGTGTGAGAGGTGGGGGATGGACAGGTCTCCAGTCCATCACAGGGACACATAGAGACAAACCAGACAAACAACCATTCACTCTCTCACTCACACCTAGAGACAATTTAGTTACCAATCAGTCTAACATACATGTTTTTGGTCTGTGGGAGGAAACCAGAGTACCTGGAGAAAACCCACACGGCACAGAGAGAACATACAAAATCCACCCAGAAAGGCCCCTCGGCTGGGATTTGAACCAGTGACCTTCCCGCTGAGAGGCAACAGTAGGCCTGTCACGATAAACAATAAATCAATTAATCGCATGATAAATGAAAATTATCAACCTCATTTTCATTTATCAGCTTTATCGTTTCTTTGTATCTCTACTGAAGACACTGGATGACAAAAGGTTCAACTCCGGTGCTCTTCATTGACCCCTCCCTTTATATTTTCTCTTTAAAATCTGTTTTAACTGTCCAAAAATCACGTTTTTGGATCATTAAAAGCAGCTACATTGAGAAGCTAAGCTACGAACTAAGCTAACAGGTTGACCTCGGGGAAAAGAACCTGTCTTGTCGAAGCTCCAAAATTCACAGTTGAAACTCATGAAAACTGCTATGCTAAAGAGCTCAAACCACACCGAGCATCTGCCATTTTGAGAACCGACAAACGGGAACGAGAGACAGCCCATGTCATGTCAAGGGGCCTCCCTCCCATTTTTCTTAGAGACACGCTGCTTGCTCCCTTACTATCCATCCTTCAGTTCAAACAGTCTTATACTGTCATCCAGTGGTCAACAAAAGGAACTACACACAAAAATTAACCAACATTTCTTTTTAAATTTACAATAGTAATGATTGTCAAATTTCAAACAATATTATTGTTTATTGCAATAATTTCTGAGACAATTAATCACCCAGCAAAATTTGTTATCATGACAGGCCTTGGCAACAGCTCTACCAACTGAGCCACCATGCCGCCGCATTTTTTTCTCTTACCTGAAGAAACAAAAATAACCAAAACACAGGTCTCTTATCTCACTAAGATAACAAAAAACAGAATAAAAGTTCAAATAAAGCTACAAACTCCTCACAAAACTATTAACTAATTATCCAACATTAACCAGTGACAGCAGGTCAGCTGTGGCTGGTTGGGAAGCACAGAGTAGGGATGTGCGATATGGCATAAAATTCATATCACGATCTGTATTGTGATGGGTGGCGGTAATGATATATATCACGATATGTTTTTGGTATAAAACTTTCAATAGGAATGAAAAAAAAGCATAGGGTGTCATTTTGCCATCATTTATTTTGAAAACTGTTATACCACAAAATAATCTCAATTAAGAAGATTCCACTACTAGGTCCAGAGAGTTTTTAAATAAAAAAACAAATCAAGTATTAGGCTTCTTTCTTGTAGTGCAAAACAGTGCAAAATATATCAAATGTAGTTTTAGCCATATGTTTTAAACAAAAGGATATGTTGGTAACTGAGCAGTTTCCAGTCAGCAACAGAGCAGCATTGAAAACACTTCACCCTCCAACCCTCTAGTGGGCGTCTCCTTCCGCTTTTAAAGAGAGCTGACACAAAATGGCGACCAGTTTCCTCTGTGGCTTTGACCAGAGTGTCTCGCAGTAAAATCATGCAACACGGCGTTCTTTTACAGATCAGAGAGCAGGTTTAACCCCATTTTTTGGAGGCTCAAATGCACTCTCTAAAGTTGAACAACGAACTTTTGACAAAAAAAAAAAAAAAGAAGCTTTCAACGGAACACAGCATTTTGCACGTGTCCGAATACGAGTACGGCAAGCTAGCCGTAGTTAGCTTGTAGCTTCGCTACTTAGCTCTTGAAGAAAGGACTTTAACTCCACTTACGCACAGTTTTCAACTAAAAAAAGTTACGATTAAAAGTTACAACTCTGATTTGACATCAGACACAGCATTACTGCAGTTAGCCGGTAGAAGACAGATCTCTATCATGGGCTAAATGTCTACTGTTTCTACCATGTACCGTATATATCGCACATTCCTAGCGCAGAGTGAGAGGAAGCTGACGTCATCACTTCCACAGCTCCTCTCGTCAGGCAGCCAATCACCGATTATCTCCTCTGTGTCCTCCGATCACAGCAGAGTACCTGGACACTAATTCACACACAAAAGTCTTCGACAGTCGTAACAGTATCTGTTTAGGTCAAACTTTGTAAATGCCAATAATGTTCCTACCACCCAGCGCTGTGAGATGTTTTATCTCTGAGTGTGTGTTAGAGATTACTCTCAGCTACCACATCCAATCTGACTAACTGAAGCCTTTCATTCTTTGGTTCATGAGATATTTTGCTAACAGACAAGCAGCATTGACTCCAACAGTTTTAGGCAAAGATCGTTGAACTGTGTTGCGTGACCTTCAGCTACACCCAGTGTTAGTTCAATATCTCTAAGGTTGACTGAGTTATAGCCACTTGAGTGTTTTCTAAGTAGAGTTGGCTGTGGCCGCCATCATAAATTAAATTGGCTCCACAAGTTAATCAGTTCAAGCCGTTTATCCACTGGTGACTTTCTGAACGTTAAGTCCACCCTGTAGTTCATGAGATATTTTGCTAACAGACTTACAGACGCATACAAAAACATTGTTGTGTTTCATTGTTTTTAGATGTTTGTGCACCCGTCTAACTGACTGCATCCGCAGGTGAATTTGACACTCGGCTGAGGAAGAACATGACCCCGGGTATCATCTCCGCCCTGCTGCTGCTCCGTCCTTCACGAGAAGACCCCGGACTTGTTGTGGGCTCCACAGACCAGGTCGCTGCCTCTTGTCAATCAAAACAGACACTTCACAAAAGACTGATGGACTAAAAGCATGTGAGAAAACAACCGTATTCTACCGCGCGATGGGTTTGTCTCCTATTTATTCGACGTGTAAATATATTTTTTATAAAAATGTTCCGTCGTTGATGAATGTTCCGTATGGATGTTGTTTGAGCGGAACAGGAAGTTCGTGGTCTGCGCTTCATCGCCTACAAGTCACCTGAAAACACCCAGTAGAAACAGGAACGTTGCCCGGAGGTTCCTTAAAGGTTACGGAGCCGGTAACTTCGGAGACGTGCCGGCGACGCCCGTGGAGCGGTCCTTTCCACAACCGTTAGCAAACGTTCGTAAACGTTCCCGTGTTTACTGAGAGGTCACTTATCTTGGGGTTGTTGTTGTGGGTTAATCAGGCCCGTTTAGAACTGATCAAATGTGTCCATGTTTTCATTTCTCAACAGAGCCAAAGACTCATTTGATACGTTTTTTGTTGTTGCTCACCTCACTATTAAATATTTATACGGATAAAGCAAATGATGAAAAACTTGCTTCAACGTATAAAAAAATGTTCTACATGTTTGATTAGCTGTCGCTCTTCATCGTTTGAAGAAACATCTTTTGCTTTGGTTTGAGTCTTAAGCTTAAAATCAGTACGTTAGACATAATATTGGGAGAAATTGGACAAATGTGTTGCTGTCCCACAGAACTGTGTTTGAGACCAGCGAGCCATGTGGCCACACTTTTCATAATCATGGCCTGTATTTGTGTGTACAGCTTGGAAAACTTGTTTCTAGTCCAGTGGTTTCCAAACTTTTTAGCTTTTGACTCTCAAAATAAAAATTCACAGAACACAACCAATAAGCCCTTTAACAGATACTCATGAATCAATATACGGCTTTTCATACATTTGTAACCATTTCTTTTATGTTTTTGGAACACCAGTGTTTCCCCTACTATTATACAAGCAGAAAAAGGTAGAGTGCCCTCTCCGGGTCAGGGAGGAGGTCCATGCCCCAAGTGGAGGAGTTCAAGTACAGTATCTTGGAGTCTTGTTCACGAATGAGGGAAAAATGGAGCATGAGATCAATAGGTGGATAGGTGCAGCGTCTGCAGTGAAGCGGGCGCTGTACCGGTCTGTCGTGGTGAAGAGAGAGCTGAGTCAGAAGGCGAAGCTCTCAATTTACCGGTCGATCTACGTTCCTACCCTCATCTATGCTCATGAGCTTTGGGTTGTGACCGAAAGAACGAGATCTCGGATACAAGCGGCTGAAATAAGTTTTCTCCGCAGGGTGTCTGGGCTCTCCCTTAGAGATAGGGTGAGAAGCTCGACCATCCGGAAGGGACTCAAGAGTAGAGCCGCTGCTTCTCCACGTCGAGAGGAGCCAGTTGAGGTGGCTCGGGCATCTGGTTAGGATGCCTCCTGGACACCTCCCTGGTGATGTGTTCCGGACACGTCCCACCAGGAGGAGACCCAGAGGAAGACCCAGGACATGCTGGAGGGACTATGTTTCTCAGCTGGCCTGGGAACTCCTTGGGATTCCCCTGGAGGAGCTGGCCCAAGTGGCCGTGGAGAGGGAAGTCTGGGCCTCCCTACTTAAGCTGCTACCCCCACAACCCGACCCCGGATAAGCGGAAGAAAATGGATGGATGGATGGATGGATTATACAAGCGGGGCGCCCCGTCTACTGAATCGTGCGCACCTCCCCCCACAAAACACCTGTCGGCACTGACGCAACGCTAAGCTAGCGGCTTGCAATACGGGTGCACTAGCTACAAAGCCAAAGTCAGCCTCTTTCCTCATTCTGAACACCCCCTCCCCCACCTCACTGGAAAACTGTCAGTATAAACTGCACGCTGCGCAACTTGGGACGTGTCTCCACCCCCCACCTCACCAACCCCCATCGACAAAAGTCATGGACGAGATGAGCGCCCCGCCATGGCAAGTTATCTAGGGGAAACACTGACTTAGACTAAACACGCTGTTGGCAATCTTTATAAAGTTAATCTGAATTTTGTAGCTCTCCGGACCCACAGCGGGGTCCCCACCCAAACTGGTAACCACTGCACTAGACCGTTACTTTGCTGCCATGTCCCTTACATTTTTCTTATCAACTCCTATGGACTCACCTTGGTATGGGCCCCCACATTTAGGATTTATTTACTTTGGAGATGCGGACAGGCAGGTTTGGACCAGTTTTTTTAAATTACCGTAATTTCCGGCCTATTGAGCGCACCCAAATATAAGCTGCGTCCACTAAATTATTATTATTATTTTTAAAATTTGTACATATATAGGCTGTGCTTGTGTATAAGCCGCGGGTTGCCACATTGAAACATGAGATATTTACATGGAAAGATTTTTAAAAACTTTTAATGTACCGGGAACAAACACAGATACATACAGTAAATGTTTTTTTTTCCCTAAACAGTGCCTGTAACACGGCTGGTTAAAAAAATAAGTACAGTAGCCTACCAGGAAGTCATTGATCACTATCTTCACCCTCCTCCTGCACAAGCTTGTTCTGTCCTCTTCATCACGCAGCTATCTTTTGAAACCCGTTGGTGGTGGAGGATTATTTTACCCTGCTTCTCTTTCAGGATCCACTGCACACTTGAACAAAAGTTGTTCGTCTCATGTGGCCAGTTTTGGTGAACGATTTCTCGCCGCCAGTCGCCCAAGCCTCCCACCGAGCTCAGAGTGCCACATTAATGCACAGTTCACACTTATTTTGAGTGACTGCAAATACTTAGCTGTGCCCCCAGGGAGGAGGGAAACATAGTCCCCTTACTCCCTGATCTTTCCTCCCCATTTCATTGGTCCACTGTGACCTGTCCAGTAATTTCATTGGTCAGATTTTTTTTAACCTTTATTTATACAGGTAGTCTCATTGAGTCATGTGGATCCACCCCCCAAGAGGGATATGAGCGCCCGGGTGTGACGAGGCTAAATTTCTTGGCGGCATGAAACTCGTTAGCTTGTCAACAACAACAAAAATATCTATAAATTAGCTTCAGGATTGTATAAACTGCGGGGTTCAAAGCGTGTGAAAAAAAGTAGTGGCTTATAGTCCAGAAATTACGGTATTATTTTCAATCATAAGCTTTGTTAGATCTGTGGAATGAACTTTGTATCCTTAAATGTCATGAGCGTTCACATGCAGGCATCAATACAGTTCTGGTGACCCCTGTGAAATAAGTTGTTAGTGGCAAGAAGGTTCGCTTAAACCTGTCAGAATACAGAGAAATGATTTTCTTGGTTTGCTTAAAAATATATTCTTTTGATATATTTCTTTTTTGAGATATTAACTTTAGCTTTGATCAGTGTTTAATGATGAGACTGACGCAGAGAAAAAAAAATTGGTAAAAACAGCTTTATTGTTGTTTTGGTTTCCAAGTCCCAAAACAGATTGAAAATGTGTGTATCTTGAGTCCTCGCAGATCTGCTCCCCAAAAAAACTGTGTTTTTAAAAAAACATCCAGTTTGGAAAACATTTCTAAAAATCATTTTTGGTCTGTGGACCGGAGCGCAGACGCAGGACAAAATGTCAGATTTTGATTTTAATATCTAATGTGTTTGCACATGGGGCCTTGAGTCTCTGAAGCTGACCTCCTCACTGTAACATTTAAAATAAAGACCATTCAACTCTTTGGGTCATCAACTACAATTACATGTTTTTGTGGGGTTCAGAAACTGATTTATGACATTTTTACTGTATTGATGAAGGAAGCAGTGGAAGACGTCACCTTACATAGTCTTTAGCAGCTCAGCCTCCGTGATGTCTTATAAAATATCTCTGATCTGCAGAACATACTGTAGACATGATGTTTTTCATGAGAAACTACATACATTGAATATTAGGTTTAAAGGAGGTCCACAGTGACATTGACGGGGACATCAATCTATGATGGAGGCTTGTAATCCCATCCAGACATGTTTTATCTCACTGTGGTTCATGTTGCTTCCTGTTTCCTTGGAGCGTCTCCCAGTCCAACACATGCCTCTGTGCTGCTGTCATCTCCCACACAGGGTCAACGCTGATTCTCCGACATGCCTTCCTGTTTCCATCATTCCTCACCCAATTACAGCTGTGCCCCCTGTCGCCACTGTCCAGTTTCTTATTTTGATGTGAGATCTATTTTCATACAAGATACATTCCATTAAAAATGTCCAATAAGATCAGCGTCTTGTGTGGTTTTTCTTTCCCACAGCAGCGCTCCTGATTAACTTCGGGGCCCCGTGGTTCAGTGGGGTCACCTCAGTGATCTGTTTAATTGGCGCTCTTTCAGCGAGTCTCCATTCTTTCAGTCCTTTACAGGCAGTGGACCTCTCAGCGGCGTTTCCTGGTCTAAATGTGGACGCCACACAGAGAGTTGAGTTTCACTGCCAGTTGCTGCCACTTAAAAAAAAATCTGCCAGAGCGTAATGTGAAAAGCGCACGTGGCAGCGTTCACTTTGTTGTCTAAAACCAAGCTAATCCAATTCAATTCCATGCACATACCTCTGAGCAGTGAAGGGTTCTCTGCAGCTGGAGAGAACGTTACAGGACATGTTTTACTTCCACACAGACTTTTTTTTTATGTTGGCTGCAAAGTTTTTACTGCTAATGTGAAAAATGTAAATTTTACAATTTAATTAATATTAATTATTACTATTAATTACCATAATTTGCGCAATATCAGTGAACTGGTATGTTTTCATACATAAATCGCACCAGATTATAAGGCTCACTGTCGATTTGTGAGAAAATTAAAGGATTTTAAGTGTGCCTTATAGTCTGAAAAACACATAAGACAATTAGTAAAGTTCTTTAAGGAAGCAGCAGATTGTGTTGAGCCTTAGCTTCGTCACAGTCCCATCCTGAGCAAGCACCAAGGAGACAAGAAAGGAAAAAACTCCCTTTTTAAAAGGAAGAAACCTCCAGCAGAACCAGGCTCAGGACAAGCGGCCATCTTCTTCAACCGACTGGGTTTGAGAGGACAAGAAGGAGAGACGGATGAATACAGAATGACCGGTCCAGATGTACTTTCTATAGGAGGAAAAACAAGCAAACAAAAAAAAAACGATTGTAACTGAGAGAAGAGAAATTCATCAACTACGACAAGTTTGGCAGCAAGTTCTGGGGTTTCTTCAAATAAAGGCGTGTAAAAATACACAGAATACAAATTTGATGACAATTTAAAGTAGAAATAATTTGACTTTGCTTATAAGTACTTTAAATAGTTTAGTTAAGTTTGCATTCCCACTTTCTCACTGGCTGTCTAACGAGCTGCACGCATTTCTCCCCGTTCCCTGTTCTCCTGCTTTTTTGCTCTCTGTCTGTGTACAGAAGCAGCTCTTATTTTTACACATCTTCCAAAATGAAAACTACTGTTTTGGATCTGACCAACTGGACTTTTGATGTAAATTACAAAATCTTTTCAACAAAGCGACAGGGTCCTGGAGAACCCTCATCTGCTCGGACGAGATGCATGCAGCTGGGGGCGATGCGTTCACCTCTGCTATCAAATGAGGACGCCAAAATTGCTGATAATTGGATTTATTATAACAGGTTTCCTGTTTTTGGAATAGTCTGGATCTTGGTTTATCAACATACAAAGAAGACGGTCACAGCTAATTTGGACCTCGTCAGGCTGTTGTCTATGTGAAGGTTGGTTTGTGCTTCGAGGACTCAAAATCAGCTGATTTACGAGCTAAACCGTAAGTTGGAAGTGATTTGAATCGCAGGCCACTTGCAGCTTTGGGACTTGTCAGTATGGAAACCATCTTGAAGAGGCTCGTAAGCACGGACCAGCAGAATGCACCCTAATCTGGCCATTTCGGACCTTGGAAAGTTATCAGTACAGACTCAAAGGCTGACAATAAAAAATAGTCTGCTTGAATAAGTCAACAATTGTGGTTATCTGAATCTGTCTCGCCGGCTGACCTCGGATACAAGCCGACTTATCAATTTCTCCTCGGAAATGTATAAACTAAGGAAAAGCTTTGTCTACCGCAACCCCCCTCCCCTTCCTTCTGTGGAGGCTTATCAGAACTGTGCCAGCTGACCATCATCTTATCAGGACAATGGACTATCTGTTAGTGCTTCATGGACAGCCTCATCGTAAATGCATAATGTGTCCATAAATGTACTTGGCTGGCAGAGTTTTTTTAACGTGTCCTGTTAGGACAAGGTGTGAAGAGATCTTCTTTTGTAATGCCACTACCCTCTTCTCATGGCTTTGTCCCTTTTTCTATAAAAAAAAACATGTATTCCGAAAAGAATAAGAAGGCCACGCTTTATAGCAGCAGCTACGTGCACTCTGTCCATCTTTTGGACGGCTGTACGGACATGTTCTCGTTGTATCTCGGTGCAATGATAATAAAACTTATTCTGATTCTGATCTTATCTGCAGGTTCATATCACGTATTTGAAATGCAACAGAATGTGATTAAAAAACAGACTTTAAAACATTTATTTAACGTTTTATATGTGTTCTACCTTTCTGTTGTTGGGGAAAAATGTCTCCAGACTAAATCGTTGTTCAGCACAATTGTCAGGAACAGTGTCGGCTGGAAATGAGTGGATATAAAACGACGAGTTTTTGTATAACTTCTCACTGGGTCACAACTGTAGGAGACTAGTTGGTGACTCAAAATCGTTTGAAAATAGACAAAAGTTTGTTGAAGTCTTACTGAATTTTAGGTCTTTGCGATTAAGCACAGTTTGAGCGGATATTTTTAAAAAATCATAACCTATTTTTATGTGTACGGCTTGCAAAACTGTATTATAATCCATGCACATTATTTCAATGCCCATCTCTTCCCATGCCATACTCATCTCGGCTGGCTTTGTACCCACCTTGGCAGCCGCCCCACATTTATGATTTATTATACACTTTAATAATGAAGACTGGTAAATTCGGACCAATTTTTCAATAAATATTATTTATCATCTGCGTCGTTTTTAGACTTGGGCATTTGTGTCTGTAGTCTTCAATGTTTTATTTCATAAAGAAAGCTACATGGGGATGCAAAGGGTCTGAGTTAGCATGACATCTAACTATTCTGAGAGAAATGTGTTGGTCTAAAAGCCATGCATCCATCCATCCATCCATTTTCTCTACCCACCTCTCCTTTAGTCATGGGGTGCTGAGGCCTATCTACCTGTAGCAGGCTGTGCATTTTATACGTTGACCTTTAGTGGTGTCCTGCCTGAATCTTTCCACCTCTTAATACTGTCATTATGATGCCATGGCTAAAGAAACCATCAATAATACACAGAAAGGTATAACAGGACGCTGCATCACAGACAGGAAACTCATAGCAAGAATAAATACCATTACTAAAGCAAGAAACCCCATTAACACAATTTAACAAGTTTCCTTCCACTGCATCCACAACTGTGCTTCAAACATATTTAGCAAATGCATTAATGTTAACATACTAAAATGACAAAAATATAAAAAAATATAAATAAAATGCATTTTACTCACCAAAAGCTGATTATTCATCCACAAACTCCTTCCTCCTTTTTTCCCTCAGTACGAGTTCAGTTCCTCAGTCCTGCAGGTCATCGTGGAGACTCAGTTTCAACAAGAAGTTCTTTTCTCAGCATGGAAGCTAACGCTGAAAGTCCATTAGCTTCTGCAGATCAATGCAAAGGTGCAGTGTCCTATCTCTGACCAGTACGCTCTCTGACCGGCCATTCAAACATCATTAAAATGCTGATGTCATCTAACGCCTGCTAGAAGGCCCTGATGTCGCCAACTCAACATCTGATTGGTCAAAGCTACAGTTTCATTGCCATTTAATATGATCTTCAGCAGCCTGCACTGTTGATTCTGAAGGCCGTGGCAGATTTCTTTGACCCCGGCAACACATGATGGTCGAAATATAATTGGCTGAAAGCTCTATATAAACATCTTGTCATATTGTTTGATTATTCAGTTTTGAACTCTTTCTGTGTCTGCCTGCATCTTAGTTCCAACCAACCCCGCATCGACCAACCTAACGCATACGCTGCTGGAAGCTGCTCAACCACAAGAAAAGCTATGAAAAGAGAACAGACGTTTCAGAATAATAAGGAAAAAAAATGACATTTTAAAAATAAAATGTAAGTTAGTGATTCTGATTGTATTTAGGCCAGCTTATGCTTTGCTGGTCCTGATGGTCAACCACTGGTATCTATAAAAATCAATGTGTGAGAGGTGGGAGACACCCTGGACATGTTTCCAGTCCATCACAGGGACTCGGAGACATTCATTCATTCACCCATTATTTATACAAGTTAGTTTCACTGAGCCTCGAGGACTCATTTACAAGAAGACAAACGAGACAAACAACCATTCACTCTCTCACTTACACCTAGGGACAATTTAGAGTTACCAATGAACCCAACATGTACTTTGTATGTTTTTATTCTGTGGGATGAAATCTATGCATGCACAGAGAGAAAATGCAAACTCCACACCAAAAGACCCCATGTTTGAGGCAACAGCTCCAACCACTTCTTCTTATTTCAGCTTTTCCCTCTTCAGGTGTCACCACAGCGAGTCCTCCTCCTCCATCTCTGTCCTCTGCATCCTCTGTCCTCACTCCAACTACCTCCATGTCCTCTCTAACTGCA
This sequence comes from Nematolebias whitei, assembly GCF_014905685.2. Taxonomy (NCBI): domain Eukaryota; kingdom Metazoa; phylum Chordata; class Actinopteri; order Cyprinodontiformes; family Rivulidae; genus Nematolebias; species Nematolebias whitei. The sequence goes on along the minus strand of NC_056519.1, from coordinate 23,949,126 downwards.
TCCATATATCTCCTCTTTGTCTTTTTCCTGGCAGCTGCATTTCTAACGTCCTTCTACCAATATACACACTGTCCCACCTCTGGACATGTCCAAACCACTGTCCCTCCTCTGGACATGTCCAAACCATCTCAGTCTGGTCTCTCTAACTTTATCTCCCAGTTGTTCAACCTGTACCTCTGATGATCTCATTTCTAATCTTATCACTGTCACTCCTGAGGAGAATCTCAACATCTTCATTTCTGCCACTTCCAGTTCTTTCTCCTGTCTTTTTGTCAATGTCTCTGTCTCCAGACCATACAACATAGCTGGTCTCACCACTGTCTTGTAAACTTTTCCTTTGATCTTTGCTGACACCCTTTTGTTACAAATCACTCTTGAAACTTTTCTCCATCCACTCCATCCTACCTGGACTCTCTTTTTCACCTCTTGACCACATTCCCCATTTTCCTGGACAGTGAAGTCCTGCACCTTTGTGACCTCTGCTCCTTGTAGCCTCCCTGTTCCACCTCCTCCCTCTCATCCACACACATGTACTTTGTCTTACAATGGCTGACTTTCATTCTTCTTTCAAGTGCATACCTCCACCTCTCCAAGTTCTCTTCCACCTGTTCTCTGGTCTCACCACAGATCACAGTCATCTGCAAACATCATAGTTCACGGGGAATCCTGTCCTCATCTGTTACTTGGTCCATCACCAGAGCAAACAAGAAGGGACTCAGAGCTGATCCTTGATGCACTCCTACCTCCACCTTGAAGCTATCTGTCACTCCTACAGTACATTGGTTTGTTGCTCACATGATGTGTGCACAAAATATTCTGCACAGCCAAAACTGCAGTATTGCAAGCTTTACACCGAAAAACAGGTTGTGATTGTCAAAAATGGACGGTCCACAAGGTTCTCTGGTCTCAAAGACCCTTTCTGTGAAACCGCAACAGAAAATTAACCAGTTTTGTCACAAATCTGAGTAGCTATAGTCTTCAACAGTAAAGAAAGACAGTAAGTGAAATAATATTATTTTAAAATGAACTAGCCTGATGTGAAACTTTTCGTATCTCTTGAATTCGTGGGTTCTACCTGGAAGTCAACAAGTTTTAACAGGTTCAAGTTCTGCAGTGACAGAAAGCTGACAAGTGTTGAAAAGAGACATGTCCAGATTTGATGTTCTTCCAAATCCCTGGCAGTCACGCTCGCCTGCTGTCACATGTCCATACAACTTAGTCCAGATCAAAGACAGCTGTTTAGGGTGAGAAATTAGTTGGCGGTCACTCTGCGATCCAAGTCATAGCAACAGCTTCTTAAGTAATGTTTGCAGAGCAGCTGCAGCGGCTGCTTCAAACGGGGATATTGGAGGGCTGTCAACCGCAGGGGGGCTGTAACTTAATCATCCTGTTGATCTTTTTGCTGCTTTGTATGAAAGTCACAACAGAAAGTTATTAATGAAATCTATAAAACAACTTTTTATTACTCTGAAGTGAATTGCTTTATACTTGACACGTGTTTGTATATTTATTGAATTTATAATGTTTTTCTGTAAATACTGTTTTCAGTGCAAATTATACAATCCTTGTTTCTGGTGTATGAGTTTTCTGCTAAAAGTGCCTATTTTGTTTTAGGTGATTTAACAAAATTAGGTTTTTGTAAGTGTGCCATGTACATACTCTGCCCTTACTGTGACAGAACTACATCACATAATTTATATCGGCAAATATTTTCTTTTTCTTTCGGCTGCTCCCTTCTTCAGGGGTCGCCACAGTGAACTAACTCGCATGAAGACTTGACAATTGTTTTTACACCGGATGTCCTTCCTGACACAACCACAGACCACCGAGCTACCGCACAGCGCTCTGTGTGGAGCAGAGATCTGCCATCTGGGGTGCCTAGGGGAGCAGATGGTGGAGGTTAAGGGCCTTGCTCAAGGGCACAGAGTGGGGCAAATGAGGGTGGAGACAGGTGTGGGTGTTTCACCTTTCCCTACCCATATTTTGATGTTGTTGGTACAGGGAACTGAACTAACGACCTTCGAACCACAGACCCACCTTCTCTAACCTCTGCACCACCACTCCCCTCATAAGTAAGTTTCTTATGGCTGCTTCTTTTTTCAGGGGTCGCCGCAAACTCACATGAAAGATTTTGTTTTAGGCCGGATGCCCTCCCTGACACAACCTGTGCAACCTCAGGATTACAAGACCACAGCATTGACCACTGAGCTACCACAGCCCCATAATTGATACAAGTAAATAAACTAGAACAAAGCCCATGTTGTGTTTCTTATATTTATTGTGTTTTGGTGATTTCAGGATTCCAGCTCTGTTGTTTGCAGATGATGCGGTCCTGTTGGCATTATCGTTCCGTGATCTCCAGCTCCTACTGGAGCAGTTTGAAGCTGAGTGTGAAGCAGCTGGAATGAAGATCAGCATCTCTGAGTCTGAGGCCATGGTCCTCAGTTAGAAAAGGGTGCACTGATCTCTCCGGGTTGGGAGGGAGGTTCTGCCTAAAGTGGCAGAATCGGGTATCTTGGGGTTTTGTTCACTGTGGAGGGTAGAATCAGTGGTGTAGTCTACATTCTTGTAGTGGGTATACTGTACTTAGAAACCAAAGTACACTAGTTAGTACAATGTAATCATCAATTTATTTTGATTTTTAAGCAAATTGAACATTACCAAATTTATTTGATGCTCATATTTGAACAAATGTACAATAAACATTATACAAGTTGGCTTTGTATTAAAAACATGTTATAGAATTTATAAAACAGTATCAAAGCAAAATATATTCAAGTATTAAGTAGTAAGTACAAAATTATACAATAATTCACCAAATAAGCAAATGTAATAAACAAGCACTGCATATCCATAGATTGTTACTGAAGCATTTACCTGCTGTTTAACGTATCAATGACACGTGCCTAATGATATGTCATGTATCATTGGGCAATTTAATGGGTATACAGTACTGAAATTCTTAAGCTTTTCTAGTGGGTATACTCTGTATGCCTGCGCATCGCGTAGTAGACTACACCACGGGGTAGAATGGAGCATGAGATCAAGAGATGGATTTGGCAACTTTAACAGTATTTCCTACTCTTGAAGGTTGTTTGTGGCAAAGAGGAAGCTGAGCTGTAAGGCAAAGCTCTGTGTTTACTGGTCAGTCTACGTTCCTACCCTCACCTATGGTCACAAACTCTGGACACTGACCGAAAGAACAAGATCTCTGGTACAAGCAATAGAAAGAGATTAGTATAGATTAATTATGCAAAAACTGTTTTAAAAGGAAATAATTGGTTGTTTTTGTTTTGTCAATTTGGAACCAGGGCAGCACAGTGGTGCAGAACGGTAAAGCTGCTGCCTCTCAGCAGGTCCGTGGTTCAAATCCCGGCCGGAGGCCTTTCTTGGTGGAGTTAGCATGTTCTCTCCGTGCATGCGTGGGTTTTCCCCGGATACTCCGGTTTCCTCCCAAAGACCAAAGACATGCATGTTAGGCTGATTGGTAACTCTAAAATTGTCCCTAGGTGTGAGTGAGAGAGTGAATGGTTGTTTGAGACCTGTCCAGGGCGTACCCCGCCTCTCAGACAGTGATGGTTGGACATGGGCACCAGTGACCCCTGCAACCCAGAAAGGAAGAAGCGGGTAAAGATAATTGATAGATGTGTTGAATTTGGAACCAATTAACCAATTTTTGCAATACAACGATTAGGAGGAAAGGATGAGGTTGAGCATTCTGCTCGGATTTACAAACTTTATCAGTCTTTTAGGAGTGCTACACACATCCAAGATGGTTCTTTGGTCTTTAGCCATCTATGGACAAAAGTAAGAAAATACAACAAACTCGGATGCTGAAAGACCTCTGACTTTTTATTTTGATTCATTAAGTTCATCAGCCTTATACAAAAAGGAGACATTGACAATGTGTCCATCCATCAATTTTTTTTAAGGTTTATTTCTTTTTTTGGCGGTTGCAGGGAGCTGGGACCTACTGATAATATGTAATAAGTTTTTAAAAAATTAATTCAGTTCAATTCAGTTTATTTATATAGCGCCAAATCACAACAAAGTTGTCTCAGGGCACTTTACAGGAACATTCACATAAAAGCCAGTTAGTAAAGTTCTCTATCTAAGGAATCCAGCAGACAAGTTGAATCTTGGCTTCGTTGCAGTCTCCCATCCTGAGCAAGCACAGTGGCAACAGTGGAAAGGAAAAACTCCCTTTTAAAAGGAAGAAACCTCCAGCAGAACCAGACTCAGGACAAGCGGTCATCTGCTTTGACTGGCTGGTTGAGATGACAGGAAGGAGAGACAGACGAACACAGAATGGTAGGTCCAGGTATAGGTCCAGGTGTATCTGAAAGACAAAAAAACACGTTAAAGATAGAAAAAAAAAATTACAAATACAAAACAGGTTGAGCAGAGTAAGTAAAGACAGGAGCAGAGTGAAGAAATGTGGTCAGTTTGTCCTCCAGCAGTCTTATAGCAGCATAACTAAGGGATAGTTTAGGAAACCCAAGCCAACCCTATCTATAGAATTTAGCAAAAAGGAAAGTCTTTAAAACAATAAATAAATAAATAAAAGGAAAGTCTTAAGCCCAGTCTTAAAACTGGACAATGTGTCAGCCTCATGGACAGGAACTGGAAGTTGGTTCCACAAGAGAGGAGCCTGATAACTGAAAGCTCTTCCTCCCATTCTGCTTTTGGAAACTCTAGAAACTGCAGGAAAACCTGCAGTCTGAGAGCAAAGTGTTAGGAAAATATGGAACAATAAGATCTGTAATATAATATGGAGCTAGGTTGTTGAGAGCTTTGTAGGTTAGAAGTAAGATTTTGAATTCTTTTCTGGACTTGACAGGGAGCCAATGGAGAGAAGCTAAAACTGGAGAGATATGATCTCTCCCAGTAACTCCAGTTAAGACTCTGGCAGCAGCATTTTGGATCAACTGAAGACGTTTTAAGGAAGTATTTGGACACCCAGATAATAAACCATTGCAATGCAGTAGTCCCTTGTTTATCGCGGGGGATCTGTACCCCGAAGACCCACAATAAGTGAAAAACAGCAAAGTAGGAATAGTGGTACAAGTAGTAAGTAGTAGTTTATTTATATA
>NC_056519.1:23938458-23943933 GCF_014905685.2 Nematolebias whitei | reverse complement strand
AAAAAATAAAAGGAGCACATAAACAAAACAGTGAAACTCCAAATCAGTCACACCTTTGTGGAATCAATGTTACCAGTTTAGGTAGTAACACTTACTGGGAATCAGTTTCATCTGCTGCTGTGCAAATGGAACACACAACATCTGTAGGAGAGGCAGTTATCAAGACAACCCCTATAAAAGAGTGATTCTGCAGGTGGTGAGCACAGGTCATTTCTCTGTTCTCGTCCTTTCTGGTTGAACTTTGTCACTTTTTCATTTAGTCAGTGCTGTCACACACAGAGGCATCATGAGGAGTTTTTTACAGCTCACTGAAGGTGATCAAGTAGTGCAGCTAATCCAAGATGGAGCATCAATGTGAGCAGTGGCAAGAAGAAATGCTGTGTCTCTCAGCACAGTGTCCAGAGCATGGAATATGTACCAGGAGACAGGCCAGTACACCAGGAGACATGGAGGGGGCCGTAGGAGGGCTACAACCCAGCAGCAGGAGCGCTACCTCGTCCTTTGTGTAAGGAGGAACTGGAGGTCCACTGCCAAAGCCTTACAAAATGACCTCCAGCAGAACACTAATGTGCACTGTGTTTCCACTCAAACTGTCAGAAACAGACTCCATGAGGGTGGTATGAGGGCCCGACGTCCACATATAGGGCCTGTGCTTACAGCCCGACACCGTGCAGGACAAGTGGCGTTTGGAGAGTGAGTGAGTGTGGCAGAAAACCCCAGGAATCCTACAAAAGAGAGTTCATGATCTAACTTATGTTTATTTTAGTCATAATGTATAAGTTCATCCTATTGCAGAAAGTGTGAGTGTTCTTCACTACGCTCACTGGCTTGTTCATCACTCAGGTGACAGGCTCTTCATTGCCCTCCTGTCTCTAATCAGACGTGGATGTAGCATCTCTCAGATCACTTCGTTATTCAAAGTGCCTGGTGAAGAGATAACAGGTAGCCAAAGAGAAGTCCATTATTCTGGGACATCTGGCGTCAGTGGAGCTCAATAGGCTCCGTCAGACGGTGAAACAGCTCATCAGTATAAGAACAAAGAGAACAGATTGTTCACACACTCGCTGTTTTGTCTTCGCTCTGCTGTGTAGGTGGGCGATTGTGTTGGCTTGTTTTCTGGTGCTTTGTTCAGGCTGCGTTTTAGAATCAAAGCCAACTTGTTTGTGCTTTCTGCTGCATTTGATTCATAGGGAGATCTGCAAGTCATTTTTTTAGTTCAACCTTTATTCTGGCCTTGCAAATTATACTGAACAGAAAAGAAGGAATACTTCAAGCCTTTTTTTGTAACTACTTGGTGCTGTTAAATCATTATGCTCTGACACTTCTGGAACTGGCACATAAAAGTTCAGGAATACTCAGACATCTGCTCAGTACAATTCAAAAAGTCTGTCTGCTTTTTATGCGAACAACCCAAATGGTAAGAAAAACTGATAACAATGTCAAGCTGGCTCCCAGCTTGTCATTTTGCTCATCCACTCCATGTTTGTGAGTGTGTGGGTGTTTCAGATAAGCAAACATGTCTTGTTGGAAAAGATGCCGAGGACAACACGGTCATCTCTAGTAGCTATCTCAGTGGTTTATAGACCCAGAAACTGATTTTATTTTAGAACATTTGGAAATAGTGTTAGTTTCACTCAGGCTTATTGTGGCATTTCTGAAACTGAGTTATGAAATCAGGGACAGATATACTAAAAGTTTGTACCTATATCTTTGTATCCGCCTCTCTTTAATTTTAATCAATACTGAAATGGTGTCGCAATAGAATTTCTTTTGTCTGGTTCTAATTCTCAAAGTCGGCATGATGTCATCCATCACATGGTATTGATTGAACCACCATTTTTGGTTGGGGGAAAAATTGCATTGTGTTATGGGCAGCTGTTAAACAAGTAAAGTAGAATATTTCATTTTTATAATCTCATATATTCTTTCAAATATATGCAAGAATGTTGTGAGGCCCATAGAAACTCCAGGTGGATATGTTGCTAAATGACACAACAAAATTTTTTTCCTTATTGCTCTCGTTGAAGGCGGACACTTTTTCTCCTCCTGCTCCTTCTCCTGCTTCTGCTCTTTGTCCTGTGAACCTTTTAGAACCTCTCTTTGCATATCTTCTGAATTGTAAATCATGGATCTGGTCAGCTGGTCTCTCAACACAATTGATCAAATGTTCTCTATGAGAATACAGGATGAAGGAGAGCCCTCCTGCCCTGACGAGACACTTGCAGCCAGATACACGATGGATTCTTGGGGCAGTGGAAGACTGTGTGTCTGCCCATATTGTCGGTCGAAGATGTTGAAGACACGTACATAATTGGATTTAAGATAACAGGATTTCTGCTTTTTGGAGTTGGTGGTTACCTGGCATATCGAAAAATTAAAAAAAAAATGTTGGCAGCTGTTCTGGCCATTGTGAAGCTGCCTGTGTGAGGGGATGTGCCATGCTGTGAACACTCAAAGCCAAATGCTGTGTGAGCTGAATCATAAGCTGGACGTGATTCTTGAGAATCACAGGCTACTTGTGGCTCCTGAATTCTGTTCAGTGTCCTGAGATGACTTCTGTTGGGACTTGGCGGTATGTAAATAAACTGAACTGAAATGAATCTCACTGGTGGGAAGGAATTGATCTTGGAGAAGTTTGCAAGCTCGGCTCGGCAGAGTGGACCTCAAATTTGGCTGTTTGGAGTCGTCATTGAAATGTACCAGTGAGACTGTAAGGCAGACTGAAATTAACGGGCTCGGCCTGACCCAAAAACAACTGTTGTTATCTGAATCTGGCTCCCCCGTGTCTGCCTTGGAAGGCTGACTATCTCAAAGTCTCCTGGATGCTCTGATCCCCACTACCTGTTCCCTTCCCCAAGGACACTCCCGTCAAAATCACCGCCTTCTCTGGCCTCCCTCCTCTTGCTCTCCCGGTGCAGTAACCTAGGTTAGATGCAAAAGGTGCCAGGTGGCTGCGTCGCTCACTTGGGCAGCCTGTGCTGGAGCTCCCACCCACTCCACCTGCATATGTCTTATGTCATCTGTATGTTGCTTTTTTTGTGCTGAGGTTTGTTTGCAACATTACACTATGTGACTGTGTATGATTTTTTTTTACCTCCTCTTTCCTCGTGTTTCCCTTTCCCTTATCTAATGAAAAGAGCAGCACCTCCCATGACGGCTGCACCCTCAGGCACCTCGTCTACCCATGTATTCTGATTCTGAAAAAAGCATGGCCTGAGCTGAACTACAAAATGTGTACACCTATCCCATAAAGAGCACATGAAAGACTTGTTTTCTAATAACTTACAGTTATAATAGCTTCTCACTAAATGTTTACATACACTTTGTTCAGAATTTGTTTCTGCTGTTTATAAGGGGATAATTGGAAAAATAAAGAAGACCATCAATTCACACTAATTGGAACATTAACACAGTCTAATTTACGTAATAGCAGTTATCAAACTTTTTAAGATGAACAAAAAAATAACATTTCAGATGTTTACAATAAACATACAAATGTTTTCTTAGCGGGCAGCACGGTGGCACAACTGGTAGAGCTGCTGCCTCTCAGCGAGCAGGTCCTTGGTTCAAACCCCGGTCCAGGGGCCTTTCTGGGTGGAGTTTGCATGTTCTCTCCGTGCATGCGTGGGTTTTCTCTGGGTGCTCCGGTTTCCTCCCACAGACCAAAAACATGCATGTTAGGCTGATTGGTAACTCTAAATTGTCCCTAGGTGTGAATGAGAGAGTGAATGGTTGTTTGTCTCGTTTGTCTCTATGTGTCCCTGTGATGGACTTGCGACCCGTCCAGGGTGTACCCCGCCCCTCGCACAGTGATTGCTGGACATGGGCACCGGCGACCCCCGTGACCCAAAATGGAATAAGCGGGTAAAGATAATGGATGGATGGATGTTTTCTTAGCAATAAATGAACAACAGAGAAAAAAATTCTAGTACAATGAGACAAAATGCTTTGTCCACTCACCCCCATCTCTGCTTAAGCAGTTTGTAATGCTAATAGCTTGGTTATGTATATTTCAGGTTTACAGTATATTTACCCGAGTCAATGGAGAAGTACAGATCTCTAGAGCATCATTATATCTTCACGCTCAAAGTTACTAATGTACCAGTGATAAAATGCGCCGAAGTATTTGTGCTAAGCAGTGACCAAAGTTTGCCTACAGCATCCATCCATCCATCCCTCCATCCATCCCTCCATCCATCCATCCATCCATCCATCCCTCCCTCCATCCATCCATCCATCCATCCATCAGTCACTGCGTGAGAGGCGAGGGACACCCTGGACAGGTCTCCAGTCCATCACAGGGACACATAGAGACAAACAACCATTCTCTCTCTCTCTCACCTGGGGACAATTTAGAGTTACCAGTCAGTCTAACATACATGTTTTTGGTCTGTGGGAGGAAACTGGAGTACCCGGAGAAAATCCATTCATGCATGAAGACAACACACAAATTCCACCAGAAATACCCCATTCTGAATTTGAACCAGCGACTTGCTCGCTGAGTGGTGGCAGCTCTACCAACTGAACCACCATGCCGTCCTTGCATACAGCAGCTTTCCATTTTTCTTTCTTGGTCTTGCAGATGGAAAAATTAAATAGTTTCTGGCTGGATGTTTCTTTTTGTTAGATGAGCAATCATTCACCACAACTTTTTACCATTTAGTCAACTTTCCTCCAAACTAATATTTCAGCCTCCTTGCACATTGTGTCCACATGACCACGTACAAGATGTCCAACTTCAAGAGAGCCCATGTATTAGGCTCCCTTTGCAATGAGTGACAACAAGAATCAGACAAAATGTGGAGGGTCTTTTCAGGGTCTTGGAAATAGTATATTCAAGCAATGGGCTACATTTCTTGTGAGACAGAGCACGTTCACGATGGTTTGGAGCATGTACAGAACTTCTGCAGTGAGGTGGGAATGGTTTATCACAGAGTCTTGTCCACCAAGCTTCTTAATGTCTTTGCTTAATTTCCAGAGGATCACAGTTTTGTTGCTTAAATTTTGAACATGTTCAAACAAATGGTGTGACAAATTTTCAATTAAAATACACATTGTTGTTGTTGTGTTAAATGCTTCTGGTAACAGTTCCTGTTTTAAATGTGCTATATAAATAAATCTGACTTGACTTTTTAATTTGGTTGTGGGTGTCTTGAACCTTCGTCAGGTTTTTTTTATTTTTTTGCAGGCGTCTCCAATTCATCTCAGCAGTACAAGAGCTGTATTTTGACCCCTGCACAGGAAACATAAAACATGTCCAGGTCTAAACACCACTCTGATAATAAATAATAATTATTAAATAACTGGTCCAGATCTTCCCATCTTCATTTTAAAAATGTACTCCAGCAGATTACATCATAAAAGTGGGGTGGTTGACAAGGTGGGTACAAAGTAAACTAAGGCGCATAAGATGAGGTGTGTGGATGTCAGTCCATCCATCCATCCATCCATCCATCCATCCATCCATCCATCCAT
>NC_056519.1:23930838-23938358 GCF_014905685.2 Nematolebias whitei | reverse complement strand
TCCATCCATCCATCCATCCATCCATCCATCCATCCATCCATCCATCCATCCATCCATCCATCCATCCATCCATCCATCCATCCATCCATCCATCCATCCATCCATCCATCCATCCATCCATCCATCCATCCATCCATCCATCCATCCATCCATCCATCCATCCATCCATCCATTACTTTCTGCTTGTTCAAGTGTTGGGTCTCAGAGACAGCAGCTTAAGCAGGGAGGGCCAGGCCTCTCTTTTCCACAGTCACCTCTTCCAGCTCTTCTGGGAGGACTCCAAAGTATTCCCAGGCCAACTGAGAAACGGTTCCTACAGCATGTCCTAGATCTTCCCTCCTCCCAATCATGACATGACCAGAACATCTCCCAAAGAAAGTGTCCATGGTGTATCCTTACCAGATGCCCAAACCACATCAGTTGGCTCTTCTCGATGTGGAAGTCTCTCCCAGATAACTGAACTTCTCACTCTATCTCTAAGGGAAAGTCTAGATACCAGATCTCCAGATGCTGCAGAGAAAACTCTTTTTGACCGTTTGTATCAACAATCTCATTCTTTCAGTCACTACCCAAAGTTCATGACCATGGGTGAGGGTAAGGAACGTAGACCGACCAGTTAACAGAGGACTCCACCTTGCAGCTTAGCTTACTTAGCATGTTTTTTTTTTTTAACTGGTGTCATCTATATAATGGGACAATTGCAATAATTTCAATTAAAAAAACAATCTCCTTCATCTCTGTGCACCTTGATGAAGTACTTTGATGTTTGGTTTTGCAGTTTCAGATGTGTTTAGGTGCAGAGTCTCACCGACCAACAAATCCATCCAGTCTGGGGTTTACTGTGGTGTGTGTGTGTTTGTGTGGTGTGTGTGTGTTTGTGTGTGTGTGTGTGTGTGTGTGTGTTTGTGTGTAAACTCTGCCATGTCATGAGATTTGGCTCCCCTGTCTTTACTGCCCTTTGACCTTAGCTGCAGCTGAAGGCTTTATTTCTAGACAACCTTTCTCTCTCACACACACACACACACATACACGCACGCGCGCACACCTACACACACACAAACACACACACGCACACAGAAGCACTTGTTGACCCCCCCCCATCCCCGCGCACAGTCAGCACTGGTCAGCTGGCTCAGCTCAGCCTCAGTGATTAGATCAGGAAGTTAATGATAACAGCAGAAAAGTCACCTTGGTGTCTGCAGCAGCCCAGCCAGAAATCTATGTAAAGTTCTGACTCATCTCTCTCTCTCTAACACTCCCTTTATTGTAAGATTAGAATAGATTTATTGGACTTCATTTGTGAGGTTGAAGCAGGTAGAAGTACAGAAATCACTGAACTTTTATGATTAAACCAAATGTGTCCCATCAGTTTATCATTTTGCTTTAGACTTTTTCACAATGTGAACATCTGAACATTGATTATGCAGATTTTAGTTTGTTGCTGTATGTGCTGAAATTATTACTACTACTGCTACTGCCAAGATAATTTGATAATTTGTTGAAATCTCCTGTATATTTGACATTTCCAGCTGACACCAATTCTAATTATGATTAATTCATAATACAGTATTGCGTTGGAAAGACTGAAGCTAAAGATTCAAATCTGAGGTAAAAATCAAACAAACATCATCCTAAAGGTTCAAAGGGCATTCGATTAAGGAGCCATATTTTCCTTTTCTTGGCACGTGTACATGCTGCTTTCTATCATATATCCGTGGGATCAAGTTCATGATTTTGCAATTGGTATTGAAATGATCACATATCTCCTCTTTGTCTTTTTCCTGGCAGTTGCATTTCTAACATCCTCCTACCAACATACCCACTGTCCCTCCTCTGGACATGTCCAAATCACTGTCCCTCCTCTGGACATGTCCACACCATCTCAGTGTGTCCTCTCTAACTTTGTCTCCCAATTGTTCAACATGTGCTGTACCTCTGATGATCTCATTCCTAATCTTATCCATCCTCGTCACTCCTAAGTGGAACCTCAACATCTTCATTTTTGCCACCTCAAGTTCTTTCTCCTGCCTTTTTTTCAATACCACTGTCTTTATACCATACAACATAGCTGGTCTCACCACTGTCTTGTAAACCTTTCATGTGACCTTTGTTACCACTCTTTTGTCAGAAATAATTCCTGGAAATGTTCTCCATCCACTCCATCCTGCCTAGACGAAATACTTGAAGTATTTTGTGACCTCTGCTCCTTGTAGCCTCACTGTTCCACTGGCCTCCCTCTCATTCACACACGGGGGCTGAGATGGGGCAGAGGCAGGGAAGCCGACTCAGGACCTGAAAGTCCCAGGTTTGATCCCCAGTCACTGCACATCTCGTGGTGTTTCTGAGCAGCACACCCTGTCCCCAAATGCTCCCCAGTTGCTTTCAATAGCTGCCCACTGCTCCACTTGGTGGTGGATGTGTTAAATGCAGAGAGCCAATTTCACCATTGTATGGGAACATACTATGATGACAATACATACACATTATTATTATCTACTCTGTTTTTCTACGGTTGACTTTCATTCCTCTTCTTTCAAGTGCATACCTCCACCTCTCCAAGTTCCACCTGCTCCCCATTCTCAACACAGATCACAATCAGTTCAGTTCAGTTTATTTATATAGCACCAAGTCACAACAGAAGTCATCTCAGGGCACTGAACAAAAACATTCACATTATAAATGCAATTAATAAACCTGTCTAAGGTCATTTTTGTCATTGTCCCCACATTTAGAGTTGCAACCCTCAGTTCTATATTCTGTTATGATTCGGGGAACCCAGAGTTGTATGAGACCTGGAACGAGGCAGACACAGGTGAGTACAAAAGTGACAGTGTTTATTATTTACAGTGGATAATGTTACAGTTGTTTCTCTGGAGCTCCTGGGAAGAGGAAGGAGAAGGTCAGAGGAGGCCGACAGGATGAACAGGCAATATTCATATGATGATGTTTCTCTCTTACAGGTTTGAAGATGTCTTTGGGTCCAACTCCAAATCCAAGGGAGAGATCCAGAGAGTGAGGAGACCAAGAGTCCGGCTGGACAGGGGAGGCTGGCAACTGGTGGCAGGCAAGGCATGAGGAGAGCCAAGGCAAGGCACGAAGAGAACCAGGGCAAGGCATGAGGAGAACCAGGCCAGGACCAAGGGAACCAGGACAGAGGAGGCAGGATCGCATTGATGGTCAATGCTCTAGTGAAGAGTAACACTGGACTGCAGCCTTAAGTAGTGGATGATCCTCATCAGGTTGATGGCCGTCAGCTGTTCTTAATCAGCGGCCATCTTGGACAAGGAGCTGCAGGCAGTGGTACTCATAAAGTACCCCATCCTCATCAAGAATCGTCCCCAGGTGACCTGAGGCATTTTTCGGGGTGGTTCCTGAAGAAGGAGGTGATGAGGCTGGGCTCCAAAATAAATGATCTAGGGATCCAAGACCTCTCCTCTGGGCCGTACCCCTCCCAATCAATGAGGTACTGGAAACCTCTACCTCTGTATCGCACATCCAGGATGGTTCTCACAGTGAACACAGGGTGATTGTCAATCAGGCGGGGAGGTGGAGGAAGGTCAGAGGGAGGACATAATGGGCTCTCAGAGATGGGTTTAACCTGGGACACATGGAACGTAGGGTGGATTCTCATAGTGCTAGGAAGCTGGAGTCTTACCGCGGAGGGATTTATGATCTTGGAGATAGGGAAAGGACCATTGATGCAGGGTGCCATCTTTCGAGGGTGTCCTTCAGGTTAATGTCCCTGGTGGACAACCATACTCTTTGTCCAACTTGGTATCTAGGGGCCGTAGAGCGGTGACGGTCGGCGAGCCTCTTGGTTTGGGCCGCAGTATGGAGCAGGGCTGCCTTGGCTTGATTCCAGATGTGTTGGCAGCGTAGAAATGGTGCTTACAGATGGCACTGTGCAATCCGTCTCCAAGCTGGGGAACAGAGGGGGCATATATCCAAGTGAGGCTTCGAACGGGGACATACCTGTGGCGGTGAATCTGTGTGCATTATGGGCATACTCCACCCAAACCAGGTGCTAGCTCCAGGCTGACAGATTCTTCTCTGCGATGCAGTGGAGGGTAGTCTCCAGCTCCTGATTGCATCATTCAGCCTGACTGTTGGATTGGGGGTGGTAGCCTGCAGTGAGGCTGATTGAGGCTCCTAAGGATTTACAAAAACAGCGCCATACCTGTGAGATGAATTGTTGACCGCGGTCTGATACCATGTCAGAGGGGATGCCATGGATCCTGAAGACGTGTTGGACCATGAGTTGTGCTGTCTCAAGGGCTGAGGGAAGCTTGGGCAAAGGGACAAAATGAGCAGCCTTGGAAAATCGGTCAATGATAGTGAATATGGTGGTGTTACCATCTGATGGAGGCAGGCCTGTGACAAAATCAATGGATATATGTGACCAGGGATGGCTAGGAGTGGGCAGGGGTTAAAGGAGTCCTGTTGGTGGTTGAGTACCCATTTTGTTCCTGGCAGAGGTGGGGCATGCTGCGACTAAGGCCTTAACATCAGGCGTCATGGAGGGCCACCAGAAATGCATATTGACCTGAGAGAGCATGCGAGCGGTACCTGGGTGACAGGACAATCTATTGTTGTGAAGCCAGTGTAATACCTTAGATCTCATGCAGGACGGGACGAATAGAGTTCCAGGAGGTCAGTTGCCAGGGTCGGGCTCGGTCTTTTGAGCTTCTCTGATCTCGCTCTCAATGGGCCAGGTGAGAGTTCCAACAATACACACAAGGGAGACGATGGTTTCTTCAGGCTCAGGTATGTCTGGAGGTGCAAACTGACAGGACAGTGCATCTGGTTTGACGTTCTTCGAGCCAGGTCTGAAAGTCAAAATATAATTGAAACGGTTGAAGAATAGGGACTAACGTGTCTGTCTTGGGTCAAGCGTTTAGCATCCCTGAGGTATGTCAGGTTCTTATGATCGGTCCAGATTAAGAAGGGGATTTCAGTGCCTTCCAACTAGTGCCGCCATTCCTCAAGGGCTAGTTTGATCGCCAGGAGTTCGCGTTTGCCCGCATCATAATTTCTTTATACCTGAGACAGGAGTTTTGGAAGAAAAAAAGGGCAGGGATGGACCTTATTGTCGTTGGGGTACCTCTGGGAGAGCACCCCCACCCCTGTGTCTGAGGCGTCTACCCTGAGGATAAACTGGCGTTTGGGGTCCAGATGACAAAGAATGGGAATAGATGAAAAAAGCTTTTTCAAATTACAAAATGCAGTATCAGCCTCTGGGGTCCAGCTGAAAGTCCTGGAGGTGGAAGTGAGTTGAGAAAGGGGGGCTGCCATGAGACTGTAATCTTTTATGGATCATCTGTAGAAGTTGGCAAACCCCAAAAAGCATTGTAGTTGCTTTCTGGACTCCAGGGTCAGCCATTCAATCACAGTCCTCGTTTTTTCGGGGACAGTCCTGCAGTGCCCACCTTGAAAAATGAATCCCAAAAAGGAAACTGTGGAGATGTTAAACTCACATTTCTCTCCTTTCACAAATAATTGGTTCTCCAGGAGTCTTTGCAGCATAATTCTCACCTGTTTGGTGTGTTCAACTGGGTTGTGGGAGTAAATAAGAATATCATCAAGATAAACAAACACAAAATCACCAATGAAATCCCTCAAAATATCAATAACTAGGGCCTGGAAAACAGCAGGTGCATCGGTTAAGCCAAAAGCCATCACTAAGTATTCAAAATGGCTGAGGGGAGTCCTAAAGGCTGTCTTCCACTCGTTGCCTTCTTTAATGTGTACAAGGTGGTAGGCATTTCTTAAATCAAACTTGGTGAAGATGGTGGCTGTCTGTAACTTTTCATGGAGAGAATGGATCAAAGGGAGTGGATATTTATTTTTTTATAGTGATATTATTCAACCCTCTATAGTCAATACACGGGCGAATAGTCTTATCCTTTTTGGCAACAAAGAAAAAACCCACCCCTACAGGAGAGGTAGCGGGGCGACTGATGCCTGAGTCCAAGGATTCGTTAATAGACTTTTTCATCGACTCTTTTTCAAGTCCAGAGAGGTTGTAGAGTCGACTTGTCGGCAAGGGCGCACCCAGGAGAAAGTCAATGAAACAATCGTATGGGCGATGCGGGGGGAGAGATAGAGCTCTTTGTTTTCTGAAGGCTGCCGCTAGGTCGTGATAATCTGCAGGAATAGCAGTAAGATCAACCTCCTCCTCTAGAGGCGAAGTTTGAGGGTGACTGGCCATCGCAGAACGTAAACATTTCTTAAGGCATTTATCGCTCCACTTTTCTACCCGCCCGAGTTCCCAATTAATATTAGGATTGTGGCTCTTAAGCCAGGGGAAACCCAAGATCAGTTGGGATGTTGGGGAATCAAACACAAAGAAGTCATTCATCTCATGGTGGTTTCCGGAGATGATTAAATGTAGTTCCGTTGTTTTAAAATGAACCTGAGCTAACATCTTCCCAGTAATGCCAGAAACAGAAACAGGAGAGATCTCCTGAGTGGGGAGAGAATATTTCTTAACCAAATCCATAGTTAAGAGATTTTGTTCAGTCCCGGAGTCAATTAGGGTGGACAAGGACAGGCATTGTTGATTTATTTGTATTACAGTTGGCATCAAGAATGTAAATGGGGAGGTAAGTGCTGAGGTACCCACCAGTATCTCTCTCTTTACTGGTGGGCATTCTTGTTTCCCTGAAACAGGCAGTGAGGCAGATTATGCCTGGGATTACCACAATAAATGCAGACATTAGCATTTTTACGATGTTGTTTCTCCTCAGATGACAGTCGTGTGCATCCAACCTGCATTGGTTTGGACTCAGGTAAGGCAAGGGTGTGTTTTGTCAGAACCAATGGTGAAACGGCAAAACTAGGACCCGGGGAAGATTGGGACTTGTAGTTCTCTTTGGTCTGTTTGTAAGAGTGTGGCTCACCTCGTGGGGTTGTGAACCCAGAAGTGGAAGGTCTTTGGAAGTTGTAGTCTCGTTCTCTTCTTCTTTCCCGGAAGCGGTCATCGATGGCGATAGCCAGGATGATTAGTTGGTCAAACCCCTTAGGTTCGTCTCGAGCAGTAATTTAGTCCTTGAGGTGACCAAACAAAGAGTTTAGAAAAGTACCTTGTAGTGCTAGTTCGTTCTAGCCGGTTTGAGCGGCGAGGATCCGGAACTCCAAGGTGTATTCAGAGATAGCGTGTCGACCCTGATGTAGGTTTTACAGTCGCTTTATGGCAATTGACGCCTGCAGAGTGTGATCAAAAATCCTGCAAAACTCCTTTAAAAGTCAACAAAAAAGGTTGAATCATGTCATCTGGACTTCGTTTTTTTGTTAAAAAGAAACGTTTCGCCCCTCATCCAAGAGGCTTCGTCAGTCTGAGGCCTAGCCATCTGGTATTACCCAGAAGCCACCCTGACTCTTGTGTTTCAAGCCTGCCTCAGATACCCCTGAAGTCTGGCCTTTTCACTAATGGTTTCAAAAACACAAAGTTTGTTTTCTCAGTCATCCAGGTATATAACAACAAAAAAGGTTGAATCATGTCATCTGGACTTCGTTTTTTT
>NC_056519.1:23927400-23930738 GCF_014905685.2 Nematolebias whitei | reverse complement strand
TTTTTTGTTGTTATATACCTGGATGACTGAGAAAACAAACTTTGTGTCCTTTAAAAGTCGTTCATAGGGCACAGAGGAACTATCGTGGAACTGTAGGAACGAGTTGGCCCATTGAAGGGCATTAACTTTGAATTGGCTGATGAAATAGGTGATTTTAGCTGCATCAGTGGCGTAAAGAGATGGAGCCCCTTCAAAGGCGAGTCTGCACTGGAGTGGAAAACCTCCACATTGATCAGGGTCTCCATCGAAGTGCTCAGAAGGTTTTACGATTGAGCTGTTGAGCAGAGGAATCCGGTCCAGGAGATTCACGGGTGGAACTGGGGGTCAATTGGATGGTAGATGCTGGAGGAGTGGGAGGTAGAAGTTGTTGTTTAATGGAAAAGATCATACCTCCGAGTTCCTGCAGGTTGGACTGAGCAGAGCGTTTTTGGGTCAGAACCTGTTGCAGCATCCCTTACAATTTGTTGATTCGTTCCACCTGAGAGGTAGCGAGGTCCTGCTTGCTCTCAGTCTCATTCTGGGTCTTAGTTGGCTGGAGCATTTTTGTTATGACTCGGGGAACCCAGAGTTGTATGAGACCCGGAACGAGGCAGACATAGGTGAGTACAAAAATGACAGTGTTTATTATTTACAGTGGATAATGTTACAGTTGTTTCTCTGGAGCTCCTGGGAAGAGGAAGGAGAAGGTCAGAGGAGGCTGGCAGGATGAACAGGCAATATTAATATGATGATGTTTCTCTCTTACAGGTTTGAAGATGTTTTTGGGTCTAACTCCAAATCCAAGGGAGAGCTCCAGAGAGTGAGGAGACCAAGAGTTCGGCTGGACAGGGGAGGCTGGCAACTGGTGGCAGGCAAGGCACGAGGAGAACCAAGGTAAGATATCAGGAGAACCAGGGCAAGGCACGAGGAGAACCAGGCCAGGACCAAGGGAACCAGGGCCGAGGAGACAGGATCACATTGATAGTCAATGCTCCAGCGAAGAGTAACACTGGACTGCAGCTTTAAGTAGTGGATGATTCTCATCAGGTTAATGGCCGTCAGCTGTTGTCAGCCAGTGGCCATCTTGGACGAGGAGCTGCAGGCAGTGGTACTCTTACACATTCTTGACTTTCCTCGTCTCCCTCTGTCTTGTGATACATTCCCCTCCTCATGGTCTTCGACTAACAGTAACACATTTTCCAAGGCACCCTGATTTTCAGCAGGTCTGGTGTTGGCCATTATTAACATGGGACTCACTCGACCAATTCCGTGTGGTTTCGCTTGGATGAACTCGCATGTTTATTTTGATAAAATTGTTTCATGTCGAATGTCCTTCCTGACACAACCCTTTTCATTTACGTGAGCTTGGGACCGGCACAAGAGCTACAATGGCTTGTGCTCCCTAGTGGCTGGTTTCACAGACAAAAATGACACATGATGATTGAATAACTTATAGAACTTCGTTCAGCAAAATTAACTTTTAGTGGTGGTTTTCTGGAAGACTTTATTGGACTCTAATAAATGTGGAGGAGTTTTTTCCAATTCTACTTTTCACAGTTTGGGTTCATTGAAATGTATTTCAGTCAGGCTGAGGTTTGGATTATGACTGGACTATTGCTACACTTTGATTTTTCGGCTGTTCTGTTGTATATTAGCTGCTGTGTTTGAGCTTATTGTCTTGATGCATCACGACCCAGTTTGTTTCAAGCTTCAGTTGTCAGACACATGGATGGCCGCACATTTGGCTCCTAGAATACTTTGATCTACAGAGGAGATAGTCAACTTAATTACTGCAAGGTACCCGGAACTGCGGCTGCAACCCCCCCAAAACAAACATAAAACAAGAGAAACAAATCATCCCCCCTTAAATACCGTGACAGATGGTATGGGGTGTTTCTGCTGATATTTTGTATTTGGGGGTCACCAAACATGTTGCTGTGCATTACTGTATGACCAAACATCTTGTTTGTTCAAAGGGCTTTATTTTGTTCATTGTTATTTAATTTGAATGTAACTTTGCATATGTACAGCGGTGGTTGAGAGTTTGTGAACGCTTTATAATTTTCTATATTTCTGCAAAGATATGATCTAAAACATCATCAGATTTTCACACATGTCCTAAAAGTATATTAAGAGACCTGAGTTAAACAGATTAGACAAAAATATTACACTTGGTCATTTATTTATTGAGGAAAATGATCCAATATTACATATTTGTGAGTGGTAAAAGTATCAGCATGCTGTTGGCTGTAAGATGACTGAAGTCCGGGACTCGCAGAAACTAGTGTTGTCACACCATCTTGTAATCCCATTCATCCATCCATTATCTCTTACCCACTTCTTCCTTTTCAGGTCACGGGGGTCACTGGTGCCCATGTCCAGCCATCACTGTTCGAGAGGCAGGGGACACCCTGGACAGGTCTCCAGTCCATCACAGGGACACATGGAGACAAACAACCATTCACTCTCTCACTCTCACCAAGGGACAATTAGAGTTACCATTCAGACAAACATGCATGTTTTTGATCTGTGGGAGGAAACCGAAGTACCCGGACAAAACCCACGCATGCACGGACAGAACATGCAAACTCCACCCAGAAAGGCCCATGGCCAGGATTCAACCCAACGTCCTTTTAGCTAAGAGGCGTCCACCCTACCCATTGCGCCTCTGTGCCGCCCCTTATAAATCCAGAAATCCTATTTTCAAACCATCATATTACTCAGCACCAAACAGAAAAATAAGAGCAGATAAAAGAGTTTTGTTCTGAAACAACTTCAATCTATAGTTTGACTTCAGCTCAAAACTTTCTTCAAGGAGTCATCTGCATATACTTATCCTAATGTTTAAATCTCTCTCTTTTTAAAAACTGAATTTACAGAACATTTTGCTTGTTCATTCCAGTTTTAGCCCAAACACACTCAGATTTAGCCTCCAATCCAATTAGACTCAGTGCAATTCAATGAAGTTACAATACTATTTAAGACAGTCAGAGTCATTAGATTAGTAAGTAAACTCAGAAAAAAAGGATGGTGCCAGTTGTATCCAGCTGTCTGCCACATCTGCACTGCTTGCTGTCTGCAGTTTTTTATGTTTTTCTTGTGTTTCTGCCTTTGGGCTGTTTATCTACAAATGTTAAACTCTTCTCAACTTTCATTATTCCACATATCAAACTGTCAACATCTGATTCAGCAGAACTACCTTTCCTCCTTTGATCTGTGGGAGGAAACTAGAATACCCAGAGGAAACCTATGCATGCATGAGGCGAACATGTAAACGCCACACAGGAAGGCTGGAAAAAGAACCAGCCATCTTCTTACTGTAACGTGACAGCCCTGCACCATCATGCCATTATATATGT
>NC_056519.1:23922362-23927300 GCF_014905685.2 Nematolebias whitei | reverse complement strand
TTTATAATCCAAATTTCACTCAAAGACCAATATTTACAAATTTTAAGCAAAAAATCTAATTTTGAGTAACTATTCATAAAACTTGGGTAAATACTTTAAACATTTTCCAAGAAAAATATTGCTGATTTAATCGGTGATGGAGGGAAATTGAACTTTAAAGGAATAGGGAGTAGATATAATTTTAATACAATCTGATCTCCTTTATTAATTTAACTTCAAACTCAACCTTCTATAAATGGGACTAAGTGACTGCTACCTTTTCAGAACAAGCTGTCCATGGTCATGTAGTTCTAACAGATTTTTGAAAAAGCTCCCTCAGCTGGGATTTGAACTGAGCCAACAAAAATTTCTCTCCAGTGGTCTACAGCCAGGCCTCATAAGCCCTTTTTAGTGACTGTACTAAAAAAAAGTGACTCGTGTTACACTTTTCTTCCTGAGAATAGACTAAAACTGTACTTTGTACATTTGAGCACAAACTCACCAAAAGCAATAGAACCAGCAAATAAAAGGAAACAAATACTTTTCTTTTAACAGGCTAAACGTTTGCAAGGATTTAATGTTTTAGATGTGCAAAAATGTAGTCCTTCTTTTCCACTATAAAGTATTTATTACCTTTCACTAAAGTATTGTGTTTATGCTGTTGAGAGTTTTAAATGAGGGAAAAAAAATATAGCACACCCCCCACCCCCCCCCCCCCCCCCAAAAAAAAAAAAAAAATTACACATACTTTAATTAAAAAAATCTAACTTTGTGGTCCACAAGGCCTTTATACTTTACTATTTTGGCCAGTGGCGGCTGGTGGAGTTTTCACCGGGTGGGGCTATAACTCCAAAGTAGACACACATGTATATACAAAATATATATATATATATATATATGTGTGTGTGTGTGTGTGTGTGTGTGTAGGTATGTGTGTGTGTGTACAGTATATAGGGTCAGCTTGCCTTCCAGTCTGGTCAGCACAGCAGCAGACATGGAAACAGGAACCTGGCCTGTGTGAAACAGACCTAATAATTTATCAATATCAAAAACCATCATAAATATAAACAATGCATGTGCATGCTTTATCATAATTAATATAGTAATAGAAGTTCATAATGTCAATAGAATCAAGCTCATTATTTGAGTACTCTTAAATATTACTAATATTAAATGTCCTAATATTGCACTTGTCCTTAGCACAAAATATAGCATTTCACGATCTCAATGTACCTTCAATTAAAATGCTTCAGTGTTAACACTATAGTTACTAATTGCAAGAGGCTTGTTTTTCCATTATCCAGATATTCTTAGCTGTGACTGGGACTGTGGATGGTTGTTTGTCTTTTTGTCTGTGTCTCTTTAATGGACTGGAGACCTGTCCTGGGTGTCCCCTGCCTTCACCCAAAAGCAGCGGAGATTGGCTCCAGTCCTAAACAAAGGGGACATAACGGATGATTTACTACAGCAGAAAACTGACATTTAAACATAAATTACCATTTCTTTTTATGTGAATCTCAATCAGTAACATTTGAAATTTTGTATATTTTATAAATATTTTATTAACTATTTTATACGAATGAACACAACTGTAACATTAATTCAAAATATGCCTTTTATTACTATTTATTGCTATTAACAACTTATGTAACATTTTTAAGAACCTATTAACAATAAAATCTTCCAATCAAGCCCTGTTTGCACCAACTGTTGTGTTTGTAACATTTCAGAATAACTCTAACTCTTGCAGATACAAAATATCAGTAATTTAATAAAAAGAAAAATGACATTTTTAAATTAATCATGTGACATTAGTACTGATCCTCAGATCTGCATTTTTAACTAATCATCACATATTTTACTCTTTTTAAATAATTTTTTTCCACATATTTCATCATGCCCTGTGATGGACTTGCGACCCGTCCAGGGTGTACCCCGCCCCTCGCACAGTGATTGCTGGACATGGGCACCAGCGACCCCCGTGACCCAAAATGGAACAAGCGGGTAAAGATAATGGATGGATGGATATTTCATCATTGCTTCGTTCAAGAGCTCCACACCTGAAAATGCCTCATGAAAAATGTCTGCCTGCTCAAAGCTGCTTTCAGTGCTGACATTCTTCTGCCTGTTGTGAGTCACCAGGGGCTAGTTAGCATTGAAGCTAACATGTTAGCTGATGAAGGGTGGCTCCACGTTGTTCTGTTGTCACCACAGCCCACTAATGAGACACAGACACACTTGTATTTCAGCACGGTGAAAGACCTTTTCCTTCCAATCACTGTGTAAATGTGTTTTCTTATGTTTTTCTGCCATTTTCCCCATAGGAGGTAAAACTAGTTTGTAGTTGCGCTGCTGAAGAGAAGGGAGTTGTCTACACATGATTCTGAACTTTGACCCCAGACAAGATTGCTAAAATATATGTATAAAACTTTTTACTTTTAAAGTTTTATTAATTATTTTCATTTCAAATATACATCCTTGAAATGTTATTTCTTAAATTTAAAAAACATAACTAATGACGATTTTTAGGTGGTGCTCCTTGATGAGTGCTATTTTTAGAACATGCCCCGTGGGCGAATCAAGAGGTCCCTGCAGGCGACCAGGTGCCCGCGGGCACCGCGTTGGTGACCCCTGAGCTAACCTCTACACATAGCCTGGATGGGAGTGGCACTGCACGATCTGTTTCAGAACCACGATATGCATGCATTCAGCTCTGGGCGCAGGAGAGTTGCGCCCAGAATGTTCCTATTCTCTTGTATTAAAGAGGAGCTAATGCACATGTACAACTTTAACGAAAGTCTACGGGCAAAGATTTTTGTGCCCCAGGTTGGAAATACGTCACCAGAAATAACATTTTTGAGCTAAACAACTTTACTCATCATTAATTATAAAATATTTATCTTACACAACTAAAAACATATAATTATATTTAAATATTTTAATTTTATTATTTATTTTTTTAATGTCTTCAAGGTAATATGGTAAGTGGTGTGAGTGGTGGGGCGGCACCCTAGCGCTCTCTAATATTAAGTAAAACTACCATCAAAACATCAGAAACAAATCACAGAGTGCTAAAAATACTTCTAAAACCACTGAAGGGTTTCTTTGAAAATAATCATGTGGCTGAAAGTTAAATTCCCAGCATGACCACCTTTCTGCCACATTTTACCGCTCCCATTCCTCTTATAAATTGCTTATTTCTACACTGTCAAACTAAATAAATAAATGTAATTATGCTGTCAAATAACCTGATTTTGACGTGAAAAATTGGTGGAAAGGTAAATTAATTTCAGTACATGAAAGTCATTAGCCGCTCTGTCTTTTACACGAGATGCGTTGACTTGCTTGCACACGCTCACATGTCTTTCTCACGCACACTGAAACGGCACTGATTTGTTTTTAACAGTTTGTGGAGGAAAAACGTCCTGACTTTTACTTTTTCATGATCATGTTTAATCCACAAGCTTACATTTTATGAATCATGTAGGCTGAAATTAAACGCCTTGATTTTCCTGGCTTTGGTGGCATCAAGATGGCCACCCCTTTCAGAGTGTGACCCAGTGACACATTTCTTGTCCCATCTGTGAGTGGGACCCGGAGGAGGCGAGGGTCTCCCTCATTGGAGAGTGTGTCTGCATCTCTGAACAGACTTTACATTTACTCGGTGAGCCACAGCTTGTGTCTGAATAATTCAGCCCACACACACACACTTGGGCGCTGTCAGCTCCTGCTGTTAATTTGTAGCAGATGCATCCAAATCGCTCTGCTGCCCTTTTCTTCTCCACATTATGATCTTTCATCTTCTGTCTCTGCTGCCTCTTTGACCCCTATCTGCTCGCTCGCTCCTCGTTTTTCTGCTTCATCTTTTTGGTTTCCACCCGGCTCATCTCCTCTTCTGCTTTCTGTCTGCCGCCTCATGCATAAGTAAACAGCGAGTGAGGAAACTCTTCTTTCTATTCCCAAAGTTCTGCCTCTAAAGATGCATAATGGAGTACTCTGGAAAGGGAGATGCAAGGAATAAAAATTTGATCACGCAAAATAAATAAATAAATGGTGCACTGAGATGAGCCTCCACTGTTAGTAAAACTTGCAGTCGCTAACATGCTAGCCTGCCTAACTAGCACTAGTTTGTTAAACTTCTCTTAGTGTAAATTTTGTATGTGCAACCTCATAAAATGGCATTTTCTTTGAAACTGAACGTGACTCATGAGTGCTGAATGACTTTAAGTTAAAACTAGCAGAACACAAGCTAAAATCAGCAAAACTTTAGCTGAACCAGTAAAAACTGGTGTAAAATGAACAAAACTGTTGCTAAAAACCATTCAGAATTTTTTTAGTTAAACGCTACAACTAGCAAAACCATAGCTAAAAGAAAAAATTGATACAGTAGCAAACAGCTAAATATAGCAAAAGTAGCTAAATGTAGCAAAATCGTAGCCAAAAACTAAAATAAACTAAATAATAACTAAAAGTTAAATGTAGCATATAGTTGCTAAAACTTAATGTAGCAAACTCTTAAATAAGAGCTACAATTAGCAAAACTGTAGCTAAAAGACAAGATTAACAAAATCATACTTAACGACTAAAATTAGAACGACAGTAGCTAAAAGCTAAAAACAAAGAATATATGAAATAAAATTTAAAAATTAAAGAAGTATAAAAAGGTACAAATACTAAAAGTCACAGGAAACTGCCTGATGGATTTGAATGTTTTGGTATATAAATGATTAAATTAAATTAAGTATGCAGAAGTGGTTTAATTGCAAATAACACAAAATAAACGCAAACAGGACAGCTTTAAGTTAAAACAATAAGTTAATTAAAATAAGATGAAAGCCAAAGATGACTTATTAAACATTTATTTTTTACATAGGGTTTCTCCGATCCCAAAAGTCCCAGTTTTGCCGCCATTTTGTCTATTTGCTGTGATGATAGACCTATTTCATGGCAGACATTTTG
>NC_056519.1:23918179-23922262 GCF_014905685.2 Nematolebias whitei | reverse complement strand
GTTATATACCTGGATAACTGAGAAAATCAAACTTTGTGTTTTTGAAAATTTATACAGTTTAGTTTTTTTAATCCATGTGTCCATCCATTTCCTTTACCTTATCTGTGTTTTGGTCATAGAAGCTGTAGATCCAGGAGGGAAACTCAGACCTCCTTCTTCCCAGTGACACTCTCCAGCTCCTCCTTAGGGACTCCAAGGTGTCCTTAGGACAAAGAGGATATATAATCCCTCCAGTGAGTTCTAACTCTGCCCTCAGGTCTCATCCCAGTGAAGCATAACTGGAAAATCTCTGAAGGGAGGTGGCCATGAGAACCATCTTAATTCCTGACTACCAGGAAAAAAAAAACATTATCCAGTGACATTTTTTAAAAGAATTATACTGAAAACAATTTATACTTATTAATTTATTTATTGGGCAGCACGGTGACACAACTGGTAGAGCTGCTGCCTCTCAGCGAGCAGGTCCCTGGTTCAAATCTGGGGGCCTTTCTGGGTGGAGTTTTCATGTTCTCGCCGTGCATCAGTGGGTTTTCTCCGGGTACTCCAGTTTCCTCCCACAGACCAAAAACATGCATGTTAGGTTGATTGGTAACTCTAACATGTCCCTAGGTGTGAGTGAGAGAGTGAATGGTTGTTTGTTTCGTTTGTCTTTATGTAGCCCTGTAATGGACTTGCGACCCGTCCGGGGTGTACCCCGCCCCTCGCACAGTGATTACTGGACATGGGCACCAGCGAACCCCATGACCCAAAATGGAAGAAACAGGTAAAAGATAATTGATGGATGGATGGAGAGCTTTGTAGGTTAGAAGTAAGATTTTGAATTATTTTCTGAATTTGACAGGGAGCCAATGGAGAGAAGATAAAACTGGAGAGATATGATCTTTCCTACTAACTCCAGTTAAAACTCTGTCAGCCTTTCTTGTCATTTGAAAGAAAAAAAACTGAACAAAATGGATTAAATAACTGCAACTTTCTACTACGAAGGACATTTTTTTTAACTTTTTTTTTCAGCTGCTCCCTTCTTCAGGGGTCTCCAAAGCCAAGTAACTCACAGAAAGACTTGGCATTTGTTTTTACACTGGATGCCCTTCCTGACATAATCACAGGCAACTGAGCTACTATAGCCCTCTGTGTGGAGCAGAGAGCTGCCATCTCGGGTGCCCAGGGAGAGGGGAGCAGATGGCAGGAGTTAAGGACCTTGCTCAGGGCCCCAGAGTGGAGGCAGGTGTGAGTGCTTCACCTTTCCCACCCACATTTTGATGTTGTCGGTCTGGCAGATTGAGCCGGCATCCTTCTTTTCACTGGCTCACCTTCTCTAGCCTCTGCACAACCATTCCCTCTTTTGAAACAAATACTATGACAATACACAAATGTTCAGTCAGGTTATCTGGACACTTTCTTCTTTTTTTTTTGTTGTGCTGAGACATTTCGCCCTTCATCCAGAAGGTTTCATCAGTCTAAGGACACACCAAACAAAACTGATATTCCCCCAACAGCCTACTCCAAAGTGGAAAACAACAATCATGTTTGTGCTAAGATGGAATCCAGTTCTCTCCCTCGTCGTCACAGTCATGTCAAACTGGTTCAAAATACCAAAGTCCATGCTCAATAATCCAGGTATAAAATCCAACAATGTTCAGTCAGGTCATCTGGACAGTTTCTTTTTTGTGCTGAGACATTTCACCCGTCATCCAGAAGGTTTCATCAGTTTGAGGCTGGAGTTAACTGTTGGGGGAATACCAGTTTTGTTTGGTGTTTCCGCAGACTGATGAAGCCTTCTGGATGGAGGGCGAAACGTTTAGTAGAATTATTAAGAGACATAAAATACACCAACAACATTTCAAGCCAACATTTGTTCAATAAAAAGTATTTTGCAATTGTCTTCTTCCTACAAAATGCTCCTACACTGATTAACACCGTTTTCCTGAATGAGGAAGTGAAAGGTACCCAAGCCTTCACATTTGGTATCATTGAAAAGCCCTAAATGTCCTCTGCAGATATCAAAAGGCGTTAATTCAGTAGTATGCAGCAGGTTTACAAGTAGGCTATCCTCCGCAGAGGACGAATTTGAACTACTGGTAGTCTGGAGGTTAACTGGTTCCTTTCAGTAAACAGGAACAGCATCTGTGCTCTGAGTTGCCCATAAATAACAATGTTCCCACCTTATCTCTAAGGCTGAGCTCAGACATCCTGTGAGGGAAGCTAATTTCAGCTACTTGTATCAAGGATCAAGTACTCGGTTGGCTAACCATTACCCTAGCTTGTACAAATACTTTGCTTCTTTCTCAACATTCTTTGCTCAATGCCACGACTTATAGGTAACTTGTAGTAGAGTTCGATTCCACCAGCAGTCACATGCCGAAGCGTCCCTGGGCAAGGCACTGAACTCCTCATTGCCTCTAATGTGTCCCATCAGTGTATGGATGTGATGTAAAGCTCTGATTATTCTTTGTAGAGATATAGAGAGCTGTATGAATGGGTAAATGAGGACACAGATTGTGTTGTAAAGAGCTTTGAGTATCTTGATAAGATTGAAAGGAGCTATATAAGTACAGTCCATTTACCATTTAACTATTGAAAACCATTAGACCTAAGTTCCTAAATTGACTGGATATCTCCTAAAATCTACTCTGTGTTTAATGAGATATTTTGCAAACATGCAGACAAAGTTGGTTTGAAATAGTTAATGGCTAAATTTTAAACAAAAATCTTGAGGTCTGTTAGTGCCCAGATTAGATCATAACCAATACTTTGCTTTTAAGATCACTTGACTGTGGCAACCATGAATCAGGTTGATTTCTTAAGTTAATTAATTTTAGATGTACTTTTCTTGATTGCTTTTGGGTTATGATGAGTAAAAGTGTTGGTACTTTAATACTTTTAAAAATGTATTGGATCTTAGTAGTTTTAGCCCATTTTTAAATTTAGTTATACTTAGTTAAAATACTAGAGTTAGACGTATTGCTACTGTAGGCGTGTACTACTGTTATGTGTACTTGTGTAAATATCTGTATTTCACTATCAACATATGAGCAGGCTATACTGCATGAAAAAGTGAGGACTTGGACACCAAAAAAGTAATACTCCTCGTGTACTTTTCCTTCTTCACATTGTTTACCACTGAAACAGACACATGGCATTGGGGAAAGGAGCCTTCTCATTTTCAACCCACACAAAGCCTAACACACCCATGTTATCCTAACTGAATATGACTAAAAGCCAGTCTTACTACAGTTACATCAGCTCAGGTCCTGACTCACAGCCACATTGTTAAACCAGATTCCAGAAGATGGAACAATGGCTATGTGGATCCCAAAAGAACTCCAAACAGAGGAAAGCCTTCTGCTAGGAAAAACAACACAGATTAGTTGTAACTGGAGAGAATCAGGTGGGAGATGTCAGGGTGTGCCTCTTAGGGATAAAGGGTTGTGTATTTATGAAGTTCAGAGAAATATCAGGTCATCTTTTGTTGCCAAAGGGCCAGCATATGTAGAAGAATAAATTATTTTTTTTATGGTAAACACAGATTTGTTTGTAGTTTCAACAAAAACACATTATTTTAGTACATCTAGTTTTGATGTCACAACAAAATTGTGTTCCCCAAGGTACACTGTGGGGGGTGCTCCGTAAATTCCGGGATTGGGGGTCCGATGCTATGGCCCATTCAGTCTCTGTTTGTGTAAGCTGTGCAAGAGTTTGGTTCTCATTACCGTCAGTGTGTCGGACACCTTCAGGATGGGAGTTGGACATTGCCAGGCTGCCCTTTGTCACTGATCCTGTTCATAACTTTTATGAACAGGATCCCTCGATGCAGCCAGTGAACAGAGGGAGTCTGGTTCAATGCCTCAGGATTCTTTCTGCTATTTGCAGATGATGTGGTCCTGTCTGCGTCATCATGTAGTGATTTATAACTCTCATCACTGAAGAGGTTTGGAGATGAGTGTGAAGCAGCTGGGATGAAGATCAGCATCTCCGAAGCTGAGGCCATGGTCCACAGTCGGAAAAGGGTGGATTTCTCTATTTGCAGTTATTTCTATGGTTAACAAGTGTGTGTGTGTGTGTGTGGGGGGGGGGGGGGGGGGG
>NC_056519.1:23905584-23918079 GCF_014905685.2 Nematolebias whitei | reverse complement strand
CTTTTTAACAAAAAAATGAAGTCCAGATGACATGATTCAACCTTTTTTGTTGTATAAATTTTATTTGCTGTAGTTCTTCAGCTAGACACAGTTAATATATTAGGTCATTGTGCTTAATGTTAACTGCTAAATAAATTGTGAAATATTAATACATTGCTGCCTATGTGGCCCTTTGATGGACTTACCTGTCTAGAGTGTCCCCTGCTCCTTGCACAAAGACTGCTGGAGATAGCATCAGCTTATCTGAAGCCAAGAAAGAAAATGTGATTAAAGAAAATGGATGAATGCATATGTTATGCAGCCTGATACACAATACTTCTATAATTTTACCTCTTTAAACATCTGTGTAAATCATGGAGAGTGCATTGTATTGAAGGAATATGGTCATGAGGTGGAAAATGTTTTGTTCCACCACTCCAGAGTAACACCACTTATTTTCAATCAATGACCTGTTAACAATGCAAACATTAGAAGTATTTTACTGCCAAAAACACACAATTTATTGCTTGCCACTGATCTGATATCAGGGATGTAAAATCGATATAGGTAACAGTGTTGGTAGAATGCCTAACGATAGGAGGACACATTGTGTTCAACAGCCTGCTTCTGAATACTGCTTTTGCTTTGATTCGGATTTCTTTCCAAAATTGTTTGGATTGTGTAAGGTCTTTTGGAAGACTTTTGCCATAGATAAAATTACAGATCAGTTTTATCCTCTTTGCAGTCAACATGATTCATGACTTCAGTCTATTTGATCTCATTTCACAAGTAGTAAACCAGAGTGTTGTGCTTGAATGTGTTCAAAAGAACACATTCATGAGTTGCATTTGTATTTTATAAACTTTGATCTTCAGTTTGTTTTTTACTTGATAAATTTTAACTGTTTTGCTCAAAATGCAAAAATGCATTTAGCAGCATTCTGATCCCTTGAATGGCTATCTACTTCATGTGCTATACTGCTGCTAGAGTTTTATTGAGAGTTGGTAGGAGAGATAATATAGAAACCA
This sequence comes from Nematolebias whitei, assembly GCF_014905685.2. Classification (NCBI taxonomy): domain Eukaryota; kingdom Metazoa; phylum Chordata; class Actinopteri; order Cyprinodontiformes; family Rivulidae; genus Nematolebias; species Nematolebias whitei. The sequence continues at coordinate 23,917,072 of NC_056519.1, read as the reverse complement.
GCCACTAGGGAGCACAAGCCAGTGTATCTCTTGTGCCGGTCCCAAGCCCGGGTAAATGGTGAGGGTTGTGTCAGGAATGGCATCCGATGTATAACACTTTTGCCAAAACCATAATGCGAGTTCATCAAAGCAAAACCATACCGGATCGGTCGAGGCTCGGGTTAACAATGACCACCACCGGTGCTGTTGACAAACAGGGTGCTGGCGGAAATTGTGGTACTGTTAGTCGAAGACCACGAGGAGGGAAACGTGTCAGGAGACAGAGAGAGAAGAGGAAAGTGAAGAATGTAGGACTGAGGGTTGCAACTCTAAATGTGGGGACAATGACAGGCAAAGGTAGAGAGCTGGCTGACATGATGCAGAGAAGAAAGGTAGATGTTTTATGTGTCCAAGAGACCAAGTGGAAGGGGAGCAAGGCTTACAGCATTGGAGCAGGGTTCAAAGTGTTTTACCATGGTGTGGATAAAAAGAGAAATGGAGTAGGGGTGGTCCTGAAGGAGGAGTTGGCAAAGAATGTAGTAGAGGTGAAGAGAGTGTCAGATAGGGTGATGTGCCTGAAGGTAGAAGTAGAAGGTTTGATGCTAATCATCGTCAGTGGTTATGCTCCACAGGTTGGATGTGATGAGGAGGAGAAAGATACATTTTGTAAAGATCTGGATGAAGTGATAGAGAGTATTCCCAGGGAGGAGAGGGTGGTGATTGGAGCAAACCTGAATGGACATGTTGGTGAAGAAAACAGAGGGGATGAGGAAGTGATGGGTAGGTTTGGTGTCAAGGAAAGAAACCAGGAAAGACAGATGGTGGTGGATTTTGCCAAGATAATGGAAATGGCTATAGTCAATACCTATTTCCAAAAGAGGGAGGAACATAGGAACCTATAAGAGTGGAGGAAGGAGTATGCAGGTTGACTACCTTCTGTGTAGAAGAGGAAACCTGAGGGAGATAGGGGACTGTAAGGTTGTGGCAGGAGAGAGCGTGGCCAGACAGCATCAGATGGTTGTGTGTAGAATGACTGTTGTTGTGAAGAAGAGAAAAAAGTAAAATCAGAGAAGAAGACCAAATGGTGGAAGCTGAAGAAGGAAGAATGTTGTGAGAAATTCAGAAAGGAGCTGTTAAAGGCTCTGGGTAGTAAGAAAGAGTTTCCAAATGACTGGGCTACTACAGCAACAGTAATTAGAGAGACAGGTAGGAAGGTACTTGGTGCGTCATCTGGACAGAGAATGGATGATAAGGAAACCTGGTGGTGGAATAGTGAAATACAGGATGCCGTTCAAATAAAGAGATTAGCCAAAAAGAAATATGACAGTGAGAGGACCGAAGAAAGGAGACAGGAATATAAAGAGATGGGATGTAGAGCAAAGAGGGAAGTAGCTAAGGCAAAGCAGAAGGCATACGATGAGTTGTATGGGAGACTGGACACTAAAGAGGGCGAGAAGGACTTGTACCGATTGGCAAGACAGAGGGATCAGTTTGGAAAAAATGTGCAGCAGGTTAGGCTTATTAAAGATAGGAATGGTAATGTTTTAACAAGTGAGGAGAGTGTGATGGGAAGATGGAAGGAGTACTTTGAGGAGCTAATGAATGAAGAGAATGAAAGAGAAAGAAGAGTAAAGGTTATAGAAACTGTGGACCAGGAAGTGGGAAAGATTAATGAAGGCGAAGTCCGAAAAGCTCTGAACAGAATGAAGAAGGGGAAGGCAGTAGGACCTGATGACATACCAGTGGAGGTTTGGAAATGTCTTGGAGATATGGCAGTGAGGTTTTTGAATCAAATATTCAGTGGCACATATGAGGGTGAGAAAATGCCTCAGGAATGGAGAAGAAGTGTGCTGGTGCCCATTTTTAAGAACAAGGGTGTTAGGTCCTGGGGTTGTTAGGTTTTTTTCCCACTAGATGGAGTCGGCTGGCAGGAGGGCGTCTTACCTGACGTCATCGGCACACCGGTGGACAATCAACTCGTTACCGGCAGATTAGAGAGGCGGACTGCCAGTACCTCGACGCCAGAGTGTTACCAGTGATGGTATCTCACAACCCCTCCAAGTCTCCTCAGAGTTTTCTGTATTTATCTCCCTGTGATCTGAAAGTAATCTGTTTCCTGTGGACTCTGTTTTCCCCTCAGATGTTCTTTGTGGATCCTGACCTGGTTCTCGTTCTTGTTGTTTCCTCGTGACGCCGTGGTTGTTACCCCGCTGAAGCCTGAGCTCCCACACCCACTTGATACAGTCAAAACCGATCTCCAGCACCAAAGACCGACTGGCAGTCTGTCTACTCCTCTGATGCTTTCAAGCCTCTACCTACCAGTCCGCCCTCCAATGCCGCCTCTCTTTCGAGCTTCCACCGACATTCAGAAGGAACTCTGCAAACCTCTGACCACTCCCAAGGACCTAACTGGAACTAAAAAACCCCGGACCAACACGAGACAAACAACCATTCACTCTCTCATTGACACCTAGGGACAATTTAGAGTTACCAATCAGCCTAACATGCATGTTTTCGGTCTGTGGGAGGAAACCGGAGCACCCGGAGAAAACCCACGCATGCACGGAGAGAACATGCAAACTCCACCCAGAAAGGCCCCTGGACCAGGGTTTGAACCAAGGACCTGCTCGCTGAGAGGCAGCAGCTCTACCAGTTGCGCCACCGTGCTGCCCTCCTTATTTTTATACTTTATATTATTGCTATTTTTGGGTGTAACTGGGACCTTGATTACACAATTTTGTTCCACCTCATGTACCACATGTGATGCGAATGACAGTAAAGAAACCTTGACCTTGAACCATTTTGTGTTTGTATTGCTTTCCTTGTCCTTTCTTTCCCCAGCCAGTTGAGACAGATGCTGCCTATCCTGAGCCTGATTCTGCTGGATGCTTTTACAAGTTAAAAAGGAGATTTTTCTTTCCACCATCATCTGTGTGCTCTTCAGGATGGGAGGGTGCAACAAACTGGATTCAACACAATATGCGAGCTTCCTTAGATTAACAACTTGTACTAAATGATACTTTATAATTTATGTGAATGTTTTGTACAGTGCCGGGGAGTTGTGGTGCAGAGGTAAGAGAAGATGAGCCAGTGATCGGAAGGTCGCCGGTTCAGTCGCGTGGACCGATATAAGCAAAATATAGGTGGGAAAGGTGAAACACCCACACCTGCCTCCACCCTCTTTTGCCCCACTCTAGGCCCTTGAGCAAGGCCCTTAACCCCCACCATCTGCTCTCCCGGGCACCCTAGACGGCAGCTCTCTGCTCCACATAGAGGACTGTGGTAGCTCTGTGGTTGTGTCAGGAAGGGCACCTGGCATAAAAACAATTGTTAAGTCTTCGTGCGAGTTAGTTCGCTGTGGCGACAGCTGAAGAACGGAGCAGCTGAAAATTTTTTTTTGTACAGTGCCATGAGATAGAATTATCTTTCAATTCTTTTGAATTGGCACCATATAAATAAACTGAATCAAATTGAATCAAATTGTAGAAATCTATTTTAACCTTTTTTCTTAACTGCATGTTGGTCTTCCAGGCTGCTATACACATCTACTGTACATGTGTTTTTCTGACCAACATATTTGTAAATATAGCCAAAATAACAATAGACATTATATTTTATTTATGCGAAGGTATAGTAAATATATCACCTGGAAAAGGAGGAGGAGAGTAAGTGTTGCTTTTGGAAGGGAATGGTTAGGTTATGTACAGGTTTTCTATTTCTTATTGGTGTCTTGGAGATTTCACAGCATTGAGAGGAGAGCAGAGGATTCCAGGTAGGTATGGTTCAAGGTTGAGGAGTTAGTAGAAGTACCATAGTGAATTGTAGATGGGCAAATGGTGAAGTGGTAGTGGAGCAGCTGATGGTAGGCCAAGGAAAGAGGTCACAGAGATTCAAGGTAAAGACTCATAGGCACAAGGAAGAAAACAGGTAATCCAGGACGGACTCAGGAGACAGTTTCGAGAAAACACGGAGAAAAAAATTAAGGTAAGTAAAAGTCTTCAGTCGAGAAACTCAATAGGAGGCTGACAGCAATTCTGGTTGGTATCTAATGCTCCAGCAGGGGAAAGAACACTTCCACTGCCTTTTATAACCCCTGGAGATCATCAGAGAAAATGGCCAAAAGCTGCTGCTTGTTGGGTCATTTCCAAGACTCAGGAACCTGCAGAGGAAATATGCTATACACTATCTTCCTAAATAGAAGGTAACAAGCTAGTATTACTAAGCTGTTTACTTTGCAAAATTCAGGTTTGTTTGTAGCTTAAGGTCAGAGTCCTCCTAGTTCACTCCTCCATGGAACTAGTTTAAAGTTCAGTTCACACATGTTCAAACAGAATTCATGTTCATAAACATCTTTCTGATCTCCAGCTAATGCCCTGCATACAACCACTTACCTGTGACTCTTCCCTTGGACCTGGAATCTAACCATTACTCTGATTCTAGAAAAGAGAAAACAATTCCATGAATATTAAGCCTTGTGATAAATCTGTTTATCTACCTGAAACCTTCAACTCACCTCTGCTAGATTCCTGCTGATTGTCCCTCCTCTGGTCACCCACTGCATCCAATAAACTAAAATCACTTTCCTTTATTTCTCAATCTCAGGTGAATCTTTTCAGTTTTTGTACTCTGAACCCTGGGCTCTGTTACTGTATTTATTACTACCAAAAATGGCACACCAACTATGGTTTTTCCTGCTACTCAAATGCTGACGGCAAGTTGTGAGGATGATAACCCAAGCATGAGTCTTGGCAATCCTGCTTCAATTCTCAAAAACCAAGTTATGACATTGCACACACTGTGACACCTCGAGGTCCCAATATGCTGCCACCACATTAAACCCTTATGACCTTGCGATAGTATCAGTATGGTCAGTGCCACAGGCTTGTAATCCCAAGGCTGAATGTTCAAACCCAGGTTACATTAGGAAGGCCATCTGGTGTAAAACAATCACCAACCTCATGTGTGTCTGCTTGTTGGAGTGTCCCTTGCAGAGGTGAGCAACTTAAAGAAAAACATCTAACAAAGTTAAATCAGGTCAACAAAGTCCATGCTCAATAACCCAGGTATACAATCCAACAATTTTCAGTCAGGTCATCTGGACAGCGTCTTTTTTTTTTCTTTTTTCTGAAATGTTTCACCTTTCATCCAGAAGGCTTCATCAGTCAAGGAAAAACACAACACAAAACTGATTCTTCCCCTAACAGCTTACTCCAAAGTGGAACAAACCAGTTATGTTGGTGCTAAGATGGTCTCTTTGGCATGCCCCCTCCTCCAGTTCCAGCTCTCTTTCTCACTGACAGTCATGTCAAACTGGTTCAAAACCAACAAAGTCTATGCTCAGCAATCCAGGTATATAATCCAACAATTTTCAGTCAGTTCATCTGGACAGTTTCTTCTTGTTGAAATGTTTCATTTTTTATCCAAAATACTTTATCAGTCTGAGGAGCTGCAACAAACTCAGTCTTATAAATAACACCTTCTCATAGTGGATCAACCAGTTTATTGTTGACATCCAGAACTAGCTGTTCACATGCAAAAGCAAGATCATCAGCCTAATGACCTAGGAGGGGGCGTGCCAAAGAGACCATCTTAGCACCAACATAACTGGTTTGTTCCACTTTGGAGTAAGCTGTTAGGGGAAGAATCAGTTTTGTGTTGTGTGTTTCCTTGACTGATGAAGCCTTCTGGATGGAAGCGAAACGTTTCAGCAAAAAAAAAATTGTTAATCATTAGTGCCTTGTCTAAATAAAGGTTGAATGAATGATGGCTGTTTACTACTCACAGAGGGCTGAGTGATACTAGCAATAACAGCATTGTAAGAGGGGGACAGTTGAACCCGGAGGCCTCCACCCCTGTTTAATGATGGACGGTTTATTTTCACAAAGATGGCCTCCTTTACTCGTCTCTCAAACCATCGTTTCTCTCTGTCCAGGATGTGAACATCTTCATCTCTGAAAGAGTGACCGCTGGCCTGGAGATGAGTGTAGACCACAGAATCCTGGCCTGATGATGTTGATCTTCTGTGCTGGTCCATCCTTTTGGCCAGTGGCTGTTTAGTTTCCCTGATGTAAGACTGATCACAGTCCGGTCCTGGTTGATGTGTATGTGCTGCCACTCCAGGAAGGACAATCCGTGCACAAGGCTGCCCAGAATGTAGTACACTACCTCAGCCCGGGTTCGGACCAGCACCGCAGAACCTGAACCAGTTCGAACCCTGCTGCGTTCTGTGGATCCAGGTCACACTGAGTCCAAATAAACTGCAGCCCAGGTACTCATCAGTGAAGATATTACTACTTCGTGGTTTGTTTATTGTGGATTCGCTCTATTGTGGTTTTTCAAAATAAGATTGGACATGACACACAATTGGCTGATTGATGGATGAGCCACATGATCGGCATGCAATTTTTATTTAAAATAAATTATTTAAAATTATTTAGCACCTCCTGCACCTTTGTGCAGCCCACACTGTAGGATAAACTTCCTGCTGCAGCTGATCAGCTGTTCTTCGTGCAGAGCGGAGAAGTAGGCGTGGCCAAGAACGCTTGCAGGTGGCAAAGAGCTGAGGAGGCAGGGAGCTGAGATCATGACATCCTGTACTCTTAGAGCGTTTAGAAACATTGTTTAGAATATTGCAAGAATGTGGGAAGGTTTTAAAACACCGTAATATATATATATATGTAAATAATAAAACAAAGTACTACTTCCTACTTGTACTACTTGTACTACTATTCCTACTTCGTGGTTTTTCACTTATCGTGGGTCTTCAGGGTAAGGATCCCCCACGATAAACGAGGGACTACTGTACTACTTGAAGGATGAGTTCATATTCAGGATTATTTGCGACTTTCATTCCAGTTCTGCGAGCTTAATAAATACTGTAGATAGATCCTCCCTCCATTTCAGCAGAAAGCAGTGTCCGGAAGCACTGTTGGCTTCTGGGTAGTGTAGTTCTTTTTGACTGGCGTTATTGTGTAGGCCTATTGAAAGAAAACTATAAAATGGTGGCGCCTGCCCCAAGTATTTTTTCGTTAACTTTTTATCCTGTTCCGTCCCAATCATGTGAATAATATTAAAGTTGACAATTGTTGAAAAAATGGAAAAGAGCAAGTCCACAAAGTAGCGAGGGACTGCTGTAATATTACTCTGTTTGTGCTGGTGGACTGCATCTTTGGGGTGGACCAGTCTTTGCTGTAATATATTTTGGAGTTGAAAAGCCACTGGGATGTTGTGTTTAGAAAATAAACGTCTCAATTTCTCTGAAACTCCTGTAACATACGGAATGACCACTGGTCTGGGTTCCTCCTTTTGACCTGATGGCTGTATGGAGCCCTGCTCTAAAGAAAAACAATGTGTCCATTTTTAAAATCACCAGCTGCAACTACTTTTTTGGTTTTCTCACCAATTCTTGTATCGTTTTTATGAGATAACTATAAATCCTAGCCTATTATTTTCACTAAACTCAACCCCCCCCCTTCCCCCCAATACTTTTATTCTTTACTTTTTATTTATTTGCAGTGTTCTGGATGATGGAGAACCTACAACAGCATATTTCATCCACTCGGTCTTTAGTTGCTTATCTTTTTATATTTTTAATTCTCCACAGCTGCACCTTTTTATACTATCACATCAGTATTTTTTCTTTACTTTACAATCTCTTTTCCCAGCGCTGCTTCTGTATACTTCCAATTCTTCTCCTCTCCCCACCCATCAGTTTCCTTCTAATTCCATTCTACTTCTCCTCCAATCAGCCTTATCATTTTTCTCCTTTTTTTTCTCCATATTGTTTCCTGTTTTCCACTCTCCTGCCAGCACTTTGGTTGTTGTCATCCTACATTCACGTTCCCTTCCCCCTCATTTCCCTACCTGGGTTTTCCTGGGCTGTGTTATGGTGAAGGACAACGTTCTCATTCAAGTCCACTTTGGGAAAATATTTGCAGCACCCCAGAGTGTTGACAGGCATTCGCACAATGCCACTGGGGTGCCGAAGGATCCTCACAGATGGGGGAGAAAATTTGAGGTGTGTGTGAGTGGAGGGTGAAGAATGTGGATAATGTTGTGTGTGAGATGAAGAGCACAATGAGACTGAACGCTAGAAGAGAGGGATGGAAAAACGAGAGAGACTTCTTCCAATGTCACCATGTAATCTAACACACTTCATCACTTCCTGTCTCTGTCATGGTGCCCCTCTGCCTGCCCAACAACACTTCCTATCTTTTCCCTTTTGTCTTTTTGCTCCCTTTTAGTATTCCATTCATCCATCTTAAAAACAAGTGCATGCATTTTTCTCGCAGGAACGATGCTGTCACATTTATGAATGTTCAGGACTCTGCTGTGTTGGGCATGGTAGAGAAAAGAGCCTGACTGAGTAAACTTACACTGGCACAAAGGCTCATGTCATTCACGACCGAGTTACAGCCCAAAGAAGTCAATCTCGTAAACCCTGAGTTGTTTGATTTTGCTCGTTTTAAACTGGAGTCTGTCATTATCTTTAATTGCAGTGAACGGTTGGACGGCCAGCTGAAAGTTGGTAGATTGCACCAAGAAAAAAGAAGACAATGGAGAATTAAAGCCACCCAAGCAGAACTATCAAACTGATTATCAAAATGGAAGCCACAGCCATGAGTACAAGTCATTTAAAGCCGAACTGCAAATAATTTTTATCAGCACTGGGTCAAATTACTAACAGCTTTCAGGTCTCATTCTTGAGTTCTCTGCTGTGCTTTATCACCTTATTCCTAACTGCACTTTTTGTAGCATTGACTCTAGCTGAATGTGCATCTTTGTGGGACAGATAAACAGGGACCCGGTTGGAAATCAGTTTGATTTGTGTTGTTGCAGCACTATAATAGTCACAGAATTGAACTACTTATTTCAGGATGTCTGCCTTCACTTTGATGAGCACCAAGTCCCATTTGTGCAGCAGCACCCACACAAAGCACACAGCCACCCAGAAGAGATTAGCTGTTGAACTGCAAATATGAGATACCAGAAGCTAATGTTAGCTACCAACAGCTAATACTGTGACCCACACGCGTTGCATTAATTATATATGTGCACCCCTCACATTTAAAAAATATTAATTTGGACACCCCCTCATTTATCATGAAATATTACAAATAGTTCACCCAGTTACTTGATTATGGTAATAGGAGAATACTCCAACCACCAAAAGTCCACTCCGGGTTTTCTAGGCACCACAAGTAAACCTGCAGTCTGAGAGCGAAGTGCTCTGTTAGGAAAATATGGAACAATAAGATCTGTAATATAAGATGGAGCCAGGTTGTTGAAAGCTTTGTAGGTTAGAAGTAGGATTTTGAATTCTATTCTGGATTTGACAGGGAGCTAATAGAGAGAAGCTAAAACTGGAGAAATATGATCTCTCCCACTAACTCCAGTTAAGACTCTGGCAGCAGCATTTTGGATCAACTGAAGACATTTTAAAGAAGTATTTGGACACCCAGATAACAAACCATTGCAATAGTCCAGTCTAGACGTGACAAATGCATGAGCCAGTTTTTCTGCATCATTTTTATACAACATGTTTCTAATGTTAACAATATTACGCAGGTGGAAGAAGGCGGTTCTAGTAACAGTTTTAATGTGGGGGATAAAAGACGTGTCCTGATCAAAAATAAGCAGCTAAAATTCTTCTCTTTTGTAGTGTGTAGTGATGGGAAGTTTTTTTTTTTTTTTTTTACTGAATCAAGTTAAAATAATTGATTTATTTTAGTCAGTGTCACATCATACCCACATCATGATAATACCATTGATTTGCAATGAAAAAATTAAGCGTTTCATTGTGGAAAAAGAGTGAAAGTTGAACAATTCTCAAACAGGTATAGACAAACATAGGCAAGACAAATATAACGTGTAGTGATTACGTTATTTATAACTAGTTGGGAGAGTGGATGAGTGGGTAAGAGGGTCACCTTAGTTAATTTTCAGGTGAGTGTTACAGAGCAGATGTTCCAGACTTAACTCAGAGGAGATCTACACAGAGTTGATCATGAACGAATCCAAGAATCATCCAGAACTTCACCAAGAGAATTGAGGTAGAAACTGTGTGATGGAACAATCCAGCATGGTGTGGATGACTGAGAAAGTTTTTAGTAGCAGAATTAAGTCAGCTGAGTTTTATTGACTGAATTGTTTTACATAATACAACAGTAAGTATGATCTAAATCCATCCTAGGTACTTAGTTGCATCATTACTATTCCAGAAGTGTCAACAAAAATACTTTATGCATTTGCATCAATGTCTTTCTCTCATGCTTTAAACCTTCAAAAACAGTATTGACTAAGGGGTTATTTTCCTTTAATGCAACACGTTTGAAAACCCACGACACTGAGATGTACCCTGTGGTGTAATTGGCACAAATATCTAGAATGCATAATTTATAGTCTCCTCTGAAGTCTGCATGTTTTCAACATAAAAAATAGTTACTTTCACAAGGTCATTAATCGTATTTTTATATACAGATACCAAAGCTCGACAAAACATATTCCATGTTGTTGCATCACATTTCTGCTTTTCAAACTGCTCTTGGGAATATGAATGTAAACTTTCTAACAAGAGGGTGAAAGATGGATCTGAAAATAGGACAACTAAGTTACGTCACGGTTACACACATTGTAAATAGAGCTCTACAACTGCACTCTGACTGTGAGCGAGATCAAAACTAAACCGCTTCCCTCTCAAACAGGGCCAAGCCATTCATTATTGATGCTCAAACTCCTCTCAAGATGCCCTAAATACACTCCATGTATGTAGTTTTGTCACACATAAGTAGCTGGTGAGAATTTTCTGCAATTAGCTTTTATTCACAAGAGCAACATTTAACACCAAGAAGAACCTATCTGAACTGCTAATCTGACAAAGGAGGTTTTTTTTTATTCTTCTTCTACAGTTTGTTTTAGACGTAGCAGAGAGTCATTATTAAAACATTCTCTAAGTTCTACTCATTGTGCTTTTGTTTAAATTTGGCAATAGCTGGTGGACTTAACCACATGTCTTTTAGCAATAAATAAATAAATAAATAAAATAAAAATCATAAACCACTGGACAGATATTAGTACAACTTGAATGAAGTAAATTCAAATTTAAAATAACCAACACTGCTAATGTACCTTAACAAAAAAAAACCCCATCTAAAACTCAGTAAGTTTTACAATTACAATTGAATTCTAAATCTTACTTCTAACCTACAAAGCTCTTAACAACCTAGCTCCATCTTATATTACAGATCTTATTGTTCCATATTTTCCTAACAGAGCACTTTGCTCTAAGACTGCAGGTTTACTTGTGGTATCTAGAGTTTCCAAAACCAGAATGGGAGGAAGATCTTTCAGTTATCAGGCTCCTCTCATGTGGAACCAACTTCCAGTTTCTGTCCATGAGGCTGACACATTGTCCAGTTTTAAAACTGGGCTTAAGACTTTCCATCCATCCATCCATCCATCCATCCATCCATCCATCCATCCATCCATCCATCCATCCATCCATCCATGT
>NC_056519.1:23895774-23905484 GCF_014905685.2 Nematolebias whitei | reverse complement strand
CCATCCATCCATCCATCCATCCATCCATCCATCCATCCATCCATCCATCCATCCATCCATCCATCCATCCATCCATCCATCCATCCATCCATCCATCCATCCATCCATCCATCCATCCATCCATCCATCCATCCATCCATCCATCCATTATCTTCCACTTATTCTGAAGCCGGGTCGCGGGGGCAGCAGCTTGAACAGGGAGGCCCAGACATCTCTTTCCACAGCAACCTCTTCCAGCACTTCTGGGAGGATTCCAAGGCATTCCCAGGCCAACCGAGAGACAAAGTCTCTCCAGCGTGTCCTGGGTCTTCCCAGGGGTCTCCTCTCAGTTGGACATGCCCGAAGCAGCTCTTTAGGGAGGTGCCCAGGGGGCATCCTTACCAGATGCCCGAACTACCTCAACTGGCTCCTCTCAACGTGGAGAAGTAGCGGTTCTACTCAGAGTCCCTCCCGAATAACTGAACTTCTCACCCTATCTCTAAGGGAGAGTCCAGCTACCCTGCGGAAAAAACTAATTTCAACCGCCTGTATCCGCAATCTCATTTTTTCGGTCACTACCCAGAACTCATGACCATAGGTGAGGGTTGGAATGTAGACTGACTGGTAAACAGAGAGCTTTGCCTTACAGCTCAACTCTCTCTTCACCACAACGGACCGGTACAGAGTCCGCAATACTGCAGACGCTGCATCAATCTGTCTGTCAATCTCACGCTCCATTCTTGCTTCACTCTTGAACAAAACCCCAAGATACTTGAACTCCTCCACTTGAGGCAGAACCTCACCTTCGACCTGAAGAGAACAATCCACCCTTTTCTGGTTGAGGACCATGGCCTCAGATTTGGAGGTGCTGATTCTCATCCCAGCCGCTTCACACTCGGCTGCGAACCGCTCCTGTGTGAACTGAAGATCATGGCACGATAACGCCAACAGGATCACATCATCTGCAAAAAGCAGAGATGGAATCCTGAGGCCACCAAACTGGAAACCCTCCGCCAGCTGGCTGCACTGAGAAATTCTGTCCATAAAAGTTATGAACAGAATCGGTGACAATGGGCAGCCCTGGCGGAGTCCAGCTCCCACCCTGAAGGGGTCCGACTTACTGCCGGCAATGAGAACCAAACTCTTGCACCGCTTGTATAGGGACTGAACATCCCGTAACAACGGGTCTCCAGTCCAATACTCATGGAGCACCCCCCACAGTGTACCCCAAGGAACACGGTCGAACGCCTTCTCCAAGTCCACAAAACACATGTAGACTGGATGGGCAAACTCCCATGACCTCTCAAGGACCCTAGTGAGGGTAAAGAGCTGATCCAGTGTTCCACGGCCAGGACAGAACCCACATTGTTCCTCCTGGATCTGAGGTTCAACCAACGATCGGACTCACTTCTCCAGTACCCCTGAATAGACCTTACCAGGGAGGTTGAGGAGAGTGATGCCCCTATAATTGGAGCACACCCTCTGGTTCCCCTTTTTGAAGAGGGGAACCACCACCCCAGTCTGCCAGTCCAGTGGCACTGCCCCCGATGTCCACGCAACATTGCAAAGGCGTGTCAGCCAAGACAGCCCCTCACCATCCAGAGCCTTAAGGAAATCAGAGTCAATCTCATCCATTCCTGTAGCCCTGCCGCCTTGGAGCTTTTTAACTACCTCGGCAACCTCAGCCACTGTTATAGACAGATCAACTCCAAAGTCCCTCGACTCAGCTTCCTCCATGGAAGACGTGCTGGTGGGATTGAGAAGGTCCGAGATGTATTCCTTCCACCTCCCGATGACATCACTGATTGAAGTAAACAGCACCCCACCTTCACTAAACACAGTGTTAGTAAAGTGCTGCTTTCCCCTCCTCAGCCGTCTGATGATTTGCCAAAATCTCCTCTGAGCCGACAGAGAGTCTCTATCCAAGGTCTCACCAAACTCCCCCCACATCTGAGCTTTTGCCTCAGCAACAGCCAAGGCTGCACACCTCTTGGCCCTCTGGTACTCCTCTGCTGCCTCCAGAATCCCACTGGCCAACAAGGCCTGATAGGACTCCTTCTTCAGCTTGACAGCCTCCCTAACCCAGGGTGTCCACCACCGAGTTTGTGGACGACCACTTCAAGAATCACCAACAACCTTGCGGCCACAGTTCAAGGCAGCTACCTCAACAAGCGAGGTGCGAAACATGGCCCACTCAGACTCAATGTCCCCCACCTCAGCTGGGATGCGGTTAAAGCTCTCTCGGAGGTGTGAGTTGAAGATCTCTCTGACGCGTTCTTCTGTCAGGCATTCCCAGCAAACTCTCACTACACATTTGGGTCTACTGGGTCTGTCCGGCATCTGTCCCCGCCATCTGATCAAACTCACTACCAGGTGGTGATCAGTTGACAGCTCAACTCCTCTCTTTACCCGAGTGTCCGAAACAAACGGCCGCAAATCAGATGACACGACTATGAAGTCAATCATCGATCTACAACCTAGGGCATCCTGGTGCCATGTGCCCTTATGGACACCCTTATGTTCGAACATGGTGTCCGTGATGGACAAACTACGACTAGCACAGAAGTCCGACAACAGAACACAGCTTGGGTTCAGATCAGAGAGGCCGTTCCTCCCAATCACGCCCCTCCAGGTCACACTGTCATTACCCACTTGGGCATTGAAGTCCCCCAGCAGAATAAAGGAGTCCCCAGCTGATAGGTAATTCCTACCTTAAAAACCAAACAGACAACACAGTGTAAGTTCACAACCGAGCTTTTGCAAAAGGGGAGCTACAGTCACAACTGTGTTAAGGCTGTGAGCTGAGAACTCCGAAGACTTTCAGCATCTGCTTGTTTTTTTATTGTCACACCGAAAGGAGTGAAAACTGGACATCTTGATAATGCAGGCAGTTTAGATTACACAACGAGGGCAAGGTGGTCTAGAACATTTTGATTAAAACATGGGTGTGAGTAATGAATTCCTGATACCATTGTATCAGTTAAATTCTGCTTCATATGCACAGTTAAGAAAAACAATAACAGTGTGAGATTGATAATGTGAGATTGATAAAATATGAGTTGATAAATATAAAACCCTGACATCTGTGGTTTTACAAAAGAAAAAAACAGTTCTCAGAAACTGCTACGTGGGTGAACTTTATCAGTTCCTGTCAGTCGGTTTAACTTTGCAAGTTCACAGCTTTAAGGTCAAACAGGCACTCTAAATCAAAGTTTGATAAAGTTTTAAGATACGAAAACCCTATCACCAGCTGGCGCACCTTCCAGCACCCCTGCCAAGGACTCCAAGAAGGCTGGATACGCTGAACTTCTGTTCGGCGCATAGACACAAACAACAGTCAGAGCCCATCCCCCCACACGAAGGCGAAGGGAAGCCACCCTCTCATCTACCAGGGAAAACTCCAACACACAGGCACCAAGTCGGGGGGCTACAAGTAGACCCACACCAGCTCAACGCCTCTCACCATGGGAGGGGTTGGAATAAGGTCCAACCCCTCTCAAGGAGATCAGTTCCAGAGCCCATGTTGTGCGTTGAGGTGAGCCCAACTATATCTAGTCTGTACCTCTCAACCTCACGCACAAGCTCAGGTGCCTTCCCTGCCAAAGAGGTTACATTCCATGTCCCAAAAGCTAGCTTTTGTAAGCCAGGGTCAGAGCGCCATTGTCCCCGCCTTTGGCCACTGCCCAAAGCATCATGCACCCGACCTTTATGGCCCTTCCTGCAGGTGGTGGGTCCACAGGAAGGCAAACCCATGCTGCTCCTTCGGGCTGAGCCCGACCGGACCCCATGGGCATAGACTTGGTCACCAGGCGCTCGCCAACGAGCCCCTCCCCCAGGCCTGGCTCCAGGGTGGGGCCCCCGTAACCCACGTCCAGGCAAGGTTTTGTTTTGTCCATAAAAATCTTCTGAATTGCTCTTTGTCTGGCCTGTCACCTAGGACCAATCTGCTTTTGGAGACCCTACCAGGGGCAATTATAATTTCCCCCAACAGCATAGCTCCTAGGATCATTCAGGTGCACAATCTCCTCCACCACGATAAGGTGGCAATTCAAGGAGGAGACTTTCCTTTTTGATAAATCCTATAGTTGGGATCAGCTTGGGTTTCCTGAGCTATCCCTTAATTATGCTCCTATAGGCTTAGACTGCTGGAGGACAAACTGACCATGTTTCTTTACTCTGCCACTGTCTTTACTTACTCTGCTCAACCTGTTTTGCATTTATAATTGGTTTTTTTTCTATCCTTAACATGTGTTTTTTGTCTTTCAGGTACATCTAGACCTACCATTCTGTGCTCGTTTGTCTCTCCTTCCTGTCCTCTCAAACCAGCCGGTCAAAGCAGATGGCCACTTGTCCTGAGCCTGGTTCTGCTGGAGGTTTCTTAAGGGAGTTTTCCTTTCCACTGTTGTCATTGTGCTTGCTCAGGATGGGAGACTGTAAAGAAGTGAAGATTCAACGAGTCAACTGCTTCCTTAGACAGAGAACTTTACTAATCTGCTTTTCTATGCATTTGTTTATCTCTGTAAAGTGCCCTGAGACAACTTTGTTGTAAATTGGTGCTATATAAATAAACTAAATTGAATTGAACTGTGATGGACTTGAGACCTGTCCAGGGTGTACCCCGCCCCTCGTGCATTGATTGCTGGACATGAGCACCGGCAACCCCCGTGACCCAAAATGGAAGAAGTGGGTAAAAGATAATGGATGGATGGATGAATTGAACTGAATTGACCACAGTCAGTGCAAGTGGGGAGGAACACTTCCTCTGTTATCAGTCTGAACATGGGCTACCCAAGTCTGTGTTCTGAGTTCACTTCCCTTTACCCTGATGACCTACGGCTGTGCTGCCAGGTCTGAGACCAACCATCAAGTATGTGGATGATACCACGGTCTTAGGCCTGATTAGCAACAGCAAGGATCAGGCATATCAGAAAGACATGGAACAACTTGTGCACTGGTGTGGAGAAAATAACCTGGTTCTGAATGTCAACAAAACCAAAGAGCTCATTATTGACTTCAGGAAAACAAAATAACATTACATGCCGCTGCTCATAAACAACACAGAGTTGGAGAGCACCAAGTTCCTAGGGGTGCACAAAAACAATCAGCTGGTCAAGAAACACTGGGTCTCTAGTGAAGAAAGCCCAGCAGTGTCTACACTTCCTCTGTAGGCTGAAGAGATCACACCACTCACCACATGTCAAGTTCAAGTTCAAGTTGTGTTTATTTGTCATAACAGTTCAATGAAATGCTCAGGATGAGAAGAACCAATTTAATTTGCTAAAAAAGTCACAGAACAAACAAACAAGAAATACTAAAGAATGCAATAAGGGTACAAACAGCTGCATCTCATTTTGTGAAGAAAAAAAAACCTGCCTGGCTGCAGACTGGAAGGATTTTAGGAGGGCAGTGAGAACATTGGAGAAGATCATCAAGACACCCCTCCCCTCCATCCAGGACACTGGTCTCAGACTGTGTTTAATTTGAGCCAGCTCCTGCCAGAACAAGATTTGGGAACTCTCTCATTTTGACCCGTTTTGTTCTAGCAACTCTTTGTTCGGATCAGGCAACTCCGCCCCTAAAAGTCCAAAGTCATTGTGCATTTTTATTTTGATTATTTATTAAAAATACAACAAAAGGAGACGTTGCCCTTAGCCCGGCAGATCCAGTGTGAAATGGATGTTCCAGCCGTAGCATGCGATGCAAACCAGCTCACTCACACGCTCCAGATGATCACATTTATGCATGGAGGTTCTGTGCGGCGTCCCTCTCTCCTCCTCCTCTCCAAATATTGTCCCTACTCAGCGGGGCTGCGCACTGAAAAATACCCCCTCTCCTCCTCTCAGACCCCCGAAACAGAAACAATCATTTATTCAACAGAATAAATAAATGCCTGTGGACAGTGCACGTGATGCACAGTGTCTCCAGACAGCTCTACAGAGCACGCACAACATCAGCAGGTATCTGAACTCCTGCTACATTTCAGACAAAATAAATAAATAAAATGCTTACTGTAAAAAATAAATTCAAAATACAAAGATAGAAATGTTTGATGTGTTATTCACATTATACGTCACATTTCAAAATAACGGCGCTAATTTGTCAAAATAACAACAGAGATCAAAATGTCAAAAGACATTCCAATTTACTTTAATACAAAATGGCTGGATGGATTGTCCCACAACAGAGAATTGAACCTTTCAGGTGCTTCAAAACGGTGCCACAAGACTGGATCAGGAGCAACAGCCAGGACTGAATTCAGTGAAGAGTTCAGCTCAGAACTGTAAAGTGAGGAGAGAGAGGAGGGGGGTTTAGGACACCTGACAGAATTGGAACTGCTCAGTCACACACAACCTGATGTTGCTCTCCAAAATAGTAATTTTATTAAGTGTCTACAAATATAGGTAAATGTTGATGTATAGCAACCTGTTAAAATACACAAAAATGCAGGAAATGGCATCTCTGTTATTCAAAATTTTCTGTGAGAGGACACACGTGGAGAGGGAGGCTCTGCAGGATAACAGGAGATGGTGAGTATAAATCCTTTGAGATTAATCTTTATCAGAAAGTAATTATCTTTCTTACTGTGTTTGTTGTGGGCTTGGAGAAGAGGTAGATGACTCCAGGACCAAGAAGATGGTGGTTATCAAGTAGAAGAGTTGACCAGTTGGCGAGTGGAAGTAAAAAAAACTGTGAATAAAACAAAAAACAAAGGTTCGTAAATCTCATCAAGGCTGTAGACTGAATACCATTAGGTAACCGATATTCCAGCACTGGTTTCTGATCCAACTCAGCTTTATATGCTTGTGAAGCCTCATTAGCCGTATAGGGTACAGCTGTGAATAATAAGCTCCACCCCACCACTCAGGAGCTTCAAGGAGTGGTAAATGTGGTAAACAATGGAATCCCCACAGTTGCTGAATGGCCAGATATTAATTTCTTTATTAGGTTTAGATGTAATTTGTTGTTTCATGCTTAAAAAGAAAGCTCATGTCCATGTGTCAACATGGAACAGGCAGGACTTTAAATTCCCATATAGTGTTTCTTTTGGCAAGGGCGCTCATGTCTTCGCAGATTTTTGTAGACGGGGTGGGGAGTAGAAATAGATGGACATGTCTGTGTTGTCGTGTGCCTGTACGTTAGTGCCAGCACCATATGCACAGAAGATCCAGGGACACTTCTCCTCACAAGACACACAGAACATGGCAGGGCATTAAGTGCATAACAGATTATAAAGACAGAGGTGCACATTGCCCTAGGGATCCATCACTGCCTGATGCTCTCAACAGGTTCTATACACGCTTTGAGGACCGGAACAGACCACCCAGCACCAGACTCACCTTATCACTGGAAGATGAGTTCCTCAGCGTGACCTCTGCGGAAGTTAGGAGTACTTTCAGGAGGATTAATCCTCACAAGGCATCTGGACCGGACAACATCCCGGGGAAGGTGCTGAAAGACTGTGCCGATATGCTCTATGAGGTGCTGGACAACATATTTAATTGCTCTTTGTGGACTTCACATCTGCCTTCAACACCATGATCCCCCAAGCCCTGATGGTCAAACTACTCACACTAGGAATAAGCCCCTCTCTTTGCAACTGGGTCCTGGACTTCTTAACCAACAGATCACAGTTTCTGAGGATCCACGAATTCTCCTCCTCCACTATAACCCTCAGCACTGGCTCCCCCCATGGCTGTGTGTTGAGCCTCCTCCTGTTCACTTTGCTAACATATGACTGTGCACCAACCTATCCAGGCTGTCACATTGTAAAGTTTGCAGATGATACAGCGGTGGTGGGATGCATCAAAAACAATTGAGTCCAGCTACAGGCAGGAGGTGGACTCAATGTCTTAATGTCTTGTGAGGTGGACTTAATGTCTTAATGTCTTGTGTATATATGTATGCGTATGTATATATGTGTATATGTGTGTGTATGTGCATGTGTATGTGTATATGTACACATCTACTGACTGTGAAACTAATTGCCCCTCGGGGATAATAAAGATACTTGAACTTGAACACTTGGAGAGCTGGTGCAGGAAGAACAAACTTCACATCAATGTGAAGAAGACGAAGGAGATGGTAGTGGACTTCAGACGGAATACCCCCCCCCCCCCCCCCCCCGGGAATATAGGAGGATCTGCGGTGGAAGTGGTCTCCAGCTACAAGTACTTGGGGTGCACCTGAATGACAACCTCAGCTGGAGCAACAACACCACCAGCCTGATCAAGAAAGCTCATCAGAGAATCTACTTCCTCAGGCGGCTGAGACGAGCTGGTCTGGGAAGCTCAGTCCTCACCTCCTTCTACAGGTTTGCAGTGGAGAGCATCCTGTGCTCGAGCATGAACGTGTGGCCTGGAGGCTGCACAGCTGCAGAAAGAAAATCTTTGCAGAGAGTGGTGAAGGCTGCACAGAAGATGTTGGAGTCAGTCTCCCCACCATCACAGACATCTACACCTCCAGATGCAGGAAGAGGACCACCTGCATCATGAAGGACCCCACTCACCCAGCACACACACTTTTGCCCCGCTCCCCACAGGAGCATTAAGTGTAGAACCACTAGGCTGAGGAACAGCTTCTACCCTGAGGCTGCTAGACTCATGAATCTCTAACCATAATAATCACTGTGATGCCACTTGATTGTTGTTACGTGCTACTGATTATCCATGAAGCTGATCTCATGCTGCTGATTTATTTAATGTTCCTGTGTTCATTCGTCCTCATCTGCTCACGCAGACTCATGTTCGTGCTGCTGTCTGGCACATTTTTTTTTACTATTAGTGATTAGTGTATTCTTAGTTTAGCGTATTTCTTAGTTCATATCTTAGATGTTAATACTGTTTTTCTTTACTATCTCTATTTTTGTTGGATATAACTGGAACCCTGTTTACATAGTTTTGTTCCAACTGATGTACAACATGTGATGTAAATGACAATAAAGACACCTTGACCTTGACTTGACCTAGGATATTTAGTATTATTATCAACATCTATGGATTTAACCAAAATTGATTTAATTTTTAAACATAAAATGATCTGAGTCTAAAACTTTGCTGTCAAAGAAAGAAATGCTGAACATTTAGTTTCAATTAGCATCACGGCTTTGTAGCTCAACCAAATTATAACAAGTAATCTAGTTTGTTAGATCTAAATGTGCGTTTTTATGCAGACATTTCATTTCCAAGTAAAAACAGCAGTGCAACATTGCGGAAAGTGGCCTACACCAATTTTCTTTATCACAGAATTAAAAACTACATTCAGCAGTTTGCTACCTGTGTTCATATTTTGTGTCAGTGAACGTAATGAGAAGCAAAACTTTCATGTTTGACCTGCCATACCTCATGTAATTGGAGAACTCTGATCGATAGCAGTTAGCATTCATGTTAAGTTGAAAACCATAACCCAAAAGCACAACACACACCTTAACCTGTAAAAGCAAAAGCAAGCTTTCTTTGAATCAAAAAGGCAATACAATGCAGAAAGAAAAGGCAGGTAATCAAAACAGGAGAGCAGGTAAGAGCAGAATCAAAATGTTTAGAAGCGGCAGGTAGGTTGACTATTGCAGATAAACTGACAGGTAGGTTGACTATTGGAGATAAACTGACAGGTAGGTTTACTCTACTGGAGAGAAACTGACAGGTAGGTTTACTCTACTGGAGAGAAACTTGCAGGTAGGTTGACTCTACTGGAGATAAACTGACAGGTAGGTTTACTCTACTGGAGAGAAACTG
>NC_056519.1:23890405-23895674 GCF_014905685.2 Nematolebias whitei | reverse complement strand
CTACTGGAGAGAAACTGGCAGGTAGGTTGACTCTACTGGAGAGAAACAGACAGGTAGGTTGACTCTACTGGAGAGAAACTGGCACGTAGATAGACTCTACTGGAGAGAAACAGGCAGGTAGATCGACTCTACGAGAAACAGGCAGGTAGATCAACTTTACTGAAGAGAAACTGGCAGGTTGGTTGACACTACCAGAGAGAAACAGGCAGGTAGGTCAACTCTAATGGAAAGAAACTGGCAGGTAGATCGACTCTACCGGAGAGAAACTTGCAGGTAGGTTGACTTTACTTGAGAGAAACTGGCACGTAGATAGACTCTACTGGAGAGAAACTGGCACGTAGATAGACTCTACTGGAGAGAAACTGGCAGGTAGGTTGACTCTACTTGAGAGAAACTGGCAGGTAGGTTGACTCTACTTGAGAGAAACTTGCAGGTAGGTTGACTCTACTGGAGAGAAACAGGCAGATAGGTCAACTACCAGAGATAAACAGGCAGGTAGATCAACTCTACAGGAGAGAAACAGGCAGGTAGGTTGACTCTACTTGAGAGAAACAGACAGGTAGGTTGACTCTACTGGAGAGAAACTGGCACGTAGATAGACTCTACTTGAGAGAAACAGGCAGGTAGGTTGACTCTACGAGAAACAGGCAGGTAGATCAACTCTACTGAAGAGAAACTGGCAGGTTGGTTGACACTACCAGAGAGAAACAGGCAGGTAGGTCAACTCTAATGGAAAGAAACTGGCAGGTAGATCGACTCTACTGGAGAGAAACAGGCAGGTAGGTCAACTACCTACCAGCAGGTAGGTCGGCTCTACAGGAGAGAATCCGGCACTAGACTGAGGAACAGCTTTGAAGCTTGAAGCTGTTAGACTCATAAATCCCTAACCATAAAAATGACTGTAATGCCACTTGGAGATTTGACACTTTGTCTTTGCTGCTTATCATTTATGCTGCTGATTTTTTACTTCTATATGCATATCCATCTGCTCACAACAGGCTCATGTTCAGGCTGCTGTTTAATAAACCATACTATATTACATTACATCCTTGTATACTGTTTCTTTTTTACAGTTTATATTTTTGCTGTTTTTGGGTGTAACTGGGACCTTGAGTACACAATTTTGTTCCACCTCATGTACGATGTGAATGACAATAAAGAACCTTGAACCTTGAGGTAGGTCGACTCTACCAGAGAGCTAAACCAACAGGTAGGAAATGAAAGATCTGAAATGACAACAGCTGTAAATACAACAACAACAACAATTAAAAAAGAAAGAATTTGAAAGGGACAGTTGTACTACACAGGTAATTTAAAGGAATTGGTTATTTTTGAAGTAATATTCTCTCTAATGGTTATCAATAGTTAAGAACTTATCTGTTATAGAGCACAGAGTGTGGAAAGAAGGACAGAAGTCTTCACCTAGGCGAGACTAAATGCTAGCTAGAAAGGGCTTGTTCTATGTTGCTTTAAACAGAGCATCTGACTTCCTGACAGTCAAAATAAATTTTGATAATTTTATTATGGTTTAACTTTATTACATCCGTGCTACTCCCAGTCAAAAATGACAGATTATTAAAAATTACCAAGACATTATTTGTATACTCTGACTTTACTAGATGGACATTATCATTTTTCCTACACCCTCCGATGCATTTCTAAGTGGACACATACAGACGTGAACTTGTGAAACATAAAACACAGACACATCCCACCCATTCTGGCTTCACTGACAAGTCCCATGAGAACCACACCTAATGGCATTCTCACAAACAACCACAACACTGTTTCAATCACATGAAGAACTTTTAGTCACAGCTCAAGTCTATAAAGATTTTTTGAGGATTATGATACATACTTTGTACATCTATTATAGATTTACAGTCAGATATATTGAGGTGGTCGTTTTTGACTGAGAACATAGATATAAAAGAATAGATACAGTACAGCAGGAAGGTGGAGCAGAATCAGTGAAGTCTCTACAGCACCTATAGTCTCTATACAGCCAGAAGATGCAAAACAGTAAGAAAATTTCATTCAGGGTATCTTATTTTGTATTCAGGTTTTGTAGGGCAAAGGTAGAGCTGAGTGCAGTGTGTGGCGATGTTCTCAGCAATGACAACGATCAATCACACTTTAAACTAAAATCTTCAGTTTTTGACAGTGGAAGAGCAACTGGAAATTTTGGGTGGATAATGCTTTTTTGTAAAAACCACAACCACCTCAAATTATCATACAACATGATGACATGCAGAGTCTGAAAATTAAAAAACATGGGTTAACAAAGACATTTTCTAACAGTTGTTTCAACGTTATTCTTTTTACAAGCCATCCAACACAAAGAAAGACTAAGCACATAGTATTTCTCTTAAAAGTAAAGACAAAAAACCCCTAAAGTTTACTGCATTTATTTCTATGATGCATGTAACTGTTTGCTTAAATTAGGCTTAATAACAAAATATATGTACACAAGTGTAATATGAATAAAGTGTAGTAAAGCATACATAACAGAATAGATGTTTTATTGGAAATTTGGACATGTGAAGCTGTTTGCACACATTTAGCACCACTTCAATGAACAACCTCATTTCTAAACATTCGGTCTCTGTGTTTTTTGGAAATAAAATGAAAATCAATTGATTTGCAAATAATTTGAAAACCACATTTAATTTCAACTATTACAAAAAGTGGGCAGCATGGTGGCACCGTTGGTAGTACGGTTGCCTTTCAGCAAAAAGGTTGCCATATAGAATATATGTCATTTATAATTTTAAACCTAAACAGATATAACTGTGGCAGCACGGTGGCGCAACTGGTAGAGCTGCTGCCTCTCAACGAGAAGGTTGCCAATTCAAATCCAGGTCCAGGGGCCTTTCTGAGTGGAGTTTGCATGTTCTCTCCGTGCATGCGTGGGTTTTCTCCGGGTACTCCGGTTTCCTCCCACAGACAAAAAAACATTCACGTTAGTCTGATTGGTAACTCTAAATTGTCCCTAGGTGTGAGTGAGAGAGTGAATGGGTGTTTGTCTCGTTTGTCTCTTTGTGTCCCTGTGATGGACTTGCGACCCGTCCAGGGTGTACCCCGCCCCTCGCACAGTGATTGCTGGACATGGGCACCGGCGACCCCCGTGACCCAAAATGAAAGAAACGAATAAAAGATAATGAATGGATAGATGGATATAACTGTTTCTTCTCATCATAGGATGATCGTACAATGAGAAACTGACATGAAAGGTGTCAGTGATCTGAATTATTTCAAGGAATACTAGGCCTTTAATTCATTTATTCATTTTTTGCAGGATATAATTTAAATTGCAACTTTAGATACCTGTTTGCTGATTTTTAACCTCATCTTCCCTTGTGATTTCAGATAATTAACACCTACTTATTGCTTTAATAATCCAGCAATTTCGTCCCAATTTCACAGAAATACAGAAACATCAGGATTTGTGTCATTTATTGAATAGGTGAGCCATTGCACTTCATCACATACCCAGCCCACCCCACCTGCCATTTGGAACAGTATGAGTTAATTATGATCTAAAACATCTTTAATAGTTAAATCAAAGGTAAATATTAAAGGTGAAAATTTCTAAAATTGTTCAAAAATCTTTGTTAAGCACTACTTATTCCTACTTTAAGGCTCATCCTCATCCATCCATCCATTATCTTTACCCGCTTATTCCATTTTGGGTCATGGGGGTCGCTGGTGCCCATGTCCAGCAATCACTGTGCGAGGGGCGGGGTACACCCTGGACGGGTCGCAAGTCCATCACAGGGCCACATAGAGACAAACGAGACAAACAACCATTCACTCTCTCACTCACACCTAGGGACAATTTAGAGTTACCAATCAGCCTAACATGCATGTTTTTGGTCTGTGGGAGGAAACCGGAGCACCCGGAGAAAACCCACGTATGCACGGAGAGAACATGCAAACTCCACTCAGAAAGGCCCCTGGACCGGGGTTTGAACCAAGGACCTGCTCGCTGAGAGGCAGCAGCTCTACCAGTTGCGCCACCGTGCTGCCCGAGGCTCATCCTAAGATCTGAAATTCAGAAAATGGCAATTATTGACATGAAAGTGAACTAAATCACTTTATCTGAAGTTTACTGGCTTGCAACTTTTAGGACTTCAGCTTAATTTTTTGTGATTGTGATTATAGGTTGACTGCGTTACTGATTAATTCTCTCGTTTTTATTTTACTTTTGCGATCCTTTACACTATTCTATAAACTAGAACTCACACGTGAAAACAACATAATTGTACACAAACTGCCCTTAAACCATTATGTTATTTATTTTTCTGGCCTGGTTGGCTATCACTGTCTTTCTGACCGTACGATCCACTGTCTTGTACTTTTCCATGACCACTGGTTTCTATGGCAACCAAAGGGGAGGAAGACAGAGTGGTATCGAGCAGACAGCACAGGGCGTCTGGGATTCCTAGGAGGTTGGAGAATACCTGCAGGGGGGAGAGGAAAGAAAAAACCAAGAAGCAAGTGACATGGTGATAGTGACATGATTGACGCTCAGTCTTAGCTCTGTAATTTGTAACCTGGGTTCATACGAAACATCGGCTGAGATTTAGTTATAAAACCTACCAACAAATCTGTCAGCTGATCAGCTAATACCAGACAAAGCACTGTGAAGCAAATATTTTCGTTTAAATTTTTTAATTAAATTTTAATTTTAATCTGAGGCCATGGTCCTCAGTCGGAAAAGAGTGGATTGCTCTCTTCAGGTCGAGGGTGAGGTTCTGCCTCAAGTGGAGGAGTTCAAGTATCTCGAGGTTTTGTTCACGAGTGAGGGAAGAATGGAGCGTGAAATTGACAGACTGATTGATGCAGAGCTTGCAGTATTGCAGACTCTGTGCCGGTCCATTGTGGTGAAGAAGGAGCTGACCTGTAAGGGAAAGCTTTCTGTTTACCGGTCAGTCTATGTTCCTACCCTCACCTATGGTCATGAGCTTTGGGTAGTGACTGAAAGAATGAGATCATAAATACAGGTGGTTGAAATGAGTTTCCTCTGCAGGGTAGCTGGACTCTCCCTTAGAGATAGGGTCAGAAGTTCATTTATCCAGGAGAGACTCAGAGTAGAACTGCTGCTCCTCCACATTGAAAGGAGCCACTTGAGGTGGTTTGAGCATCTGGTAAGTATGCTTCCAGCAAACCACTTTAAAAAATTTACAAAGTGATTTAATTATATAGATTCAAGGATTTTTTTATTGTCATACCAGCTCACATTTGCATGTTTATGGTACAAAATTCA
>NC_056519.1:23879335-23890305 GCF_014905685.2 Nematolebias whitei | reverse complement strand
GGTTTTCGACTCACGCCTGCCTCACACTGTCTTCTCGCCTGCTCCTGTTTGGTACCGTCGTTTTCCTGCGCTCTGGTAACAACCCTCGCCTGTCTGACCTCGACATCTGCCTCACGGACCGATTGCTGGTCCAACGCCGTTGTGGTTCAACACCTCATCACCATCCACCCATTCTCGGTCTCTTCGCTGCAGCCGGCTGACTCCTCTCACCAGGATCACCCCTCCTGCAGTGAATCCATCCAGCTGGAACGACTCCTCTCTTCTGAGCCCCCTTCAACCAGAGAAACGGTTAGTGGTTACCTTTCTCAGACATTTGCTCTCGCTTCTGTCTACTGCCTGGCCACTAACCGTTCTCTTCCTGCCTACAGACTCGTTCCAGCCTTTGACCCAGTGATCGACACCAGAACCAGACTCACTTTTGAGAAACGAGGGCTTCTACAATAAATTTTGTAATCTAAGTCTCTCTGTTGTGGTGATTTTGGTCCAGAGTTGAAGGGGTTCATTACAGTCAGGGCCTGCAGCCTTATGGGGATTGATTCCCTGGAGGGTCTTCCTCACATCTGCTGTGGTCACACAGAGGGGCGTGTCATCGGATGGTGGTATAAGTTTGGTGCTGGGGTGCTTGTTAGGATCCTCAAAGCGAGCATAGAACTTATTGAGTGCATCTGGCAATGAGGAGTCCCTTGGGCATTATGCAACCCTGATGTTGTAGTTCTAAGTAGTTAAACTGTTTAACTGTTGTAGTTATAAGGGCAACACGGTGGTGCAATTGGTAGAGCTGCTGCTTCTCAGCGAGAAGGTTGCCCCGGTTCAAATCCTGGCCAGAGGTCTTTCTGGGTGGAGTTTGCATGTTCTCTCCATGCTGCATGGGTTTTGTGCAGGTACAGTACTCTGGTTTCCTCCCACAGAACAAACATATTAGGCTGATTGGTAATTCTAAATTTGTCCCTAGGTGTGAGTGAGAGAATGAATAATTGTTTGTTCATTGATACACAGATACTATATATTTGTCTATGAAACCCAATTAATCCAGCTACTTAGACTACAAGCATGTCTTAAAGACATAAAAACATGAATGATCATAAATTTTCTGCTTTTGAATACAGACAAGACTGAGGTTTTAGATTTTGGACCTGAGCACCTTAGGAATGAATTTTTCAGTTTTTCTCCCTCCTTAGATGGCATTAATCTGTCCTCCAGCTCTAATATTAAAAATCATTGTGTTATTTTTGATCAGGACATGTCTTTTATCCCCCACATTAAAAACGTTACTAGAAACACCTTCTTCAACTTGCGTAATATCACTAAAATTAGAGACATCTTATCTAAAAATGAGGCGGAAAAACTGGTTCATGCGTTTGGACTATTGGAATGGGTTATTATCTGGATGTCCAAATACGTCTTTAAAACGTCTTCAGTTAATATAAAATGCTGCTGCCAGAGTCTTAACTGGAGTTGGTGGGAGAGATATCTCTCCAGTTTTAGCTTCTCTCCATTTGCTCCTTGTCAAGTCCAGAATTGAATTCAAAATTTTACGTCTAACCTACAAAGCTCTCAACAACCTAGCTCCATCTTATGTTAGAGATCTTATTGTTCTATATTTTCCTAACAGAGCACTTCACTCTCAGTCTGCAGGTTTACTTGCAGTTTGTAGTTTCCAAGAGCAGAATGGGAAGAAGATCTTTCAGTTCTCAGGCTCCTCTCTTGTGGAACCAACTTCCAGTTTCTGTCCGTGAGGCCGACACATTGTCCAGTTTTAAGACTGGGCTTAAGACTTTCCTTTTTGATAAATCCTATAGTTAGGGTTGGCTTGTTACGTTGCCGTAGGCTTAGAAAACTGGAGGACAAATTGACCTCATTTCGTTAAATTAATTGTTAAAATTTTATAGTTTTCATTTGATACTATTTCTATCTTAACGTGATTCTTGACCTGCCATTGTGTATCTGTTCCTACCAAACCCAACTGGTCGAAGTAGATGACCGCTTGCCTGAGTCTGGTTCTGCTAAAGGTTTCTTCCTCATGAGGGAGTTTTTCCTTTCCACTGTCGCCTTCATGCTCAAGATGAGAGTTCTGCGATGGAGTAAAATTCAAAGCAGTCTGCTCCTCAGATAAATAATGTTGAATTATTATTTTATACATGAATGTTTCTGTTCAGTCCCTGAGACGACTTCTGTTGTGACTTGCTGATATACAATGAAACTGAACTGAATTGAACTGAATTTTATTCAAATGAAAATTTCAATTAAATTTCAGGTTTCAATGCTACAAAGTAGAAAGTTTACAAAGAAGGATGGACACTTTTGCAGGGTACTGCATACAGACTACCACTGTTCTTTCTTCAAAATGGTAAATGATAAATGGACTGTACTTATATAGCGCCTTTCTAGCTTATTTCAAAATACTCAAAGCGCTTTACACTACAATCTGTGCCTCATTTACCCATTCATACAGCACTCTACTAGATCTGTACAAAGCTAATTGAACAAATCATTCTAAAGAGACTAATCAGAGCTTTATCACATTCATACACTGATGGGACACACATCAGAAGCTATGAGGGGTTCAGTGTCTTGCCCAGGGACACTTCGGCATGTGACTGCTGGTGGATTCGAACCCCCAACTCTCACATTGGAGGACGACCGCTCTAACCACTCAGCCACAGCCACCCCAAAAACTGGACGTTAAGGATATTTTTAGTTTGTTGTTTCTCTTTAGACTTATAAAAACTGACACATGTGACAACCAGATGCTTATTTCTTACAAAAAGTTCCAATTTACTTTGAGGTTTTAAGAAAGTTCATGTTGTGCTGGAACTTTGGGCAGTCACTTCAATGGCTCCTTCTAGTTCTTCAGATGTTTTTTTCTGTTTTGCATGAAATTTTCAGATTTTCTGTCTTTGTCTGGCTCACTAATAAAACTTTAAATGTACGTGAATGTGCAGCTGTTGTGCACTCCAACCATCATTACTTGCAAGCTCATTCCATTTCTCGCATCGACCTTTGACCTTGAGGAGGACACCGTGGCACCGAAAACTTCTTGGTTTTCACAGAGTCTAGACTGGCAGTCAAATATACAGTCAATTAGAAATCATCACTGTTGCTCACTTTAGTAGAATTTATTAGAAGATTACCGTACAGGCCACATCCTCATAACTCAACATCCTCCCAGTAATTGTGTTCTGGATTTAGAAGCGCGGTAAGAAATGATTGAGGATGATAAAGCAGCTAAAGGCCATGCTTCCTGCGTGATCAAAGGAGATATTCTGATTAGTCACAAGAAGCCTTTGTCCTCACATGGCATCTTTGAAAGTCTGGCAGTCAGACTTTTTATTTGAGGCAAATCTTTCCTGTTAAAACGGCACTGGAGGAGTGATGACCAAGCATTCTCTCAGTCACACCGGTCCTCGTGCTTAATGTCTCCTAAACCTACTTCATTTCAACAAATGTAACTCATTTCTGCCACAAATTTGAATAAAAGATCATCAAAGTTTACCAAATGTTTATGTAAATGAGTGTTTTCTTAAATATGAGTCACTGTAGAAATCTTCCATAGGACCAGGTAACACAAACACACAGGATGTGGCAGCCATCCTCTTGGGATGTGTGGTGCAGCGTGAGGAGGAAATGAACACCCGCTGTCCACATGTTTTATGACTCGAGCGGTAAGTCGTAAATAAATGTTAGATTTTCAACTGAGATGAACTGCCTGAGGAATAATCAGCAGGAACCAGCTTCTGCTTTTAGTTTTCATCACCTTCAGGTTTGCTTTGAAGATTTGACGAATCAAAACAAGTGCTGCCATCTGTCTGTTCCAGATAATGGTAACAAAAAAAGTTCAAACATAATAAATTAGCACTTATCACCCCGAGGCAGAGCGATAATGTTGTTGCTCATGTGTGTGTTAAGTGTTAGTCTGGATTTGTTTAATAGAAAACAGCTCACTGAACGGACTTTAATGAAACTTTCATAAAGTAATCACTAATTACACATCTGCAAGTTATTACTTTTTAAATTAAATCCAATTCAAGATGGCTCTCACAGCCAACTGGCCTTCAGAAACACAAAATCATAAATAATTTGACAGATATTGACTCATTTGTAATCAGAACTCAGTCACTTAAGAATTATTTGTTAATTACAGAGAACAAACAAATGAATATTCACCCAAATGAGGAAGAAACCAAATTTGTCTTTGAACCTTTATTATAAAAGTAATTTATACAAACTAGAATAATGAACAACAATAATAAAAACAACAAAGTATAAAAAAAATCTGAAAAATATGAGTTTGAAGAGGTAGTTAATTACTTAGACTTGACGGTTTAATAGCCTAAGTAAGATAAGCCAAAGGATTAATCAAGGATTAATTCTCTTTAATCTAAAACAAAAATAATTTGTACAGAATTTATTTTGTTTTTGATACGTGCAAGACTTTCAATAAAGTTAAACTGTTTGATAAATAGATGACAGTAGTCCCTCGCTACTTCTTGTTCAACTTTCGCGGACTTGCTTTTTCACATTTTTTTAACAATGGTCAACTTTAATATTACTCACTTGAATAGGACGGTAGGGGATAAAAAGTTCATGAAAAAATACTTCGGACAGGCGCCGCTATTTTGTAGTTTTTTTTCAATAAGCCTATACTGTAACGTCAGTCAAAAGAACTACACTTCCCAGAAGCCAACAGTGCTTCCAGCTGCTGCTTTCTGCTGAAATGGAGGAAAAGTTTTGAAACATAAAGTCAGAAGTGACAATCTATCTGTTAAGTTCACAGAACTGGCAGAAAAGTCACAAATAATCCTGAAGCTTCCTGAAGCTCAGTTATCCACGTGCACATCAACCTGGACAGAGCGGTGGGCTTCATCACTGCAGGGTACGTCTGCAGATACAGAACCAAGCTGCTGGTCTGCAGAGCTGGTGAGTACCCATGTCAAATTTTACAATACTGTACAGTACATATATATATGTTGTTAAAATCATGAAGGTTTAAGAGTTTAGAACATTGCAAGAGTGTAGGAAGTGCATTTAACTCCTTACCAGGTCGATGCTGCGAGCCAAAGGTCTCATCTTTCTGAGGGGGCTGCTGACTGACTAGATCATGATACACCACAAGGAGAGGACATGTAAGGCCAGGGTGATGCAGTGCTTGGCCCAAGGTAGCTGAAAGTCACTATGACTGCTTCAGTGGTCGATGACGGACCATAAGATGAAATCCATCAGGAGGGGGAGAAGGTGAAACACCAAACTTGTCTCACAAAGTTACACTGCAACTCATCAGCTCCAAGGGCAGTAGATGATTCAGACTGTTTTGATTCTCATCAGATGTGCTAAAGCCTCTTCCTCTGAACTTTACACAGAGGTGTGGTGTCACTCAAAGTTCAGCTCTTTCTGAGAACAAAGCAGAGAAAATATGTTAAAATATACATCCATCCATTATCTTTACCCGCTTGTTCCATTTTGGCTCACAGGGGTCGCCGGTGCCCATGTCCAGCAATCACTGTGCGAGGGGCGGGGTACACCCTGGATGGGTCGCAAGTCCATCACAGGGCCACAGAGACAAACGAGACAAACAACCATTCACTCTCTCACTCACACCTAGGGACAATTTAGAGTTACCAATCAGCCTAACATGCATGTTTTTGGTCTGTGGGAGGAAACCGGAGCACCCGGAGAAAACCCACGCATGCACGGAGCGAACATGCAAACTCCACCCAGAAAGGCCCCTGGACCGGGGTTTGAACCAAGGACCTGCTCGCTGAGAGGCAGCAGCTCTACTAGTTGCACCACCGTGCTGCCCGTTAAAATATACATTTCACATGATTTCATAATTCATTCAACCTTTATTTAGACAGGTGAATCCCATTGAGTCTTGAGGACTCATTTACAAGCGAGACCTGATTTCAGCAAAGAATGATGACAAGAATGGACAACAGCGACAACAATAAACAGTTATAAAAAGTTATACAAATTTTTATTTTTATTTTTTACAAATAAGATGGCAAACAGAGTAACAAAACAGCTAGATTATAAGGCGAATGTGGAAAACTAAAAACAGGAACATGTCAGCATTGGTCCCTGCCAGGAGTCCAACTGATTATTAAAGACACTTAGAGAGGTCAAGGTCGAGAGCTTCAAATCTTTTTGTAAGATATTCCAGGAAACAGGAGCAGAGTAGGAGAAGGCCCTTTTGCCAAGTTCAGTCCTCATTGAGGGAACACTGCAGGTAATAATGTCCTGAGAGCGCACTCCGTAGCTGCACTCACGCAGAGACATGTAGGAGGAGATGTATGAAGGCAGCAGACCAAGAAGTGATTTAAAGATGAAAATGTACCAGTGAGAGAGTCTGCGTGAAGTTAATGATGCCCACTTAACCAGTGAATACAGGGTGCAGTGGTGGGTACGATAATCACAGCCAGTTGTGAATCTTAGTGCACCATGATAGACAGCATCCAACATCTGCAGGGTTCTTGTAGGAGCATTCATGTAAATAATGTCACCGTAATCAATGGAGGGAAGGAAAGTCACAGATACAAGTTGTTTCCTAGAATTCAGAGTTAGACAGGATCTGTTTCTGAAAAAGAACCCCAGTTTAACTTTTAGTTTCTTTATCAAGTTTTCCACATGGAGCTTAAAAGGGAGATGTGAGTCGACCAAGATACCCAAATATTTATAGGATTCAACAAACTCAATGGGGACACCTTTGGAGGATAAAATCGAAGGAAGAACTGCTGGGACCGACTTCCTGTTTGAAAAAAACATTCCTTTGGTTTTGTCGGCATTTAGGACAAGTTTGAGGCGAAACAAATCAGTCTGGATGATGTTGAATGCAGATTTCAAAAGCTGGAAAGCCTTAGCAACAGTTTTAGCTCGACAGTAAACAACTGTGTCATCAGCATAGAAATGTATGGATGCATCAGGGATGTATTGACCTACATTATGTATGTAGATTGTAAAGAGGGTGGGTCCTAAGACTGAGCCTTCTGGTACACCATTGTTGACTGTTAAATAACTGGAGGAAGTACCATTATGTTGAACACATTGCCTCCGATCTGAGAGATAGTTAGAGAACCAACCAATGGTGTGTTCTGAGAAACCAATTTCTGAGAGCTTATGACACAAGATGTTATGATCCACAGTGTCAAAAACTTTGGACAGGTCTAAGAAAAGTGCAGCACAATAATCCTTAGCATCCAGTGCTTCAACAACGTCATTAAGAACCTTCAGTGAAGCAGTGGTTGTGCTGTGTTGTTTCCTGAAACCAGATTGATGTGGAGGTAAGATGTTAAATGAGTCCAGGTAATTTTTGATTTGAGAGTTTATCAGTTTTTCTAGAACCTTGGCTAAAATACAGAGTTTAGAGATTGGTCGATAGTTGTTCAGTGAGGTGGGGTCTCCTCCCTTCAGCAAAGGAAGAACAAAGGCTGTTTTCCAAGCGTCTGGGATGGAGTTTTGTCTTATGGAGAGATTAAAGATGTGGGTCACAGGGACTGTGATGATATGAGCAGCCAGCCTTAAGAAATAAGGTGGAAGTTCATCTGGACCTGCAGATTTTTTAGGATCAAGACCTTTTAACAGTTTATTAACCTCACTGACTGATTATGGAGAAAAAGAGAAGGTGTGATTAACTGAGGATTGACTTCAGTTAATATGAAAGCTACAGCCATTTTATTGTTTGTCCAAGTGAATTTAACAAGGTTCCTGTTTGTAACTATCTTGAATTGGCCTGATTCCAACATTTAATCATTAGTAAATCTACCTCTAATAATTACTTTCTGAGTACAGTAGTTCATGAGATATTTTACTAACAGAGTTGCCTTTAAAGTGAATGGTAATGTTTTCAAGGTTCAAGGCTCTTCATTGTCAATCGCATCACATGTGGTACATGAGGTGAAAATAAATTGTGTACTCAAGGTCCCAGTTAAACCCCAAAATAGCAAAAATATAAAGTATAAAAAGAAACAATATACAAGGATCAAAGATATACACTAAACACTACTAATTTAATATAACAGAGTATATTAAACAGTAGCCTGAACATTGAACAGTGATGCACAAATATTGCATATGCAGAAATTTAAAAACTAATCCTAGTAGACAACATTCAGCAAAAGTAAAAAAAAAAACTACAACTTCCCATCCAAACACTGAGAGCAGGCGAGTTTTAAACAGTTCTTCACTCATACATTTTTACAAAAATGCATGAATGCAACCGTCATATAAATTGTAAGTTGAAGCATACAGAGAAGCACCTGACTTTAAAATTTAAATGAGGAAACTGGAGTTGTTTTTCCTCCAGACATTGTGGGTTTCTTTGTTTTGAACGCTTTGGATAAAACGAAGGGTCTAGGGAAGAAATGGTCAGAAGAAATTAAATATTTAGCACTTATAAAATCTCTTGGGTATTGTTCCAACAGTTCTGTGATGGACTGGACCTGTCCAGGGTGTCCCCCACCTCTCACACAGTGACTGGAGTTCACGACCTGAAGCAGGAAAAGAAAATAGATGCTCCAACAATCTCTTCACAAAGAAATAGTTGAAAAAGAATTACTGTAGTATTTTTAATAAATTATTTTAATAAATGATCGGGGTGAGTTTGATTTGATTTGACCAAATAAAAAAAGAGTTACGCAACATTTTATTTTAGAAAAGCAACCAAATCACTCTTCAGCATCCCAGAAGTGGGCTTTTAAACTGATCCCTGCTGTGTTAGTCAGAGCTGAGTAGCGGGGAGGGGGGTGTTAACTCCTACCTATGATGTCTGGAGCTCTATTCCTGACTGCGAGCAGAATACTTGAGGCTGCAGTTCTGCCCTCTAGGTTATATTTTCATCGGCTGTTTGAGTTGCAGCTTAAGATCTCTCCTCTTTTTCCTACTCCTTTAAACACTGCCAGTTTCTGCACTTTCATCCAACTCACCTGCCTGGTTCTGATGGATAGAGACAACTGCAGTCCAAATACAAAATATATTAGTACACACATGCACAGCAGAGAGGTGCAACCAGAGCTGGGAGCAGATGAACAACTTTACTTCCCAATTAGCCCAGTCAACAGGAGAGGAAATGACTCTGACTGACCTGCTTCCTTTCTTCTTGGTGTACATCGTTACATATGTCGGCTCCGTCTGATCTAATCCTGAAGTGTTGCTCCCAGACAGCTGCTTGGTAGTCAACACATGCTGCCTTCCGTATGTTAAAACCACTCCTGCACGCAGAATTGGAGGTCCAGCAGTAGATACGAAGTGTGACACCGGCATAAACACAACCCCGATTAGAAAAAACGTTGGGACTTTATGTAAAATGTAGATTAAAATAGAAGCCAATGTTCTGCAGATGTTGTAATTCCATATCTTATTAGCAATGGAACACAGTAAACATTTGAAATGTTTAAACCAAAAAATGTTCAACTTTCTAAAAATGAAACAATAAGGTTATTAAATTTATGGCAGCAACTTAATCTTAAAAAAGATGATAATGTGGCAACAAAAGTTTGTAACAGTAAAGGGTACAAATAAAGAGTTGGAGGAACATTTTCCAACTAATTATGTTGATTGACAAAAGGTCAGGATATTTAAAAAAATAATTAAATTCGTACGCATCCTTTATGATTGTCTATTATTGTTTTTTGTCCACTGTTGTCATCTCTCTATGTTAAAATCAGGTCTCTCTTGTAAATGAGTCCCCGAGGCTCAGTGGGATTAACCTGTCTAAATAAAGGTTGAATGAATAATTAAAAAGAGTATTTTAAAGTGGTTGAATCTTTCTGAAGTAAAGCTGTGCAGAAGTTCATTAACAAGAATCTCTGAGCTCAAAACACAAGACTGAAAGCCAATTCAATAAAAAAAACAGACTCTTTTCATGAGTGCAGGGGCAGAGCCAGAGGGGTGGTCGGGGTGGCTACTTGCCACCACAGGAACCTGTTTGCTCACACCAGGTAATTTATGAGTTACTGCATGTGGCATAGAAAGATACTGTACGTGATTAAATTAATGTCCCCTGCCAGAAAGTTTTGACTAAAGTACTTTGTAGGTGTAATTTTCTGCATTCTGGCATATTTTAATGGGTTGTTAAACATCTACGTTTACCTCCATATGTAAACACTTTATTCAAAGACTATTTTAGAGTCACCTCATTCAAGTAGTCCATATAGGCATCATCCTGTTTGTAAACTAACTCCTATGGCGAAGAAAATGAAATTAATGTGACACTATTTATCACAAACGATGACTTTAGGGGTGCATTTCACTTTTATTTAGTTAATTTTTTATTTTGCTTTATTTGTAACACAACATGTCGTTGTGCTAAGCAACAGTCATAAGCTCAGGAGACCCATAGAGTGTGAGACCGAGACGAAGCAAGACTCCATAAGGTAAAAGTTAAACAGTTATTTACAGTGATACTGAAACAATAGCTTGTTTCTCCACAGGAACCCTGGAAGGCAAGGGCAGGCGTCAGGTAGGTGATCTCTGTGAGGGAGGATTTTGGTTTTGATTCCAGTTTGTTTGTTTCTTACAGGTTTGGTTGGTGAGGAGGGCTTGCTGGTCCATTGGTCGAAGGAGTGGAACACGGGCAAGTGGTTTGAGGGCTAGGAGACTCAGGAGGCAACGAGGTCTAAGGAAAACCAGACATGGAGGAGCACGAGAAAACCAGGTACTGTAGTACACAAAAGGAGAACAGGAGTTAGACAAGACTTTACTTATCATAGCCAGGCCAGAAGCATACTACCATGAAGAAGGTGAATGCTTCAGCGGAGAGTAGAGCTCGACTGCAGCCTTATGTAGTGCTGGATCCTTGATGCCGAGACGACCTGCAGGTGTTGACCATTAGCGGCCATCTTGGATCCAGGAGCTGCAGAAGGTCATACTCTCACAGAAACAGTGACACTCAACTGCTTGTTTAAAAATAAGAATATTAACTTTGCCCATTGGACATTTTGATAACCACCAACAGTAAATTGGGGGGGGGGGGGGGGGGG
>NC_056519.1:23873166-23879235 GCF_014905685.2 Nematolebias whitei | reverse complement strand
ATATAATAGTTTACTTTCAACCCACAATGGCTGCTCCCGTCAAGCAGACATTCTCAGCCTTAAAACAAACCAAAACATATGTAATGTGTAATAGTGTAGCAATGTGACAGAGCACACTGGACTTTCAGCGTTAGCTTTCATGGTGAGAAAAGGACTTACTGTTGAAACTGAAACAAATGGATGATATGTATGACAGACTAACTGAACTCTTCTTTGGAAAGACTTCTTTCGACCAGGCGGTCGAAGCCGACAGCCCTTCGTTCTGAGCCTGGTTCTGCTGGAGGTTTCTTCCTGTTAAAATGGAGTTTTTAGTTTCCACTGTCTCCTTTGTGCTTGCTCAGGATGGAGACTGTGACAAAGTGAAGATTCAACACAATCTGCTGCTTCCTTAGATAGAGAACTTTACTAATTGTCTTTTATAATGTATGTGAATGTTTTTGTTCATTGCACTGAGACGACTTCTGTCGTGACTTGGAGCTGTAGAAATAAACTGAATTGTATTTAATTGAAATAAAGAAGGATGGAGTTTGTATACAAATGATCAATACGTTTGTGAGTAAAATACATTTTACTCAAATATTTTGCATTTTTGTCACTTTATTATGTTAATATTGATGCTTTTGAAAGGAAACTTGATGAAATTAATTTAACTGGTTTCTTTAAAAAAAAAAACATACAGCCATGCTTTAGCATTTTTCACTTTATCCTCACATAAAAAAAATAATGTGATGGATAAAGTGAAAAAATGCGAAAAGCATGGGTGTATGGTATTTTTTGAATCCCCCATGAAAATGAATAATGAAATGTTTTTTTTGTTGTTGTTTTTTTGTTATTTTGGATTCTCAATTAAAAAGCAACTGAACAAATGGTACACAGACCCCACACCCTTCACAAGAGTTTGTATTTGTATCATTTTATTGTACATTGTTCTGTTGTTCCATGTTGTTAATAAAGTTTAAACAAAATAAAAAACAACACATCTTCAAATGTAATTCCGTTTTTTCTAATGTGATTCTGGCCACTTCCGCTTTGGCTTAATGTAATTCCGTTGTTTTTTTTCCTTTCAAATGAAAATCCTTTTGTTAAAATGTAATTCTGTTTTATTCAAAGTAATTCTGTTTTTTCAAATGTTCTTGTGTTTTTTCACATTTAATTTAGTTTTTTAAATGTAATTCCATTTTTTCAAATGTGATACTGGCCACTTCCACTTCCGCCACTTCCGCTTTGACCACTTCCTCTTTGGCCACTTCTGCTTTGGCTTAATATAATTCCATTTTTTCAAATGTAATTCCATTTTTTTCAAATATTGTTAATTTACACCTCAGGGCCACCGTATCTGTAGACTGCAAACCGTAAAGAAACCCCACTATAAATAGTTGGTGTCCTATTTACATTTAAACAGGTTTTTCTCAATGTGTAGGTTTCTCCCACCTCTCAGTGGTTTCTCACCGAGATAATGTATCAGTCTCATAATGTATCAGTTCTGTCCGAAACATGTGGGGGTTGGCAGATTAAGTAACAAGGTAACAGAGTAAGTCTGGAGCGCAGAAGTGCAGGTGACTTTACTTGAACACATTATCCTTTGCTATTATATGTTTGACAATTACACTGCTGCACGAAGCACTTTTGGTCGCTGTCATTCAAGCTCATAAGAGAAAATAGCCGTAATCTAACATCACATTTGCAATTATAGCTGCTTCTCCCAAGAGTGTGTATCTCTGCACTGAATGGCTGCAATTAAAAGAAGAGACCATAGACTTAACAGCTGTCATTTACTAGGAAATGATTTTAATTTGAAAAAGCCTCACAGGCATATTTCACAGACTTAAGAAAATTATGCTAAACTGCAGAAGCAAAACTTATTGCCATCTGAATAATGCTGTGTGTTTCTTATTCCTTTGAAAAGGAAGGATTTAAGTTAGAGTAATCTACATTTTGAAAAGTTTCCATACGTGCTGATGCAAATAGAGCTACGAGCTTCCTTTTAGCTTTTTGCGATGGAGCAGACGGACGTCAGGCACCTGGGTCAGTGTAAAAAGAAAGATCATCGTTCACATAAAAAAACTTGTTTACAGTGGAAATCTTAT
Organism: Nematolebias whitei; assembly: GCF_014905685.2. Taxonomy (NCBI): domain Eukaryota; kingdom Metazoa; phylum Chordata; class Actinopteri; order Cyprinodontiformes; family Rivulidae; genus Nematolebias; species Nematolebias whitei. The sequence continues at coordinate 23,877,148 of NC_056519.1, read as the reverse complement.
AACATCTCTGATGTTTTTCTTGAACTTGTTCAACTTTGGACTTCTCATTTACACTTTGACTTTCTTCCAGACACTCAAATCTCACGGGGTATCAAATTAAGAAACAATCTACTGAAGTATTTATGTCAGTGTGGACTGTTTTATGTATAATTTAAAAATCATCATTTTATTTTTTCCTTTGGCTGTTCCTTTCTTCAGGGGTTGTGACAGCGAGCAAACGCAGTGAGTCTTCAGGTCTTCAGTCTTCGTAAATAAAACTTTGTTTTTACGCAAGATGTCCTTCCTGAGAACCACTGTGGGGCAAATGAGAGGATGTTGATGCAGGTGTTAATGCTTCACATTTCCCACCCATATTTTGATGTTGCCGGTGCGGGGAGTTGAACTGGTTACCTTCCAATCACTTCTCTAACCTCTGCACCACCACTCCCCAATTTAAAAACTATAAAGTGGTTCATAAGATGATTTGTATCGAACAGTTTATCACATCAGTTCATTCTCCAACCCACATTCTGAAAAGTGGGCGAAATGGTTTGCAACTCTCATCGTTGGGATTGGAGCAATGAAGGGACGGGTCCTACACTGGACTGAGGCCAGTCTAAGCTCTCATTCACTCAAACAGTTAAACTGCTGACTTTATTTCAGATTTACATAAGGGTTTTGGTCACCCCTTTTGAGAAGAGGAGGAAGTAAAAATATTACTGTGTTTAAAACAAGGCATCCACTCTGTAACTGACCATTCAATCCACTTCCACATTATCACAGAAGAAACTGGGTGGGATGAAGATGCTTTCCATGTTTTTGTCATTTCTCTTAACCAACAGCTCAAGGACCAGTTGGCCTCCTAGAATGAACCAGATTCATAGGATGAAGTAACAAACCTCACCATTTGCACCAACAATTACCTAAGAGAACGCAGCTACAGAACAAAACTACAGGACCCATGAACCCCTCATTTCTAGGTTTCAACACTTGTACCAGAAATTATTTTGTTATCACTGCCGTTGGCCCAGAACTGGAACTCATGCAGAATGACAAGACAGGTCTCACCCCAGAGGAACATCAAAGTTGATTTGACACCAAGGAGTGCATCTAACAGTAATCCCCAATATTATATTGCATCCTGTCCCAATTGACTAAAAACCTATCAGTAGATCAGGAGATACTGGTTAGTCACTCTAGCCGCTTTGACATTGTGACTCTATTCGTCTTTCGTCTTATCAGCTCTCCTCAGGTGATTTGCCACTGTCACTTGTTTCCCTGCTCTGTGGGTGAGAACGTCAATGCAAAGTGGGACGTATCGTAACAGGTCATTGTGCTCATCAGGTTTGGTTTATTTGTCATATGCAAAAATCAACACAAGGTCAGCAATGCAATGAAATGCTGAGGACAAGAAGAACGGTCTCGACTCGCTAAAAAAAGAAACAACAACAAGAAATACCAAAGCATGTAGCAAAAATACAAAAAACAAGTCACCAACAGTGAAAAAGAAAAACATCTACAGTGTGGTTCAGTTAGCAGTGAGGTTCTTTCAGCAGCATGGTTTTGTTCTGTTAGCAGGTCCCGTCAGCAGCTTGATGGTAATAACGACCACATGCTGCCCTCACAGACTGCCCTCCAGAACCGGGTCCGGCAGACAGAGAACATCCATAGTTTTCCCCGCGCAGCCAAACAGGTCCATAGAGTTTTTTCTCATGGAGATCATGGAGACGGCGCCATGACAGGCCAGAGTCTGAAGCTGGAAGAGGGCCACAAACTGAACCACGATGGCAGGATGCCATGATGGCATGATGGCAGGATGGCATGATGGTATAAAAAAAGTGAGAACCCGTTATTAAAAATTGACTGTAGTGGAGCTCCTAAGCTAACTGAAGCTAACCTAGCCTTAGCATACTACAATGGCATGATGGCAAGGCTGCAACACAGAAAACTCCAAAAGTGTGTCACTGTCATACCCATACCATGGATGTGCAGTGTAGGCACACACAAAAAAGAGTTAAAACAAGAACAACATGAAGAAAAAAAAAAAATTGAGTTGAAAAAGATTGAGCCAAAGCGGAGCTCCCGTCAGTGCGGCCATACTGCGGCGCCCGTGATGTCACACTGTGTTGAGCGTCGCACAAGTGTTCAAGACACTATGCCTGTTGTGGTCCTTAATCACCCAATTCATTCAACCTTTATTTAGACAGGTTAATCCCATTGAGCCTCAAGGACTCATTTACAAGAGAGACCTGATTTTAACAAAAAATGATGACAACAATGGACAGTTATAAAAACGACATACAGATTTATTTTTTACTTCAATTTCTTTAGCTTTTTCTGCCACTGTTTATAGGTCTGAGTGTAGCCATGCTGTGCCAACATCTCCAATATCTCTCTGTAAATGCACTTATTCCTTGTGGTGCCGTCCAGCTCACTCTAACATTGGCCAATTATGTTAGGAAGTTCTGTACCTCATCATTGATCCACAGCACTATTTTTGGAGCTCCCATACCATCAACTAGCAAAAACAACACACGGTCAACATGATCAGAGAGGAAATGGAGGCTCAGGTGTAGTTTGCAGTTTTGCTGGGCAGGTCATTCAGTGACGTAGCTCCTTTGGCCAATCAATGACTGCTGCCTGCTTATATCCAAATCATCACCTCGGAGCAGTTTGCTTGGAACCACGAACAAGGTGGCCCCATAAATCAGGCTGAGTGGGGTTGGGTACCGGCAGTGGGCAAGCCCTTAATTGGTGCAGTGTGGTGTGGAACCCATGAGAGTGGACACTGTGGCTACGTGCCATCTGTGTGCTCTTCTGACAGCAGTTTAATGCTTACAGCTAATTTGCGTAAATAACATGACTGTCCATTCAAACTCTTGTGGACTCTGGTGCTGAACAGAGCGCTATCAGCGAGGACCTGCTGACACACTAACAAATCTCCAAAGTATCACTTCTCCAGCCTCTGACTGTTTCTGCATTAACTGGTCAAAGGTTAACCATCACTCACAAAACCTAATCATCTAATCTCCAGCAGTCATGGAGAAGAGGGTAAGTTGTTTTTTTCTACCTTTATATCTCCACTGATTTTGGGCTTTCTTTGGTTAATCACATAATGCCACAATGAACTAAGTTTATTTTCTGAAAGTTTAATTAAAAACCTCTTTCTAAAAGTTCATGAAATATTTTGCTAACACACGTACGCATGCACACACAGAGGCAAATACAGTATAGTCCAACTTTTGCTGGCAGGCACCAATGAGAAAAAGAAGTTGCAAACTGCCATGCAACTGATCCATTTCAGCAGCTGATCAGCTCCGTTCTGTTTGCTGTAATATTATGAAATGATGGGGAGGACAATGACAGACCTTTTCCCTTCGAATATGTGTTTGTCCAGTTTTATGCCATGCCAACAGTGCCTGTAGCTCACCCATCTTGAGAGTATGAATAAACTCTGACCCCCCCTGAGAGGACGCAGTGAAATTCTTTACTTCCCAACACTGATTTATAGTCATATCCTTGTGGTGTATCCAAGTATTATTTACATAACCACAGCCCTTATGTCAACCTTGAAATAAATGAAGTCTTACCAATATGTTAAATCAAGTCTTTAACATAAAATTTGACGATTTTCCTTTGGATTAAGTCATTGTCTCAATAAAATTATAAAACCCTCACAATGTGACAGTGCTACCAGATTTATGGACCACACACACAATGCCTATGGTAAGGGTACTGAAGTAAAGACCTTCAGACTCCAGAGAGCCATCTGTGTTCTGACACTGACTGATGTTATGTGTTGTGATAGAGGCTAAAGGGCAGATTGTAAATGAGGGTGATCAGTACCTGGAAGATAGTGTGCTGGTATCTGGAGATGAGTTGACTCGTTGATTTACATCAGTGAGTAGATTTACACTGCATAAAACATGTCCAGTTTTTGGTAGGTAAAAACTAAAAGACTCTACTTCCTCAGACGGCTGAGGCGAGCTGGTCTGGGAAGCTC
>NC_056519.1:23870062-23873066 GCF_014905685.2 Nematolebias whitei | reverse complement strand
TTTGACCTGTGAGATATATATATATATATATATCTCACAGGTCAAAAACATACTGTAATAAACACATACTATAAAAACACTCTGCAAGTGAATTAACAAAACACCATCATGTTTCTTACCATCTTGGGACACTCTTCAGGGTTCGCTCCTTGACAGTCCTGCATGCATGATGCCCGAGAGAAAGAGGCGTCGTAAACCCCTGTCCAAGGGTTCAGGGATCTCGGGGGTTTCCAACGATACACTCCAACAGGGGGCTCTGCGTATGGCACCCCGTAGAACACATGGGCCTTTTCTACAGTCACCCCTCTGATGGGACCATTTTTGGTGAGTACCATGGGTCCAGAAGTCTCCTTTGGAACTGGTTCATCTTTAGGTCTGACTGTGACGTCTGCTGGGCGTCTCAGCTCGTTCAGGGAAATGTTTTTCAGGAAGAGGACTGGGTCAATACCATTACCGTGCTGTGTCGCCTCTCCAGAAGGATGCACCAAAGTAATCACGCTTAGCAGTAGCAAATAGTGACGGTTCTCCATTTTGTTGTTCTGATACCTCCAATGAGCAGCTGCTTAGATCAGGATGTGACTTGAGTTATGAACCAGCCTGAGCCTTAAACTCTTCACAGGCCAGGCATGACTTCAATTTTCGCTGGTGGTTTGTAAGACTGGCTGACTGTTGACCCTTAAAAGTCAGACAAAGACAGAGTCACTGCAGGACCACTAATAGAGAACAAGTCGTCTTTTCTTTGCTTAATAAAGGATAATCACAGTCACACACTCGAGTTAAATGGGTACTTGTAGGCTTCATGGTAGAAAAAAAAAGATGTGGAACTTACTTTTTAATGAAGGACTGGAATTTTTTTAAGGAATATGTCTCTCGCCAGGTTTTAGACTCAAATCATGCTAAGCAAAAAAGGCAGCTTTAGCCATTTTGGTCAAACCTTGTGAATAAAATTACATTTAAGTCTCCAAACAGATTCTGAGATCTTACAAGATCTGTTAGTGCTAAAGTATGTGCTGAGTATGACTCTCAGCTAGTACCACACTAGATTTTAGCTCAATGTCCAGTAAATCAAATAAGATATGGCTACTTTTGTGTTGGCTAATGTTGATTAGCTATGATAGCATCCAGAATGTGGTTGACTCTAAATGATAATGTTTTTTGGATGTTCAATGATTGTTTTAGGAGTTTTAATAAAATCTGTACAATAGTTAATGAGATATTTTGCAGACAGACAGAGTGGACGCCAACGGTCAATGCCAACGTTTTAGGCAAAGATGTTGCACAATGTGTTTCGCTCAGAGTATGTAATGGGGATGATGCTCAGACACCACATTTTAGCTCAAGATGTGTACATCTGGCTGAGTTAAAGCTGTTTTTGTGTTTCCTAAGGCCATGGCTGTGGTGGCCATCTTAGATTGGATTCAATACAAAGGTAGAAAAGTTTTAGATGTACATCTAATGATTACTTTCTGAAAGTTTTGTACAAAGCCAGTGATTCATGAGATGATTTGCTAACAAACAGAAAAAAAGAGACAGTCTTTAGTGGTCTTCTTCACTGTAGTTTGGAGGAGCAAACCTACAGACAGGTTCACAGTGCCACCTACTGGCCTTGTGTGGGATAACACACACATGTCAAGTCTGAGAGGTCACATGACCTGCCAATAGAAACAGAAAACATCCCACACAGAATGATCTGCCTTGAGTCTAATCATTTTGTTGTTTTTGTTTAAATAAAGTTATTTGTTCAAAGAATATGAAGTTTTGCAAAAACAAAGGCCTTCAAACCAAATTGTATAGTTTCTTTATCTTTTATTTTGCTATTTTTGAGTGCAACTGGGACCTTGAGTACACAATTTGGTTCCACCTCATGTACCACATGTGATACGAATGACAATAAAGTCATCTTTAACCTTGAATATAGTCTTCTTCTTCTTCTTCTTCTTTTGGCTTTTCCCTCTTCATGGGTCTCCGCAGCAAGTCATCCTCCTCAATCTCACTCTGTCCTCACTCCAACTACCCCCATGTCCTCTAACTTCATCCATATATCTCCTCTTTGGCCTTTTTTTTTGTCTTTTTCCTGGCAGCTGCATTTCTAACATCCTTCTACCAGTATACCCACTGTCTCTTGACATGTCCAAACCATCTCAGTCTGGTCTCTCTAACTTTATCTCCCAGTTGTTCAACCAGTGCTGTACCTCTGATGATCTCATTCCTAATCTTTTCCATCCTTGTCACTCCTAAGAACCTCCACATCTTCATTTCTGCCAACTCCAGTTCTGTCTCCTGTCTTTTTGTCCATGTCTCTGTCTCCAGACCATACAATATAGCTGGTTGTAAACTATAATGCGAGTTCAGATAAATACGTAGTGCTGGCAGTCTTATTTTTATTTGTTTATTTGTTCGTACAATTAGCAGAATTTCTCATAAACCACGGGACAAGTTGTATTGAAACTTGGAAAGTATTCACAGGGTGTAAGTGTACAAATGATTCATTTCTGGAAACAACTCAATTCAAGATGGCTGCCACAGCCAACTGACCTTAGGAAACAAAACTGAGTAAAAATGTGGTGTAGCTGAGAGTTATTCTGCAACACATACGCTGCTTGCTACACATTGCGCTACATCCTTGTTAAAAGCGTTTGCATTAACTGTTGGAGTCCATGCTGTTTGTCTGTTAGCAAAATATCTTAAGAACCACTGAGCTGATTTTAGTGAAACCTTTAGGAAATAATCACCGCGTGCACATCTACTGATTTATTTTTGGAGCCAAGACAACAAACTTTAGAGCACACAGTATATAAACTGTATACTTCAGCCAGTGTTGCAGATAAGGATCTAAAGTTCAGCATGGAAGTAGCTGAGAGTCATTCCCAGCACATACTCTGAGCACTATCACATCTTAGGAGAGCTCTCAATATCACACGAGATCACACATTTAATGATGGATGGATGGATGGATGGATGGATGGATGGATGGATGGATGGATGGATGGATGGATGGATGGAT
>NC_056519.1:23864366-23869962 GCF_014905685.2 Nematolebias whitei | reverse complement strand
TGTGTGTGTGTGTGTGTGTATATATATATATATATATATATATATATATATATATATATATATTTTAGGGATGCATGATATTGGATTTTTGGCCGATATGCCGATATGTTAAAACTTATTTGGCCGATACCGATACCAATATTTTATGTGCTTTCCTTTGTCAGAACATAGCTCTCTTATTTAGGCTTATTTGCTACAAAAATTGTGTAATAGCTGTAAGAGCTGGTGACATTTTTTTTAAATGTCTCTATCATTTTTATTTTTATTTATGTAGTTTTTTTAAACAGCACAGTGGCGCAACTGGTAGAGCTGCTGCCTCTCACCGAGAAGGTTGCTGGTTCAAATCCCGGTCCAGGGGTCTTCCTGGGTGGAGTTGGCATGTTCTCTCCGTGCATGCATGGGTTTTCTCAGCCATATGATATGTATAGCACTTTAACTTATATTAAATGAAAAGTGTTAAATGTTATTTATTAGCATTAGTCACCTGGGATGCTGTCTCACTTGTGGAGGTTTGTTCCAGGTTCCTATAGCTGCAGTGTGGGATCCTCTGCACTCTGTGCATGAAGGACAGACTTTTTCAGTTCAAAGTTTTTGTCTATCCATTGCGCCGTAATACTAATCATGCTAACGGGGCTAACACGGCGTCCAAATGTCTGTGGTAAAACTCACCCAAGTCCTATCAGCTATTAGCTTCTCAGTGACGTCGGAAATGACGGCTTGTAACTCGGATAAGGTTACATCGGAAAAATATCTCAGACTGGGGACGATGTAGCGAGGCTCAACATAGTCCAAAAATCTTCGGAATTCGACATCCTCAACGAAAAATAAAACTTCCACACTGCCAACATTTTGAATTTTCCTCTCTGCTGTGAGATCAGGTAGATGCAATGATCATCACGTTGTGCTGCCGCTGCAGGCATCCTTACTACTGGGTTGTCATGTACAAAAATGTTCATTACAGCTATGCGGGCAGGAACGAAAGCCGTTTTGTGAAGCATGTTCATATGTGTGGTTGAAGAGGTTACAAGAAGAAATAAAGGCCTAAACTGGGATTCATTTAGTTTAAACCGTAGACTTTAGTAGACACCTTAGTTGGATACCAATAAATATCTATCCATCCATCCATTATCTTTACCCTCCTCTACCTTCTTGAGTCGCAGGATTCACTGGTGCCCATGTCCAGCCATCACTTTGCTGGGTTTGGGGGACACCCTGGACAGGTCTCCAGTCCATCACAGGGACACATAGAGACAAACAACCATTCACTCTCTCTCACCTAGGGACAATTTAGAGTTAGCAATTAGTCTAACATGCATGTTTTTTGGTCTGTGGGAGGAAACCGGAGTACCGGGAGAAAACCCACGCATGCACGGAGAGAACATGCAAACTCCACCCAGAATGGCACCCCGGCCTGGATTCAATCCGGCATCCTTCTCGCTGAGAGGCGACAGCTCTACCAACTGCGCCACCGTGCCGCCCACCAATAAGTATGTGTAAAATGAATAATGACAGTGTTTCCCCTAATCTACTTTCCGGCGCTCATATTTTCTATGATTTTTGTCAACCTGGGGGTGGGGTCGTGGAAAGGTGACAAAGACTCATATGTGCGCGCGCTGTTTGTACTGACAGTTTTCGAGCGGGGTTGGGGGACGGGGGTTTAGACAGCTCAGTGTAAGGGAAACTGAGCGCTGTAGCTTTTTAGCTAGCATGTCTGTATTGCGCACCGCTAGCTTAACACTACAACAGTGCCTGTAGTTGTCAACCAGAGGGGGTGGGGGGGTCGGTAGGCAGGGTGCTCAGTTCTGTTGACAGGGCGGGGCGCCCTGCTTGTATAATGTAGGGGAAACACTGAATGACATGTTGTTGTAATGGCTGCATTGTGGTTTAGCGTCTTTTTGATGAAATATGCAAGAACTTCGCTGAAAAAGACACGGAGCATACAGGGTGCACATGCCCTAAAACCTGCGTATTCTTTTCTGCATTGACGGTGCCTATCCAGACAGCATGGTGTTACTGAAGGTCATTTCAAGGACAGCAGGATATTTAAACATCTGGCATGTTTGCCTGTATTGTGAACAAAGTGAGCTTATATTTGCAAATGATTGCACTCAGTTTTGAATTTACAATTTACTCACAGTCCCAACTTCTTCAGATGTGGTGTTAAGACTATGTCATAGCTCTGCTCTCTGTCAGCTCCTCTGTCATGCTGCACACTCAGTAATCACTCAACTCATGTCACCTGTCACCGCTCATTATCCCACAGCTCCACCACCTGGTCCAGTCAGTACTTAAGCTCACTCATTCCTCTCAGTCTGGGCCAGATTCTCTATCCTGTCTCATCAGCAGTAGACTTTCCAGCATTCCATTGATTGACTCATCACGTTCATGACCCTTGCCTTGACCACGACCACGCTTTTGCCTCAGCCCTCGTCTGCTTTTGCTCATCTGATCAGGTACCGACTCATGCTCTTGTTTTTTGACTCTCTTTTTGGATCACGTACTGGATACTTCTGCTGAACAACTGACTTCACGGTATGAACTCTGCCTTTCCCTTCTGACTGTTTTTTGGATCACGGATTAAAGGTCAAGCTCATTCTGGATCACGGACTTATCCTTACCCCTGAATCTGATTCCCACAGATTCATTTCCCCAATTAGTCTTTTTCCCCCTGCATCTACTAACCTTTATCTTTTAGTTGCAAGCCTGTTGGACTCCGTTCCAGTGGACCTTAACATCAGTTCTACTTCTACTGGCAGCCCGCCACTACAACACTACCCAATCTCGAACTACCAATCAGAAGATCGGAACCAGCCCGGAACCGGACCTACTCCAGAGTTTTACTTTATTTCACAATAAATCTTTTAACCCTCTCAGTGGTTGTTGTTGTTGTTTGCGATCCGGCCTCTGGTTCTTGACAGACTATGAGATATTTGATATTGTTTTCCAGTCCTCATGATGTCTTGGAACAAGGTTATTGATGACCTGTACATTAAATCAAAATGATGAGTTAATACATTTTTGTTTTATTTTTATCGAAAGCTAAAAGTGGTTCAGTTTCCCATTCACCGTTAAAAATCTCTTCTTTGTGACATCAGTGGAAAACTGAATTTCATTTATGTTTCAGCATTTTTGTGACACAAATAAAGCCAGATATGGACCAAAAAAACATTGATAAGTTCTCATGTTTTTCACATTTGTTCTCTTTCTTTTATTTATTATTTTGTGCAAAAGTCCTGGGCATTGTCAGACATAGAAGTCTACTGGGAACCAGGCCTCACGTTACACAGTTTGCAACATTTTTCAGCCTGCTCAGACTGTGCAATACAATGTGTTAAGTAAACTTCCTGTGTTAGGAGAGTAAAGCATTTGTGCAAGACACCAGATGTACTTGTGGTTGTGTGCATGTCACAGATATCGCTTATCACTGATAAGATCATTCATTTCAGGATCACTATTCTTTTTTGACTGTTTTTCTTTCTGCTTTTTTTTAACAGCAGTTTTGCATTTTGCTTTTTATACACAATGATTATCTTAGACCTTATTACTGTTTTTCCTTTACAATTTGTACTTTTTGTTGGATGTAACTGGGCCCTGAGTGCACAGTTTGTTCTATCACATGTGCCACATGATGAGGATGGCAATAAGGAAACCTTGACCTTGAAATTCTTAAATCAGCTCAGATTGTTTTTTGTTGTTGTTGTTGTTTGGTTTTTTTTGTGCTTTTTGACAAGCAGCATAGGGTGGCACAGTGGATCATTTGGTACAGCTGTTGCCTCTTAGTGAGAAGGTTGCCAGTTCAAATCCTGGCCTGGGACCTTTCTGGGTGGCGTTTGCATGTTCTCTCTGTGCATGTGTGGGTTTTCTCCAGGTACTCCGGTTTCCTCCCACAGACCAAAAACATGCATGTTAGACTGAACGGTAACTCTAAATTGTCCCTAGGTGAGAGAGTGAATGGTTGTTTGTCTCAATTGTCCCTATGTGTCCCTGCAATGGACTGGAGACCTGTCCAGGGTGTCCCCCGCCTCTCTTGCAGTGACTGCTGGATATGGGCACCAGTGACCCCAGCGACCAAAAAAGGAAGAAGTGTGTAAAGATGATGGATGGATGAATGGATGGATGGATGGATGGATGAATGGATGGATGAATGGATGGATGGATGGATGGCCAAGCAGCTTCTGATCTAAGATTGTGTATTTTCACACTTTGAACATGATCGTGTGCAGTAACCACCAGCACATCTCAATTTGACTTAATGTCTTGCTAACCATGACTGTGATGCAGCAAGTTCTTGATTATCATAGTAAGCAAAGCATTGCTTCATTTTGGGCAGACACTTATTGTTGTTCACCTCTAAACGCGGCTCCTTTTTAATATCTTAAGCTACTTTAACCCGCTTGCTGCCTTGGGTCAAAACCCATAAGGCCTCTGTTTTAAAACGGAGTCCTCCTTGGTCATGCTGAGCTTAGGGCAGCAGGAGGGTTAATGTGGCCTGAGTATAAACTGAGTGCACTCACACAGCTTTTACATCAAAACGAGCAGTTCAGCTTCAGGATGTGTGACTTTGAACAGAATTCTGATTTACCTATGCAGCATAATTCACCACAAACATAATACAATAATACTGTCAATGCTGAAATGTCTCCTGAGCAATGAATTAACTGTTTTTAAAATGTTCATTGGAAGTGCTTCTATGACTGTTTTTTTTTGGGTCAGCTCAATTCAAGATGGGCTCCACATCTACCTTAACAATCATAAAAATGGCTACACCATAGTGAATTGTAGAGATATTCAGCTAAATTTGGTGCGGTAGTAGTTGACAGTAATCTCCATTTAACATTCTGAGAGCTTAAGTTCTTTGTTTGAAATTCAAAGTGGACACCCCAGCTACCTTGGAAAATTCATAACTGGCTGTAACTCAGTTATTTTAAATAGAATGAGCTGAAACTTGGGGTGGTGGTAGCAGACAGGAATCCCATACGTCTCTTTTTAATTTTATTTTAAGATGGCCTCCACTGCTGCCTCAGTAATCACAGAAATGACTATAACAAATCAGTTTTAGAGATGTTGAGCTACAATTTGGTGTGCTAGTATCTGACAACAGATTGCCAAATTCTCAATTTAAAATTCAAGATGGACGACTGACCACTCGGTCAGTGTTATGGATATTGAGCTGATATTACTGTGTTGAAGCAAATGGTTACGTTCTCCCAACATATTTTCATTAAAAGTAATTCAAATATTTTTTCAGGTATTTTTCTAGTATCTAAATTGCTTCTTGATACAGTATGAAACACATTAGTTTAAAAACTTTTAGACATTTTTCCTCTGGTCATCTTCACTAACGCTCCGTTCAGAAGCCTGCATCACTGATGGTATGGGGTTGCATGAGCACTTGTGGCATGGGCAGCTTGCATGTCTGGAAAGGCACCATTAATGCAGAGAACTATGTTCAGGTTCTAGAACAACATATGCTCCCATCTAGACGTCATCTCTTTCAGGGAAGACCCTGCATTTTTCAACACGATAATGCCAGACCACATTCTGCAGCAATCACAACATCATGGCTACGTAGGAGAAGGATCCGGGTACTGAAATG
>NC_056519.1:23861611-23864266 GCF_014905685.2 Nematolebias whitei | reverse complement strand
TGAATAAATGAATTAAATAAAATAAAATGTTAAATGGCTTCAAACACCTGCTAAGTTCATGACATAAACCAACAGACATGTTCCTGTTTTTATTATTTTACATCACTTTATAATGTAGCTGTTTTTGTTTTTAATATATATAATTTTCAAATCATGTTTTTTTATGATTGTTTACTGTTGTACTGATAAATATCTCCATGAGGGTAAACTATATCTTGGCTGCAAGTATCAAACTGAGAAATCCTTCGTTTTCTACAACTGATAGTGGTTGGTCATTAATTATGAAGTTTAACAACTTCTCTGTAAACATTTGAGCTCCGAGCTTTCAGCGACGTCTACTTCTTGTTCAATCCGAAGCAGGCAGCTTGATTTGGGGCAGCCCCGCTCAGTCTGTCCCTCCTCAGAGATGGACAGACTGAGCGGGGCAGATTGGACGCGGCTGGCCGAGGTCGAGTTGCCTGTTTCGGATTCAGCGAGAGTAGTGCCCCGCTGAAGCCACGGAGCTCGAATGTCCATCGTAAAACTAACTTTACCACAGTTTAATGTGGCGCTATGGCTCTGCAGACATTGCACGTTGCTGTCTTGTGGTGTTTAGTGTAAAATTCTTCCACACAGCGGACATGTTTCGATGAAAAGTTTGTTAGCTGTTAGCCACAGTGCTGCTAACTCAGTCCTCACGTTGTAGCTGGCTGCAAACTATGAACTGGATTTCCTGAATGTGAGGCGGGTCTTATTACTCTGGGTTCATGAGACACGCCGCCGTTCAGGAAATCCATCCCATAGTTTGAAGCCAACATGCATCATGGATCGGAAAAATCCGATACGTAAATTATGCTGGTATTGGAGGCCGATACTGATACTGGATCGGATTAGCCCCATCCCTAAATGTTATTTGGTCAAAGGGAAAAAAATATCGGTATTTGTATCAGTTATCGCCCACTTAAGTTTTAACATATCGGATATCGGCCAAAAATCCAATATCATGCATCCCTAGCAGTTCTCTGACATCATACACACAAAAAAAGAGAAACCTTTATAAATATACTAATTTAGGGTTTTCATAAAATAAAAAAAAAAATCAATTTCAGGGAAGAAAACTGAAATGCATTCTCTTTTGTTCCACAAAGGTCAGTGAGGACTGCCTTTACCTCAACATTTTTGTTCCCCTTGATGTGAACCTCACTTCTCCTCGAGGGCGCCCCCTGCCCATCATGGTGTGGATCCATGGAGGCGATTTCGTAGCCGGTTCTGCCTCCAAGCCGTTGTCTGACGAGCGCTTCATCAGTAACTTCACCAACACTGTTGTCGTGAATCTGCAGTACCGACTGGGTAAGACAGCTTGGTTGTATTTTGCTTTAATGTGATCTTGTTCTGCCGAAATAAAATGTCTGTTAGGCAGAAGATAGTGGGGGTTCTGTGTGCACATTGTTTATAAATTGGATTGTATGGACTAGGATAAAGACTGAATTAACTTTAATACAAACTGTCTTGAAGACAGCCATGAACATTTGTTAAGATGCTCGCTTTGTTAAGATAACGTCTTAGAAGCTGCATGCATGTGTACAAGACAGAAAGAAAGGGAAATTGTTAATGTTGTTATAATAAATTGTATTCTTTCAAGAATGAAAACGGGCGTTAAGATGAGATTGGTTATTGGGATTTGGGAGGAAATGAATGTCTTGCCTGAGTTAATTTTGTCTCACTGATCATGTGAACTGATGCGCGATTGAAGGGGCATTTGGATTCCTTGTGTCGGGTGAAGATCCCCACTCCTCAGCTGCAGGGAATTATGGGATTTTGGACCAGCAGGCGGCTCTTCTTTGGGTACAGCAGAACATTGCTGCATTCGGAGGTGACCCCAGCAAGGCAAGCCACGATGCACAAAATCACAAAGCTATCCACTCACGCTACAGTAAAATATTCTGTTGTTCTTAGAAAATCTCTTTATTTTGGAGTCCTGGTGGTGTACTTTCCTAAAAGTACATGGGCACAAAATGTGGTTTATGTTTGAAAAATACAAATAATGATACTGGCACTTTGAATTATTTCAGATAATATTTTCCATCATGACTTCCAGTGTCTCTTAATTATTGCAGAGTAACATGTTGGTGTGGATTTTCAGTCACCCAGGAGATGATGAACCTTAGAGGTTTAAACTGTGCAAAAAATAATCCCTGGATTAGAATAGCAGTAGAAGCCATTTCCAACTGATTAACTTTTGGAGTTACAGTACCCCTCGCTACTTCGCAGTTCATTTATCACAGACTCGCTCTATCACTGTTTTTCAAAATAAGATTGGACATGACACATAACTGGTTTATTGATGGATGATCCGCACGATCAGCATGGAATTTTTATTTAAAATAAATAATTTTGCACCTGCTGCATATTTGTGCAGGCCATACTGCAGGATAAACTTCCTGCTGCAGCTGATCAGCTGTTCTCCATGCAGAGCCGAGAAGTGGGCGTGGCCAAGAGTGCTTGCGGGTGACTGAGAGCAGAAGAGGCAGGGAGATGAAATCATGACATTCTCTGCTCTTTTAGAGCGTTTAGAGTTTAGAAACATTGTTTAGAATATTGCAAGAGTGTGGGAAGAGTTTAAAACACCTTTATATATATATATATATATATATATATATATATATATATATATAT
>NC_056519.1:23854581-23861511 GCF_014905685.2 Nematolebias whitei | reverse complement strand
ATATACATATATACTAAAAAAATCTACTACTTACTACTTGCACTTCTATTCCTACTTGGCGGTTTTTCACTTGTCACGGGGCTTCAGGGTACGGATCCCCCGCGATAAACAAGAGACTACAGTAATCCAGCTTAAAGATGGGGACCACAGCTAATCAACATTACCCTAAAAAACGTCTTTAACTCTATTATTTTATATTATTAAATATATATTTTTGAAAAGTTAATTTAATTCAGTAAATCAATTCAAAAAGTGAAATTCATTCTTTCACCACTATGTTTATTTTTGTTCATGTTGATGATTATGGCTTACAGCTAAAGCAAGCTCAAGATGACACATCTCAGAAAACCTTATATAAATTAAGGCCAATAAAAAAATATTTTTAATACAGAATATTTTGCTTACTGAGAAATGTTCATATAAAATACATTATATGCAATAAATACTCGGTTAGGCCTATTTAGCATAAATAGCTTCAGGAATGCAATGTGACAGAGGTAACCAGTCTGTGAACCTGCTGACATGTTGTTTATGGCCATGCACCACCCTGACCCCGTCTGACCCCGTCTGATCGTGGAAGCTAAAGCTTTTCTTGAATTCCCCCCCGGCATTAATAAAGTATCTGTCTGGCTGTCCGTCCATCCATCCGAAATATTGCACAATCCCAGATTGCTTTGATAGCAGCCTTCACCTTTTCTGTATCGTTGGGTTCAGTGTCTCACATCTTTCTCTTGACAAAACTCCTGAGATTATCTGTGGGGTTTATGTCAGACCAGTTTTCAGGTCAATCACGTACATTGATGGTCAATAAGGTTCAAGATTCTTTATTGTCATTCACATCATATGTGGTACATCAGGTGGAACAAAATTGTGTACTAAAGGTCACAGTTACACCCAAAAATATCAAAAAGAGAAAGTATAAAATAAGAAACAATATACAGTAGTCCCTCGTTTATCGTGGGGGTTCTATTAACTGATCCGTGAAAGACAACAAAGTAGGAATAGGAGGTGCAAGAAGGAATAGTAGTTTATTTTAGTATTTATATATATATATTAAGACTTTATAAACCCTTCCCACACTCTTGCAATATTCTAAACAATGTTTCTAAACTCTAAATGCTCTTAAAGAGCACGGAATGTCATGATTTCATCTCCTGCCACGCCCACTTCTCCACTGCAATTACACACATCACCAGATTCACTTCCGTTCTCCCTCCTTCTGTGTAAATAAACAATTAAAATTTAAATACTGTAATATTTTAACAATCCATGCTGCATGAGCAGCAATGTTTATTGTAAATAATCAAGCACAACTGGAACCGAGCCTTTGGTCCATCTCAGCGGACGGCCAGGCCACCGGGAAATGTCCTGATGCTCCGAATGGCCCGTCACCCCAACCTGCTGCAGCTGGTGCTACATTATTTAAAATAATTTATTTTAAATACATTATTTTTTGTGCTGTGCTGTTATTTATTTATTTATTCTGAAATTATTTTGTGTGCTGAGCTTCTTAAAGCGCTGCCCAGTGTCTGCAGATTGTCTGATCGCCTCATTCCTGAAGTTGTTCGGTGTTTTTGTTCCTGCTCTGTTCCTGACACTTCGTGATTCCTCCCCTGTGCCTCGCCCAAGACGGATCCTTCTGCCCATGATGGGATATCTGAACCTCCACGTCTGCTCTACCTTCAGACCATCGATTCCAGCTAAAACCCTCGGATAAGTTTTGTTTTCCTGCCTCTGTGTGAACGACCCACGCCTGTATTTTTGACCACAAACTCAGACCCGGGACTCTAAGAACCAAACTCTACATTCTAAAGTGTTTGTCAGAGTTACGCTCACGCATCACGTGATCCATCCAAAACATCCGTTCCCTCTGACGTCATCGCAGCTTCGGATTCTCCACCGGTGATCGAGCTCTTTGTGTGACAGCTGACTTTCTCCTCCTGATAAAACTTCACATAAATATTTGTGTTCACTCCTGTTTCAGTTTTATGAGGAGGAGGAAGTCAGCGGTCACACCAAATCCAACAATGCCAGGTTCCTCAGACTCAAGTGAACTTTGGTGTTTTGAGCCACTTTGGCATGGCTGCCTTAGAGGAGTTGACGGGGGAGAGGGCGGACCCCGGAGACCATCTTAGCACCAGCAAACAGTTTTTTCTACACTGGGAGTGTGCTGTTTGTGGGATTCAGTTTGTTTGGTGGCTCCTCAGACTGAAGAAGTCCTTCGGATTAAGGATGAAACGCTTCAACAACAGAAACCGTCCAGATGACCTGACTGAACATTGTTGGACTCATACCTGGATTAATGAGCATGTACTTTGGTGTACCTGCGAAATACTTATTCATACTAATTCATCCTACGTACACTGTTATATTCTACCATGTTGTTGTTTACTGTATTTCTTTTGGACCTTGTAAATACTATATTTCTTTTCCCACTTTTTGGTACTTTATTTTGTACTTTTATTGCCTGCTTTAGTATTTCTTGTTTTTTTTTTTTAGCGAGTTGAGTCAGTTCTTCTCATCCTGAACATTTCATAGCATTTTTGACTGTATGTTAACCTGCACACGACAAATAAACATCTCAAATCTGATGTGGTCGCAGCTGAAGTCCGTCACAACACATTTAGCTACTTTGCATAAATTGTGCTTAGTATTTTTTAGGATTTACCAAACTGCCTCTTGGAATATGTTGCACTTAACAGAGACTGTTGTAAAAAGACAGTTTGTTTAACAGATTTGTTGGGGTGGGTTTGGCAACAGGTTACAATATTTGGAGAGAGTGCTGGAGCTCAGTCAGTCGGTCTCCACCTGATGATTCAGAGCAGCGAGCCGCTCTTTAAACAAGCTGTCCTGCAGAGCCTGCCCTTTTCCATCCCACTAAAGACCAGGTAAGGAACCATTTGGCTTAGCTTGAGTTGGAAAGTTCTTTTTTAATCATCAAACACAAAGTTGGCAAACGCATTATTTAATCAGAGAGCTGTTTTCTTGAGCCCTTGCTGCGTTCAAAGCAGGGACGAGTGTCTCTGCACGCTTCGAGCTGAAGTTTGATTTTTCTGCACCTTGTTCCCAGATACGATGCACTGCAGTTGGGAAAAGACTTTGCCGAGCAGACCAACTGCTCTGTGAGCGACTTCATCTGCCTGATGTCTCTTTCTCCACAGACTATCCTGGCTGCACAGCTAAAAACAAGTAGGACGCCACAACCCCTCTGATTCTAGAGCAACTCTCATGGCTGCCCAAGCAGTTACATAAAAAGCCAGGACATAGTTCACTTATCAGCTAAGGAGGATGAAAAACTTACGTTTAACCTGAGATACAGGAAGAGAAATCACTAAAACTGAACAGTAAGCCCCTCAAGGAGCAATTAAATAGATTTTTCTGCCTGATGGCAAAAAAATGGAAGTAATCTATCTATATATGTCAGCGTTATTAATCTTTAATTCTGCATTTTCATCCTAAGCAGCAGTTTTCTGACTCACATTCTGGTCCAAAAGTCATAAAGAAAAGCCCACTGTGTAGAAAATGTTTAAGAGAATAATCTGAAAACATTATGAGTTCTCTTATAATTGTGCCAATTGTTTTTGATTAACCACCACAAAATAGAAATCAGACACTTATGTCTTTTCATCCCAGGTTCTACGATTGTGAACCCGTTCAAGTTTCTGGAGGTTTTTGAGACGTGGGGTCCAAATATTGATGGGGAGCTGATTCGAGAGCAGGCTATCTCTGCCTTTCAGGATGGCCACTGGCAGAAAGAGAAGACCGTGCTGCTGGGTAAGAGACTCGCCGACACAAGAACATAAACAACACTGTATTATTTTTATTTATGAGACCCACGGGTCCTCGTTATAGGGCAACCTTATGTGAGGATTTCAGAAATGTTCAAAAGTTCTAGACTCCAGAAGTCAGGAGTGATTTAAAAAAAATGAAAAATTCCCAGAAAATAGACTGAATCACATGAAAGAGGCAGCAATGCTTTGTGTCCTGCAGGAACGACCTCAGAGGAAGGGGTGCTCTTTGTGTACGGGGTCTTTAACAAACCAGTGTCTGTGGTGGAGTGCACCGTGTATATCGCAGCCATCTTTAAACAACACACCCTCCAGATCCTACGCAAGTACTTGCCCCTGTACAAGGAAGCTGACCGCAGAAACATGCTAAACCAGGTAAGAAGCTCAGAGTCATTAAGGGGTTGCAGCAGCCTCAGTATTCATTGTTCCACATTTACCAAATAAAAGAAAAAGAAAATTGCGAAACCAACAAAGCTCAGTCAGGTCCTCTGGACAGTTTCTTTTTTTGCTGAAGCGTTTCGTCCTTCATCCAAAGGACTTCATCAGTCCCAGGAGCCACAAAAAACTCAGCCCCACAAGCAGCACACTCCCATAGTGGACCAACCAGTTTGATGGTGTTCAGATGGTTTCTGGAGTCCTCCCTTCTTCCCCATTGACTCCTCTGAGGCATCCATTGGCCGTGGCTGCCATTTCATCAAGAATAGCTGTTGTTTTGTTTCAAATTTACACTTCCTTAAAAACTTAGACTGAAAAAACAAAATAATTCCTCTCATGTATGAACGTTTGCCATGTTGTGAACTTTTCTGGCATCAGTGCTGCTGCTTGTATCCTTGAAACTGTCATTAAATCTGTAGTAGAGCTGTCATTTCTAACCCGAACCTGGAGCCCGGCTCCACCCAACCCGGATTGGGACTGGGCCGGGCCATAATAATGTGCTTAATGTGAGGGTCGGGTCAGTGTCGGGCTTTTGATTACGTCACCAGCCGCACAGGGCCATTTGACCGCACGCTGAACGGCCTTAAAAGAGGTAAAAAGTTCAGTTAAGCTTCAGATGGACTACTGCCAGTGATCCATTGTCCAAATGGACGTTCATTCAGCCGCTGCACTCAGAGGTCGCGCGCGGCCGATGATCCATACAGGTGAGATCACAAAATATCCGACATGTCAGAGCAGGATCCGTGTCTGAATAATGCAGAATGCAGGCAGAAGCAGGGATTTAATGCGCTTTGATGGCCATGAAAGGACAAACACCCCCTCAGCGCCGATCTTCTGCCCCCTTTACTCCGCCACCGTCTACTAACCGTTAATAACTATATAAGCAGTCAAAGCTTAAAAAAAAATGTCGGGGGAGGGGGGTATCTGGTTCGGACCTGTAATTATTGTTAATTCGGGTCAGATGTTTTGGGCCTGAGTGCACCAGGAAGCTGAGGTCACACAGTGGAATGGTGGATGGTCTCTGTGGGGGATAAATCCAGAAGTGACGCCACCATAGTGTCAAACATTGCCTGTTTATCTGTAGCCTGCAGTAGGAGCAGGAGCTGTCCTCTCTTTGACTGACAGCCAGCGCTTCCTCTCCCTGCATCATTTGCATGGGTGAAGCATGCAGAACACCTGGGTCTGTTTCAGATACAGCCTGACTGCTCCACTGAGCAGGGACTTGGTATTTTAAGTGGGTCCACAATGACAGAAAGGATCAGCTGAGGAATCACAGCCTGAGACCAGACTGACAGAAAGAAGTGGCGTCATACTTTAGCTTCTGTCCGCAGGAAGTTTTTATAAAACTATCTGGACAGAATCAAACACCAGGATTCTGGCTGCCTTTCATACCAGAAATTTAGAATAAGATCATTTTATCCAACATTTTTCAGTCAGGTCATCTGGACAGTTTCTTTTCTTTGTGCTGAAACATTTCACCTTCGGTTCAGAAGGCTTCATCAGTCAAGGAAATACCCAACAAAACTGATTCTTCTCCCAACAGCTTACTCCAAAGTGGAGCAAACCAGTTTTGCTTGTATACCTGGATTATTGAGCATGGACTTTGTTGTTTTCAACCAGTTTGACACGACTGTCAACAAGGAAGAGGGCCAGCAATGGAGGAGGGTGCGTACCAAAGAGACCATCTTATCACAAGCAGAACTGGTTTGTTCCACTTTGGAGTAAGCTGTTGGGGGAAGAATCAGTTTTGTTGTGTGTTTCTTTGACTGATGAAGCCTTCTGGATGGAAGGTTTCAGCACAAAAAAAAAAAAACTATCCAGATGACCTGACTGAAAAATGTTGGATTGTATACCTGGATTATTGAGCATGGACTTTGTTGTTTTCAACCAGTTTGACAAGATCATTTTATGATTAGAAATGACAAAGATGCAGCCATTTTGGTCAAACCTTGAAGATAACATATTCAATCTTGTGTAATATTGCAAGTTGTGCTGCTCAGAGTTTGTTTTGAATGAGTCTGTACGTCAAACTTTAGCTCAATGTCTATTAAATGAACTGAACCTGAGCCTTTTTTGTGTTTTTAGGGTCAGTTTGTTGTTGTGGTCATCTTTAATAAGTTAGAGTAAAGTGTAGAGGCTCATCTAATGAGTACTTCTTCAAAGTTTTATTTAAATATGTCCAGATTTTTTATGTTCCTTTTTCCAACTGACAGAATTAACTCTTAAATAGAAATCGGCAAATGGATGGATGGTTTTGAACAGTCTGTTAGTGCTCAGCATATGTGTTAGGGATCAGTTTAATTTATACCGAATCAGTTTTTTTTTTTTATCAAAGTCTTTTTATTGTTTATTTTTTATATCAAGAATAGAAACAAACAAAAAGAAACATAAAA
Source organism: Nematolebias whitei (assembly GCF_014905685.2). NCBI lineage: Eukaryota > Metazoa > Chordata > Actinopteri > Cyprinodontiformes > Rivulidae > Nematolebias > Nematolebias whitei. The sequence continues at coordinate 23,854,895 of NC_056519.1, read as the reverse complement.
CAAGCAAAGAAATTCCCTCCCACACCGGATCAGCTCTACAGGTACGCACAAATCATACAGGCACTGACAGTTTCAGCATATGACATAAATGGCCGCCAAGTGTCCCGAAATCTCCCAAAAAGATCCCTCACAGTCTATCTGATCTTTTCCAAATGAATATGATGCAAAACTTTTCTTATCCAGTGTTCATATGCCTTCCATCTGCAGAAAATATACCTTATCAGTTTGATGTACAGTATAGCCATTTTTGTGTTTATTAGGGTTATTTGGCCATAAAAGTATCTAAATTGGGTTTACTTAAAAAAAAAAACTAA
>NC_056519.1:23849041-23854481 GCF_014905685.2 Nematolebias whitei | reverse complement strand
TGCCCATTCTTCCTGCAAAACAGCTCGAGCTCAGTGAGGTTGGATGGAGAGCGTTTGTGAACAGCAGTCTTCAGCTCTTTCCACAGATTCTCGATTGGATTCAGGTCTGGACTTTGACTTGGCCATTCCAACACCTGGATACGTTTATTTGTGAACCATTCCATTGTAGATGTGTCTTTATGTTTTGGATCATTGTCTTGTTGGAAGATAAATCTCCGTCCCAGTCTCAGGTCTCTTGCAGACTCGAACAGGTTTTCTTCCAGAATGGTCCTGTATTTGGCCCCATCCATCTTCCCATCAATTCTGACCATCTTCCCTGTCCCTGCTGATGAAAAGCAGGCCCAAACCATGATGCTGTCACCACCATGTTTGACAGTGGGGATGGTGTGTTCAGGGTGATGAGCTGTGTTGCTTTTACACCAAACACATTGTTTTGCATTGTGGCCAAACGGTTGGATTTTGGTTTCATGTGACCAGAGCACCTTCTTCCACATGTTTGGTGTCTCCCAGGTGCTTGTGACAAACTTTAAACAATACTTTTTATGGATATCTTTGAGAAATGGCTTTCTTCTTGCCACTCTTCCATAAAGGCCAGATTTGTGCAGTGTACGACTGATTGTTGTCCTATGGACAGACTCTCCCACCTCAGCTGTAGATCTCTGCAGTTCATCCAGAGTGATCATGGGCCTCTTGGCTGCATCTCTGATCAGTCTTCTCCTTGTTCCAGATGAAAGTTTAGAGGGACGGCCGGGTCTTGGTAGATTTGCAGTGGTCTGATACTCCTTCCATTTCAATATGATTGCTTGCACAGTGCTCCTTGGTATGTTTAAAGCTTGGGAAATCTTTTTGTATCCAAATCCGGCTTTAAACTTCTCCAACAGTATCTCGGACCTGCCTGGTGTGTTCCTTGGTCTTCATGATGCTCTCTGTGCTTTGAACAGAACCCTGAGACTATCACAGAGCAGGTGCATTTATACGGAGACTTGATTACACACAGGTGGATTCTATTTATCATCATCAGTCTTTTGGGACAACATTGGATCATTCATAGATCCTCACTGAACTTCTGGAGTGAGTTTGCTGCACTGAAAGTAAAGGGGACGAATAATATTGCACACCCCACTTTTCAGTTTTTTATTTGTTAAAGTTTGACACATCCAATAAATTTAATTCCACTTCACGATTGTGTCCCACTTGTTGTTGATTCTTCACAAAAAATTAACATTTTATATCTTTATGTTTGAAGCTTGAAATGTGGCAAAAGTTTAAAAAGTTCAAGGGGGCCGAATACTTTTGCAAGGCACCGTATGCAGTATACTGTGTACTTTTACCAACATCATGTATACATTGTTAGCGCTGTCATCATAAGGGCAGGATAAGTTTGAGAAAATCACACTACTCAAATATTCTGTTGCACCACGAGGTAAAGCCACCTCTCCCATTTTATTCTTATCAGTCTCGGCTGTGCACAAATCTTACATCTTATATAGTCCCACAATGATGACGTCAGTGAAGAGTAGGCCTGTCGCAATAAACAATAAATCAATTAATCGCATGATAAATGAAAACGATCTACCTTATTTTCATTTATCGGCTTTATCGTTTCTTCGTGTCTCTTTTTCTACTGAAGACACTGGATGACAAGACTTAACTCCAGTGCTCTTAACTGACCCCTCCCTTTCTCTTTTCTCTTTAAAATCTGTTTTAACAACCCCAAATCGCATTTTTGGATCGTTAAAAGCAGCTAAGCTGAATTGCTAAGCTAACGGGCTGACCTCAGGAAAAAACCTCTGTCTTGTCAGAGCTCCAAAATTCACAGTTGAAACCCGTGCTTTCATCTAAAAAGTTGTTTTTCTCTGCAAAAAGAAGCTGAAAACTTGTTTTACTGATTTATTTATTTATTTTTATAGAGCTCAAACCGCACAGAGCGTCTACCATTTTGAGAACCGGAAACGAGGAAGGAGAGACGGCCCATGTCACGTCAAGGGGCCTCCTCCCATTTTTCTTTAGAGACACACTGCTCGCTCTCTCACTATCCATCCTTAGTTTTAAACAGTCTTATGCAGTCATCCGGTGGTCAAAAAAGGTATCGCATGCAAAACAAATTGACCAACATTTCTTCTTAAATTTGACAATAATTACGAATTATTGTCAGATTACCAATTATGGTCGAATTTAAAACCATATTATCATTTATCGCAATAATTTCTGAGATAATCGCCCAGCAAAATTTATCATGACAGGCCTAGTGAAGAGCATACATTATAAAAACGCACCCATCAATATGTCAACACCTTCACTTTCTCTTTCACTACACAAATTTATTCCAACACATTTTGCGTCTTGCTTTAATATCCCTTGTTTTACATATCAAACATATAGCACATGTAGAGGCAGGGCAGCCGGCTTGGGACCCGAGAGTCCCAGGTTCGATCCCCAGTCACTGCACATCACGTGGCGTCTCTGGGCAGCACGTCTAATCCCCAAAATGTCCCCCGGGCGCTTTCAATAGCTGCCCACTGCACCACCTGGTGGTGGATGGGTTAAATGCAGAGACTAATTTCGCCATTGTATGGAAACATACAGTGCTGACATTGTGATGACTATTATTATTATTATTATTTATTATTATTATTATTATTATTGTTATTATTATTGTTATTATTATTATTATTATTATTATATAGTTAGAAGTTTTAAATTTGTAGCAGGTTTAGTGAAAATGACTGCAAGCATCTCTTGTTGAGCAACAATCGCTATCTTGCCATTTTTAAGTGCAAATCTAACAAAATGATCCTTGATATCAATATGCTTGCATCTTTGACGACATACAGGCTTCTTTGACAACGCTAATGATCCTTGATTGTCCTCAAATATTATCACTGACATGTATTTATTGTCTTTGTCTACTCAATTCAACAACTGTACAAGATACAAACTCCTGTGTTGTTTCTGCCACTGCCATACATTGTTTCACATGTTTATAAAGTCACTGTTGTTTCTTTGACTTCCATGAAATAAGAGATCAATTTTATATTTTTTAGGCTGAAACAATAACCTGTAGTGCTCCTTCTGCAGTTTGGTCTGTTTCCCAATCTGCATCACTTTGCCACAAGTTGAAGTTTCTCCTCACTTCTTACAACATAAGCTCTTGTCCATTGTCTCCTTCAAGTATCAACACATGTTGATCAAGTTACATTCTCTTGGTTGTCTGAGAGTCACATTCTTTGTCATTCGCACCACATGTGGTACATGTGGTGGAGCAAAATTATGTACACAGGGTCCCAGTTACATCCAACAATAAAATGTAAAAGAAAAACGGTAAGATCTAAGATATGAACTAAGATAAACATCAACTAAAGATACACTAAGCACTAATAGCATAAAAACATTGCGTCGAACATCAGCACAAACACAAATGAGTATGTGTGAGCAGATGAGCACGCATGAACACATCAACATGAAACAGATCAGCAGCAACATGATGTGATTTTTCACAGATTATTCTGGTTAGAGATTCATGAGTCTAACAGCCTCAGGGTAGAAGCTGTTCCTCAGTCTGGTGGTTCTACACTTAATGCTCCTCAACCTCCTTCCTGAGGGGAGTGGGGCAAAAAGTGTGTGTGTGTGCTGGGTGAGTGGGGTCCTTCATGATGCAGGTGGCCCTCTTCCTGCATCTGGAGGTGTAGATGTCAGTGATGGTGGGGAGACTGACTCCAACAGTCTTCTGTGCAGCCTTCACCACTCTCTTGCAAAGCTTTTCTTTCTGCAGCTGTGCAGCCTCCATGCCACACATTGATGCTGGAGCACAGGATGCTCTCCACTGCACACCTGTAGAAGGAGGTGAGGACTGAGCTTCCCAGACCAGCTCATCTTAGCTGTCTCAGGAAGTAGTCTCTGATGAGCTTTCTTGATCAGGCTGGTGGTGTTGTTGCTCCAGCTGAGGTTGTCATTCAGGTCCACACCCAAGTACTTGTAGCTGGAGACCACTTCCACAGCAGATCCTCTTATGTTCAGGGGGGTGTAGGTGAGTTTGATCCATCTGAAGTCCACAATCATCTCCTTCATCTTCTTCACATTGGTGTGAAGGTTATTCTGTTTGCACCAGCTTTCCAGGTGTTCTACCTCCTGCCTGTAGCTTGACTCATCATTGTTTGTGATGCATCCCACCACCACTATATCATCTGCAAACTTTACAATGTGACAGCCTGGATGGGTAGCTGCACAATCATACGTGAGCAGAGTAAACAGGAGGGGGCTCAACACACATCCCTGAGGAGAGCCAGTGCTGAGGGTGATGGTGGAGGAGGAGAAGTTGTGGATCCTCACTAACTGTGGTCTGTTTGTTAAGAAGTCTAGTACCCAGTTGCAAATAGAGGGGCTTAGTCCTAGTGTGAATAGTTTGTCCATCAAGGTTTGGAGGAAGGCAGATGTAAAGTCCACAAAGAGCATACGGACGTAAGAGTTTTCTGCTCTAGGTGGTTGAGCGCAGTGTGGACCACAGAGGAGATTGCATTCTCTGTTGTGATAAGTATTGTGAAAGTTTACTTGCAACCCAATTGAGATTGGGCCGTGTGCATGTCGTATATCAAACTTAAAAGGTCCCAATAATGTCTTGGATCTACAAGTTCACTTTCACACTCCAGTTTAATTTTTGTTCACATGGAGTACATCTTGGGCTACAATCAGACATACCAAATCTCAAGTATTTTAATTATATACCTTGTTTTGGTTCATTTTTCTTTCACCCTCTATGTAAAGTCACTACCCAAACAATGTTTGTGTCCCCATATCTTTCATCTTAAACTTTGATTTCAGCATTTCTTTCACACTGTTCATTAGAGAATCCTCACTTGTTGCTATGATGAGATCAACCTAAAAGACCAGCTATTCGCTCATTTGCAGTTTTAGTTTACACAGTGATCTGCTGGATTTTGAACAAAACCATTTTCGCTAAAATGATCGTGCAGCATCCTGTTCAATGACGTGTTTACTTTAAAAACCAGTTTTTCATCTGAATCCGAGTTTACTTAAACCTTCAGGCTGTTCTATATACACCTCACAGTCAATAGGAACATATACAGAGCCTTGCGAAAGTATTCGGCCCGTTTGAACTTTTCAACCTTTTGCCACATTTCAGGCTTCAAACATAAAGATATAAAATTTTAATTTTTTTGTGAAGAATCAATAACAAGTGGGACACAATCGTGAAGTGGAATGAAATTTATTGGATCAAACTTTTTTTAACAAAGAGAAAACTGAAAAGTGGGGCGTGCAATATTATTCGACCCCCTTACGTTAATACTTTGTAGCTCCGCCTTTTGCTGCAGTTCCAGCTGCAAGTCTCTTGGGGTTTGTCTCTGTCAGTTTTGCACATGGAGAGACTGAAATTCTGCCCATTCTTCCTGCAAAACAGCTCGAGCTCAGTGAGGTTGGATGG
>NC_056519.1:23835248-23848941 GCF_014905685.2 Nematolebias whitei | reverse complement strand
TACACTACAATCTGTGCCTCATTTACCCATTCATACAGCACTCTACTAGATCTCTACAAAGATAATTGAACAAATCATTCTAAAGAGACTAATCAGTGCTTTAGATCACATTCATACACTGATGGGACACACATCAGAGGCTATGAGGGGTTCAGTGTCTTGCCCAGGGACGCTTCGACATGTGACTGCTGGTGGATTCAAACCCCCAACTCTTGCATTGGAGGACGACTGCTCTAACCACTCAGCCACAGCCGCCCCTATGAAGGAGATGACCATCAATAGCTCAAACCTCTTGGGCACGTTCAACAGGAGTGAGCTTTATCTTGAGAGTGGAGGCCAAATCTAAATCAATCAAATCTGCATCAGCTCCTGAGTCCACAAAAATGGGGAGTTTGTGTTCCTGTCCATGAAGATGAAGAAGAGCCTGCAGTGACATGAGTGAAGAGGGTCTTGCTCTGACTTGGTGGCTCAGTAGAAGCCTCTTCTCTCCTACTGAGCCTTGTCTTTTTACAGACACCCTCTTGCTTGGTGGCTCTCCTTACTACAATAGAAGCAGAGGTTGTCCTTTAGCCTTCTCTCACGTTCCCTTAATGAAAGCCTGGTCCTGCCGATCTGCATTGGTTCAAGTTTCTCAGGTTGTGATGGAGATACTGGAGCAACTGGGGGAACACCCCCCCCCCCCCCCCCCCCCCAAGGTGACAAGTAGGCCCTTGATGATTCACTCCTCCTTTCCTGAAATCTGAGGTCAATCCGACTGGCAAGAACCTCCAGTTCCTCCAAGTCCTTAGGTGCGTCTCTGGTGGCCGATTTGATCCTTCACCTCCTCATTAGCTATGTTTACATGCGCAGAATTCTTTGACCGGATTGAAATGTGTTCTGTTTGAATAATTCAAATGTATTGTTTACATGGGCACAATCTGTTCATGACGAGCGTTTACATGCAGCGAACTTTATTCTGAACAGCAGTACTGACATGCGCAGAGTGGTAAACTCTCCTTAAAAAAACCACCGAAGAAGAAGTTCTACTTCCGGGTGAACGTAGACAAATCTGAGCACCCAAAATGGACCCGCGACAGGTTTTAATGATGGTGGAGACGTTACTGTACTCCCTGACTGAGCTACAGGTAATACAGATCATTCTGAGCTCTTTCAAAGTTTCTAGTAGAAATGTTGCGTCGCTCACCGACCAGTTTTACTTCCCTGACATGCTAATATTATTAGCATTAGCCAGGCGGAAATGGCAAAGTCGCACATGCGCAGTCAGGTCAGTTTTTCACATCAGATAAAAACGAACAGATCAAGCGTTTACATGTGCACCGGGTTTCGGATCGGCGTAAACCACCCGTTTCGTTCTGATCACAAATTATATCGGATCGCGCCGAAAACACAAAAAATAACCCGAACGGAGTGTTTACATGACACACTTTTATTCCAACCGGCCATTTGATCCGGTTACTTATGTCCATGTAAACATACCCATTGAGACCTTGATAAAATGCATCACACAAAGCGTCCTTGTTCCACTTACTATCAGCAGCTAGCGTGTGAAAGTCAATTATGTATTCTGGCACTCGTCTCCTTCCCTGTCTTAACTTCAGAAGACTCCTGGCTGCCTCTCGCTCAGGAATGACAGGATCAAAAATTCTGATCAACTCTTTAGAGAACTCTTTAAAAGAGTAACAGACATCAAAGTCTCTCTGCCATTCTGAAGTACCCCAAAGTTTAGCTTTGCCTGAGAGGTGTGAAAACTAGGCTTAAGACTTTCCTTTTTGCTAAATCCTATAGTTAGGGTCGGCTTAGTTTTCCTGAGCTGCCCCTTAGTTATGCTGCTATAGGCTTAGACTGCTGGAGGACAAACTGACCACAATTTTCACTCTGCTACTGTCTTTACTTACTCTGTTCAGCCTGTTTTGTATTTGTAATTATTTTTTCTATCCTTATCATGTGTTTTTTTGTCTTTCAGATACACCTGGACCTATACCTGGACCTACCATTCTGTGTTCGTCTGTCTCTCCTTCTTGTCCTCTCAACCATCCGGTCAAAGCAGATGGCCGCTTGTCCTGATCCTGGTTCTGCTGGAGGTTTCTTCCTTTTAAAAGGGAGTTTTTCCTTTCCACTGTTGCCACTGTGCTTGCTCAGGATGGGAGACTGCAATGAAGTCAAGATTCAACTTGTCTGCTGGATTCCTTAGATAGAGAACTTTACTACTTGGCTTTTATGTGAATGTTTCTGTAAAGTGCCCTGAGACAACTTTGTTGTGATTTGGCGCTATATAAATAAACTGAATTGAATTGAATTGAAATTACATTTGCCATTTTGACTCTTTAAGTGGGGTATGATGAATGTTGTAACTCAAACTGGATAGAACACTGAGTCAAAAAAGGATGGCATTGAGCAGGCTCACCTTTAAACACCTTGGATGGGGACAGCTTAGGCTCATGCATAGGAGAAACATAACATTGAGCTACTGGTGCTCTCGCAGAAGTAGATTGCTGAGGAGGAGAAGGATTAGACACACCCTGCTGTAATGACATAATTTCTTGCATCTTCTCCTCCAGATTACAGATAGAGCTTTCTACTTTAGCGTGCCAGTCATGTGTGGCAGCTGGGTCCATGATGGCCAGATTATACTGTAATGCTTAAGTAAACTAAGGACCCAGAAATGCTACCAACACAGAAAAAAAGTGTTCACAGGCTTTATTTTAAACGAAGACTGCAGCTCTGGACACTGGACCTCAGGGACTGATTTGCAGATCTGAAGCAGAGAGAGGCAGGTGAGTGACAGGGGCAAGACAGGTCAATTTTAGCTCAGAAGGAGATTAGACCAACCTGTTAAGGTAAGAATATCCCAGGAAAAGCATGGTCCGAGTAAATGGTCCAGATAGGTGATGAGGTCTTCACAGAACAAATAGGTTAAAGAAAATCGGCAGGCTGAGCAGAATCCAGAGGGCCAGACAGGGGTCAAACCATAAGATCTGAGAGCAACAACTTGTCAGGCAAGGCAAAGTCAAAAAGCCAGGTAGAGGTCAAAACCTTCAGATCAGAGAGCAATAGTTGGCAGACAAGGATCAGGCATAAACAGGGGTTCAGAAGGCAGAAATGGGTCAGGTTCTTTAAAGAGCTTGGTTTGGCTTGAAAAGGCTGGATCTCTTTGGCTGAAAGCTTCAGATAATCTGGCACTAGTGCAGTGGCTGGGAGAGGCTTAAACACAGTTTGAGATAATTAGGCAGACACAGGTGACCTGGGTTAAATGATAGGAGTTGAGGAGTTGAGGGAGAGCAAAAATAAGGAAAAACATGACATGAACAGTCCAGAAACATGAATCATGACACCTTTTGCCTAGTTCAGTCCTCACTGAGGGAACACTGCATGTAATAATGTCTTTTTTATACAACATGGTAGGGCTGGAAAGAAGAGCAGGCATATCATCTTAGTACTTTTTGTTACACATTTTCAATACAAGAGTCATAGAGCATCTTTTACTCAGCATCGTCATAGTTTAGGCTCACATCGTCATCTTGGGTCATCTTAGCTTGATGCAAATTGATAAGAACACCTGTAAAAGTCTTCATCATCATGTTTTTAAAAAGGTACCATATAGGAGAAGAATACACAAAATAAAGTTAAAGAAAAACGTTACAAAATCAGATACACAAGTATGTAGCGAACATCCTGATGCATGCTCAATAATCATAATATGTAGTGAACAGTTATCAGTCAAGGTTAAATCATGATCCGCAAACTCTTATTCTACAGACAAAGAAGACAAAGTATTTAGAGCTATTCCTATGTTTTAGTAGTTACCAAATGCATTATGTATTATCTTTTGGTCTGACAAACAAAGCTGCAGTTTTCGTTTTTTGTTTTAGTTTTTCGTTCTGCTTTATCCTTATTAATCTGTTTTTTCCTTTAGTCATGACAAATTTTCTTGCAGCAATGAACTCATCATTGTCCAGGTACTTTATTTTATAGTAAAATTTTATAATCCTTTTTGCATTTTTCTGCAAATTTTGTCGAGTCTGGGTATTTTTTGGCCATAAATTTTATATCTTTTGTTTCTGCCTCCGAAAAGGACTTACTTTTATCATTACCCATAATTTGTAGGTATGGTTTTAAGCGTTGTGTTTTAATAAAGTATTTGTGTGAGTGGTTTAAATGAAAATTCCTCCAGCGGGCCTCTTTTTTGCTTTCTGAAACACAGTCTTCTAGGTCAATTACTATCAATTGATCCGGTGTTTCACTTAGGGTTCTAATCCCGAAAACAAAGAGATTTTAGATTCATGAAGCCACTTCACCTAAAAAGTCCTAATGGAGGTTTAGACAAACTTGTTTTGAGTTCCGTAAGTTAGCACCGCCAGGTTTCAAGGACTTGTAACAGAAATCAGCCCTCCTCCCACACATACACACAGAGACAGACAGAAGTTTGCACGTGTCTATTTTTAGAAATTGCCGGCTCACGAGTCTCACTCAAAGTTTAGAAAGGTCTTGACAGGAGACTCACTTTTTTTTTTTTAAAAGGTCTCGACTACAAGTCTCACTCTTTTTTTTTTCAATTAAGGTCTTGATTTAGAAGTTTCACTTATTGTTTTTAACTATAAAATCTCACTTATTAAAAAGGTCTTGATTATACGTTACACTTATTTGGAATGAAAGTTCTTAACTCTAAATCTCACTTATTTAGAAGAGGTCTTGACTCATTTAACAAAACGTTACGACGAATTTTTGTTCTTTACTCACGTCGCTGTTGTTGTATGAAGTCCCGTCCGGTTTCTGTCAATCTGCGGATGGGCTCGTGATGGACCTAAAATCGCTGGCCTGGCAAGGAATGAGTACCTCCTAGGGCTTTGAATTTACCATGCGCACGGATTTTGCAGCGTGTCTGGTCGAACCACACCAGCAAACAGGTATGTTGGAATCCGTCGGTCACCGGCACCAAGTTATGTTGGGTATTTTTCTCTGACCTATAAAGGAATAAACTCACACAAGACAACGAGATGAGTTTTTGCGCTCAGATCTTTGCAAAGAGGGAGTGACACAACTGATTGTAAGTCAGAGTGAGCTCCAAAGCCAGGCTGTCTGAGTTCGCTATTTATTGAAGTAGCAGAAGAAAACAAAAAACAACAGGTCAGTTTCACATGAACAGAACACTTATCAACGATGACAGTCGGAACATTCAGGAGATTGTGTCTGAACGAACAGTTTCCTGATAAACATGTCCACTTGGTGTGATTCAGAGCTTCTTCGCACACAGCAAGATAAAAACTGAACCCGAATAAACTTTTGTTCTGTACATGCAGAAACAGTTTTAATATAATGAGATAGAAGCTGCTTAAAATGATAAGATAAAAAACCTTTAACATTAAATGAGTCCAGATAATTTTTGATTTGAGAGTTTATCAATTTTTCTAGAACCTTGGCTAAAATGCCAAAATGAGTTTAGAGATTGGTTGATAGTTGTTCAGTGAGGTGGGGTCACCTCCCTTCAGCAAAGGTAGAACAAAGGATGGTTTCCAAGCGTTTGGAATGGAGTTTTGGCTTATGGACAGGTTAAATATGTGGGACACTGGTACTACGATGATATGAGCAGCCAGCCTTAAGAAATATGGTGGAAGTCCATCTGGTCCTGTAGATTTTTTTAGAGTCTAGAACTTTTAACAGTTTATTCACCTCACGAACAGAGAACGGAGAAAGAGAAAAATGTGTAATTTACTGAAGATTGACTTGTAAGAGAGATATGGTTTGTAGAAGTTTGACTTTTAGAAGAAGTGGCAGATCTTTCATTAGTAACTGTGTCAAATATAGAACTAGAAGCAACAAAATGTTTGTTGAAACACTTCAGGATCTCGTGCTTATTTGACACAGGAACAGAACTAACAAGAAGTTGTGATGGAAGATGTTGGATTTAATATTTTATACCTTTTTATAATTCCTATCAAGCACTCAAATGTCATGTCATATAAAGTGTGTGTGTGTCTTTCTTCCAAGGTTGAACTATGTTTATAGAAAATGTTTGCTAATTCTAACTAGTTGACCTTTAAATATAATCTCATAGTAGCTAAAGATAATTTTACAAGTTCACATTTGATAAATTACAAGCAATCAAATCAGGCCAGAGAGCAGACTGATTAACATAAATAAAGTAGAACATAGCTCTTTAATTTAGACAATATAGTTTGACTAAGTAAAATCAAATTAAGAGTATAACCATGATCCAAATAAAAACACGAACATAAGTTAGATAATATAATTATTCCTAGAAATAAACAACTATTTCAAATCAGTGTTATCACTAAGGTATAATCACGTTAAACAAACAGTGTTAACAGTTTTAAACGCAGACACAGAAACTAAGATGAATCTGCCTTAAAAACAGAATCACCAGACCTCCAACAGATATTGAATTAACACCCAGGAGGTAGGTAATAATTAATAGTTATTAATTATTACGCATAAACAATTTAGACACGAATCATTTTATATCCCTAAAGTATAATAGCAAGTTAAACTTTAAACAAAAGCCGATTTCAGTGAACCAAAAGTTATCTGAAATATAGACGTTAACGTCCTTGAGGGGGCGGGCTAAGTCGTAACCATAGCGACAGAAGCTGAACCAATCAGGAAGCTAGCCTTCTCAAACGGGGATAAAAGGCCGGGAATGACGCACGCGCACCGAGCATTTTCCGGGAGACGCACACGAGGCGGTTCGTTCTTAATGCTCCATTTATATGCATATATCTTATTAATGTAATTGTTTGTCTCTGAATATCTGTAACCCATGTTGTGTCAAATAAATCTTTTATACGAAGGGCGACGCCTCCGCCGTTTTGAACACGACGTGGTATTCTATCCACAACAAAGATCAGATGAATGGGGGCTGCCGGAGAGACATTTGATAGTTTTCCAGACTTTTTTAGGGTCATTTAGATTTTTGGAGGTCTGAGATAAGAAATAGTTACGTTTTGCGGCTTTGATGGAAGTTGTACATTTATTCCTCAGCTGTTGAAAACTCAACCAATCAGTGTCTGAGCCAGATTTTCTCGCTGCAGCCCAAAGTTGATTTCTCCTGTGCCAGAGATCAGTTGGCTCAGGAGGAAACCAGGGGCTGTCTTATCCTTTTATTCTGAACTAGCGCAAAGGAGCATATTTGTTTACAAAATAAAATAAACTATTTTGAAAAAATGTTCAAGCTGATTTCACGTCATCAGTTGATAGAATACAGTGCCAGTCAAAGTGTGATAAATCCCAAAGGAATGACTGTTAAAAACGTTCCAAATCCCTTTTTTGAATTAATCTGGGTTTAGGACGTAGAAGTTTAATGTTTCTGAGAGCCGCTATTACATAATGATCACTTAAAACATCGGAGAAAACATCTATATCTGGGAATTTGTGAGGCATATTTGTTAGAAATAGATCTAAGATGGAAGACTTTTCAGGACAGTTTTTGTTCCGTCTGGTGGGAGTGTCAATGAGTTGGGTCAGATTAAGTGACAGGCAACAATCCTTGAATTGATCTCAGAGGGGCGTCGACTTTTCCCAATTGATATTGAAATCTCCAGCAAGAAAAATCTCTTTGAATTGTAAATTAGCTAGGAAGTCAGTCACGGAGGATAGAGCCTAAGGGGTAGCTGGGGGTGGGGGTTAACAACCCACTACAGATAAGATCTGGCCTCCATTCAAAATGATGTTTACAGCTAAGGCCTCAAATTGGTTTGGGATTGTTTTAATTGACACAAGATTAGAATCCAGGGATGCTCTGATGTAAATAACTACCCCACCTCCCATTTTTTTTGATGATCAGTGCGATAGATGTTAAATCCATTGATTGCCAGGCCATTATTCAAGATAAATTTGTTGAGCCAGGATTCAGAAATGAAAATTACATTAGCACCAGAAGAATGGACCAGAATTTTCAAAATGTCAAGTTTTCTCAAAAGACTACGCGTGTTTACATGCAGAAAATGAAGACCTGACATGTTTTTAAAGTCATTTGGTGTGCTGTAATGAGTGTGTGTGTGTGTGTGTGTGTGGGGGGGGGGGTCCCGAGTTGGGCTGGATCCCTGACAGTAGTAACAACATTATTATGAGACATTTTCTTGTGTTTTTTGTGACAGATGTGTAATTACAGGAGTTAATAGTGTGACAATTAGCCCCCATAACCAAACCATGAGAAAAGTTTATAAAGACATAATTACCCAGAGACCCAAAAGAGTGAAGCTTGCTGGGAGAGGCAGATCCAGATGTGTTAACAAGGTTCAGTGACTCTAGATAGTCACAGATCTGAAAATAATGGAAATGATGTGAATGGTGCAGAAAAGTCTCAGACCAGACAGCACCGTATGTCAAATGGGCCAACGGGTTCGACGTCGCAGTTTGAATTGGACTTAGGGGAGCTCCAGCACCTCTGTAAAGATGAATCACTCCAGCTGCTCTCATGATGAACAGATGCTGGGTCCAGAACCAACAGGCAGAAACAGATAATCCACAGCGAAGAAGAACAAACCAAGCTGCCAGAAAATACTCTCTTTCTGGAAGGCATGGTCCTGACTTGATTCAGATCAACAGAGGTCAACAGCATGATCCAGGAACAAAACCTTCAGCTGACCAGCTCTGAACCAGCGGACCCGCACGGATCCACATTATCCAGGTGAGTTTAGATGGAAGCACAGCAGAACTCCGATGCAGACTCCGGGTTTCCTTCGAGCAGCACCTCCTTGGCACTTCCCAACACGAGAGGCTTCCACCAGGCGAACAATGATCAGAACTGACCTGAGTGTCTGGAGCTGTCCTGGGCTCAATTCTGTTCTGGTCTGGTTCCGTCAGGCTCCCCCGTGGCCAACAGCAAATCCCACAGAGTTGGTCCATCCTTCGATGAAAAATAATGGGCTGTTCTCTGAGACTGTTCAGGTTGAGTTCCGCCACAGCCCGGCTTGGTTTGGTTCATTTCTGGTCCTATTCGGGTCAACTTCCCCCACGGATGACAGCCAGTCCATCAGACATCCTGTGAAATACCACATAATGATTCTGATCGGAACTAAGCAGAACCACAAATGTCTCCAGTCTATCGGGACAATTAAGAGTTACCCATCAGCCTAACATGCATGTTGTTGGTCTGTGGGAGGAAACCAGAGGACCCGGAGAAAACCCACGCACACAGAGAACATGCAGACTCCACCCAGAAAGGCCCCTGACTGAGATTTGAACTGGGGGCCTGCTCACTGGGAGGCAACAGCACTATCAACTGTGCCACCCAAGTTTTATTTTAGATTATTTTAAATTAAAATTCTGGTATAAAAGATTATATGCATGCCTTCATGAAATGCTAGACCTTTCATTTCGTGATTGCTGGATGTATTCTGGTGAAAAGTAAACTCATTAATTAAAAAAGGAAAGCTTAATTTCTTCTTACTGATTTGTACACGAGCCAGCAAAAACCGGAGTCAAAATATTTCTGGTTTCTGTTGGAACAGATATAAGATCAGGTATCTTATACTTTCACTTGGGTTACCTGCTGAATAATTTGTAGCACTAAATGGTAAATGGACTGTACTTATATAGCGCCTTTCTATTTTATCGAGATACTCAAAGTGCTTTACACTACAATTTGTGCCTCATTTACTCATTCATACAGCACTCTACTAGATCTCTACAAAGCTAATTGAACAAATCATTCTAAATAGACTAATCAGAGCTTATCACATTCATACACTGATGGGACACACATCGGAGGCTATGAGGTGTTCAGTGTCTTGCTCAGGGACACTTCGGCATGTGACTGCTGGTGGATTCGAACCCCCAACTCTCGCATTGGAGGACGACTGCTCTAACCACTCAGCCACAGCCGCCAAACTGAAAAGGAAAATTTACAAAACCAACAATAACATTAGCAGTACAAGTTCAAATACAGTATTTAAAATAATAAACACATTCCGAAGAATTTCCTCATCAAAGAAATCAAGAGATATGTTATTTTATTAAATGTGTTGTATTATATGACTAAAAGAAATCCTTCAAAACAAAGGATTATAAGCTAAACTTTACCACAGTTTAGTTTCAGAATGCAAAATGATGGACTGTCTAAGTATTAAGTTTTATTTTAATGGGATGGTTTGAGCTGTGTGGTTTGTATATCATCACATCTAAAATCCCCAGCTGGTGTAGGAGGGAGGAAAGAAGAGGCAGACCTGATAAGTGTGTTTGTGACAGGACTGTCTGAAAGCTGAATGTGGCTGGAGAGATAATTAACATTTTCCTAGCATCCGCTGCAAGTGGCTCATGGCCAAAACGATCCATGGGGACCTCTTCAAATCTGTAATGAACTCCATACTCCTGCAGACCAGCAATGATCTAAATAATGGGAAAAGCTGAAGATGAATATCTAATTGTAAAGGAAATGTTTAGTGAATGGAAAATGTTCCAGCAATATTTTTTTTTCTACAAATGTAATTATCCAGAGAGCGTACATTCTTGCATTACATTGTGTGTGATAGTTACTAAGGAGAGGAGGACTCGGATGCAGGACAAAAGACAAGCGAAGGGATAAAAAGACAAGTTTGAGGAGGTGAAAAAATTGCCAAAGGCAGAGTGATGTGAAAGCCCATGTTTTTTTATTTATAAATGTATAAGTGCTATGTGTTGTCATCCTTGTATGAGAACATACAGGACTGTACTTATAAAGCACCGTTCTATCTTATTTCAAGATACTCAAAATGCTGTACACTACAATCTGTGTCTCATTTACCCATTCATACAGCACTCTACTGGATCTATACAAAGATAATTGAACAAATCATTCTAAAGAGACTAATCAGTGCTTTGAGATCACATTCATACACTGATGGGACACACATCAGAGGCTATGAGGGGTTCAGTGTCTTGCCCAGGGACACTTGGACATGTGACTGCTGGTGGATTGGAACCCCCAACTCTTGCATTGGAGGAAGACTGCTCTAACCACTCAGCCACAGCCGCCCCAACATACAGGGATGAAATTAGTTCTCTGCATTTAACCCATCACACCTGAGATACACCCAGGTTGAGCAGAGGGCAGCTACGTGGGCGCCCGGAAGGCAATTGGGGATTGGGTGTCTTGCTCAAGGACACCACGGCACGTGGATATGGTGGGGAATCGAACTGCGACTTTCTGCACCCAGGTCGGCTGCCCTACCTCTACACCATCTCAGCCTCCTCTTTATAGGATGCCTTTCCCTTTGCAGTTGTTGAACGATTTGCCAGAACTACTGAATTTCTTTAATGCTCAAGTTTGCATTTGCAAATATTGTAGCTGAAGTCCTTCTTTCCCCTCAAAACTCATTTTGAAAACTATGGAGACTAACTATTCAAATCCTTCAGCTACAGGAGACATAGGTGTACCGCCTCATTCTGGTCTCATTTAACTCTTTTTTTTTTTTTTTTTTAAACCTGAACTATGCATGCTTCAGGCCATCATCACAGCTGGTGTCCAAGAAGGGGCCTTCAGGTTGCCATGACAACAAGCACCTACGACTTTCTGGCCACATCTCCTGGAGGCTGCACCTACAATAGAGGCCCTGAATATAGGACATTTAAATTCTACCCTGCTGGTTGTGGTAGTAGCTGAGAGTCAATCACAACATATGCTCTGAGCCTTGCATCTCACAATATTGCACCATGAAATTGGGCATTGTGCATTTTGAAAGTTTTACTGAAATGCTTAAAAAAACACATCTCAGAACATCTCATAGGATGTTCTCCTTCTAATGATCACATCCCTTATTTCAAGGAATGGTAGACTTTTATTATGAAAGTAAACTTGATTAAGTGACTCTAAAGGAGATAAACAGGATGTCATGATTTTTATGATGATGCTGGATAAGTACCGTAGTGACTAATTTAGGTTTTAATACAGTATGGATAAAGCAGAACTGGAAACAACAATGATAACAGGCATACATATATATATGTATATATACATACATATATATATATATATATATATATATATATATATACCTTCCATAACAAAACATAAAAAAACTGACATGTCTCATGCTCATGTTCCTGTAACCTCTAATCGTTGCCATTTTTGTAGATTGTTAATTTTACAATGGGTATTAGACTAAAGAAAACCCAAAATGTCAGAAAGTCATATTTATTTATTGGGATTGCTCTGCGTATCGCGTCCTTCTTGCATTCATTCAACCTTTATTTATACAAGTTAGTCTCGTTAAGTCTCAGGGACTGATTTCTCAGGTCTCAAGAGAGACCTGATTTTAACAAAGAGTGATGACAACAGTAGACAAATTATAAAAAGCATACAAATTGAGAAGAACAAGTGAAAGAAAATGGTATTTCAAAAATAAAACAAAAAACAGTTAGGTTGTAAGTCGATGTAAAAAACTAAAAACAGGAGCATGTCTGCATTGGTTTTTGCCAGAAACTTAACATATGTTTGAAGCCACTTAGAGAGGTCAAGGTTGAGAGCTTCAGATCTTTTGGAAGATATTCCAGGAAACAGGAGCGGAGTAGGAGAAGGCCTTCATTCTTCTTATACATACATTACACGTTTACATTCTTATAGGTTAATCATGACTGTAGTACTCCCTACCACCGTGTGCATGTGAATATTCTCTTTTTCCAAATTTGTGTATACTGCTTCTTTTTTGATTATTTCATGTTTTTTTTTCCTGTATAATTAGAATATGCTACTGGATGCCTCAAATTTATCCCTGGGATTAATAAAGTATCTTCCTTCCATCCGTCCGTCCATCCATCTGTCCATGCGTCCGTCTTTGGTTAGTGATTACTGCTTCAGCAGAAATAATCTAATTCCAGGTCATCGTCGAGTGAGTGCATATATTATACTCTATTATTTTATTATATCAAAAGGAGAATGGTGGTGCAGAGGATAGAGAAGGTGGGTCTGTGATCTCAAGTTTGTTGGCTCGACCTCCACCTTCATTTGCCGCACTCTGGGCTCTTGAGCAAGGCCCTTAACCCCCACCATCTGCTCCCCCGTGTGCCCTACATGGCAGCCCTCTGCTCCACACAGAGGGCTGTGGTAGCTCAGTGGTCTGTGGTTATGTCAGCAAGGGCATCCGGCAAAAACAATTGCCAAGTGTTCGTGCGATTTAGTTCATTGTGGCGACCCCTAAAGAAGGGAGCCACTGAAAGAAGGATAAAATGTTTAAAAAAAACTTTATGACCATTTGTAGACTAGTGTTTCTGTGATCTGAATGGTCTTGGTTCACTGGCGTCAGTATCAGCCCTCCCCCCTAAGAAATGTTTATCTCCAGTGGCTCCCTCTGGGTGTCTGTGTCCGCTGTGAGTTTGTTCTGACCACACGAAGGGGAGGGAGGGGCCTCCTGATAAGTTTCTCCTAAACAAGACTTTTCTGGTCGAGAAGGCAGAACCAGATCATAACCAGCGCAAGGAATTGGAAGTTCTGTGCTTGTACGTTCTTGCTCCCTGTGTTCTGACTGTTTCTCCACAAAGCTGCGGTATTACATTTGATGAAGTCTATACCTGGTCACCAAATTCCATGCTCAATAATCCAGGTATAAAATCTAACAATGTTCAGTCAGGTTATCAGGACAGTTTCTTTTTTAAGCTGAGACGTTTTGTCCTCCATCCTTCTTCACTCTGAGGAGCCACCAAACAAAACAGATTTCCACAAACAGCACACTCCATATAGGAAAAAATAAAACGAGTTGACTGG
>NC_056519.1:23830120-23832248 GCF_014905685.2 Nematolebias whitei | reverse complement strand
CTGGTGCTAAGATGGCCTCTGGGGGCCGCCCTCTCCCCAGTCAACTCCTCTGAGACAGTCGTGCCATAGTGGTTCAAAACACCAAAGTCCACGCTCAATAATCCAGGTATAAAATGTTTGACCTGACTCAACATTGTTGGATCTACAGCTGGTGAATCCGTTTTTTCTCCGACAGACGCCTCACTTCAGGTGGCTCAGTCATTTAAATTCAAGTTGTTTGGTTTGGACCCAGAGCTTCAGCAGCGTTACGACACTCGTCTATTTTCCCAGTCAAGTCCTGTCGTTCCTGTGGTCGGTTTGCTGTTCACGTCTATCATATTCAGCAATAAATGATTTAACACATCTTAGTTTATCTGAAGGTGACCTCCCCTCGCAGCTTCAGCTCTTATCAGCCTGTCAGCTGAGGGGATCATTTCTCAGTCCTGAAGCTGGCAGCAGGAGACCCCCCCCCCCCCCCCCACACACACACACACACACATACACCTTCAGCTAATTTCTTTACACAATACAATTTTTAAATGCTTTCTGGGTTCAAACACATTTAAAGTTTTTTTTTAGAACAACATATTGATGACGTTTGTTGGGGGTGTAGGGGAGATGCAGGAAGTCAGCAAATTTGTGTGAGGAATCTACCGATAATTTGGGTTTTGAACAAATGGGTAAAATTATAGAAAAATATAAGAGAATATAAAAAAAAGAGATGCACAAAGGAGTTGACATGTTTGTTTCTGACATATTTATAGTGTACATTTTTTTTACTTATTGTTTATTGAAAATTTCTTAGAACAGTTACAATGGTTAATTTTCCAGGGTTCTCATTATCCAGTTGTGAAGGTGGTGTATTCTTTATATAATGTCAATTTTTCCCATTTTTCATTAAATTGCACCTCTTGCAGTCTTAATTTATGAGTGAGTTATTCCATTGCAGATATCTCTTCCACAGTGCACAGCCACTGCTCCGCAATCGGTGGATCCACCTTTTGGCACATTCTTGTCATGGCTTTTTTACTTGCTGTTAACAACATTGTAATCAGGTATATATCCTCCATTTTTTATGTTGTATGTAAGATTTCCCAAATAAATTGTTTTACATGTTTTGGGCATCTCATACACAAGTATTTTTCTCAAGCTAAGCAAAGCCATATTTTATCACAGTATCCTTTTGTTTTTTGACAAGTCCAAAATATGTGTACATGATGATTTTTATTTTTTTAAATTGGAATTGAACATCCATATATGTTTTTATCCACTTTTACTTTCTGGGTCACAAAGAAGAAGCCACTGCTTGAGAGGTGGGCTACAGCCTGGACAGGTCTCCGTCCATCACAGGGACACATAGAGACAAATGAGACAAACAACCATTCACTCCCTCACTTTCACCTAGGAACAACTTAAAGTTACCAATCATGCTAACATGCATGTTTTTGGTCTGCGCGAGGAAACCAGAGTATCACACATGCACGGGAAAGATATGCAAACGTCACCCAGAAAGACTGGGAGGTGACAGCTCTAACTACTGTTCTGCCATGCTGCCTGGAACTGAATATAAAGTACAAATATCTTCAAAGTCATGGATAAAAAAATAAAAAAAAAACCCTATGAAATAAACTGACCCCAAGATGTTTATTTAATGCGTGCTGCCTGGCCTCCCCCCACACTGGATTTCAAAAACATCTGAGCTTTTTTAATTAACTGCTGCTGCCCCTCCTCCAGAAATGCAAAACAGCTATTGCTGCTGTGTCTCCGTACGTCTGTTAAACAGTGACATTGCTGCAGATGTTGGACTCCATCCATCCTCCACTGAGATCTCGTTGTTGCCTTATCACGCATCATCGATGGGTCCGGGGATAAAGCTGTGGGGGGACCACCTATTTATTTCTCCTGCTGTTGTTTACCATCAGTGCATTTGCTTCTATTGTGCTCCCACTCTTCATCATACACACACACACACACACACACACACATCACACATACACGTACACCCCCTCCCCCCACACAGGTTTGTCTTACTATCTTTACGGGGACTTTGCATTGACTTCCATTCATTTTTCATTCATTTCTATAGCCTATCCCCAACCCTTACCCTAAACCTAACCATTACCAGTACATACCTAACCCTAAACCTAAC
>NC_056519.1:23822448-23830110 GCF_014905685.2 Nematolebias whitei | reverse complement strand
ACCAGTACATACCTAACCCTAAACCTAACCATTATCAGTACATACCTGACCCTAAACCTAGCCCCTAACCAACCAGTGGCACTTCTTCTTATGGGGCCTGGGCTTTTGGCCCCATAAGGAGCAGTTGGTCCTCACAAGATAGTATGTGTTGTAAAAATGGGCCTTACAAGGTAACAAATACAAAGACACAAACAGACACGTGCTCTCAAGTTCTTATTTCTGTCTGTGTTTGGTCAATGCACTGACTATTCTTTTTTTTTTTTACCCTAACCCTGAGCATTGCCAGTACTTGCCTAGCACTAACCTAAACTCAACTTACACCTTAGCCATAAACTTAACCCTTGACCCCCAAATTACTCTCCACCATATTAGAATTGGACTTTAGTCTCTATACTTGCTAGAATTGCACCGCTCGGGGTGGCTACATGTTGGAGTAGCTCTGTTACTTTCATTCTGAGATTTTGCTTTTGGAAACTTTAATTCCTCTTTTTCCAGATGTAAATCACATTTATTGGATGATTGTTTCCTCTTGTATTGGATGCTGTGCAGCTGGAAGCATTTTTACTGAAACTTTTTTACTTTTGGACATTTGTTATGATGCGTAACCTTAACAACAAGGTGTTTTTTAAAACCAGGAGCAGCTGATTAACATCTCAAAAACTCAAATAATATCTCAACTACATCCCCAAATCTCAAACGAATTGAAAAGGAGGCACTGTGGACGCATTCCCATCTACATACGGTTATGCTCAAGTGCCTGACCACTGAGATCCTGGAACTGGCAGGAAATGTGGCTCGTGACAGCGGAAGTACCGGGATAGTCCCCCGACAGCTGCAGTTGGCTGTCCGCAGCAACAACGAGCTTGGCAGGCTGCTGGGATGAGTGGCCATCACTCTGGGAGGAGTTCTGCTCAGCATTCGAACGGTCCTGCAGCCTGGGGGAACTGAGAGGTCTGCAGAGTCTGGGTGGACAGATAGGACAGCATCTGCGGCCAGTTTCTTTGTATCCACTGTGGGATGGGCTTTTACGAGAGATCTTTCCTGCTTACAACCATCAGTGTCTACAACATCTCTTAATGAAACGAGGATAATGAGTCACAAAAATATTTAATTTCCCTTTGGGGATTAATAAACTATTTTTGAATTGAATTTGAATTGAATTTAATAAGGATTACCTATTAATCTTTATAGGATTACCTATTTTTTGCTTGGTGGATTACCTGTTGTTTTGTCTGTACAGCACTTTGGTTGGCCTTGTAGCTGTTTTAAGTGCTTTATAAATGTAGTGGACTAGGCCTGATGTCAAAACTGACCAGATGGACAGAAACTGTCATTTCATTGATTTGAATCCAGAAATACAGTTTGACCCATCCTGAGACTTTCTTTCTTGAATTAATCAAGTGGAAAAAGACAATTCTCTATGATCATTACTATTTTACAAATGTTGATAATCAAAGTGTCTTAGTTCAAACCATTTTAGATGTTGCAGTGAACTAATCAATTTTATTAACTGTAAAACAGTAACAATGATTTTTTAGTTGCTTATGCAAAGTTAGAATTCATGTTAAGGCCTGTTACAGAGTAATCATGTATTTTCTGATTTCTGTCTTTGAATGAGCAAGTGTAAGTTTTGTCCAAGGTCGGAGTCGAAGCAGACATGCGTCTTGTTTTAAAATCCTCTCAGACGTAAACAGAGGAGTTGGCACCTGTTTCTCCAAACTCGCCAAAATATTTCTCTCGCCTGTCTGAGAACAGTTTAATCTGTTCCATAACAATTCTTGCTGTTTTCTGACTTCTAGTAACCTCTTACATCACAAAACACACCCCTGTCTGGTTGATATGGACCAATCAGGGACGCTCAAATATACCGGAAATAGAGCTCTTTAAAATGCCGGTACTTCCTAGTTCTCTCAGTTCGGTGAAGCGCTGAGAAGTTCTGAGATGTTCGCAGTTCTGTGAAGTCGTTTGGGAGAACAGAAGTCCAGCCATGATAAGGCTCCTCCGAGTTGGATTATAACATCTTCCACCTCTGAGTGGAACTTCTGAAGGACTCCACTCATGTGAAGTCCACTTGCTGATGTGAGCTTGTGTCGGACGGAATCTCGTCACTACTTCGGACGAGTCACAGCCATCCTATGGAGACGCTGGACAGGTAGCGTTAACTGGACCTCCATATCTGCTGATTTATCTTCAGAAAGGTAATGAGTCAAGTTTCCTACCAAGCGTACCGAGGAAAAGCTGGGTTCGAATGGAGAGTGTCGGTTCTGGTCAACACTCCCCCTCACACACCATCTTTTACTCCCTTTAAACTTCATTTCCATCTTTAAATTCTTCTCTCAAGTAGAAATCCTTCCAGATAATTTAGAAATGTCTGTGTAAAGTGCTCATCCACCGCCGTGTGGATAATTGATCATAATTGTACAGTTTACTGATGTTCTGCTGAAGAGTGAAAACAATCGCCGCATTGTTTCTCACTACCTGTAAAGCTGATTGATTATGTTGTTATTCTCATATTCTGCCAAATTAATGTAAATGTTTGATGTTAAACTTTGATTCTGTAAAATAAATGACCACATTCATTTTGATGGGTCAAAGATAAATGACGTCTCACGTTACATTTCATTAAATTCAATGCACGTTTTATTCAGTCCAGAAAAATGAAGAATCCGTTTTAATTGATGAATATATCTCAGCATCTGTTCATCTACATAAATAAAGTGGTATAGTATAAACCTATTAATTACATTGTAGGTAATTAAATAAAGTATGTGCACATGCACTTGCAAAACTTTTAATTCCTTAAGTGAAAAAATGTGTACTGCTTCAAGAATAACTTGAAAATGTAGCATTAAAGAATTGTAATCACTTTTGTGTTTGTAGATTTCTTTAGCATATGTTTTGGGCCCATTATAACAATTTCTTAATGTAATACCAGTTTATATTCAAATACATGCATTTTTAGTGTAAGGGTTTCCAAATAATAAACACTTGGACACAAAAATAGTTTATTATGATCACATAGAAAATTATTTAACAGAAAGTCACAAAACCTCCACCAAGCCCAACATCCTAATTTTTGTCTACTGTCATGGAGTGAAAAGGTAATTGAAAATACCCTCCACCTGTCCCCGTCAGTAAAGATAAATCTGTGATGGCCAAGGCCACCAGTGGCCACCCCTGTCTCTGCCACTGTGCCTGGTTACCCTCTAATCACCAGGATCCATCACTCTGCACTGCCTTGGACAAACAAACAAATAAAAACTCTTCTTATATACAGTGTAACTCCTACCCACTTGAATATCTTGCACCATCAAGGTCTACTAGGATTCTCTGTTCAATTCTACAATGCATAAACATGGAAACACACATAAATTATTTTCTGATCACATTAAAACATGTAATTTATACATCAACGCATGCAGCTCGATAAAGAATAGTGACGTGTTACAAGTTCTGGCAGCAATATTTCACAATGACAAAATTTACCAAAAGCTGAAAGAAAAAAGAGAGTTTATAACATGAAGGTTATACAAGGAACATGAACTTGAGCAACTTGAACATCCTCTCCAGTCTTGCCTTGAGGGTTATGTTGGCTGGAGCATTCTAACATGATTATACTTTGTATATTTAATGACCCCAAGTTAGCAGATGGAAGAGACACAGACCCAGAATACAAAAAGAAGTGCTTGTATTAATAATGCTAGAAAGGATGTTTTGAATGTGGGAGGAAGCAGGGAACAGGATGAGTACAATGTTTTCCAAGTTAGTCAGTTGGAGATGTGGAGATGTCCTGATGCATGCTCAATAATCCAGGTAGAAAAATCTAAAAAAGTTAAATCTGGTCCTCTGGACATTCAAAAAAACATAACGCAAAACAACAACAAAAAATAATGTAGAAACGTTTCGTCTTTCATCTGAAAGACTTCCTCAGTCTGAGGTGCTGTATTCAGCTCAGTCTTATAAATAGCACCTTCTCAGAGTTGAATATAGTTTGTTCTCGAAAAGGTTCTTACAATTATTTGTTTGCAGGTTGCGCTGGAGAGGGGACGGTACAAGGTCCTAGTTTCACGGAGGATGCAGGAGGTGGAATCCAGAGAAGTGAGTAATGTTGAAGAGGGAGTTTGATTGTGAGGTCCGTTGTTGGGTTCTGGCCGAGTTTTGATGTCTGCAGGATTCAGGTTGATGTCCGAGAGAGGTCACGAGGAGCAAGGAGGAGGTCGAGGAGGCACGGAGGAACATGGATTTGGAGACATATAGAAATAGCAAAAGGTTAGTCACAGTAGTCAAAGATTAGGTTTAGGGCTGTCGCTTTATTATCACAGGCAATATAATGCTCCAGCATGGGATTAAGTAGTGCTGGAGTGGTTGTTGGAAATCAGGTGCAGGTGTGGTTGATTGGATTATTGTCAGCTGTGGGGGAAAGTGGTTAAGACAGAAAAACTAGGAATCCTACATTTTAATTGATTTTTGGTAAAACATACAGTATAAAAAATGTAATCCTCTTTGGAGGTCTATAGCTCAGACATGTGTAGCTGTTGAAACATTGTTTGCAGTTTAAATGGTGTCGTGGGAAAAAAGAGATTCCCAAAACAACCAGGTGTAAGCCTGATCAGATTTATTTACAAAGCTTTGGAGAACAATCAGCAATCACAGAAGATCAATGCATCACACTTACCAATGCTTTCACCAGGCTCTGACCCGTTCTGACTTCCTGAACAGAATAAATCAGTTTTGTAGATCTTCCACCTGCCAGGTCCCTCAGCCACTCACTCCCTGTCTGGCTGTTCTCAGAAACCCAGCTGCACCCAGGAGCAGGAGGAATCTGGGAGCCAGCAGCTCTCAAGTACTCTCCAAAGATACATCACTGTATCATATCAATCCGATGTTGACGATAATTATTACATGGAGCATTTTAATATCATTCACAATCACAGTACAGAGCAGTTAAAATTGTGGAGCATTTTAGTGCAAATAATACGCATTCCCATGACAACAATCACAGAAAGATGGACTTTGCATGTCCAAACTGTCTGCCTCTCATTAGCTTGGCAATGAGGGAGTGACTGCTGTGTAGTTACCATGGTGACCATAATGAGCCTCTGCCAGCATCTTTAACATTTCTTTTGATCTTGCTTTTCTTTGCATTTATTGTGCAGTTCCTACATCAAAACGTAAATATTTCATTCTTACGTGTTGCATTAATGCGGAATATAAAGATAAATGTCTTGTCTCTGACTGCCACACTGAGCTTAGGATGGAAATCCCTTAGACACAGGAATAAACTCAAATAACCTCCACCTTTTTCAGCTACTCATCAGCACTCATCAGTTCAGAGGATCAGCAGTGTGCCGGACAGATATGGTTGATGTGACAGGCTGGTCGCACACTTTGATGTGTTTCATGGCGTGTGGGTTTAAATTGTTTTGTCCATTCATACAGGGACACAGCTGACAAGGACAATGGCATAATTGGATTGATGTTGGAATTTGTGTGGCCCTCAGCTTCTGATTTATTTCCCCAGACTCACTCATTAAACAAGGAAGCAGGTCTTTAATTATTTTCTGTAGCAGCTAATTAAAGATGGAAGTTTGAAATAAAATGAAAGGTGGGCCTCAGCTTGTGTCTCTTGATGAAACCATTCATTATTCATTTCCAAATAATGTGGAAGAAACTTATTAATTGCAACTTATATAGAAAAATACATCTAGTCGTGATAAATTAGCTAGGATGAGACTGAAGAGAGATGCTGATTTAGTCTTAGAATTCAAGTTTAGACGGAGAAATAATAGTGAACAAATAACCTCTGCCCTAATATATGTGTATGTGAATGGGAATAAACCACAGAGCACTTTAACAGTTTTACAAATATCTCTAAGTCTAATTATTTATATATGGAAAAATTTTGCTTGAGACAATTTTTTCATTGCATGATCATGGATGTTGTTTGGGAAATGCTGGAGCATCCAATCAAATGTTTAAAACCAGTTTCCTAAGTACATTTTATTTACAAAAAGAGCAGAGATGCCACATTTTATAATAAGGCAATGAACTCCATGTTTGATTTATCTCAATATTGTCTGAGTATTTTCACTATGTATTTTCCTAAGAAGAGCAAACACTAATTTTAAAGTTTTTAATTCAATAATAGTAGATGAATAAATACATTTTATAACCATTTTTTAAATTGCTGCAGTATATGTAAAATCATTCATTCATAACGTGCTTTGATTTATTTATTTTTTGCACACCATTCACTGTTTATTTTAAATACCCTATCATACACCAAGTATACCTGTGGGTAGTGAGGGTACAGTGTCTTGCCCAAAAACACTTCAGCATACTGATCAAACCTCTGACCCTCGAATACAACCACTCTACCCACTGGGCTAAACCTCTTGGAATAACCAAGAATACAATAAATTGATTTTTCTTTTAAACTAATTAATTCTACTAAATTGATACACATCCTAAATTAACCCAGTAATGTAGCTATACTGTGGGTATAAAACAGGAAAAACTTACCAAATACTATAAATGTACTAAATGTACATAATCTAAGGAATTTTTTATTTCATATTACATACAAAAAACATATTTGTAATAACAACAACAACAAATTTTTCCAGAGCTCAGATTAAATTAAAAAATCATTGCCCAATATTGGTATCACTCAATCCGATGCAGCCCTAAATCCCTCCTCTTTAACATACATGCTCTCCCTTAGACAAATTATCTACCAGTATAGACTGAAATTTCACTCATATGCTGATGGCACACAAACCTGTCAGCACAAATCCATCTGCCTGAAAAACAAAGACTAGGTGCCTTCAAATCAGTGTTGCCAGATTGGGCGGTTTACCGCCAGTTGGGTGGTTTTCATTCTGATTTTGCAGATAAAAGTTGCTTTGGGCAGGTGGGGATAATTTGGGCGGATTAAGAGTCAGAACAGAGTTTTTGAGTTAACCTATTAAACACATTTCAAACAATTATTCATCATTATTTCATAGCAAAGCTTCCCTGACCTTTCTCCATCTGCCAGGCATTCATAACAGAGAATTGGTAAGGCAGTTTCAGTAGACACCTCGTTGAGTTGGCTGACCCGCTGCAGCTGTACGTCAGAGCGGCCGCCATATTGGATGTGGCAGAACTGCCACTCAACTGATAGAAGGAAATGGACTGAACTTCATAAAGCACCGTTCTGTAAAGTGTTTTATGTTAATGCTTGTCATTCACACACACTAATACATTTGGAAAACAGGCACCAAAGGCAACATTTGTAACTTTTAAAGTGATTATTAAAAATGTTTTCTCCTTAAATATTTAGGTTAAAAGTAAGCACTAAACTAAGATGTATTATTTTGAGTGTTTACAAATGTGTGTAGCACTATTACTATGGTGATAAATATAGAAGTATTCATACTGAACATTTAATCTGTGTCTATAATAACCAGATCCTGAAATGTGACATGTTGATTTTCTGACAAAAAAAAAAAAAGAACAAACGTTCACACTTGACTGATTTTGATTAATTACATCAATGAACATATAAACACCAATATATCTTTGCAGGGGGTGGGGGTATTGTGTTTGTGTATATACATACATATATATACACACATATATATACACACACACACACACACACACACACATACATATATA
>NC_056519.1:23777053-23819448 GCF_014905685.2 Nematolebias whitei | reverse complement strand
ATATATATATGTGTGTGTGTGTGTATGTTCAAACAGTAAATATAACAATATAGTGATTGGGTGGGTATTTATGTTATGGGGCAGTTTTTAACAGACTTTTGGGCAGGAAAACCTCAACTCTATCTGGCAACATTGCTTCAAATCTACTCAAACCCAACAGCAGCACATCTGAGCCCTTGATTCTGGCCCCAAAGACTCAGCTCATGAAAGTTGGCAATATTCTTCTGGATGTAGATGGGTGCTTCATACATCCATTCCCTGAGCCTTGTAAACATTGTTATTGTAGACTCCACTCTTTCCATAGAGTCACAGAACAAATGTATCAAAATCTGTCATTGTTCATTAAAAAAAAATAAAATAAAAATAAAAATCAGGATTCTAGCCATCACTCCCTGACTCTGTGGCAGAAACCCTCATTCATATTTTCACCACCAACCAATAGGAGCAGTATAGTCTATTTCTGGTAACATTCTTAAAAGGCTTCAGTATGTACAGAGCTATGCTGCCAGGACTCTACCTGCACCAAACCCTGGCAACACATCACTAAACCTCATTCAGCTGCACCAGGTGCCATGTCTCAAAATAATTACAAAATATTCCTTCTCATTTACAGATCACTGCATGGCCATGCTCCTTAGTGGCTCTCCTTCATCCTTATGCTCTATCCCAGTCACGCAGCTTGGCTAGGCTGTGGTGGATAAATTACTGTCAATGTTCTGAATGGATATTTTTTTTAATTTCTTATGGTGTCATTGCTTGAGCAGCCTTATACATTAAGTTTGCTGCAACACAGTGATAAATACTGAATGTGAGGCTGTTATTTACTTCAACACCCTGCCAGTTCATGGTTATGAGGTTTGACCTTGCATTCAGTTTAACAGATTAGGTTTATGTTTTCTGCCACATAGAAATGTAATTTATATCAGGTCAGTGTAACAACCCTGTAGTGAACATTGTGTACTAGCAGGGTCAGCCCTAATGTGACTCACCACAGCTGTGTTTACACCTGTCATCATTTCTGGGGTCAAACTGGAAAGGATAATGTTACACCATACTCTGAGATTTCAGAAATGACTAGATCTCTTTGATCAAACTTGCAATATTTTGAGCAGATGGCTGATGTATCGCTCAGAATGAATCCAACAATCCACTTTCACTTGAAGCGTAGCAGCAGAGCCCACTGAGTGAAACCCACCACTTGCCCCATCTGTCTTGTTGTTGATCAACCTGCAAATAGGACCATGTTGCCGTCTCAGCTTGGTTTATTATAGCTGTTTTATCGTGCAGGCTGTTTATGGAGAAAACTGGTCAGCAAGTGGCTTTTTATTGTCTCTATTGTCTCAGGGTGAGAGGAAAGGCTTTCATCCTTCATGGAAGTCAAGTCAAGTCATATTTATTTATAGAGCACAATTTAAAACAGATAGACTGTTATCAAAGTGCTTAACACTAATGGTAACACTAAGAAATAAAAAGCAGTCTGAGAATC
Source organism: Nematolebias whitei (assembly GCF_014905685.2). Taxonomy (NCBI): domain Eukaryota; kingdom Metazoa; phylum Chordata; class Actinopteri; order Cyprinodontiformes; family Rivulidae; genus Nematolebias; species Nematolebias whitei. The sequence goes on along the minus strand of NC_056519.1, from coordinate 23,817,962 downwards.
TGTTTTCATATTAACGTTTTGTGTTATTTCTTTAAATTAGGAGATTCTTGTGTTTATTTTACTTTATTGTGTTTCAGTTTTTCCCTTGTAACTCTGCTCCTGGGCCGCTGACCTGTTTCCAGTTTGTCTCCTCACCAGGTGTTTGGTATTCCTGTAGTCTTTCAAATGTTTGCGTCTCTTGTGTTTCGCTCAGCGGAATATTCCGTCTCAGTCCCTTCTACGTGTCATCCTTAACGCCAGTGTTTATTCCAGGTTTTTATAAGTAGAGTTGGCTGCCTCATCAGCACCTTTTTTCCACTTTTGCTAAGAAAATGTCTTCTTTGTACCAGAGTTTCCCTGAGTCCTGCTTGCACACTGGGGTTCAAGCCAACCAATTTGTGACAGGAAGGTGTGTGTGTGTGTGTGTGTGGGGGGGGGGGGGGACACTGGATAACAAAAATTTTGGTAATTATATATTTGGTTGCTGAAGCAGTTTTAGTCACTGAAACAAAGAAAGGAAGCTACAACTGATAAAACACTGCCAAATATCCCAACAAACAAGTAGTTAGCCATACATTGCAGAAATATCACGTATTCAGTAATTTTCTGTGCTAAATGTTTAGGATGATGGATAGGAGAGCGAATACACATGGGGCAGGTTGCCAGATTATCATAGGATCAGCAGAGTTATATGTAGCACTAAACTTAAGGCCAATATCTCACTATCCGACGCTGAAATGCGAACAACATTAACAGCAAAGTTTTCAAAATGTTTTGAAACATTAGCAGAGGTTAGTTTCCTCACTAAGTTGTATGTCTGTGCTTCTACTATTTTCATGTTCAAATAAAAAAAAAAAAAGTAACTAAATAAGTGTCATTAAATAGTTGTTGAATCTGGCATCTAAACCCATCTCAAACCCTTCTCGGTAGATCCTCAAACTAATTTCCACAAGTCAAAAGTGCAAGCAGTATGCAAAAACTGGATGAAGCAACTTATTGTGTACAAATTGGAGGTGATTATATTCTACATGTGCCAAATGTCGAAGTGTGGCAAGACCTTGTATTTACATGGTCCAGATTGTTTAATCGTCATGCATAACTGTCACTCTATCATTGCACAATGTTTATGCAAAGGTTGGATAATTGTTACTACTAAAAAATTCTAATGCTGTTGTGTGACTATCAGTTTTCAGCAAATGTTGATTTAGAAAATATGAGGGGTATGTTGGACAATAGTTTTTTTTTTCTATCAGCTGCTCCCTTCTTCAGGGGTCACCACAGCAAACTAATTTGCACAAAGGCTTGGTGATTGTTTTGATGCTGGATGTTCTTCCTGAGACAACCACAGACCACAGTGCTACCATAGCCCCCTGTGTGGAGCAGAGAACGGCCATCTAGGGTACCTGGGTGAGAAGATGGAGGGGGTTAAGGGCCTTGCTCAAGGGCCCAGAATGAGGCAAATGAGAGTGGAGGCAGGTGTGGGTGTTTCACCTTTCCCACCCGCATTTTGATGTTGTTGGTCATGGGAGTGTAACTGATGACCTTCCGATCACAGGCCCACCTTCTCTAACCTCTGCCTCATGACTCCCCATTTGTGAGCCAACAGTAAGCTATGTAAAAAACGTGGGACCACAAATTCAACGAGATCTCATCTGAAAATTAATGTATTTTCTTGCAACTGTCCCGCAATTTTTAGTCGCCAATTACTCTCCAACATTTGCAGCCAAGTGAGATACTGGCTTCAGACCTTCTTGCTTTGAGGCAACAGTGCTAACCACTGCACCCATTTGCTGCCCTCATTTCTCATTACGTTAATAAATTAGTCTGCCAATGTTTGTTGCATCATGATCATGAATGTTTCAGTACCACTTGGTACTATCTCACAGGGCTGCAACTACTGGCAACTTCTTGGTGGACCAGACCATATTCACAAGGGAATCTCCAGAATGTCTGACATTGTTTATGGAAGTTGCTAAATTTTTGAACATGTTCAAAATATGGTGACTGCATGTTTTTGGTAACTGTTGGGTAGCTAGATGAAGTGCTATTATGTCGAACAAGTTGCCTCCGACCTGAGAGATAGTTTGAGAACCAACCAACAGTGTGATCTGAGAGACATATTTCTGAGAGATAGTGGCAGAAGATGTCATGATCTACAGTATCAAGGCTTTGTACACGTCTAACAGACCAGCCAACACAAACCTGTACATTGCATGGTACTTACTGCTACACACAGGAATACTGGAGTGCTTGAAACTGTACAGCATCAATCAGACATCAAGAGCCTTCATCAAGAACCCAATGGGAATGTGGAAAACTCTAGAGGCCAATTCAAAGCCAATCACACAAAAGTTGTGGAGTCAAGGCATCAGTAGCCCCAATGGTCACTGGACCACAAATCAAAGTACCCCCATTTTTGGGGTGCTGTAAACAGTACATTTGCTGTTCTTAGGAACAGCTGAAGAACCATCAAGCTCCCAGGCCTCTGGTCCCAAATTTGAAAGTGAAGTGGGCCAGAAGCCACTATTGTGCCTGGTGGTGGACCAAATTGCTTCCTGCTCTTGCCAGGGTTCATTACTCTACACTGCCTCAGCCTAGCAAAAATAGCATTACCTGTTCAATTCCAGTCCAGACAAACACTCATCTCCAAAACTACAAACATTCACTATTCAAATCTCTCAGCGACGGGCGACATTGATGTACCGCTTGTTCATTAATAAGTATTTACATGCAGAAATGCCACTCAGTCCACCTAAAATGATTTGATTTGACATTCTGATTAAACAGTTTACACTGATTTCAACCAGCGTGATCAGGTAAGGTGTGTCTAAATGCCAGAGAGCATTTAAATTAACTTTAATTAGATTTAATTATATTTTGCAATTCATTATCATTTTGTTTAAATCCTAATTTGTTCAAATCAACATTTCTCCTAAATGTTGTAGCATAAAGCAAAACAATAGAACATATGAAGAATATTGAGGTAAATTTTCTCAGTTCAAAAAATTATTCTAATATGGAGGTACAGGAGGTGACTTCATGGTTAGGCCATTCCAGAAACTCCTGCTACCTAATTTGGTCACTATATGGTCCAAAAATAAAAAAAAACTGAAGTAAGCAAGTATTTGGATGTAAGTAGGTATATTTTCTCCTCTGAATGGACAACTAGTAGATTTGTATCAAGCCTCCAGTCTGTTTCGTTAGATCTTACCATTTCATCCCGTTTAAGATGGTGATGCTTCGAGCACAATGAAGATTTTTGCACCGAGTGGGACATTACTTTGATCATCAGTGGAACAACAGGACTGATGCAAATGCAGCCCGTGTCTCTTCCTTTAGTTCTCCATTAAGTTGAAACAGTACTATAGCATTTCTTGTATTTCTTGCACACATTAGAGAATTGTAGACAGTCATATTATAGAAATGACCATGATAGTTCTTTAGGGTCAGTTCCTTTTGCATCATGTTAGATTTGAACATACTGCACACATTTTTGATGAGATAATGATGTTTTGCAGCTGTCTTTACTTATATCTAAGCATGTTTGTTGTACATAAAATAATCTAGAATAGACACATCAAACACATGATCGATCATGCATTTGTCAGGAGACATTACAGTAAGTGCACGTTCCTTTTGTTTTTTGTTTCTTCCCAAAACCAGTAGACATGTTTTTGTGGATAAGTCTTCCAGTGTATGGAAGTCATTGAGGTCACATTTATTGGAAACACACCAGCTTTTCCCTCAATGTGTAGTTGTTGTAAAATAGCCTGAAGGGGGTTGCAGTACAGTAGCTTTGTCAGGGCTCCTCTCTCTCTCTCTTTCTGCCATCAAACAAACACAAGTCTGTTCTTAGAACCAAATTATTTTTTTAAAACTATTAACACCACGGGCGGCACAGCAGCTCAGTGGTTAGAGCTGTCGCCTCTCAGCTCGAAGGAATGCTTTGTATTATGGCCTCCTCTTTCTGTGAGGAGTTTACAAGTTCTCCCTATGCACGTGTGGGTTTTCCCCGGATACTCTGATTTCCTCCCACAAACCAAAAACATGCATGTTAGGTTCACTGGTAACTAAATTGACCCCAGGTGTGAGAGTGTAAAAAACTGTTTGGCTCTTGGTGTCCCTGTGATAGACTTGTCCGCTGTCCAGGGTGTACTGCACTTCTTGCCCTGTGATTGATCTATTTAGACACCTGGGATCTCACATACCATTGCATGAAAAGGTTGGTGCACCAGGTTCCATGCGCATGTCGGAATAAATCAAAATGAACATAGCATGAAAGTGTTCATAAAAATACACACATTTTTGACCTGCCATGCAAATGTGCTTACCTCCATGCAAACGTTTTCAGTCCAGTGTCAAATACGAAGTACTGAAACTCAGTTAATACAACAAAATATGACTTTGTTAGGTTTTCAGATCTTAAGGGGTATTTAAACACAATGTTTTTTTTTTTTTTCACGAGTCTCAGGTCCACAAGCCGCAGACCATCACGTGTCCATAAAGAGTTGTGTAAAGTGGAACGATGACTTTTTTGGTACCAATGAAGGACATCACCAATAGAAGAATTGGAAGGTAACATGCTTTTGGGGATAGTTCTGAACAAATACTGATCGGATATTCCTCAGTCGACCTTGAGCCGTTCCATGCCAGCTGTATGGGACACCCTCATCCATATAATGCACCAATATATAAATGTTCCCCACACCATGGCTGAAATGCTTTGTTGATGTGCATAGAGTCCTTTCTTCCCATAAACCATTTAAAGAATAAGCTTCTAAGGGTGCATTCACACCAACCCTGTTTAGTCCGCTTTAATCAAACTCTAGTCCATTTGCCTAGAAAGTCCGGTTCATTTGGGGAGGTGTGAATGTGCACTCGAACTTTGATGCGGACCAAAAAACGAACTCTGGTCTGCCTAAGGTTGTTTTCACACCTGATAGTCCGGTAGACTCGGTTCGATTGGGAACCAATATTCATAACATTTTGTTTATATTTGAGCTGGTGCGTTTGCATTCACACTGCACTGTGCAGTCGAGTCAACCTGTTGAACCAACCTATTCCCCCGCTCGCCTGTGGGGGCGCTGCACCAAGAACTACTGAAAGAAACAACACAAAAACCTCTGAAGACACTTCTTCTGGAAATAAAAACGGAGTGGCATCAAGTTTTAGCAGTTATATTTTGTCATTTTTCAACAATGGACTCAGCATGAGCAGAAGATGAGGCAGAAGACCATGGAGAATGTTGTTCTCACACAAGGCAGCTGACAGCTCCATATAAGGTAAGAGTTTTGTTTGCCCTACGCTGTACTCTCCACTTCTTGCTTGTGGAGCGGGGTCTGGTCTGTTTACATTCACACTGTACTCAAACCGTGCTGGAGTTCTCTTCTACCGGACCGAGACCTAGGTTTTAGTCCGGGCCAGAGTTCGCCTTTTTGTTCCGTGACAGAGTTCAATGGCGCGTTCACACCTCCCTAAACAAACCGGACTTCCTAGAAAAACAAGCTAGAGTTAGATTAAAGCGGACTAAACAGGGCTGGTGTGAATGCACCCTTAATATCTAGGTCTCGGTTCAGTTGAAGTGAACTCTGGTGGGGTTTGAATGCAGTGTGAATGCAAGCGGACAAGAGACCACTCCAAAAGTAGGAAGTGGACTAGAGTGCATGGCATTCTGGGTAAATACAACCAAAACAAACAAACATTTCTCTTACCTCATACGGAGCTGTCAGCCGCCTTGTGTGAAAAACAACATTGTCCACGTTCTTCTGCCTCATCTTCTGCTCATGCTGAGTCCATTGTTAAAAAGTGTTTGTTTGGCACTTGAGCCACAAAGCAGAAATCCTAAAAATGCTCAAATTTGACGCCACTCCATTTTTGTTTTCATTTCCTCATTTTGTCCCTACACCAACATTCAGTAGGAAAACTGTGCACTCTTTCATACATGAGGCCCCAGCTCTCTGCAGCCAGTATAGAAGAAGCACGTAAGAAAACTGGACAGATGGTAGACGGACGTTATTTATTTATGTATTGCCTTTTATTTAACCAGGCAAATCCCACTGAGATCACAGGTTTCTTGCACGGGTGGCCTGGGCCAGAAGGCAGCATGTTTTGGACTGTGGGAGGAAACTAGAGTAACCAGAGAAAACCCACACAATTGTGAGAACTCCACATGTAAAGACCCCAGATCCAAACTGGGGATTGAACCAGGATCAGAATCAACATCACTATGAGATAGCATTCAGGCTTAATGAAGATTACTTTTAACAATACAGTTTTATAAGCACCAGTTTAAGACTGCTGATTGAAAACTTTGTCTTTGATAAAGTTTGACTGACAAACAGATTGAATTTGTTTTGTTTTTAATTTCAAGTTGACCATTTTAAATTTTGTGCCCTTCAAATAACAAGCTATGTATGGTCTTTTATACATTAATTGAATTATTTACATGATACTTCTTCTCTTTCTCATTTGGCACTGCTTAATAACCAAAATGGATTTGACAGTTTAACAGCAAATCGGCCTCACAATGCTAAAAACAGAAATGTTAATGAAAATGCAAAGTCCTCATAGATAGCTGAAATAAGCTACACCAGATATTCTTATTCATGGACATCAAGGCACTGAATATGGTCAGTGTATTTAGTTATTTTTATATATTTTTTGATAGATGGTAAACCAGTTATTTAGGAAGAGTTTTGTATATGGAAAATAAAATAGTGCAGTATATCACAGTTGAAACAGTGGAGCAGTAACCACGTTGAAAAGTCCAAACACCAGGATATTACTGTCTTGTTTCAGGCCCCTCTTTCACAAGATGGAGACTACTGAGCGACCAAAAAGTGCCCTAATTGCACAGAAGTCTCCAACCACTCTTAAAGTTGCTTGTGTCGACCTGTGAGTATTCATTGAGGGACCAAAAATGTGACATTCTGCCATTTCCATGGCGGTATGTAGAGACCTCACAGTGACCTTGTTGATTGCTGAGAGCTGAGAAACTAACAACCATCACTTGCTACAGAGACATATGAAAGTTTATGAGCTCCTTGTGCAACTAGCAGTGCTCTCGAAGATATTTCTTAGACACCAGCTGAGAACAATGATCACTGAGAGACCACTAAGAAATCCTCTTTTGGCCTAAATGACTGTTCAGCACTTCTTGGGAAACAGTGTGTCTCAGTGTATAAATGGGCTTCTGGTGCTCTACTATCAGCCTCTGACTACTGTTGAAGACTTAAAACCAATGAAAGGCAGTTCTGAACAAGATGAACATTTGCTGCAGACCATAGCATGCGTTCAAAAACTATTGAGAAATCAATGGAAGACCTTGAAGATTATTGAACGAATGAGAGATCTGGCTAATTGGACACTCTGCAACCGTGCCTCTGCAGAATGAGGTTAATAAAAGTTGTAGACGATGATTTGAGAAAGGAAGAAGGATGTTACTTATACCTCACTTCACTACAAATGTTAGCTCTTGTTACGAGGCACCAGATCTTATAATGGTAAGGGATGGAGTAAAAGGCATTTTGGTCAAACATAAATAAAGTTAAGCTCTTGCATGATTTAGACAAAGACATTGTGCAACAAGTAGCACTTGGTGTATGCGTAGTAAAATTAGCTGCAACTACAACCACACCAGGTTCTAAGAATTAAAAAAAAAATTTTTTTATTGAGTTAAAACTATTTTTGTATTTTCTAAGATCGTTTGGCTGTGGCATCCATCTTAAATTGGGTTGACTTCAAAAGATAGTCGGTTATAAAGGTGAATGCAATGATTATTTTTTGAGTTTCAACAAATCCACCCAACAACTCATGAGATATTTTGGTAATAGACAGAACGAGTTAACTCCAATAATTAATGACACTTTAATTGTTTCTTCTCAGAGTGTAAGCTGCAAATAACTCTCATCTACTAACACACCAGTTGTTTTAGCTCTATTTCCAAGGTAAATCCATTCCTGCAATTGTTAAGTTTACTTAGCTTTGGCAGCTGTCAGGGGAATTTAGGTAGAGGTTATGGATGTTTCTTAGTAATTAATGTGCATGAGAGAGTTGCTTTGCTGCCCAGGAGAGACGGCTCAGAGCTCTCTGAAGAGCACGGAGCCTGTGCACCTGAGAAACTCCAAGGCCTCCTTCTCTGTCGTCTGTCAGCTGGAAAGCAGAGGCCATCTTGACCTCATCTCCGTCTGATCAGCGTTATAAAAAGGCACTTCTTTTCCTGTCCGTGGACAGACCTAGATCGTCTATGTAACATCTGTGTAAACCCGTTTCCACTCTGCCCACATGCAACTAAACTGGGTTGAAAATTGTCCTCAGAGTGGCTTATTTGAGTAAAGAGATGCTGAAAGGATATTTATTTATTTATTTATCCAACGTTTTTGGTCCTTCGAGCCGCACCCTACGTCGCCCCGGAACACCAGACTTATCTGATACCGTGCATGGGGAAGGATTGAACTCCTGAAATGAGAGGATTCGGTTGGTGTTTCAGGACATGACGGAAGTGAAACCATGCACGGAGGAGCTGAGAAGATTATGTTTATTGTTTTTGGCAGGTCTGGGACCTTCAAAATGTTTCTGGGGAACCGGAGGTCCCAGAATTGTTTAGGTGCGTCAGGGGCTCCGTTATAGCAGGGGTTATCAGATAAAAATAAAGTTTGTGGAACTTTTGTTGCAGAACAGGGAATTTTTTCTATTTTATTAAAATACTATAAAATACAATAAAAATAAAAACATAGTTTAGGGAATTTCACTATTTTTGTCTTCATCCTGCAGCGTAAATAAAAGATTTGGGCGACCTTGAGGCAGTCTCTCTTGTAAATGAGTCCTGAGGCTCAATGGGATTAACCTGTCTAAATAAAGGTTGAATGAAAGTCAGTGAACTATGATTTGATGAAATCAGGAATCTCATTAGGCAGCTGGAGGTTGTCCATATCAAAAGGGAGTTCGAGGAACTCTGCTGCATGTTGTTGTGGACATTACAGAGTGTTTACTTCAGTTACGGTCGGGGACTGTTGAAAACAAAATTGGGGAATTTTACTGCAGACTATAAAAGCAAGAACAAAAATAATAAAGAAAAAAAATTAAACAATATATACATAATCAGTTAGTTGAAAAAGTCAGAAAAGAGTAAAAATTGAAAAATAAAAAACCTTAGCAGCCATATTAAATTGAATTGACCCTAACATTTACAGATGTCCAAACCAAGGATTACATTCTGAGCACTTTATTCAAATCTGTCCACTGGCTCATGAGATATTTTGCTAACACGACAGACAAATGAATACACACATGCACAGGCAAAACCATTTTTGTAGCAGGGAAATAAAAACACTATATGGTCAGGACGTATGCGCTAAAATGTATTTGCGTAAAGAGATAACGGTCTCTGAATCCTTCACAGACTGTGTGCAGCACTCATTGAAAGTTTTTGAAGCTAGACATAATTAGGAAGATTTGAGAGATTACTGCTTTATAGATTTTTTTTAGAAACACAATTAAAACTCTCAGGCCATTAATTTAAATCAGGGCACCATGTTGTGTGCCGACAAATCTTCTATGCATTTTATTTTGATTGTGGCTGCTTGTCAAAGTCTCCTCACTGTACCCATTCAGCTCGACTCAACTCTGGCACTGTGCTCTCTTCAGAAAGACTGACAGCTCTGAGAGCTTGTTGCTTGATCTCTCCACGTCTCTGAGGCTGGGCTGTAATTATAACTTCTTTTCATTTGTGAACTCTGGCAGAGTCTGGCTGTCTGTTTGACACGCTTTGGGAATGCCCATTTTTCTTGTTAGTTACAGTTTTACACAGTAAACTGACTGTAAGAAGTCCTAGGCAGCTGTAAGGTAGTACGCTGCTAAAAAATCTTGTGCACAGACATAACAACGTATACGTGGCGCGTAGGCTTAACCTTTAAATATGAAATGAACACAGCTAAGAAAAATGTAGGACAAAGTGTAAAAATTTAAACTTTGTCTGCAACTAAAAATACATAAAAAGTTAAACTGACTGGATTTTTGGGGAAATGTCACAGTCACCATCTTTCATGCTAAAGTTTTAGACTAGTATGGATCTATGTAAAAATAACATAAATAATGTAACAGTAATGATAATAATAATGTAGTCAGCAAGTACCACAATAAATTTTACTACAATATCTATAAAACTGACTGACTTATAGGCTAGTAATTTTGTAGTGACTATAGTGAATAATTGTGTCTGCCATCTTAAAATTAATGAAATTCACAAGGTGATTGTAGAAATTCGTGGTAAATTGACTGAATACTTAAATAGCGCCTTTCAAGGTTCAAGGATTCAAGGTTCTTTATTGTCATTCGCATCACATGTGGTGCATGAGGTGGAATGAAACTGTGTACTCAAAGTCCCAGTTACATTTAACAATAGCAAAATATAAAGTGTAAAAAAGAAACATCCAGATGCATGCTCAATAACCCATATATATACACATATATATATATATATATATATATATATATATATATATATATATATAATTATATATATATTACTTCCCACTAAGACACAATGGTACATGCTCTATTCAACCGCTGCTCGACTGACTGGCTGACATCAGGGACTGGGTGGCTTTAAACTTCTTAAGTTTCAATGAAAAGAAGTCTGAAGTCATGTTGTTCCCTCCCAACGACACGATCACAAACCACTGCATCGACCTCTCCACTCTAACCCTGTCAGAAAAACAAAGAGTCACTAATCTGGGAGTGATAATGGACCCTTCCCTGTAACTTAACAATCATGTAAACATGATTGTTAAATCATGTTTCTTCCAACTGAGGCGGCTGTCTAAACTGAAGCCCATATTGTCCAAAAAGAACCTGGAGACAGTAATACATGCATTCATTACATCTAGGCTTGATTACTGCAATTCACTCCTGTTTGGTATCAGTCAAACCTCCATTGCATGACTACAACTGGTCCAGAATGCAGTAGCCCGATTTTTAACCAGTACATGTGAAAGAGAGCACATTACACCAGTTTTGGCCTCACTGCACTGGTTACCGGTTCACTTTCGCATCCAGTTCAAAATACTCACGTATGTCTACAAATCACTGAACAGTTTCGCCCCCCCCCCCCCCCCCCCTCTCTGATCTGCTACAACCGTATGTCCCACCACGCTCCCTGAGGTCAGCGGACCAGTTGCTCCTCACAGTTCCAGGAACTCGTCTTAAGCGCAGAGGTGACAGGGGCTTCTCTGTAGCAGGACCAAGACTCTGGAACGAGTTACCTCTGCTTGTCAGACAGGCCCCTCCCTCTCGGTTTTCAAGTCCTGTTTAAAAACCCACTACTATTCAGTAGCATTCAACACCAGATGATCTGTTTTGATCCTGTATGCTCCACACTGGTTAGTCATCATATTTATCATCTGAATTGATTTTATGTCATATTTTTGATTTACTTCATTTTGTATTTTGCTTTGTGTGTTACCTGTTGTTCTGTCTGTACAGCACTTTGGTTGGCCTTGTCGCTGTTTTAAGTGCTCTATAAATAAAATGGTATGGTACATTTAACATTAAGTATCTGTACTTTCTACTACACTACATTACTATAACGTGTTGCGTCACAAGTTACATCCACACTGCATTCTTTTGATTGTTCATTAGTTTGAAAGTAACCAATGGTGAGAGGGGAGTTAGTCCATTGAATCACTGCAAAGTGGGCAGGTAATGTTAGACCCACCTTCAAGAAGAGCTGGGCCAATGACGTATATTCTATGTCTTTGAGCAAGGAGCACCCACAGCACCACTAACACACACAAAATGTATTCCACTGTGGACAGTCAGCCAGAAGATACGTGCCACACATGCCCATTAACTTCCTGACACCATTTTCTAACTTTGGATGTGAGTGTCGAACCATTTGGAGACAACTCTTGTCTCCTGTCCTGTCCATACCACGAACTGACACATTTTAATATTGCAGCAAGAATTTCTTGCTCAAGTTCAGAAGAAGTTTTTAGAGTCCAGTCTAGTTCTTTTGGGAGAGAAAATCTGTCCTGTTGTACTGAACAGTCTTTCAATAGTCTTTCATTAAAATACTGTTCACTATTGACCCATTACAAGGTTTAGACAGTATTCTAACTAGAGTTGATGACAAACTGGAGATGAAATGATCAGAGCTTATTCCGTTGTTAGACGTGTCTAATGCTCCTTTTTTCAGACAGACAACTTTTACTTAAATGTGTTTACTGCAGTTAAAATGACACATTGGTTTTGTTTTGTGTTAAATAGAAGCTTTCAAAGGTAAAATCATTCCTCTTTCTTATTTTGCTTAATGTCATTTAACTCTGCAGGTCATCCCTGAAATTCTGCTGCACAGAATCACAAGTCCAAGTGTGAACTGTGTCACAGAGTAAACACAATAAAAACATATATTATCTGCAGCATTGTTCATTAAAATGGCTCAACACTATTAATTTATTACAGAAAATATACATATGGTACGCAGACTTAATGATATTGTAGACCACTTCATTAGGTAATACATACATTCAGCAAGTACTTGTACTTTTAATATTTTAAGTATTTTTAAAAGCAAGTACTTACTTTTACTCAAGTAAAACATTAATGTGGTAATTGTACTTTTACTAGAGTGCATTTTTGTCTGTTTATTTGTACTTTTACTTAAGTACGGTATTTGAGTACTTTCTCCAGCACTGGTTAAGTGTCAGTAGCAACCATAAGTCCACAAGTATAAAAAGTTCTTTAATTGTAGAAAATATTATATAGGAGGAGTCATATTTTGATTATCTTTTTACTCAACATACAGCAAGAGCACAAAGGAAGTGTGAGTTTGATTTTTCGTTGATGAAAATCCAACAGATTGTAACCAATTCAGGCAGCCAGTCACACCTGACTGACTAATGTATAGTACTGATGGAAGGGAATTCATATTCAATTTTACTCACGTACTCACCTCAACAGTTTAGGGCCTCTTACCTTTCATCCATGACCTGCCATCTTCCAGAGACATGTTAGCAGCACCAATGCGTGAAATTAGAAAATTGCTAATGACATTTTTTTTGCATAATGATGTCTTTTGGTGCTTACAGCTGCTGGTGTTTGATTGAGAAGTTTAGTGTGCAGTATATAGGTGTTGAAGAGGCCATACAGAGACTTCACCCACACCACATTTCTCACTTTCATTTTTCATTTCTGCAGCCCAATGGTTAATGTAGGTAATAAATTTAATGAAACAGATAACAATGCCACTTTTAATTAAGGTTTCAACATGTTCTTGACACATCCATTCATCCATCTATACATTCATATATACAGTAAATACGTACATACATAGATACATACATGCATACATAGATACATAGATAGATACATAGATAGATACATACATACATACATAGATACATACATGCATACATAGATAAATAGATAGATACATAGATACATACATAGATACATAGATAGATAGATACATACATACGTACATGCAGTATTGTACTTACAAACATATATATCAGGGCTATTCAATTGCCGGCTCAGGGACCAAATCAGGCCCACGGATGAGCTCAGTTCAGTCCACCAATGGGTTCATTTTTAAATAAAACTAGATTTTAAACTGTAAAACAAACTTAATGACAGTAACTGCTAGATGTCTGGCCCCTGAACACTTGGCTCTCAGTAAATGTGGCCCCCTGACCAAGTTAGTTGAATTGGCCTGATATATACATCTCAGAATCAGAATCAGAAGAATCAGAATGCCTTTATTGTCATTATACGCAGTACAATGAAATTAAGAGCCACTCCTTTTTCCAGTGCAAAAACACGCCTTAAGAAAACACACATTAAACACACACTAAAAATATAAAAAATGTAACGCAATATACTGTAGATATAATAATGAAAGTAAAAAATACAAGTATTACACAATTGTATTGCACATTATGGATATTAGTGAGGTAGTTAAGGTGACTGAGAGTATGACATGTCAGTAGTATTGCACAATAGAAGTCCAGGGGTTTAGGAGGTTAGATTATTAAATCAGTGCATGTGAGTTCAGTGTGGTGATGGCTTTCGGGAAAAAACTGTTCTTGAATCTGTTTGTTCTTGCTCTGATGCACCTGTAGCACTTCCCTTAAGGTAACAAGTCAAACAGTTCAAAACCCGGGTGTGAACAGTCCTTGATTATGCTTTCAGCTCTGTTGAGGCAGCGTGATGTGTAAATGTCCATCAGGGAGGGGAGAGGGCAGCCAATGATCTTTTGTGCTGTCTTTACTCTCTGAAGCCTCTCCCTGTCAGCCAGGGTGCAGCTGCCGTACCATACTGAGATACAGTATGTCAGCAGGCTCTCAATGGACAAGCGGGAGAAGGTCAGCAGCAGCTTTGTGTTCAAGTTGTGCTTCTTAAGGACTCTGAAGAAGTGTAGTCTCTGCTGAGCCTTCTTGATGACCGCTGTGGTGTTCTCTTTCCAGGTAAGGTCAGCAGAGATATGCACACCAAGAAATCTGAAAGTGTGAACCCTCTCCACGCACTCGCCGTTGATGTAAAGGGGGCCTAGGTTGGTGCTGCGCTTCCTGAAATCAATAATCACCTCCTTGGTTTTTTTGATATTCAGAGCCAGATTTTTCTCTGAGCACCAGGTTGCTAGCTCCAGGACCTCCTGTCTGTAAAATGTCTCATCTCCCTTAGAGATTAGTCCGACCACTGTGATGTCATCAGCGAACTTGACGATGAGGTTGTTGTTGTGGGCCGGGCTGCAGTCATGGGTGTAGAGACAGTACAGCAGGGGGCTCAGCACACAGCCCTGTGGGGAGCCAGTGCTCAGCGTACGAGTGGAGGAGAGGTGGGGAACAAGTCTTACAGATTGGGGCCGATTGGTTAGGAAGTCTTTTATCCAGGCACATGTGAGTGGGGGGAGGCCGAGATTGTCCAATTTATTTATAAGAATGTCCGGAATGATTGTGTTAAAGGCCGAGCTGTAATCCACAAAGAGCATTCGAACGTAGCTGTGCTGTTGTTCCAGGTGGCTCAGCGTGGTGTGGAGAGCTAATAGCATCCTCTGTGGACCTGTTGGTGCGATATGCAAACTGGTAGGGGTCAAAGTTCGGAGGGAGATAGTCCATGATGTGCTGGAGAATCAGTCTCTCGAAGCACTTCATGATTACCGGGGTGAGAGCCACCGGTCGGTAATCATTCAGGCTGGTGATGGTAGGCGTTTTCGGCACTGGGATGATGGTTGCAGATTTTAAGCAGGGAGGGATGACAGCCTGGGCCAGGGAGAGATCTCACTAAGTAAAGTAAATTTTATGAACAGAAAAGTATGAAGCCAGTTTGTATACATGATGGAGTGGATGGTGAAAAACTAAAATTTGTATGACAAATAATTTGATGATTCTGGTTCATTGTAACATGTATGCTATAGTTACAAAAAGAAATATATGTTACACATTAGTCTGTCATTTTCCCAGAAAAAAATGTTATTGCAATGCAATGACATGTCTGAAGCATTTATTTGAAAAAGTACTCTTATTTGCAAATTCAGTCTATTTCATGAAAAACTAATTACTACCAGAACAAAAAAAACAACAACTTGTATTTCCTGCAGAAATGCAATGTGAATGCATATTGTTAAATTATTTTGCTGAAAACTGCAAAAACAAAAAATACAATGCTAAAACGCACTTGAAATATATCAGTGGATGAAAGTTGGATAGAAGAATATCAAGTCTTCAAGTGGCCCGGTCGGGTTCAGCCTGAACGAGAAACGTGGATTAGTCTTCAGTGTGCCCACCACCTGCAGGTGCGACCATACAAGTCAGGTGCAGGATGCCATGGACAGTGGTCAACGGTGGGGGCCTTGCTAAGTTGCTAACCCTGTGTTACCAAAGCTAACACGTGGAACATGGAACGTAATTTTTTTTTTCAACCTTTAGTAATTCGAGTTAATCCCACTGAGCCTCGGGGACTCATTTACAAGAGACCTGGTTTAAAAAAGAGTGATGACAACAGTAGACAATCATAAAATGCATACAAATTGAGAAGAACAAGTGAAAGAAAATGGTATTAAAAAGAAAGAAAGACAGCTAGGATGTAAAGCAATGTGGCAAACTAAAAACAGGAACATGTCTGCATTGGGTTTTGCCAGGAACTTAGCAGAAGTTTTGTTCCAAAGCATGAGCTTGTGTGTGAAGTTGAGAGGTACAGACTAGATACAGTTATTTAATTTGGGCTGTGGGAGAGTTATCAACGGGAGTTTGGGTGGGTAACAGAGGAGAAGCAGCAGAGAGGTGTGTGGAGGACTACAACTCTGCTTCCTGGACTGGACCCTGGGCTGTCAATAATTTGGGGGATAAACAAAATCAGCCATATTTCTAGAAAGAAGAGCGGCTCCGTCCAAAGTGGGATGGATGCCATCTCTCCGCATCAGACCAGGTTTTCCCCAGAAAGAACTCCAGTTATCTATGTAGCCCACGTCGTTGTCAGAACACCACCTGGACACCCAGCGGTTGAACGATGACAAACATGTCATCGCTGGTCAGGTTGGGGAGGGGGCCGGAGAAACCTACGGAGTCCGACATGGTTTTAGCAAAGTCACACACCGAAGCAACATTAATTTTAGTGACCTCTGATTGGCGTAACCGGGTGTCATTACCGCCGACGTGAATAACAATCTTACCGTATTTAGCCTTAGCCTTAGTCAGCAGTTTCAGATAAGACTCTATGTCGCCCGCTCTGGCCCCCGGAATGCATTTAACTATGGCCGCTGGAGTCCCTAAAGCCACGTTTCGGACTATGAAGCTTCCAGTAACCAGGGTCTGCTTCTCAGTGCGTGTGTCACTGAGCAAGGAAAATCAATTAGAAACGTGAACGGGTCGGTGGTGAACTGGGGGCTTAGCCTTAGCACTACGCTTGCTCCGGACCATCACCCAGCCGGCCTCAGGTTCCAGACCTCTAACAGAGATGTTAATCTAGGATCAAAGAATCTACAAACATTCAGTATTCAAATTCCTCAACAATGGTGGACATTGGTGTACCTCTTGTTTAGCATTAAAACACATAAAGAGAAGGTGCCTTGCAACCACCAGTCTTTGGTATTTTGGAGTATAAAGTTTAGTCCAGTTTCATGTCATTCCATTTATTCACGAGCGTACAAACAGTAAAACTAAATCTAAAGTAAAAGGCACGTAGTGTGTGTGTGTGTGTGCGTGTGTGTAGTGTACATCACAATGCTCACAGCAAGCTCAATAAGATAAATGGTGTTTTGAGTGATGAGCATGAACAAAAGCACCAAAGAACATTGTGGGGAATAAAGACAGTAGAATATAGAAGATTCATTCATTTCTATAAATTAACTGCAGCTATTTCAGTTTCATCACGAGACTTGTGCATACCAATGTGTACAAACTGAAGTGTGCGCATTGTATGAATTTTCTGTTTTTATATTTTGTGTGCTTGTGTGAGTTAGCGAGCCACATATTGTGAATGTGTGTTTTTGTATTTCTAGCACGTTGTCGTGCAGTATTTTTAGGGAGAGGCTTGGCCTTGCCTCTGGCCATGTCAGCAAATGTATCAGATTTACAGAAGAACTTCTCTTTAGAGGAATAATAATTAGGGTGCCCAGAGAACGTTTCTCAAAAACATGGACCATCTGGTTTCAGTCCTTCCAGCTTCACACTCTTTGCCAACCGTTGGGTGTCCACTATAAATTCTGACCATGTAACAAATTACTTTTTAAATTTTTTATTAAAAAGGGCACCCACTTGCTACATTTAATTTTCTTCTTTAAAAAAGTAAAGACAGTAGCTATGAGAAGCTATTTGAAGCTATCATACTCAGAGTATGTGTTGTGAATGACCCTCAGTCATCAACACACCAAATCTTTGTTCAATATCTGTTTAACTGAGTTTTAGCCATTTTTGTGTTAGTTCATGTTAATCAGCTGTGACATCCAGCCTAAAATGGACTGAATAAAACTTTAATCAGTTATAGATGTACATAAAATTATAACTCACAAGATATTTTGCAAACGGTCAAACAAATCTCCCAGCGTTAACGCTGAAGTTTCAATCAAAAAATTTGGAGTGTGTTGGGGTGGGATGGTTCTCTGCAACAACCAAACCACATCTTAGCTCACATCTGTAAGACTGACTGAACTATAGCCTGATGCATGAACAATAATCCAGGTAGAAGAATCCAACAAAGTTGTGTCAGGTCCTCTGGATGGATTTAAAGAAAAAAAAATATATATTCATTTTATTTTATTTATTTAACCTATTACAGCTCCTATGACTGACAAAGTCTTTTGGATTAAAGACAAAACGTTTCAACAAGGTTTTTTTCATTTTATTTTTTTATCCGCCCTGAGGACCTGACTTAACTTTGTTAGATTTGACTGAACTATAGCAATGTTTGTGTTTTCTAAGATCACTTGGCAGTGGCAGCCATCCTAATTTGGACTGGGTCCAAAAGTTAATCAGTTGTAGATATACATCCAGTGATGATTTCATAAACGTTTCATTAAAAATTATTCAGTGTTGCATGATAGATTTTGCTAACAGACACACAGACTTGAATCACACAGCTTATGTCACATTGTCCAAAAAAGAACTTGCACAATCTCTTAGTTCTCAAATATCTGTTAGGAATGACTCAGCTTTTACAACCCCAAATTTTAAGTCAAAATCTGTAAAACTTGTTGAGTTTCCTTCTCAATAAAATTTCAATTTATTAAAATTCATTTTGGCAGCACAGTGGCACAGTTGGTAGAGCTGCTGCCTCTCAGCGAGCAGGTTGCCCCGGTTCAAATCCCGCCCGGGGGCCTTTCTGAGAGGAGTTTGCATGTTCTCTCCATGCTGTGTGCGTTTTCTCCCGGTACTTCGGTTTCCTCCCACAGATTAAAAATATGCATGTTAGGCTGATTGGTAACTCTAAATTGTCTCTAGGTGAGAGAGTGAATGGTTGTTTGTCTTTATGTGTCCCTGTGATGGACTGGAGACCTGTCCAAGTGTCCCCCGCCTCTCACACAGTGACTGCTGGACATGGGCACCAGTGACCTTCGTGATCCAAAAAGGAAGAAGCGGGTAAAGATAATGGATGGATGGATGGATGGATGGATGGATGGATAAAATTAATTTTTGTATTTATTAAAGTCAGTTGACTGTGGCAGTCATTTTAAGTTTGACTCCAAATGTTAAACATCTGTAAATGTAAACCCAATTATATCTTTTTCCACCTTTGACTTTTGATGGTGGGTAATAACACATTCTGAACATGAGCACTGACCCGACATGCAAGTTTACTGACAGAGCTTTTATTCATTTAAAGGAGCAAATAAGTCTGAATTTCTGCTGCTAAAAGCTGCACTCTGTTGACTGGTGGAGACGAAACATTTAGATATATATTATCTGGGACAGTGACATCCTCCCTAACGGCCCCCATTTGTGATAGATAGTTTCACTGTCAGCGCCCGGGACATTCAGCCAGTGGATGAAACTGGATCAATATGGCAGTGATGGTGTTTATGACACCAATAAGTTTCTCCTTACATTTCTCCCTTCGGTATAAACAGAGACACTGGAGTAATGGACTTAGCTACTTCTTGTGAAACCAGAGGATCATTGCCTTTAAGGAATGAGATTTTAGATTATTTCTGGTCAGTGTTGGAACTATTTGGCTGTTTTTTGGGGGGATTCACTGAGTGAACAGATTCCACAAACAGACATAAAGATATCCTTTCTATCCCCGCCGCATCTCTCAGATACATCATAAATAATGGATTATTTTTTATTTTAATCACACTTCCCTTTTTTTTATCTCCCAAAGGTTTCAAGTGCATAAATTATTGTGTATGGGAAAGAAGTGCTTTTCTCAGTTCTAAAGCTGTCTAACAGCTTATTTCCATTCTGTGAAACAAACAAAATAGAAAGCAAGGTCTTGTGATACAGACCATTGAACTGGAGAGGCTTAGTCTTTAACAGCTCAGTAAGTGTTTTGCTAAATATTTTGTGAATGTATTTTATGCATAAATTACTTATTTAAACTTAAATTAAATTACTCTGCATTTTAATCAGGCATTTTTTGACACAAAGAGTGAAAAGTGTTGCTCAGGAGGGTAGCAGCAACAACATTAAATGGACTGAAGTGTAAACTCTTAGGTGAATGGGCAGGAAGATTGTAGTAAACACTCAGGAAGGCAAATGGAAGGACGATGGTAAAGACACATAACTATCTCGAAGCACGATGGATCAGTGGTTAGCACTGTTGCCTCACAGCAAGAAGGTCCAAGGGTGAAACATCTCAGCACAAAAAAGAAACCGTCCAGATGACCTGACTGAACATTGTTGGATTTTATACCTGGATTATTGAGCATGGACATTGGTGTTTTGAACCAGTTTGACATGACTGTGGACGAGGGAGAGGGCGGGCACTTGAGGAGAGGGTGGTCACCAGACGGGAGGGCAGGCACCGGAGGCCATCTTAGCACCAACATAACTGGTTTTTTACACTTTGGAGTAGGCTGTTGGGAGATAATCAGTTTTGTTTGGTGTTTCCTCAGACTGATGAAGCCTTCTGGATGGAGGGCGAAACATTTCTGCACAAACAAGAAACCATCCAGATGACCTGACAGAACATTGTTGGATTTTTTTTACCTGGATTATTGAGCATGGACTTTGGCATTTATTAAGACTAATAAAGCAATAAATGTTTACAGCTTAGAATATTGTGTTGCAAGCTGTGCACAAGAAATAAGTGGTAATTTTCAAAAACTGGCTGTTTAAAGAAGACAAGGAACTTGTGGCCCTTGCCCAGACATGGGCCTACCCTGGAGCCAGGCTTGAGGTAGGGGCTCATCAGCAAGTGCCTGGTGACCAGGTCTCTACCCTTGGGGTCCGGTCAGGCTCAGCCCGAAAGGACATCATGGATTTGCCTTCCTGTGGGCCCACCACCTACAGGAGGGGCCATATGAGTCAGGTGCATGAATCCACGGGCAATGGCCAAAGGCAGGGAACCTTGGAGCTCTGACCTTGGCTTACCAAAGCTGGCTCTTGGGACATGGAATGTGATGTCTATGGCAGGGAAGGAGCCTGAGCTTGTGTGAGGTTGTGAGGTACCAACTAGATATAGTTGTGTAGTGTGTCAAGGTCAGCTTTGCTGTACCTTCACTACTAATTATCTCCCAGTTGTTCAACCTGTGCTGTACCTCTGATGATGTCATTCCTAATCTTATCCATTCTTGTCACTCCTAAGGAGAACCTCAACATTTTCATTTCTGCTACTTCCAGTTCTTTCTCACTTTTTTGTCAATGTTCCTGTCTCCAAAAAAATACAGCATAGCTGGTGTCAACACTGTTTTTAAACCATCCATCCATACATGATCTTTACCCGCTTCTTCCTTTGTGGGTTACAGCAGAACAATTCATCTGTGGTGAAATAGAGACATTTATTGCCTTAATCTGAACAAAAACCTTCAATAAAGGGCACAAAACAAATAATCCATGGACTGTAGTCCATATAATTTTTCTACGGAGGATCAGCTGCTGAGTCCTTGTTTCTAGCTGTTTTGAAGGTCAGTTACAGTAAAAACAAAAAATCAAAACCAGTACATGGGTCACACCAAGTCTACCTTAGATGAAAGAATACAAACATAACAAGTTGCATTTTACTAATTTATTGAGCAATTGTTTCCTTTAAACAGTAACATTATTGTCATGTTTTAAATTGTTTAAACAAACAAACAAAAACAAAAAAAAGAAAAATAATGTACCAAGCAAGAAAACAAATAAAAATGTTTAAAGGCATTATTATACATTGGACGACGTTCTCAAGAAGTTCACAATCTACGTGGTTGAGGTAACGAGCTCGTTTCGGTGAAGCAGGATGTCGTGCCAGCACCTTTCATAACCTAAAAGTGAAAGACGACAGTGCACGAGTCAAAATAGGGTTACCGTGACTACAAATTATAATTTGTTGGCCTTTCTTTTGGATTTTTTTTTAAAATCAAAAACAAGAGATTTACAATTGAAATGAAGTAAAAAAAAAAAAAAAAAGTGACCTTTGCAATTATAAATTACAGTAGCTCAAATTTTCTTGATTTCACTTATCATATTTTATAATTATTTGAGCAGCCTCACCAGGCAGAGATTACAAGATTTTATGTATCTTACCTGCTCTTTTGAAGTGTGTGACAAGGGTCTTTGTGTCCTAAGCTGTTTAACAGCGTGCTCCCAGAGCTAACAGCTTCCTGTGTTAGGTAGAAAAATTAAATTAAATTAAAGACAAACAAAAAGCTTAGTGCTACTTCTTATGCCATGCTTTATAAAACAGTTATTGAATAAAGGATTTACTTATGTAGGTAAACATAGATGTTTAAAAACCTGTTAAAATATACCAGAATGCAGGAAATAGCAGCTACTTTATTTAAAAAGTTATGGTGGAGGACCCACAGACCTCACACCAATATGTCCCCCCTACAATAATTCTAATGCTAATACACACCATGTGGTTCAAGCCAAGAGCCATTGTCAACACTGGGGGGGGGGGGGGGGGGGGCTAAGGCCCCTAAAAAGGGCTTCTAGAATCGCCCCTGGTGTGAAGAAATGAACTGAGAAAAATCAACTCTTGGCCTAAAATTTAACACAACATACACATCATATCTTAAATCTAAAACTACAACAGTTATTATAATGTACATGCAACCAGCCTTTCATATAAAAACTGGATTTTTTTACTGGAGAATGCTAACGAGTTTGTTGTTGTACTGACATGGCTTGCTGTCGGCAGTAACTATTTACACAATAAAGTGATGGGTGTTCACGTTTTACTCGATTTCAGGATCCAGCAGGACATCACAATATAAAAATAGGAATATTTTTACTGGAGAATGCGTGCACTTTAAACAGGAAGAGTTTATTGTTGTTTTTTTTACATTACAAACAGCGACAGATAATTAAGATTTTAACCTAAAAACCCACATAACAAAGCAGAGCATACTTTTTAAATTAAAAGGGACATAGTGGAGAAAAATGCGCTGTTTGAGTCGGTTCATTTACTGACGGTAAACACAGTCCGACTCCTTGCAGCTCCTCACAGCTGAGACTAAACGTTTAAAGCAACACAGCACCAACACAACTCTCATGAAGTTCAGGGTTATTTGACACTTTCCTGCTTGTTCTGTGAGTTTAATAGACAGACAGGTACTTCTGACCTTGTGTTGCAAACTATTTCAGCCATTCGGCTTCTTTGGAGACTTCGCTGTTCCTCCCACCCTCTCCGTGAAAAGCTACGGTTGGAACAGTTGCCTTGTAGGCAATGTAGTTCTTTGTGACTTGTGTTAAAGTGAAGGCTTACTGAAAAAAACTACAAAATAGCTGCACCGTTTTTTCTTTTTGTTCACGTGACCGGCGGTACTCCCGAAAAAACGTCATCCTCTACCGTGGACAGGTCTCCAGTCCATCACATGGACACAGAGACAAATGACCATTCATAGAATTAGTTGCAATTACAATTACAATTAATTACAAAACTAAGTACAATTTAGAGTTACCAATCAGCCTAACAAGCATGTTTTTGGTCTGTGGGAGGAAACCGGAGTACCCGGAGAAAACCCATGCGTACATAAGGAGAGCATGTAAACTCCACCCAGAAAGCCCTCAACAAGTTCTATGCACGCTTTGAAGACCCGAACAGACCACCCAGCACCAGACTCACCTCGCCACCGGATGAAGAGCATCTCAGCGTGACCTCAGCAGAAGTAAGGAGTACCTTCAGGAGGATTAATCCGCACAAGGCAACTGGCCCAGACAACATCCCCGGAAAAGTGTTGAAGGAATGTGCTGATCAGCTCTGCGAGGGGCTGGCAGACATCTTTAACACCTCACTTACCCTGGAGACAGTTCCCACCTGCCTGAAGACTGCCACCATCATCCCAGTCCCAAAAAGCTCTACAGTGACTGGTCTGAATGACTATCGGCCAGTGGCCCTCACCCCGATAGTCGCTAAATGCTTCAATAAACTGGTCATGACTCGCATCAAAACAACCATCAACATCAACGAAGACCCTCACCAGTACGCATACCGTGAGAACCGATCAACAGAGGATGCCATCTCCTCTGTGGTCCACACTGCGCTCAACCACCTGGAGCAGAAAAACTCTTACGTCCGTATGCTCTTTGTGGACTTCACATCCGCCTTCAACACCATGATCCCCCAAACCCTGATCGACAAACTATCCACACTAGGACTAAGCCCCTCCATTTGCAACTGGGTACTAGACTTTTTAACAAACAGACCACAGTTAGTGAGGATCCACAACCTCTCCTCCTCCACCCTAACCCTCAGCACTGGCTCTCCTCAGGGATGTGTGTTGAGCCCCCTCCTGTTTACTCTGCTCACGTATGATTGTGCACCTACCCATCCAGGCTGTCACATTGTAAAGTTTGCAGATGATACAGCGGTGGTGGGATGCATCACAAACAATGATGAGTCCAGCTACAGGCAAGAGGTGGAACACCTGGAGAGCTGGTGCAAAGAGAATAACCTTCACATCAATGTGAAGAAGACAAAGGAGATGATTATGGACTTCAGAAGGAACAAAAACATCTACACCCCCCTGAACATAAGAGGATCCGCTGTGGAAGTGGTCTCCAGCTACAAGTACTTGGGTGTACACATGAATGACAACCTCAGCTGGAGCAACAACACCACCAGCCTGATCAAGAAAGCTCATCAGAGACTCTACTTCCTCAGACGGCTGAGGCGAGCTGGTCTGGGAAGCTCAGTCCTCACCTCCTTCTACAGGTGTGCAGTGGAGAGCATCCTGTGCTCCAGCATCAACGTGTGGCATGGAGGCTGCACAGCTGCAGAAAGAAAAGCTCTGCAGAGAGTGGTGAAGGCTGCACAGAAGTCTGTCGGAATCAGCCTCCCCACCATCACAGACATCTAAACCTCCAGATGCAGGAAGAGGGCCACCTGCATCATGAAGGACCCCACTCACCCAGCACACACACTTTTTGCCCCACTCCCCTCAGGAAGGAGGTTAAGGAGCATTAAGTGTAGAACCACTAGACTGAGGAACAGCTTCTACCCTGAGGCTGTTAGACTCATGAATCTCTAACTAGAATAATCACTGTGAAAAACCATATCATGTTGCTGCTGATCTGTTTCATGTTGCTGCTGATCTGTTTCAATGTTGATGTGTTCATGCGTGCACATCTGCTCACAGACTCATGTTCATGTTTGTGCTGATGTTCAATGTTTTATGTTATGAGTGCTTAGTGTACATTTAGTTGATGTTTTTCTTAGTTCATATCTTAGATTTTATTACTGTTTTTCTTATACATTTTATTGTTGGATGTAACTGGGACCTTGTGTACATAATTTCGCTCCACCACATGTACCACATGAGGTGCGAATGACAATAAAGAAACTCTGACTCTCTGACTCTGAAAGGCCCCTGGCTAAGATTTGATCTGGCAACCTTCTTGCTGAGAGGTAAATGGTAAATGGATTGTTCTTATTGCGCCTTTCTTTCTTATGAAGATACTCAAAGCGCTTTACAACACAACCTGTGTCCTCATTTACCCATTCATACAGGACTCTACTACATCTCTACAAAGCTAATCTGAATCTGTAGAGATTAATCAGTGCTTTAGGTTACATTCATACATCGATGGGACACATTGGAGGCAATGGCGGATTCAGTGTCTTGCCCAGGGACAATTGAGCATGTGACTGCTGGTGGAATCAAACCCCCAACTCTCGCATTGGAGGACGACTGCTCTAACTACTCAGCCACAGCTGCCCAGGTGGTGGCAGCTCTAAACCAGATAAATGTCTAAATGAAAAAAAGTCTAAATGTAAACTAAAATATTTATTTTGTTTTCAGATGAAGATACAAAAACAACAACAACAACAAACATTGCATGTGACCTTCCTGGAGCCTGGCAGACTAGAGGCTCTGGCACTGTCGGACCAGGTCCCAGCATGCAACTAGATGAAAAGGAAACAACTCATTAAAACTTACCATAGCTGTGTATAATTAGTTTCTCCTGCTGTTCCCTGAGCCACTGTACCAGATCTCCCCCTACAACTGAGTTAGCCTCACACCACCACAAGGACTTTAACTACAGGAACTTAAAGAGGAATATTTGAAACTCTAAAGTCAAAGCAGATCTGCCAGCAAATAACTGATATCTTCCAGAGGCTGGTAATTCTAGGCGCATATGTCCGTATAAAATACTCTATATTCCAAAAAGGATAGGAGCGAGTTTGCAGCCTTGCTTTTACTCCACTATTATAGTCGATGGGCTCAGTCAAACCGTCATCAATTATTAATCTTGCATGTACATATGTGTTCAGTTTTTTGATAATTCAACGAAATTTAGAACAGACCAACCTTTTCACAGTTAAAAACTTTAGTGAAGTTGATAAAGGCAATGTGTAACTTCTGTTGCTGCCCCCTACACTTCTCCATAAGCAGATGCAAAGTGAAGATGCTGTCAATAATGTTTCTGTTTCTTCTGTATCTTGGTGAAGAGTCAGGGTAAACTAGCTCAGCCTGCTCAGTCCTCTGAAGGAGGACATCAGCAAAGGCTTTTCCTACAACACTGAGTAGAGATTTTCGACAGTAGTTACCGCATCGTCTGCAATCACATTTCTTGAAAAGAATGCAAATATTGGCATCAGCCCATCCAGGTGTAAAGTCGTGTCCATAAATGATAAAAAATAGTTCAACAAGGAGGATTTCAGAGTATTCCCACCATACACAAAAAATCTTTGGTAAAGTACAATCTGGCCCTGGACTCGTGCTAAGTTCAGTGTTGTTAATTGCTTTCTCTATCTCTTCCATGGTGATTCAAATTCAATTCAGATTCAAAATACTTTATTAACCCCACAGGAAACTCAAGTGTTGTAACTCATTATCCTGGTTTCATTAAAGAGTTATTATAGGTGCTGATGGCTGTGGGCAGGAAGGATCTCTTATAGCGGTCTGTCTTACACAGATCTGAAGGAACTGGTTGCAGAAGTTGATCTGTCTACTTGAGTTTGGCAGGACTCCCAGTCTCCTGGGCAGCAGGACCAACCGAATGTGGAGTTTTCTAGGTTCCGTTCTGTCTTTTTCTTTAATAGTTTTCATGCACCTCCTTATGTCCATTTGTTGTTCAGCTCTCGACACGCCTGTCTGCGGTTCCAATCAGCCCAGGTGTTTGTCATGAAAAAAAAGTTTGTCATAAAACAAACTTCATTTAATGGAAAAAAAAAAAAACAACTTAATTTGGAAAAAGTTAATGTCTCAATAACAAGGGTGAGTAAGTATGCATGAGCCTATTGGAGCGCCTCCTCTTTTAATGCCCTAATCACATAGGTAATCTTGGTTGCATCTGAGGACTAAGTAATAGGTGCTCGGCTAAAACGTAGGCGGAATTGTAACACAAAACCTCCACAATGGTCTGGATTGCCATTGAACAATTCAGACAGTCTGACATCCAGTTCATGGGGGACAGGAGGAGTTGAGTTGGGTACAGGAAGAGAAGCAGCGGTGTCTGGTTGGAGAAGTTGGGTGGAAGGAAGAAGGATGTACAACTTCTGGTTGATGATGAACATCATTCCACCAAGTTCCTTCAGATTGGACTGTTTGGTGTGCTGTTGGGTAAAGATCTGCTGGAGGGTATATTCGTGTTTGTCTGTTTGTTTGATTTGGGTGACAAATGAGTGTTAAGGCTGTTCTCCCTCAGTCATGGTCTGGGTTGGCTTGGGGCTGGAGCATTAATAGATCCCCGTCGGCCTGCCCGATATTTGCGTTTCGGCATCG
This sequence comes from Nematolebias whitei, assembly GCF_014905685.2. Taxonomy (NCBI): domain Eukaryota; kingdom Metazoa; phylum Chordata; class Actinopteri; order Cyprinodontiformes; family Rivulidae; genus Nematolebias; species Nematolebias whitei. The sequence continues at coordinate 23,790,184 of NC_056519.1, read as the reverse complement.
ATTGGTTTAATTAAATTAAATTCAGTTTAGTTTATTTAGATAGCACCAAGTCACAACAAAGTTGTCTCAGGGCACTTTACAGGAGCATTCACATACATAAAAAAGCCAATTAGTAAAGTTCTCTATCTAACATTCATATATGTATAAAAAATAAGTTAACGCTATCTAAAGAGCAGACTTCTTTGAATTTAACTTGATCGCAGAACTCTTATCTTGAGCAAGCATGAAGGCGACAGTGGAAATGAAAAACTCCCTCATGAAGAAGAAACATTTAGCAGAACGAGGCTCAGGACAAGTGGCCAGCTGCTTCGACCGGCTGGGTTTGAGAAGAACAGATACACAATGGCAAGTCAAGAATCACATTAAGATAGAAATAGTATCAAATGAAAACTATTGAATTTTAACAATTCATTTAAGGAAATGAGGTAAATTTGCCCTCCAGTTTTCTAAGCCTACGGCAACATACCAAGCCAACCCTAACTAAAGGATTGATCAAAAAGGAAAGTCTTAAACCCAGTCTTAAAACGGGACAATATGTCAGCCTTACAAACAGAAACTGGAAGTTGGTTCCACAACAGAGAAGCCTGATAACTGAAAAATCAAGAACCGCAAGTCAGTTGCAGTCTGAGAGCAAAGTGCTCTGTTACAAAAATATAGAACAATAAGATTTCTAATACAAGATGGAGCTAGGCTGTTGAGAGCTTTGTAGGTTAGATGTAAGATTTTGAATTCATTTTGAATTTGACAGGGAGCCAATGGAGAGAAACTAAAACTGGAGAGATAATGTATGATCTCTCCCACTAACTCCTGTTAAAATTCTGGAAGCAGCATTTTGGATCAGCGGAAGATTTTTTAAATAATTATTTGGACAACCAGATTATAAACCATTGCAATGGTCCATTCTAGACGTGACAAATGCATGAACCAGTTTTCTGCATCATTTTTAGATATGATGTTTCTAATTTTATCGATATTATGCAGGTGGAAGAAGGCGGTTCTAGTAACGTTTTTAATGTGGGGGAATAAAGACATGAATAGAATAAAGACATGTCCTGATCAAAAATAACACCAAGATTTTTAACATTAGAGCTGGAGGACAGATTAATGCCATCTAAGGAGGGAGAAAGACTGAAAAATGTATTCCTAAAATGTTCAGGTCCAAAAACAAACACCTCAGTCTTGTCAGTGTTCTAAAGCAGAAAATAAGGGGCCATCCATGTTTTTATGTCTTTAAGACATTTTTGTAATCTAAGTAACATATTGGATTAATCGAGTTTCATGGAGAAATATAAGTAAAGTATCATCAGCATAACGATGAAAATGTATCCCAGGCTGTTTAATAATTTTAACTAATGGAAGCATATATAAGGTAAAGAGTATTGGTCCAAGCACTGAACACTGAGGAACTCCATGACTAGCTTTGGTGTATGAAGAATATTTATTATTTACATTTACAAATTGGAATATATCATGAAAAATATGATTTGAACCAATTTAGAGCCGTTCCTGTAATTCCAATATCATATTCAAGTCTCTGTAGTAAAATATTGGGATCAACTGTATCAGATGCAGCACTGAGGTCTAACAGGACCAGTATAGACACAAGTTCAATGTCAGAGATCATGAGAATATCATTAGAGACTTTTATTAGTGCCGTTTCTGTGCTATGATGAGCTCTAAACCCTGACAAAAACTCTTCAAACAGATTATTTATTTGAAAATGTTTACACAACTGACCTGCAACTATTTTCTCTAGAATTTTTGAGATGAAAGTTAGATTAGATATAGATCTATAGTTGGTCAGAATTCCTGAGTCAAGGTTTTGTTTCTTAAGAAAATGTTTCATTACAATAATCTTAAAATGCTGTGGTATGTAACCATTAATTAGAGACAATTAAGCAGATCCAAGAAGCGGTTACTAATTAAGGGAAATACCTCTTTAATAGCCTGGTTGGGATGGGATCTAGCAGACGTGTGGATGGTTTGGATGAGGTTATTATTTTGGACAATTAAGAGAGCCGAACAGGACAAAAACAGTGTAGCAATAACAAAGGTGAGATGGAGGAAGAAGGGCGACACTTTCTCCACTCCCCTCCACTACATTTGTTTTACTTATTTAGCACTCGTTAAAGTGGGGCACCAGCTGGTCAGTTTGTTGACCAACAACAACTTAATATATTCACCCTTTAATGATCAGAACTCAGTTACTGAATAGAATCTGTTAATTACAGGGAATCCCGTAACATAACACATGAATATTCATCTGAATGAAAAGGCTAAAGTTGTCTTTGAAGTTTTATTACAAAAATTATCAAACTAAGAATCAACTACAATAAAAAAAACAATAATAATGAATCAAACAAGGCTTAATTCTCTTATATTAGACAAAATTGACACTATGAGCAGGAATTATTTCAGTTTTCATATGCGCATGAATTTAGACAAAGTTTGTCTATTTTAATAAATAGTTTACTTTGGATTTTGGTTAAAAGAAGTTACTGAATGTGATAATTTATTATCACTGCAAGCCAGGAAATTATTTATCAAGTTGTATCAGCTAAAAATGGTATAACCAGATCAAGGCATCATGTCACCAGGTTTCTGCTCCTTACCGGGTCAGTGATGAAGGCACCAGGTCACTCGTCTTTCTGGGGTTCTCTGGTGGTTCAGACCAGGATATACCACAAGAAGGACTTGCCAGGAACTGCACAAGGTAGCTCAACGTCACTGTGACAGCTTCATGGGTTTATGAGGGCTGCTGATGAGAAGGTGCACCGTCCATCGGCATCTTCGGTCGGCTTGGACTTCAAACCGAGAACGTGAGTCTTGCAGTGAGAAAATGCTTCATCTTCTGTAGTTACTTAAACTTCCGATTTTCTAATGAAGTGTAATTGAGCGACATGTTTATCTGCTCAGGAATAAACAAGTGGACCTCGGAATACATCAGGTTTGGGAGTCGAAGCCGAACCACTTTCCGGTTAGGAGACGAAGACCAACTCTCCAGTTCAGGAGTGCAAAACGAACTGCTTTTTCACACAAAGGATCTTTGTGCAAAACAACAGCTCTGAGAAGATTGTTTGGACTACTCTAGGGAACATTATGACTCCCCTCTGAAGAAAACCACTTCAGTTCAAAGAGTTTATAGAACATGCGTCTCTGAAGGAATAATCACTTTCTGAAAAACGGGAGAAAAAAAATATTCACATTATAATATTTCACATTATTTCATCATAATGATTGCAAACAATAATCAAAACCATTCATGTTCACACTTGTTACTGAAATAAAACCAACTTTTTTTTCTCGCCTTTATTTATCCAGGTAGTCTCATTGAGCCATGAGAACTCATTTTCAAGAGAGACCTGTTTAGGGAGCAGATGGGGGTTAAGAACCTTGCTCATGGGCCCAGGGTGGGGCAAATGAGGGTGGGGGCAAATGTGGGTGTTTCACCTATCCCACCCACATTTTTGATGTTGTCGGTACCGGGACGTGAACCGGTGATCACAGGCCCACCTTCTCTAGCCTCTGCGCCACCACTCCCCCCATTTCTTTAATTATTTGTTTTTCTTTCTTAGAACCATAAGGAAAATAAGATTAACATTAGTCATACTGTAGTTGACTCTGTCTATAAGGATAATGAATGCGTGAAAAACATCAGACATTATTGAAGTCAAATGTAACTTTAAAGAACACACTTCATGGTGAGTCTGGAAGTTGACCCAAGGGTCAGGGGTCATAGTTAGAGAAGTGCAGCTTCATGCTACAACAGTCCAAACATACTGTAAATCAGGTTTTAGTGATATTTTAAAGTTGTCTCATCTGACACGGAACCAGAGGTGATAGTAGGAAGGTTGATTCGAAAATTTTCCCTAATTAAAATCATTTTATTTATAAAGAATCTCATGAAATCATCACTGCTTATAGTTGTAGTGATACATGGTTCAACAGAGATAGGATTTTCCATTAGAAAAGGTACTATGGTACTGAAAAATAACCTAAGGGCATTTTTATTCTCATCTATTAAAGATGAATAATAAAATGTTCTAGCTTTATGGAGCAATTTTTTATAAGTTAGCAGTTTATCTCTCCAAGATAAGTAAAATTATTCAATGTTAGTGGAGCGCCATTTTCTTTCCAGCTTTCTAGATGCCTGTTTTAAAGTACATAACTAAAAATTGAACCAAGGAGCCAGTTTTCTCTGATTGATTACTTTCTTTTTCAGTGGAGCAGTTTTATCAAGTGAAGTTTGCAAAGAAGTTTTAAATTTATCAACCCTATGATCTAAATCACTGCTCTCTGATGTATTACACTGCAAGACAGAGGAAAACAATGATGGAATAAAATCTTTAAATTTGGTTACAGAGTTTTCTGATTAATACCTGCTAAAATGAAATTTACTCTCAGTGACTGTTTACAAATTAAGCCCTGGGTCAACGTGTGTGCAAAATTCAAGCAAAATTAAAACATTTGAGTTCATCTTGCCTGTTCATTGCTTTCCACTGACTAGGGCCCCATTTACACAGACACAGTGTGGGGAAACGTGTTTTTTTTTCCGGATGTTGATTCAAGGAAAAAAATCTGCGTTGACATGGCACATATTCAGTGTTTACATGAATCCCCCTAATCCACTGTAGTTGTCATGCAAGGTCAGTAATTGGAGTTGTAAATTTTGTACATTCACCTAATGTGTATGCGTGCTGCCTGGGACTGCTCTCAATAAGGACTTTCCTCTGGGCAGAAAACCCAGCTTACAACAATTTAACAACACATTAAGGCTAGATTTTGGATATGAGTTGACAGATTTCATGCAAATCGGACCTCTTTATATAACAGCTTGACACCGGTTGCTGAGCGAACCAGAGCTGACGAGAATAATATCAGACTTCCCATTCCGGTGATAATCAGTAGGTGTTGAGCCAATTTACATCAGATAAAGCAATATTCTTAATAATGTTAGCTTGCAGTTACTTAGGTTACACAACCAACTGAGTTTTTATTTTTATTTTTCCTGCGAGAAGAAGCTATCCTCACCCCAGAGGCAGACCAGTTCCAAACGAGCATACAACTCGGCGGTACAGGCAGGAGGACCTCTTTGAAGAGAGATAGATGTCAGAGCAACTATTCACTTAAAATTCTTCTCAGTTCTTTTTTCCAATCCATTCAGTGTTTTAAGCTACAAAGTACATTAAGCAAAGGAGTGGCAGCATGTACAAGTCAGATAAACAACATGGTGTCAGTATCCAGGATGGTAAATGGACTGTACTTATATAGCGCCTTTCTATCTTATCGAGATACTCAAAGCGATTTACACTACAATGTGTCCTCATTTACCCATTCATACAGCACTCTACTAGATCTCTACAAAGCTAATTGAACAAATCACTCTAAAGAGACTAATCAGAGCTTTATCACATTCATACACTGATAGGACACACATCGAAGGCAACGAGGGGTTCAGTGTCTTGCCCAGGGACACTTCGGCATGTGACTGCTGGTGGATTCGAACCCCCAACTCTTGCATTGGAGGACGACTGCTCTAACCACTCAGCCACAGCCGCCCTCTGACAACAGAGAGGAAGGGTAGAGTTTTGTTAACGTGTTTTTAATAGTGTGTTCAGTTTTCTTATCAGTGTTTGTTTGACATACAGTTTGTGGTGAATAAATAAATAAAAATGAAACCGGATGTCGTCATGTTCAACTTTAATAACATGCAATATGCTTCACATCATTTAAATAACTTAATGTCATAGCTCTGCTCTCTGTCAGCTCCTCTGTCATGCTGCACACTCAGTAATCACTCAACTCATGTCACCTGTCACCGCTCATTATCCCACAGCTCCACCACCTGGTCCAGTCAGTACTTAAGCTCACTCATTCCTCTCAGTCTGGGCCAGATTCTCTATCCTGTCTCATCAGCAGTAGACTTTCCAGCATTCCATTGATTGACTCATCACGTTCATGACCCTTGCCTTGACCACGACCACGCTTTTGCCTCAGCCCTCGTCTGCTTTTGCTCATCTGATCAGGTACCGACTCATGCTCTTGTTTTTTGACTCTCTTTTTGGATCACGTACTGGATACTTCTGCTGAACAACTGACTTCACGGTATGAACTCTGCCTTTCCCTTCTGACTGTTTTTTGGATCACGGATTAAAGGTCAAGCTCATTCTGGATCACGGACTTATCCTTACCCCTGAATCTGATTCCCACCGATTCATTTCCCCAATTAGTCTTTTTCCCCCTGCATCTACTAACCTTTATCTTTTAGTTGCAAGCCTGTTGGACTCCGTTCCAGTGGACCTTAACATCAGTTCTACTTCTACTGGCAGCCCGCCACTACAACACTACCCAATCACGAACTACCAATCAGAAGATCGGAACCAGCCCAGAACCGGACCTTCTCCAGAGTTTTAATTTATTTCACAATAAATCTTTTAACCCTCTCAGTGGTTGTTGTTGTTGTTTGCGATCCGGCCTCTGGTTCATGACACTTAACTTGAATTACATAATATCCAGATTTTTTCTGCTTGCTCTTGACTAGGACAGACACTTTTCCCTCCTGCTCCTGCCTCCCTCCTGCTTTGCTCTTTGTCTTGTGATTCCTATTGGAACCTCTCACTACATCGCCTCCAAATTGTAAATTATGGAGCTGGTCATCTGCTTTCTCAGCACAATTGACAAGATTTTCTCGATGAGAAGACAGAGCGAAAGAGAGCCCTCATGCCCTGAAGGGACACTCAAAGCTGGATACACTATGGATTTCTGGGGCCAGTGGAAGATAGTGTGACTGTCTGTATTGTCCGTTGAAGACGTAGAAGACACGTAAGTAACTGGATTTATGATAATCGGATTTCTGCGTTTTGGTGTTGGCAGGTGTCTGGCATATTGACAAATTTGAAAGATGGCGGCATTGGTTCTGGCAAAAGGTTGCCTGCCTTGTATGAAGGAATGTACCGAGCGGTAAGCTGTCAGACTCAGACACTGCATGAGCTGAGCCGTAAGCTGTACGCAATTTCTGAGAATCGCAAGCCACTTGCGGCTCCTGGGACTCACTGGCAGGAAGGAATTGACCTTAGAGAAGGCTACAAGCTTGGTCCGGTGGTGTGACCTCAAAATTTGGCTGTTTGGAATACCAGTGAGTCATACCAACAGAACTATTAAGGCAGACATGGAAAATCAAGCAGAGGCTGCCCGACCCAAAATAACTGTTTTTTTTTTTTTCATTCAATCTTTATTTAGACAGGTAAATCCCACTGAGCCTCGAGGACTCATTTACAAGAGAGACCTGATTTCAACAAAGAATGATGACAATAATGGACAACAGCGACAACAATAAACAGTTATAAAAAGTCATACAGATTTTTTTTTTTTAACAAATAGGATGGCTAAAAAAAGAAAGATTTGAATTTGGCTTCCCCAATCGGCCTTGAATTGACTAGCTATATCCAACTTCTCCTGGTTGTTTATGTGAATGAGAAGCTCCGCCCCCTCACCTATTGCTCCCCTCCCGAGGACATCTGTGGATCTGTGCCAGAGTTGAGACGGCTGATAGACACTGTGCCATTTTTATCAGGACTATGGAACTTTTTGGTAGTCTCCACAGAAAACTCACTGCCCTTGATGGTCTCCTCATGCAAAAATGTATTATGATGTCATCAGTATGTTGCTGTGCCTCTTGAGGCCAGCAGCCTCAGTCACAACTGTCTCCCCCGTCTGTTTTCCTGTAAAGTGCCCTGAGACAACTTTGTTGTGATTTGGCGCTATATAAATAAACTGAATTGAATTGTTTGTTTGTTTATGTTTCTCTTGGACGGAATGTACTGAAACGTAATTTCATTGTGTTTTGGTGCAATGACAATAAAGCTGATTCTGATAGCTTCATTTAACTCAGATAGACTCATTACATCTCCAACCACTGACAGAAATACTATTTATTATTGTTAAACTGTTATTATTCAGCACATTTTAAATGTTATAGTCCAGCGCGACGCATGAGATATACACCTGTCTCGACAGGCTTGTTCAATAAATAACCATAATAAAACGTTGGTTACGTACTGTAACCCCAGATTCTATGAGTATAGGCGTAGCCCTTTAAGGCTGTCGCTTGTGGGTTTTATCCCGTCACGCAAAGCGTCGCACTGAAAATTTAGTCCACGCCCACCTGTTGTGTGAGCCCCACCCGGTCCGTATAAATTACGTTGAGAGCTGGTAATTGCTCTCAAATAGCTTTTTCTTCAGCCATTCAGGAGCCAGTGAGGCCCAGAGCATAAAGGGCCACGCCTATACTCATAGAATCTGGGGTTACAGTACATAACCAACGTTTTATTTCGTATAGGCTTCATCCTTTAAGGCTGTCGCTTGTGGGTTAAGGGCGAAGCAGGATGTGGTCTTCGCCTCATTGGGTCCATTCGAACACAATATGAAGTGCCCGCTTATACCAAAAAACATTTTATCCCACAGCCCTCCATGTGCATAAATACGTACGCGCACCATGTACATGTACCATGGGGGAAGTGGTGGCGCAGAGGTTAGAAGATGTGCCTGTGATCGGAAAGTCGCAGGTTCACCTCCCGGTACCGTCAACATCAAAATGTGGGTGGAAAAGGTGAAACACCCACACCTGCCTCCACCCTCATTTGTCCCACTCTGGGCCCCTGAGCAAGGCCCTTAACCTCCACCATCTGCTCCCTAAACAGGGCTCTCTTGAAAATGAGTTCTCATGACTCAATGAGACTACCTGGATAAATAAAGGGTAAAAAAAAAACAACAAAAAAAAACAGGCGCGCGCTGTGTAATTTACGCATTCCATGTACATGGGCGCACGGAGAGAAGAGTTCTCGGCGGGAAAAAGGGGAGAGGCTGGAAAAACAGTGAACAGTTTCAAAATAAATGAACTGATTAGTAATCAAATGAACTGATTGGTAACAGTATTCATGAACTGATTAATGACAATAGAACAAAAACCAACAGTCACAAACTTGTGACTGTTGACAAATATCTCACACTGTAATTGCATGCGGTCAGATGAGAGTTTAAAACAAAGTTCCATGAAAAACAATGAAATTCATTCTGTTAAGACACCGAGGACAGAATGTATCATGGAGCAAGCTGACACATCACGCAGATAGAAGCGAATAAATGAGCAGAGCGTCTCTATAATGCACAAACAAATGTTGAGTCTGACTCAGTGTGGCTGTGAGTGCTGCGTAACACGTCAACGCAAACACAGGGCAGAGAAGATGAAAAGATGCTTCTTCTTCTGATTTTTTTTTTTTTTTCATTTAGCCTTTATTTATCCAGGTAGTCTCATTGAGCCACGAGAACTCATTTTCAAGAGAGACCTGTTTAGGGAGCACATGGTGGGGGTTAAGGGCCTTGCTCAGGGGCCCAGGGTGGGGCGAATGAGGGTGGAGGGAGGTGTGAGTGTTTCACCTTTTCCACCCACATTTTGATGTTGACGGTACCGGGAGGTGAACCTGCGACTTTCCGATCACAAGCCCATCTTCTAACCTCTGCGCCACCACTCCCCCATTTGTGGGGGAGTGGTGGATAGGGATTTGTGGGGAGGGAGAAAACCCTCCAACGTTATCATTCTCGATTTAAATGAGCTCGTGATGTTTTAGGCATAAACGCTGGGTTAGGTCTCAGATCAGCTGAAACTGCCATCAGCTTGAAAACCTGAGGCATGACGGAGCAGCAGAGAGAGCAGATAAATCACTCACTCTCTTTGCAGATGTCAAAGCCAACAGCAGGGCTGTTTTAAATGACAAGAATTTAATCGGAAAAACTGTTCTGTCACTGAAGCCTTCGTGACAAATTCCGTTCAGTAAACTCCTCCACTCTGGTGATGGGCGCGAAGGTAGAAACGGGTGCGAAGGTGGAGACGGGTGCGAAGGTGGAGACGGGTGCGAAGGTGGAGACGGGTGCGAAGGTGGAGACGGGCGCTCTCAATTTACCAGGTCCAGCCGCAGCCTCGTTCCAGTAGGACATCACTGCTGGGAAACGAGGCCAGATGGGGTCAGGGTGGCGAGCCAGGGTGGAGCCAAACCTTCCCGCTAGATCAGGTGTGCCCAACCAGTCGCAGTCTCCCGCGAAGCGAAGCCTTGACTTGTATTCTCACAGACATAGTCTCGCGAGTTTTGGGTGCGGTGACACAGTGCTCTCACAAGACTTTAGTCTCAGTAGTGGAGTAATGTCGGTGCGCAGAAAACATGGATGGAAAACTAGCGAACAAGCAAACGAAAACTTATTATTTTCACACAGAGTGGGAGGAGGAGTATTTTTTTGTTTATTCTAATTCGAAGTCTATTTGCCTCATCTGTAATTCGAGCGTTGCCTTACCCAAAAAGTGTAACTTGGAGCGGCATTTCAAGACGATGCACAAACGGTTTGAGACAGATTTCCCTCTTAAAAGTTCTTTACGGACTCAGAAAGTGCGGGAGCTAAAAAACAAGCTTGCAGCCCAGCAATCAGTCTTCACTCGGCCCAGCACAAAAGGTAAAGCTGCTACGATAGCTTCCTACCGTGTTAGCCGCATCCTGGCTCAACATAAGAAGTCTTTCAGCGATGGACAAGTTATGAAAGAAGCGTTTATTGAGGCTGCAGATGCGCTTTTTCATGATTTTAAAAATAAAAGTGAGATCGTAGCTGCTATTAAAGACGTGCAGTTGTCCAGACAAACAGTGACACGGCGATGTGAGGGAATGGCTGTGGATGTGGATGAGCAGCTAAAAAAGGACGTGGAACAATGTGAGTGTTTCTCTCTTCAGTTTGATGAGTCGACAGACATGGTGGATGTAGCCCAGCTGTGTGTTTTTATCAGAATGGCCTTTGCAGACATGAATGCAAAAGAGGAGCTGCTCACCATCTTGCCTTTGAAGGGACATACAAGAGGAGAATATATTTTTAATGTGTTTATGGAGTTTGTTAATAAAAGCAACTTGCCCCTCTTTAAACTAATTTCTATAACAACTGATGGCGCTCCAGCAATGACTGGTCACACCAGTGGATTTGTTGCACTCTGCAAGCAGAATGATGCTTTCCCAGACATTTTGCACTATCACTGCATCATCCACCAACAGGCCCTGTGTGGGAAGATTTTAAACATGAAGGAAGTGATGGATGTTGCCATGAAAACTGTGTGCTCTATAAGGGCCAGGAGTCTGCAGAGGAGGTTGTTCCGGGCTCACTTGGAGGAGGCAGGAGCAGACCACACAGACCTGCTGCTGCACATGGACGTCAGGTGGCTAAGCAGAGGTACATTTCTGGACAGATTCAGTGAGCTGTTGCCTGAGATCAGGGATTTTCTGAAGCTGTCAGATCATGGTGAACATTCAAAACTAGAGGACACCCAGTGGCTTTTGGATTTAGCCTTCCTCACAGATCTCACCAGCCTGCTCAATGAACTGAATTTGGAGCTTCAGGGAAAGGACAAAAACATAATCCACATGATCAGTTCTGTGAGCACCTTCAAAAGCAGGCTGCAACTGCTCACAAGTCGGCTGCAACGCAGGGACCTGCGAAACATCCCACACATGGAGGCAGAGCTACAGCGCCAAGGGAAAGAAGTCCCACAACTGGACAGTGCACACTATTCTAAGCAGGTTCATAGCATCTCAGCAGAATTTGAGAGACGATTTACTGACTTTTCCTCCATCGAGCCTGTTACCAGCTACATGTGTTATCCTTTTGGAAATGTTGATGTGGATGACATTGTGTCCAAATTGGTGTCCGTGTTTCAGCTGGACAGCTCTGGTGTTGAAAATGAGGTGTTGACTCTGCAAAATGACATTGGGATCAAATCCAGAGCATCACCTGGCGTGGATGGAGAGTTCTGGAGTCTGCTGTCAGAAGAAAAGTATCCTAACATCCGAAGATGTGCTTTGAACTTAACAGCACTTTTTGGATCTACCTACCTGTGTGAGTCTGCTTTTTCACACATGAAAATCATCAAGTCCAAAAACAGATCCACAATGAATGATGATCATCTGGAGACCTGCCTGCACCTCGCAACCACCTCATACTGCCCAGCTTATGAGACCCTGGCCTCCTCCTCTCAGTGTCAGAAGTCCCACTAAGGTAGAGACACATTTATTTTATACAGCTTGCATAAAAAGTTGTCTCCTATAGACACATCACATTCAGTTTTATTTACTTTAAAGAAGTGAGGAGTAGGGATTGATGAAAAATTATGTTTGTTGATAATGAGACTGGACGAGTAGCTCGGCAAATTGCCGACTTCAAAAGTAGCTCTTGGTTCAAAAAAGGTTGGGCACCCCTGCGCTAGATCATCCGATCTGGGCGGGGGGAGGAGAGGGACGGAAAGTCCCTTCGTGTCAGCCGCCTCCTGGATTATGCCGGGCAGCTCCGAGAGGAGGGCACCGACAGCTGGAAGCGGTGTGGTTGCTGATGCAGAGAGGCCCGGGAGGGGTGAGCATCTGCTCGGCCCCTCCCGTTCCAACACTACTCTCTCCAGGATGGAATGAGCAGCGGGGCTGCTGCTGATGTCGCCTGTCCCGGAGGAACCATCCGATTCGCTCCGAGACCCGGCGTCAAAAAAATCAATGGCGTCGTCCAGCGAGCAGTCCCCCGCCACGGAGAGGCACTCCTCGATGTTAGCCTTAAACAAGGCTGCTCGCCTTTGCCTCTCCTCAGGGGGAAGGAGGTCACAGAGGCGGCAGGAGGAGGCAAGGTCGGCGTGGCAGGGACCTAGGCATCCTTTGCAGGTATCGTGCTGGTCAAAGCTCAGCATGTAGCTGTTCTTGCAGGACGGGCACAGGCAGATGGTGTTGGTGCTGGACATCGCATTGTTGGAAATCAGTGCTAGTTGCTTGCTGAAGAAAAATGAGAGAGATTACCCACTCTCAACGTAATTTATACGGACTGGGTGGGGCCCACACGTCAGGTGGGCGTGGACTAAATTTTTCGGTGCAACGCTTTGTGTGACGGGATAAAACCCACAAGCGACAGCCTTAAAGGGCGAAGCCTATACGAAATAGAACTGGATCCAACTGGTGTCTCTTCCCAACACATATGTTGGTCACAGCACCTACATTCCTTTGTAGATTAACTACGAGATTCAAAATATATTCCATCAGTCGTAGCACAGAAAGCAGTATGTTATACTCT
>NC_056519.1:23765523-23776653 GCF_014905685.2 Nematolebias whitei | reverse complement strand
TCATATCATCGGTCTGCGCGTGCATGAAATATATGCCTGTAGTGCGCATGTGCATTCTCACCTCTGCGGGAGCTGCATACATAACAGCGGGCAGCCGCCTTGAAAACCTCCACTCTGAGAGGTGGGTTGAGAAACATTTGGATTCAAAGAGGGGGGCGACTGGAGTCATGTAAATGAATAGCTGAACTGCACAGAGAAAGGTGTTGATTCACTCAAAAAAGTGTGCCATGTAAACCACCCCCAAGGGTCACAACTGCGCCTTCTTCCAGACATGAGCATTAAAGTCACCCAAGAGAATTACGTTGTCTGCTTGTTTGGACCATACATTTGCCAGATCTCTCATAGAAGCTCTCCTTCTCAGCCACTGAATTGTTTATGTGTAAATACTAATCAATGTGAGATAAGTGATGTCTTTGAGAGAGATCCGAACCCTCATTAGTCTGACATTTATAGGTTCTGAATTGACATTATACATTTTTTTGGGGATCTGGCAAAACCAACCTATTTTCTGTGCTGCCACTGTAGAAAATTATGAAACCTTTTTCTTAGTTTTTGCCAGAGTGAGTGTGTCTGACCTCACTCGATGGACAAATGTCTATATTAGCCTTTCTGAGCTTGCTACAAATCATTGCAGTTGCACGTTTTGGTTTTATACTATCATCAGTGTCATTTGTAATGCAAAGATTCCAGGCAGCAAGGATGAGAAATTATATATGTCTACTTCCATGGATTCTAGTTAGTTTCTTTCCATTGCTAACCCTGAATGTGGTAGTATTGTAAAATAACATGGGGCGTCAGTTACCTTGTACACAGTAGCATTACCCAAATCTCCTATAATATTCATCTCACAAAAAGTGAGGCTGCGCCTCCAATGTTGACACTAAACCTTGCAGAAATAGTGTCCGTTGCAAGTAATTTTTTTATTTTTGGTACTTTCTGCCTGGAATAATATTTTCTCTTGAACGCACCATGGGTATTAAATATCAGTGCAGACAAGCTGTACATTTATGAATGGCCAGTCACAACTTAGTGGTTATTAAAAAGGAAGAAAAACACTTCAAATGTTTTTTCATAGCTGTCATTCCACGTTTGTCTGTTTCCCCTTCCTGTCCTCTCAAAGACAGCTGGTTGAAGCAGATGACAGCTCGTCCTGAGCCTGGTTCTGTTCGAGGCTTCTTCCTGTTAAAAGGGAGTTTTTCCTTTCGACTGTTGCCATTGTGCTAGCTCGGGATGGGAGACTGAGACAAAGTGAACATTCATCACAATCTGCTGGCTTCCTTAGATAGATAACTTTTACTAATTAGCTTTTTATGTATGTGAATGTTTTGTACAGTGCTCTGAGATGACTTCTGTTGTGACTTGGAGCTATATAAATAAACTGAATTGAATTAAAAGAAAAATCTTCTTACACTCAGAGCAGCAGAAGTCTATTCCCCCATTACCAGCTTATAGTGTTTGGAAATCAAATATTCTCTTTGCATGAAAGAGAAAACTTTAGATGTTTAGAAGCTTTGACAGAACAAGGTTGCATTACAGTTTCGCAGAGTGTATTTTAAGAGCTAATTAATGAAGGGGAAAAAGAAGAGGAACGTAAATCAACAAATGTGTCTTGATCTTGTTTTGCTTTGATATATGTCTTTGGGCATTTTTCCTTTCTGTTTTTCTCCACCTCCATTCAGTAGCCTACTTCTCACAGCAGTGTTTTGGTCCAGTATTATCCTGAACTAGCGGAGCATACCCAGCACTTGTCATATGGTACAGTATACCTTTTTTGCTAAGTTTTTGTTTGCTGAAGAGAAAACAGAGCGAGAATCTCTAGGGAAATAGCAAACTGTCTTGTAATCCCATGTAATGTCACCAGTTCTGTTCATTCATGTGCCAGAGCTTAAACGCTTGTGAGCCGGCACCTGTCAAAACATCCTGATATAATAATGGAAACAGCCAACATGTTAACTTGCACAGAAATAATCCAATCTTAAACTGATGGAGGAAACTAACAGGCTGTCAGGAGACAGAATAGGTCTTTTGGCAGCTATATTGGTGTCCACAGGCATTTTGGTTAAGCCAAGTGATGCACAGCATGGACATTTCAAGAGCAACATCGTCTTAAGAGAATGTAGTATGGGTTATCTGCATTCAGTTACATCTCTCGTTAAATCTTTAAGCAGGTGTGGATGACAAATGTTGTTGTCACTCATCAGTCCACATAGTGACTCCTTGCAATAATCTGACTGTCAATAACCATTAAAGACTTGGTAAGAGACAATTGTTTCACTGATGTCTGCACATTATCTTTTAAACAAACACACTGTACGAAAAAAGTCTGTAAGCTCAATCATCCAGGTAAATAAGTCACAAAAAAAGGTTAAATCATGTCATCTGGACAATCGCTTTTTTTGGAGAAGCATTTTATCTTTCATCCAAAAGACTTCATCAGTCTGAGGCCTGCCACCTAGAATTGTCCTATGTCACTGATCATTGATGTGTTTCAAGCCAGCCTGCTGTGGAATTCCCACAAACTTGTTGCATGTGTAAAGTCAGTTTCTGAGAATCCCCCAGCAGGCTGGTTTGAAACATATCAATGAGGTGCTATTTATAAGACAGTTCTTGGTGGCAGGCCTCAGACTGATGAAGTCTTTCGGATGAAAGACGAAACGTTTCTCCCAAAAGAAACTGTCCAGATGACACGATTTAACAGTTTTTTGTGACCTCCCCTGTGTTTAAATTTTTTTTTTTGTTTAATGCATCACAGACAACTTGAAATGGCTCTTGACAACAAGAATCACAGTTCAACCAACAATCAGATTAGACACACGTACTTTCATACAAACAGTATACAGTACCCATGAAATGCAAACATAGTTCACTTTCCAGTTCAATGTTCATAAATGGTTCCCAGAGTTGAATGTCTTTTGATTTTCCTTTGGCAACGTAAGTTAGTTTCCAGTGTTTACATTCTGAAGGTTCCTTTATTCATTGTTTATTAAAGAAAGTCTCGGCATTTTTCCAACCTAGTACAATTGATCTCCTCGCGTTTAGAATTCCAAAGTCTAGTAACAGGGTTCTACATTTATGTGAAGTCTTCTGTGTAGATTCCAAGCACACACAATTTTACATGAAACGGAAGGTTTAAACTGGGAACTTGTTTGTTTTTGTGTTTTTAAACAAGCCTAATTTTGGTCTGTTTCATTTATGTATTCTTGCATATCACAGCTACAACACAGATGTCTGTACTCTGCTGAAAGCCAGGGATGCTGTCTTCAGGTCTAGCAACCCTCAGGCACTAGGGAGGGCAAGGAAAGAGCTAGCTGCAGGTATTAAGAGGGCCAAAGCCACATATGCATGGACGATACAGGGACATGTCTCCTCAGAGGACCCAAGGAGCATGTTGAAGGGCATTAAGTGCATCACAGACTTTAAAAGCAGAGGTGCATGATGCCCTAGGGACCTATCACTGCCTGATGCTCTTAACATCTTCTATGCCTGCTTTGAAGACCCAAATAGACCACCAGCAGAAGAAAGGAGGACCTTCAGGAGGATACATTTTCACAAATCCACTTAGCTTATTCTGATTCTGAATATAAAAACACAATGCAAACATTCATAAACTTTTACCTAAAGATCTGTAACAGTCCCCCCATAGATTTTTTTATTCTAATTTATTCTAATTTTACTCTATTCGTCATGCAATTTTTTTCAGAAAGTTTTGTGTTATTTCAAAAGACCCCCACTGCCCATTTGTTAGCAGAGACTTTCAGAATAAATAAAATGATGTCAGGACTCAGCTAATGTTTCTTATACTTTAGAACTGTCAGAATCTAAATGATTGTCTAAATGAATCCTTAATGAGTCTCAGTGATATTCTTCACCTGTTTTATCTTAAAATAATCGAACCTTCTTTTGAAATTAGACGCGAGTTTCTACATGCTTGTTCTAATCCTTTATGCCTTAGCCGTTGTGACCCTCAGTGAAATCTGGGCTGCATTCAGTAATCGTATGTCAACAGGTACATGTGGTTACCATGGAAATCACAACACTCAAAGAGTCTTTGTTTTATTTAATGGATGCAAGGAGGGACAAAATGCACGTGTGTATCCGGCATGAAGGCTGTTCAGTCTGGTTTTCATTTATCCACAGAGCGTAATTTAGAATTCTTTTTACATGAAACAAATGGTTGAGAAGAAGGTTGCTGTGCATCTTTTCTCAGGAGTATTTTTTTGCTTTCATGGACATGTCTGCAGGCTTTTATTACATATGAATTTTGCAATATTAGAGGAATGTATGAAAAAGACAGTTGCCAGAGGCTCCCTGCTAGCATCCTTGCTTGAAAACCATGAAGTCTTCAACAAATCTGTAAAACCACTATCCTTTTTTCTGTGCCTGTCAATAAATCTTTTGTCTTTCTTTGTTGAATAAAATTGAGCAGTTGCTTTTGTTTGGCATGAAAGCCTGTGCCCTGTCATTATCAGTGCAATGGCAAAGAAAGCCAATGAAAAGACGGTTGAAGACAAAACAAAAAGACAAAATAGCAGGTTGTTATAATGCCTTTGTTCATGTTCAATGGTTGTAAAAACATGCATATTTCTCTTTAGCCTGTTATTAAATTTAGCACATTTTTTCAAAGGCATAACAAAGACAATGAGTCATAGAGAAAAGAATAAAGTTTGTATTTGACAATTTTTCTAGCAAATAAAAGTATTGTGTGGTATTGCCATACATTTTTCATTGAGTTAATGCTATTTCAATTATTAGTTCAAAAAATAATAGAGATGGCGTGTGCTACAGAGTTGATTAAGAGTTGTTTAATATAAGCACTAAACAGGTAGCATTGAAAGCCAAACCAATAATTGAACATTTCAAACCTGCTCAAATCTGTCAGAAGGATATCAAAGGCTGCCATGTAATGTGGCTGTATTCTTGTGAGTTACAAGACCATAAAAAAACATGGCATCAAAAAGGTGGGAAAAAACTACAGGGAAAAATAATTTTCCAATAACATTATATATCTTCTTCTTTTGGCTTTTCCCTCTTCAGGAGTCACCACAGCGAGTCATCTCTCACCATCTCACTCTGTCCTCTGCACCCTCTGTCCTCACTCCAACTACCTCCATGTCCTCGCTAACTTAATCCACATATCATCTCATTGTTGTTCTTCCTTGTCTTTTTCCTGGCAGCTGCATTTCTAACATCCTTCTACCAATACACCCACTGTCCCTCCTATGCACATGTCCAACCATCTCAGTCTGGCCTCTATTTTTATTTTTCCTGCTTGCTCTCGACGACGGCGGACGCTTTCCCTTCCGCTCCTGCTTCCCTCCTGCTCTGCTCTTTGTCCTGTGAACCCTATCAGAGCCTCTCTTTACACATCTTCTGAATTTTAAATTATGGATCTGGTCACCTCGTCTTTCAATACAATTGATAAAATTTTCTCAACGAGAAGACAGGGTGAAGGAGAGCCCTCTTGCCCTCACGGGACACTTGCAGCTGGATACACGATGGATTCCTGGGGGCAGTAGACGATCATGTGTCTATCAGTATTGTCGGTTGAGGATGTAGAAGACACGTACATAATTGGATTTATGATAACAAGATTTCTGCTTTTTGCAGTTGGCAGTTACCTGTCATATCGACAAATGCAGAAAACATCGGCAGCTATTCTGGCAACTGTAAGGCTGCCTGGCTTGTGTGAAGGAATGTGTCATGCGGTGAGCACAGACTCAGACGCTGTGTGAGCTGAGCCATAAGCTGGACGTGATTTCTAAGAATCACAGGCCACTTGCGGCTCCTGAAACTCGCTGGCGGGAGGGAATCAACTTTGGAGAAGCTACAAGCTCAGTCCGGCGGTGTTGACCACAAATTGGCTGTTTGGAGTCACCATTGAAACGCACCAGTAGAACTATAAGGCAGACAGAAATCAAGCAGAGTCAGCCTGACCCAAAATAACAGTTGTTATCTGAAGCTGGCTCCCCCACTTGGCCTTGAATTGGCCAACTATCTCAAACTCTCCTGGACCATACGTGAACAAGAAGCTCTGCTCCACTCCCCTACCCGCTTCCTTCCCCAGGACATATGTGGACCTCTGTCAGAGCTGAGCCGGCTGATAGATACTGCACCATCTCTTTTCAGGACTATGGAACTATCTGGCAGTGTCCACGGACAAACTCACTGCCTTGGTCGGCCTCCTCCTGCATAAATGTATTGGGATGTCATCAGTATGTTACTGTTTCTGAGCTGAGGTCTTTTTTGCATCTTTTGGACTTGACAGGGAGCCAATTGCGAGAAGCTAAAACTGGAGAGATATGATCTCTCCTACTAACTCCAGTTAAGACTCTGGCAGCAGCATTTTTGATTAAATGAAGACTTTTAAAGAAGTATTTGGACACCCAGATTAGGGATGCACCGATCCACTTTTTTTTTTTACTTCTGATCCCGATACCTAAATCTTGATATCGGCCGAAACCGATCCAGTTCCAATATCATGATCATCATTGTTTTTATATGAGGCTGTAATAATCTCCTCTCAAGTACAATTTGTACAAATATATGCATGCATGTCCAAAAAGGCAACTTGAGGAAAGTTTTATTAATGTTGAATAAGTTTTAAAGTTAGAATTAAATTCTAACACAAAACATGTTTCTTTTTATTCCTAGCTTTAAAGTGGACATTAAAGTGATTAATTTAAGTGATTGTTTAAAGTTATTTTATTTTATTTTCAAAAAAAGGGGCAGCTATAAGATTTTTCTCCTTTCTGCACTCTTTTCATTCAATGTTTTCTTTTTGATGATTTTGTTGTGTTTCTTTTAAATGAATGAATAAATTAATTAACTTAAATTAAATGTTAAATGGCTTCAAACATCTGCTAAGTTTATGGCATAAACCAACAGACATGTTCCTGTTTTTAGTATTTTACGTCACTTTATAATGTAGCTGTTTTTGTTTTTGTTTTATATATATATATATATATATATATATATATATATAATTTTCAAATCATTTTTTTTTATGATTGTCTACTAATTGTACTGATAAATATCTCCTGGAGGGTAAACTATATCTTGGCTGCAAGTATCAAGCTGCGAAATTCTTCGTTTTCTACAACTGACAGCGGTTGGTCATTAATTATGATGAAGTTTAGCAACTTCTCTGTAAACATTTGAGCTCCGTGGTTTCAGCAATGTCTTCTTCTTGTTCAATCTGAAGCAGGCAGCCTGATTTCGGGCAGCCGCGTCCACTCTGCCCCTCCTCAGAGACGGGCAGAGTGGACGCGACTGGCCGGGGTTGAGTTGCCTGTTTCGGGTTGAGCAAGAGTAACGCCACGCTGAAGCCCCGGAGCTCGAATGTTCAACGTAAAACTATACAGCGGTTTAATGTGGCGCTATGGCTCTGCAGACATTGCACGTTGCTGTCTTGCTTTGTGGTGTTTCTAGTGTAAAATACTTCCACACAGCGGACATGTTTAGATGAAAAGTTGGTTAGTTGTTAGCCACAGTGCTGCTAACTCAGTCCTCACGTTGTGGCTGGCTGCAAACTATGAACTGGATTTCCTGAATGTGAGGCGGGTCTTATTACTCTGGGTTCATGAGACACACCGCCGTTCAGGAAATCCATTCCATAGTTTGAAGCCAACATGCATCATGGATCGGAAATCTCTGCAGGTTGGATCGGAAAATGGATCGGTCACATTGTCACTGATACCCGATCCAGAAGTTTTTCAGATATCGGTACCGATACCGATATTGATATTGGATTGGTGCATCTCTAACCCAGATAACAAACCATTGCAATAGTCCAGTCTAGACGTGACAAATGCCTGAACCAGTTTTTCTGCATCATTTTTAAATAAGATGTTTCTAATTCTAGCAATATTACGCAGGTGGAAGAAGGCGGTTCTAGTAACATTTTACTGATGGGGGATAAAAGACATGTCCTGATCAAACGTAACACCAATGTTTTTAACATTAGAGCTGGAGGCCAGATTAATGCCTTCTAAGGAGGACGAAAAACTGATTTTTTTCTTCACTAAGATGCTCAGGTCCAAAAATTAAAACCTTAGTCTTATCTGTGTTCAAAAGCAGAAAAATTAGGGTCATCCACATTTTTTATGTCTTTAAGACATGTTTGCAGTCTAAGTAGCTGATTGGATTCATTGGGTTTCATGGACAAATATATAATTGTGTGTCATCAGCATAACAATGAAAATATATCCCATGCTGTTTAATAACATTACCTAACAGAAGCCTTTATAAGGAAAAGAATATTGGTCCAAGCGCTGAACCTTGAGGAACTCCATGACTAACTTTGGTGAATGATGAAGATTCATTATTTACATCTAAAAATTGGAATCTATCAGAAAAATATGATTTAAACCCTTTTAAAGTCGTTCCTCTTATTCCAATATCATATTCAAGCCTCTGTAGTAGAATATTGTGATCATTTGTATCAAATGCAGCACTGAGGTCTAACAGGACCAGTATAGACACAAGTCCAATGTCAGAGGCCATGAGAATATCATTAACATTCACCAGTTTAGATTCAGTGCTGTGGTGAGCTCTAAAAATCTGACTGAAACTCTTCAAAACAGATTATTTCTTTGAAGATGATCATATAACTGACCAGCAACAATTTTCTCTAGAATTTATGATATGAAAGTAAGATTATATATAGGTCTATAATTGGCTAAGATTCATGAGTCAAGGTTATGTTTCTTAAATAAAGATTTAATTACAGCAATCTTAAAGCTCTGTGGTACGTAACCATTTATTAGAGACAAATTAAGTAGATCTAAGACGTGGTTATTAATTAAAAGACATACCTTTTTTAATAGCCTGGCTGGGATGGGATCTGGCAGAACTGTTGATGGTTTGGATGAAGCTATTATTTTTGACATTTCAGAGAGCTCCACTGGACAAAAACAGTCCAAACATAAATCAGGTTCTAATGACATTTTTAAAGTTGTCTCATCAAACACAGAACCAGAGGCGATACTAGGAATGTTGGTTTGAATTTTTCCCCCTAATTGAAACATTGATTTAAACAAATATATAAGCTATGTGTAACTTATGCAATACTGGCTGTCACTGGTGTACCACTTGCGTCATAATAAAGTACATCAAAGTGCTGGTTACTTATTCAAAACTTACACAATTATATTCCTATTTCTTGCACACGTTGGCATACATTGATGCTATACATCACTGTGTGACAGCCTTTTTAGTGAAAACTGAATAAAATCTTTGTTTTCAGATGAACCATAATATGCAGTTTATGTCCCAGTGTGTTGAGCATCGTTAAATGTCACATTGGAGAATGTGGGCGATGGTTGACTGTTAATGGTATTTGCATAATAACTTCAAACACATTTAGAAGGCTTTATTAACGAGAGAAACAAAGCAACAACAAAGCAAAGCTTACTTTGTGTGTGTGTTGTTTATACACACACACACACACACACACATACCTTTGCTTTGTTATCGGTTTGTTTACATATATATATATATCTTCATAATATGTTTGATATATATATATATATATACTGTAATGTCACGTTCTTCGCTGAAACAGTGACGGTTTATCAAACTTTTTTTTGTTGCTCACTGCAGAAAGAAAAAAGGCTAGTGTCTGTGCATGTGTTTCTGTTTGTCAGAAGAAAATTACTAACTCACCTTTATTTAAGATGCAGTCAAAAA
The DNA here is from genome assembly GCF_014905685.2 of Nematolebias whitei. Classification (NCBI taxonomy): domain Eukaryota; kingdom Metazoa; phylum Chordata; class Actinopteri; order Cyprinodontiformes; family Rivulidae; genus Nematolebias; species Nematolebias whitei. Next base: position 23,766,966 of record NC_056519.1, on the reverse strand, counting down.
CAATGAGTCAGACAGAAAATGACACACTGACTGACTTTCATGAAAATTCTCAAATCAAAGACAATATGGTTCTTTTACATGTGGCTTGCTCATGTTTGATCCTACACACAAAAATGACTTGTCTGGATTGGAAAGGGAGATATTCCTTAATCAATAAAAAGATCATTATTCTTTTTCTGTGCTGTGAATGCCGAATGTCTTGAGAAGAACATAACTGATGGATAGTTTTAACAACTTTGTTGATTGTGTGTTTTTGATGGGTTTTTTCTGCTTTCGTGGTGGAATTGTGTAATTTGTTTTTGGATAAACTTGGCCTACCATACTCCATCCTAAACACGGGTTCTTTCTGATGAATAAATGTAGAGAAGGAAATTATTTTGCACAATAAAAATCTCGAAGGGAAGAGCACATTTTTACAAATGAGGGTGAAGACGAATGAATTCTGCACAGGATAGAGGAGAAAATACTGCAGAAAACAAATAAATAACTGTGAAAGTATTTTTTTAGTTGACTTTTGGCAAATGCCAGTGTTTAGGTGGAGCATTGCTATGCACAGAGGGCTCATCTTTTTAATTAACTGAAGCTGCCTTGAAACACGGCAGGCATTCAAACCCAGGACAGACCACATCCCCTAAGCTTCTCCCCCATCAGCAGGGCAAGACTGATGCAATCCATGCAATTTTATGATCGGCCAAAGGCAATTACTGGACCTGTCAGTGTTTGGACGTCTTTTGTCTGTGATGCATGTCCTTTGCAGACTCAGCTCCCAATAGGTTGTTTGTCTCTGCAACACACAAACACACCCACCAGTTTAAGTTCATGTTAGCTAGGTAGAGAAATGCACTTTATGGAGGCTTGTTATTTTATATGTGAATGCACACATCGTTCTGATCTTAAATCACCGTGTGTTGGTTGTGATGATGGAACAGTTGATTTTGTGAGCCATCGAGATGTACTGTACCTAGAGACAGGACTGGAAGCCAGAAGTTGAAGCCACAAAGTGTGAGCAGCCATAACGGCTCACTGCGGTACAACATTAAGTCCCACCCCTCCGTATAAATAAATGGGACAATTTTCTGACTAAACATCAAACACACCTGATCATTTTTCTCAGTTGTTGGATCTTGTTGATTCACACAATTCTCGTCTTGTTGCTGTAGGTAGAAACAAGCATATGTTTAGTTTCAGTTAGTTATTTGAAAATTAAATTACAGCGTCATGTTACTCTGTGACTGACTGTGTCCCAGATTGTTATAGGGTGTGGCAAGATGACGTGTACTGTATGTGCAGGGCATGCTGTCCCTCACAGATTTGTTTGTACCATAATTTCTGGACTATAAATCACTACTTTTTTCACAGGCTTTGAACCCCCTGGCTAATATAATGCTGCTGCGACGTTATGTCTGTTTGGTTTGTTTTTTTTTCTTGTTTTTTATGTTTGTT
>NC_056519.1:23757097-23765423 GCF_014905685.2 Nematolebias whitei | reverse complement strand
GGGGGGCTGACTAATGAGCTTCATGCAGCCAAAACATTTAACGTTGTCACACCTGGGCGCTCACAAAGTTGCCCAATACACGGAGAAGGGGTTCTCTGCAGACCAAAAGTGGGCGTTTCTAGAGGACAAACACCGATTGGCTAGCTGTATTTTCTAGCTCTTTAAGTAAGTTACGTCAGCTTTTTTTTAAACTGAAGTATATCTGCTGTCAAACGCAAGAAGATTCTCTTTTGTTCTTGGGTTGCATCTGAAGTGAAACCTGCTCCTATTTGTCAAAAAGTCTGGTCTCAATTAAAGATCATGAGCCCTATGACGAGATAGTGGCCCAAAACAAACGCTAAAAACAAAATGTGCTCTTTAGAAGTTCTTCTATGAGATGTGATCTATGAAAGGAGTTGAAACATGGAGTAGGACTGACCCTTAAAATGTGAGACAGCTGAAGTTAACCAGTAAACAGAAACACCTGCTCCAGTTGTAGAAATCTAACAGAAACTGACAATCACTCATCTGCAGTGACTGATTTAAAAGTTGAACAAGAAAACGTGAAGTTAAAGGAAACATACTTTGTCACAAATCCACTTTAAGCATCATTATTATTTTATGAATTGATTTAAACTATTTTCACATTATTCAACAACCATAACAGATTTTGTTTTTTAATGTAATGACTAGGTATTAAAAGAACAAAAAACATTCAGCCCTCCCCACTACCCATTTGTGTTGCTCTTATTTTGAAATGTAACCGGAAGTTCTGTGTTAAGGGAGGCGCAAAGTGAAGTTATGAAGACGCCGCTAATGTCGAACCAGTTAACACCATAAACATAATATGTCTGTGGTTAACACAATCTGCCATAACACCTTGTTTTTAGACACAATATATTTGTGGTTAACACAAACGTCTTGTTTTTTTTGTCAAGCCTTGTGTTTTTTTTGGTCCAATCAGATGTGGCCCTCCAGATAGGTCTTTTTTCTTATCGTCCAATCAGATGTGGCCCTCCAGATATGGCTTTTTTCTTGTCGTCCAATCAGATGTGGCCCTCCAGATACACCTTCCATATTTGTCTGCAGCATACCTACTTGAATACACATCTGTCTTGGGTGGGTGAGTCCTTGTGGCTCATTGAGACACCTGTCACAGTGTACCAATGAAATTTGGTTTCATTGGGCCATTGGGGAGGGGGGGTAGATTTTGTTTACCTGCTCCCCGTTTGCTCCTCCCCTCCCCATTGTGCCCTGAGGGAGGGGGTGGGTAAACTTTAAGTATTTGCAGCCACTCGAAATGTGTGAATCGTGCATTTAAAGCGACACTGAGCGCAGTGGGAGGCTGGATGACTGACCTTTATCAAAACTGAGCACATGCGCAGAGCAACGTTTGCTCATGTCTGCCAGTGGATCATGACAACAGAGCAGGGTAAAATAAATCCATCATCACCAACGGGTTTGGAAAGGCTGCTGCGTGATGACGAGGACAGCACAAGCTCAAGGGCACAGTGCGCAAGAGGAAGATGAAGATAGCGATAAATAACTTCCTGATAGGCTACTGTTTTTTTTTTTTAAATCAGTCATGCTACAGGCACTGTTCAGGAAAAAAAACCATTTTCTATTCCTGTATGATACCAGTAATTTAATTTAATTTAATTTAAAGTTTAAAAAATGTTTCTGTGTACATATCTCATGTCACAACGTGGACACCCACGACTTAAAGACAAGCGCGGCCTATATATATGTACAATTATTATTTTTTTATTCAGTGGGCACAGCTTATGCAGTGCATAGGTGTGCTCAGTCTGGAAATCATGGTACTTCTGTTAGGTTATTAAAACTCTTTGATAACATTATGTTCTGTTACAACAATAAAGTCTTAAAGCAAAGTCTTAGGGTGCATTCACACCAGCCCTGTTTAGTCCGCTTTAATCAAACTCTAGTCCATTTGCTTAGAAAGTCTGGTTCATTTGGGGAGGTGTGAATGTGCAATCGAACTATGATGTGGACCAAAAATGCAAACTCTCTCTGAGCCTCTCTCTACATATCTTCTGAACCATAATTATGGACTTGATTTGATCAGTTGGTCCTGCAACACAATTGATAACATTTTTTCAAAAAGAAGACAGGCTTTATACGAGCCGACCCCCTGACCCCCCCACCGGTGTGTCCCCCCCCCACTTTACGAATGCTTCTGACACCAACGGCCACCACGTTGTTCAAGCCAAGAGCCATTGTCAGCACTGGGGGCTAAGCACCCTTAAAGGTCAGAGTCTAGAATCGCCCCTGATCACGTTTTGATACTTTTTTGGTTTGTGTGTGTGTTGTATTTTAGTGCTGGTTTAAGCTGCTGTCTGTGTCAAGGGAATGTGTATTGTTTGCACTAACCATGCTCCATAATTTTCACTGCTCTATACAATCTGTGATTTTGAATGATATTAAAATGTTCCGTGTAATAATCAGTCTTGGTGTGACCGGTCAGCAAAGAGATAATTTTTATTATCCTCAAGATTTGATTGATATGATACAGTGACGTGTCTGTGTGTGCAGCTAGGACTGCTGATAACAGCTCAGCAGAGTGAGGGGTGGTGGCTGAAGACTGGGGCCAGGGTGGTTCTACAAAACAAACTTTCTCAGTTCAGGAAGTCAGAACGGGTCAGAGCCTCAGACAGGTGAAAGCATTGATAAGTGTGAACTTGTAAATACATTGACCTTCTGTGACTGCTGGCTGTTCTCCAAAGCTTTGTAATCATCCTGATGAAGTCTACACCTGGTTGTTTAGGGAATCCCTTTTTTTCCGCCACATCTGTCTTGCCCAGGTCGTCATATAAATGAAGTTTCCAGTCTCAATAATTACAGTTATTTTTACAAAAATATGAAACATTTATCAAGTATTTTTTTTCATTCATCCATCCATGCATCCATCCATTCATCCATCCATTCATCCATCCAGGCATGCATCCATGCATCTATGCATATATCCATACATTAAACACATCAGGACTGACAAATCGCCACCAAACCTTACTGTGTCAGGCAAAGTCTGACAGTTCACCACAAGGTGACCGCTGCTCTGAATCTCACAGTTGTTCTACCTGCTAAACTTCTCTTGGATGTTGCCATGGAAACTATTTGATAAGCCAAAAGCAACGGGGGCTGCTGTTGTAACACACACACACATACGCAGTCCCTGGAGGGAAGAACCAGGATCAAATGTGTGACCTTCTGAGCTGAATCTATTTTGCAGGCTGAAAAGATGGACAGAGGAGGGGGAGGAGAATGGGAGGTGCATATTCTCCTTTTCCTTTTTCTGTCTTTTTAGCACAATCCAAGTTGTGAAGACACTCGGAAACAGAGAGGGCAGCGAGTCTGCCAAGCCCTTCCACTGTCTAAAATCAGCACGTTTATTTTCCTCTGGGGAAGTAGAACGAAGACAATGTGACGATGTGATAATGAAGAGGGAAAAGTGAAAATAGCCTGTTACAGTCATGGGGAAAAAGAGACCGCTTGCAAAAAGACAAAGTTAGACTTATTCATATCTGAATACAGCTTCATTATTGTTTGGCCTGCTGCACAGTTTTCTTCTATTTGATCGCATGTTTCTCATACTAAGTATGAACCGATACACATCTGATAAGTTTATAAGAAAATCAAAGCCATTTGCTATCACTAGAATGTTTGTTGGGGATCAGTCTCAGCTACTACCACACCAGACTTCAGCTCCACATCTGTAAAGTTGACTGAGTTATAGTCATATAGTCATAGTGTTAGCTGTGGCAGCCATAATAAAAATGATTGAGGTAGTCAGCTGTAGATGTACAATACGTCCATTGATTACTTTCTCAGAGTTTCATTAAAGTCTACCCAGTGGTTTATGAAATGTTTTGCTAACAGAGAGTGTTGACACCATCAGTTAATACCAAGTTTTAAACAAAAAGTACTGAAGTGCTTAGAATATGTGTTGGGATGATGCTCAGCTACAATGACACATTTTAAATAACCAATTTACTGCACAGCCAGCTCGGAGTTTCTTAAAGGCTGTGGCGGCCTTTTTGAATTGGGTTGATTCAAAAAGTTAATTAGTTGTTAAAGTACATCCAAATAATATTTTCTAAGAGTTTCGTTACGATCTGCCCTTAGGTTCACTGATATTTTGCTAACAGACAGACCCTGTTGACTCCATTAGTTAATGGCAACCTTTTCAAAACAGACCTTGCGTAATCAGTTAGTGTTTTCAGTATGTGATAAGAATAATTCAAACTACCACACCAAGTTTCAGCTCAATGTTTGTCAAATCGGCTGTTACAGCCGTTACTGTATTTCATGAGGCTGCTTGGCTGTGCAGCCATCTTGAGCGTGGTGGACCCCAAAAGGGAATCAAATCAAATACAAATCGAAAGTGACTTGTATGTGTACATGCAGTGTTTGCTTTCTGAATGTTTCTTTAAAATCCACTGAGTGATTTGTAGGATATTTTACTAACACACACACACACACAAACAAAAACATTATTGGTGATAATAAAAGTATAAAAACAAAAAGCTTATCTTTGCAACATATATGACTCAAAATTCTTAAATACTTATGTAAAGATCTAAAACGCTTTAACTGCACGCAGCATAATTATCCTTTTTGACTTCTTATCGTTCTCTTTGCACACAGTCCAAACACCTCAGCTCGCTCGCAGCTCCTGGCAGCTCTGCTGCTCTCGGAGCTGTCTGTGTGATTTGCCTGTTTCCTTGTTCATTACGCAGCCCTGAAACCAGACAAATCCCCCTCAGCAGGGCTGAAGCCTCGCTGCTGTAACCCCCTCTCGTACGTGCGCTGCTCTTTATGAACTAGACAACAGCTAAATGTGAGGATGTCACGTCTCAAAGAGTACCCAGGCGTTTTTGTGCCAAAAATTTCTGATCAGGTTAAGCCTGAAAGATTCTGTGTTAACATGGTGCACGGCTGAACAGCTGTAGGCAAAATACTAGAAGACAGTGGTGGGTCGTCAGAGCCAGCAAGTGCTTCTCTGCTGGCCCTGCATGATCAGAATCACTAATTTACATTTTTTTATATGTTTTGCAGGAATTCATATGTATTAAAGTATTCCAAAATGCCTGTTTTCTTCATTTCACAGCTTTTCTCCTGGTTGCACAGCTTCCAGCACCAAAGAGCTTTTAATAACAAAAGTGCTATGTGTTGTCATCATTGTACATTTCATACAATGGCGAAATTAGTTCTCTACATTTAGCCCATCGCACCTGGGATACACCCAAGTGGGGCAGTGGACAGCTATGTAAGCACCCTGTGAAAAATTAGGGATTAGGTGTCTTGCTCAGAGACACCACAACATGTGGGAATGGCTGGGGATCAAACCTGGGACTTTCAGGTCCTGAGTCAGCTGCCCTACCTCTACCCCATCTCGGCCCCTCCTTTTATCCAATAATATTTTGACCATCATTTGTTGCTAGGATCAAATAAATCTATCTCAAGGCCCTCAGAATCAACAGTGCAGGCATGTGCAGGTTAAAACAAATGGTAATTAAACTGTTGCTTTGACCAATCAGCTGTTGAGTTGGTGACGTCAGGGCCTTCTCGCAGGCATTAGACAATGTCAGCATTTTCCTGCCTGACAAGATTGGGGTTTTTTTTAGGATTTGTGCACGATACTGAACACCAGGAATGATTAAAATGATTTTTTGATAAATCGCTGCTGGTGGGGGTCTAGTTCCAGGCACGGGTCCAATCTTCACAGTCGAGGTTGAGAGGTAATTCTTTAGATGGTTCAGCAGGATGACATCAAGATCTGTGAACAGGCAGCAGCAGAAAGTGATCAAGCAGAGTCCAGTTTTAGGGATAATCCAAGAGCGAGACCCGCTGAAGCAGGCTTGGGTTGAGAACCGTTGGGCAGAGATCTGAATCCAAATCCAAAACGTGATCCAAAGAGCATAGTCGTGATAATCATAAGCAAAGTCATTACCGTGGTCAGAAGAAACCAGAAGACAGGTGTGGAGTCAAACCAGAAGAGACAAGCAGAGCTATGGCATGGACACTGGACATCTACAAACACAAGGTCTTCGGTAATCTGGCACTGAAAGACTGTGAACATGGAGCTTAAGTAGTGAGCTGAACAGGTGCATGGAATCAGGGTTGATTGCTGTGGAGGGTCGGAATGGGCGTGGTGAAGAGTGGCTGCAGCAGAGCATGAATGTGAGAGTAGCACTTGCTGCAGCTTCCAAGATGGCCGCCAATCACCCCCAGCTGACGGCCATCTCCCTGATGAGCTCCTGCTCCTATTTAAGCCTGCAGACAAGTCTACTCGACGCTGGAGCATTGAGTTCCCTCGGTACTTAATGTTTCTAGCCACTTAGTGTTTCATGGAATACAAGTCTTACCTTGTGATCTTGTTTTCGCAGTTCTTCGTCGCCTCCTGAGTCCAGTCCTGTTTCTACGGGTTCAGCTCTCAGTTCTCTCGTGCCTTGCCCAAGCTCTGATCTCTCGTGCCAATCCACTCAGTCTCTGGGAGTATTCGTCCTATTCTGAAGCTGCTGCACAGTGCCTCCATCTCACCATCTCCTCTGGAAACTCTGGGTATCTCTTGGATCAACTCCTACAAGAACCACCAACTGTAAGATAAGAAAGCTACTTGCAAGTTTATATCAAACAACTTACCTGCCCCAGCTGAACTTGTCCTCTGTTTCCAGGAGTTCCAGTCCTGATGCCTGTGCAGCCAGTTTATCACTGTAAATAAATAAACACTGTTATTTTTTACTCTGAGTCTCGTGTCGTTCCGGGTCTCGTTCGATTGGGTCACTCCTGAGTTATCACAGAAATGCTCCAGCCATCTAAGACCCAGAACGAGGCCAGGAACGAGCCGGCCTCGCCACCCTCCCAAGAGGAACGCCTCGTTGGGGTGGAGAAGATGTTGGAATGCATGTTTAAACAGAACCAAGAGACTAAGTCTAACCTTCAGGAGCTTGGAAATATGGTGTTCGCCATTAAACAGACTCTTTTTCCTCCTCCTGTAGCTCCAGTCGCACCTCCAGAGCCAGTTCCTGCCTGCACGTGCTTGACAGGCCACACTGCGGGAGACATCCTCGTCAAACCATCCGAACTTTTTTCGGGAAACCCTGACCAGTGCGGTTGTTTTCTTCTTCAGTGTGAGCTTGCCTTCAACGGAGCCCCAGGACGTTACAACACTGACAACGCAAATATCACATTCTTCATCAGTCAGCTTAAGGGTAACGCCTTACAATGGGCAACATCTTTTTTGAAACAACATGAGTTAAGATCTGTTTCGTTTAATTTATTACTCACAGAGTTCCGTAAAATATTTGATAGGCCATTGCAGGGACCCAACGCAGAAAAACGCCTGTTGGGTTACGTCAGGGCCGACGACCCGTCTCCGAACACGCCCTCGAGTTCCGCGTTATCGTAGCACAAACTGGTTGGAATGAAAGGGCGCTCCAGGGCACATTCTTAAATTCCCTTTCCGACCACATAAAGGACCAGATAGCTGCACGTGATGAACCTTCCGACTTCGACGCTCTTGTTAACCTCGCAATTTCCATAGACGAACGTTTTCGGGAGCGTTGCCGTGAGCGACGCTTCGACTCCCGGCAATTCTTCACTTCCGGGTTAGGTCCGTCACCAAATAGCTTCCCCGTTGAAAACTACAAATCCCAGAGTCATTTCGCGACTACGTCATCACCACAGCCTGCGTTACCTGTGTAGTGAACTTAACCTGATGTCAAGACTAAGCCTAAGGTCAAAACCCTTGACCTTAAGAACCTTGTGGGACAGGAACTGTCATTTCATTGATTTGAATCTAGAAATACAGGTTCACCCATCCTGAGACTTTCTTTCTTGAAAATTCAAGTGGAAGAACACTCTCTTTTCTATTATCATTACTATTTTACAAATGTTGATAATCAAAGTGTCTTAGTTCAAACCATTTTAGATGTTGCAGTGAACTAATCGATTTTATTAACTGAAACAGTGTAATGATTTTTAATGCTTATGCAAAGGTAGAATTCATGTTAAAGCTGTTACAGAGTAATTATGCATTTTCTGATTTCTGTCTTTGAATGAGCAAGTGTGCGTTTTCCGAGGTCAGGAGTCGAAGCAGACATGTGTTGGAACAACTGCCTTGTTTTTACATCCTCTCAGACGTCAACAGGGGGGTTTTGGCACCTGTTTCTAAAACTCGCCAAAACAAAACTCTCTCTGTCTGTGAGAACAGTTTAAACTGTTCAATAACATTCTTGCTGTCTTCTGACTTTTAGTAACCCTCTTACATCACAAAACACACCCCTGTCTGGTTGTTTTGGACCAATCAGGGACGATCAAATGAACC
>NC_056519.1:23710109-23737097 GCF_014905685.2 Nematolebias whitei | reverse complement strand
TGATGTTCAATGTTTTATGTTATGAGTGCTTAGTGTATATTTAGTTGATGTTTTTCTTAGTTCATATCTTAGATGTTATTACTGTTTTTCTTATACATTTTATTGTTGGATGTAACTGGGACCTTGTGTACATAATTTCGCTCCACCACATGTACCACATGAGGTGCGAATGACAATAAAGAAACTCTGACTCTGACTCTGATAAGAAAAACACAAACACAAGTGCATTTACTGACCTAAAATGACGCTCGTATACAAAGGAAGACAAAAAACTAAACAATTTCCCACTTTTAGGATGTGAGGAAAAGTTAAGTCCTAACTAAAAAGGAACATTAGGCCACGCAAAGTTGATAAAAGAAAAATGTGAGCATAACAAAGGAGCATAAACCAATATATTGGTAACACTTGGAGTGAAGCTTAACTCAAAGTTTATACATATCAAAAGTTTTTAGCTGGTTGAAATCACACAGTGGCTGGCCGTGCATTTTACACCTAGACATCCAATAGTGCCCTGCCTGAATTTGTACTCCTCTTTATGCCACGCTTGCCATGGCTAAAGACACCATCAATAATACATATAAATGTGGTATGATAGAATGCAGCATCAACCAGGTATTTCATGTAGCGAGAATGAATAACATTACTAAAGCAAGAAACCCAATTGACACAGTTTAACAAGTTTCAAAAGCATCGATATTAACGTAATAAAATGACAAAATAAAAATATAAATAAAATGCATTTTATTTTGTACACAAACTCCTTCCTCCTGTTTTCCCTCAATAGTTCAGTTCGTCTGTCCTACAGGTCATCATGGTGTTTCATTTTCAACAACAAGTCCTTTACTATCGTCATAAAAGCTAACGCTGAAAGTCCAGTCTGCTCTGTCATGGTTCTGGCATACGTCGCAAATTCGCTTTAGGATTGAGAATGTCCACTCGGCATTTAGCTTGTGCAGGTTGCTACAGAGATGCACAGTCCTAGCTCTGGCCTGTACGCATTCTGACCGTCCAATCAAACATTGCGAAAATGCTGCCGTTGTCTAATACCTGCTAGAAGGCCCTGATGTTGCTAACTCAACATCTGGTCAAAGCAACAGTTTCATTGCCGTTTGTTTTAGCCTACAGGCGCCTGCGCTGTTGATTCTGAAGGCCTCAAGGAAGATTTCTTTGACCCTAGCAACGCATGATTTAGTACGCACGACTGCGATCTGCACTCCCTGATAAACTGGACATCTCGTCATTTTCAAAGAGATTCTCGGCTGTGGCCGAGTGGCTATGCGAGAGTTGAGGGTTCAATTCCACCAGCAGTCACATGCTGAAGTGTCCCTGGGCAAGACACTGAACCTCTGATGGTTGCCTCTGATGTGAGTCCTATCATTGTATGACTGTGATAAAGCTCTGATTAATCTTTGTAGAGATCTAGTAAAGTGCTGCATGAATGGATAAATGAGGGAACAGATTGTGTTGTACAGAGATTTGAGTATCTTGATCAGATAGAAAGGTGCTATATAAGTATAGTCCATTTACCACGGACTTCCTTTGGTTGCTTCTCAACCAAAAGGCCTAATATTAGTCATTTTATCACATAGCAAACATGTGATAGTTTGAATATTACATTAACTTTCAGTCCCTGGTCAACCACAAAACAGAGATTTTCACCAATTAGACCATGGCTTTAGGAGAAAGAAACTCACCTGTACTGCTACTGGCTGTAGCTACAATTTATTGTTTTCTTATGAACAATTCTGATGATGTAATGTTTAGGAGGCAGACACTTTCCTCACTCACTTCTCCCTCTGTTCCATAGCATTTGACAGCTTCTGTCAGTTTGCTTGATTTCACACATCAGTCATTTTACGATGTGCTGGAACTGCTCTGAGCTGGGAGAGGTCACTCATTCTCTGCCATAAAAGGGACAAATCACTCGGAACTGGATAAACGTTATATCCATGTGAAAAATGATTACCTATAGCCAACAACAAAGATGAGCCTGGTGGTGATTCATTTGGATTATTGCAATGAGTACTGGACACCCAGATAAACAATTGCGCCAGTCCAGTTTAAGCGTGATAAATGCATGGACCAGTTTTTCTGCATCATTTTATTATTATACATGTCAGAAGTATTAAATGCATTAAAGCATGCATTGATGCAATTCTGTTTTGTTTTGAACATCTACTGCTTATATCGATCTAGAACAGAGAACCTGATGCTGATCTGATCTCTTAAAACAGCAGAAACTGGCACGATCAAAGTGAGCAGCAGCCCTGGCTACATTTAGCTTGATGACATTTTGATTCTCCTGTAGAGGAAAGCTCAGAAAAGCCAGCAGCATAACTACTTAACAGTTGTTGACAGATTGGAGGTCATTTTATTACAGCCTAAAGGAGTGGGACGTGGCTATTTGGACCCTGGATTAAAATTCTGTGCTGCTCCAAGTGCTCACTGACATGATTATTCCACATAAAGAGAAAATGGCCTCATAAACTAGCTTTATTTCAGGGTTCATAAAACCGCCGGCCTGTGGGACTGTTTCTGATGAGTAGTGCAGTTGACATAAGAAGCAGCCAGGTGCACCTTGAACTGTCTCAGGTGTCTGTAAAACAGCCCCAGGCTGCAAAGAGATGCACTTAGCACAACTGAACCTGCAGGCTGCATCAATCCCCATCTCCATTACCTGCTGTCACTGGCTTTTTGTTGTCGTTTACTTGGCTCAAATTGATATTAGTAATGGATACAGTAGTAATCTGAGAAACAAGTACAGGCATAGGCCTTAAAACTATGCATTTATTCCAAACAACAACCAAAGTCGAGTCAAGTCAACTTACTTTTCAACTTTATAGAGCACATTTAAAACAGAACCTGTTATCAAAGTGCTTAACAACAATAACAATCAATGGGAGTAAAATTAAAGAGAAAAAAATACAATACACTAACGATAATAACTGAAGAATTAATAAAAAGCATTTAAAACATAGGATCACAGAACAAAAAACACTCACTCAATTTACACTGTATGAAATGCCTGTGAGAACAGATGTGTTTTTAGCAGGGATTTGAAGTGAGGAAGGGAGGTGGCCTGCCTGATGTTGGGGGGCAGGTTGTTCCAGAGTTTGGGGCCCATGACTGAAAAAGCCCGATCTCCTCTGAGCTTCAGTCTTGTTTTTGGAACAGTCAAAAGCAGCTGATCGGATGATCTCAGGGCCCGAGAGGGAACGTAAGGTTCCAGTAGCTCAAAGAGGTAAAGGAGTGCGAGGCCATTTAAGCATTTGAAGGTCAACAGAAGAATTTTAAAGACTATCCTCATATGAACAGGGAGCCAGTGAAGGGAGGACAGAACTGGAGTAATATGTTCAGACCTACGAGTTCCGGTTAAAAGCTGAGCAGCAGCATTCTGGACGAGCTGAAGACGTGAGATGGAGGCCTGGCTAACCCCAGCATAGAGTGCATTGCAATAGTCCAATTGGGTCGTGACAAAGGCGTGGACTAGTTTCTCAAGGTCGGGTCTGGACAACATTGGCTTGAGCTTAGCTACCTGTCTGAGTTGGAAGAAGCTTTTCTGCAGAACAGAGTTGATTTGTTTGTCAAACTTGAAATCAGAGTCTAAAACCATCGCGAGATTTTTACCAGACTGCTTCAGATATGGCTGAAGAGAGTCCTGGTCAACAGGATCAGAGGCGGCAGTTGAGCTATGGCTAAAAACGATGACTTCAGTCTTCTCATTGTTAAAACTTAAGAAATTTGAAGCCATCCAGGCCTTAATGTCGTCCAGACATTTTAACAGAGGGTGAATGGAGCAAACACTTGGTGATTTCACAGGCAGGTAGATCTGGCAGTCATCAGCATAGCAATGGAATGAAAGACCATGTTTCCTCAGGATGGACCCCAGTGGGAGCAAATAAAGTGAGAACAGAAGGGGTCCAAGAATCGAACCCTGTGGGACCCCACAAGAAAGAGGTAATGAAGCACATACATTATTACCAACCTTGACACAGAAACTCCTACCACTCAGGTATGAGCGGAACCATTCTAATGCAGCACCTGTGATCCCAACCCACTGTTCCAGCCGTGATATAAGGATACTGTGGTCAACAGTATCAAAAGCAGCAGTAAGGTCCAGGAGCACAAGTACCACAAATTGACCAGAATCATTTGATATCATAATGTCGTTACAAACCCTCACTAATGCTGTTTCAGTGCTGTGGAGTTGCTTAAAACCAGACTGAAATATCTCGAAATTTCTGTTCTCATTCAAAAACTTGTTTAATTGAATGAAAACTATTTTCTCCAGGATTTTGGACAGGAAGGGAAGTTTTGAGATTGGTCTGAAATTTGAGCAAGTCGAAGGGTCAAGTCCAGGTTTCTTAATTAACGGATGAACTACTGCATGTTTGAAAACATCGGAAACCACACTTGTCACAATACTACTATTACTAACAAAGCAGCACAGCATTCTGTAGTTTTTTTTGTCCTTTGTTTATTTGATATTTATGATGTTTTAAAATGCAAAGAAATATACAAGTTTTTAATCACAGAAGAAGTTTTTAGAAAATAAATTGTGAATTATATTGCGGCACGGTGGCACAGTTGGTAGAGCTGTTTCCTCTCATTCAAATCCCGGTCTGAGGACCTTTCTGGGTGGAGTTTACATGTTCTCTCCGTGCATGCGTGGGTTTACTCCAGTTTCCTCCAACAGACCAAAAACATTCATGTTATACTGATTGGTAACTCCAAATTGTCTCTAGGTGAGTGAGAGCGTGAATGGTTGTTTGTCTCATTTGTCTCTATGTCTCCCTGTGATACACTGGAGACATGTCCAGGGTGTCCCCCAGACCTCGCACAGTGATAGCTGGATATGGGCACCAGTGACCCCCGTCACCCGAAAAGGAAGAAGCAGGCGAAGATAATGGATGATATTCCTCTTATTTGGACATTTTATTCCACATACATTATTTATTTTCACTTTACTAAGTAATTGCCTCATAATTCAGCGAGTGTTTTGATAACTAAATGTTGGCTTTAGGTACCCGCAATGATGCATGGACCCTTCAAAATACAGTTTTACCAGTAGGATCAAACTAATCAAAAAGTACTTTTGATGGCATGAAAATGAGTTCCTTTTAGGAGTTGAACTAGTAGCAAAACTCTTGTTTCAATACATGTACTGTGGCTTTTCCACCTTGGCAAGCTTGGAGTCCAATAGAGCAACGTAAAATTGTTTGTAAAATCAGCCGATACTGATACGATGCCGATAATATTGTGCATCCCTATCAAAAACAAGTTCCATGTTTGAAAGGTGGGTAATTATCCATTTGTTTTGTTTACTTGTTAACAAGCAGGTGCTTTCGATTGATGTTTCCAGTCTGGATTTCCTTTTGGCATTGCAGGTGAATTGGTTATTGCCACCGAAGGATAACTGGTAATACACAGATGTAATGTTTTGCAGTCCCTCTGCTCTGGGTGTAACTACCTTCATTGTGATATTTAGAAACACAAAAATGGCTAACTCAGTCAATTTTACAGCTTGAGCCAAAAACTTGTCGTGGTATTGAGTCACAACACATCATTTGAGTTGTGCATGAGATTGTCAAGATCCATCCATCCATCCATTATCTTTACCCGCTTATTCCATTTTGGGTCACGGGGGTCGCCGGTGCCCATGTCCAGCAATCACTGTGCGAGGGGCGGGGTACACCCTGGACGAGTCGCAAGCCATCACAGGGACACATAGAGACAAACGAGACAAACAACCATTCACTCTCTCACACACACCTAGGGACAATTTAGAGTTACCAATCAGCCTAACATGCATGTTTTTGGTCTGTGGGAGGAAACCAGAGTACCTGGAGAAAACCCACGCATGCACGGAGAGAACATGCAAACTCCACCCAGAAAGGCCCCTGGATCGGGGTTTGAACCAAGGACCTGCTCGCTGAGAGGCAGCAGCTCTACCAGTTGCGCCACCGTGCTGCCCAGAATATTTTTTGAACTAATAGATATATTATAGTGACTTTCTTAGAAATTAATCAGATGTACATCATCAACCCAGCTGAAGATGGCTGCTAAAGTTAAGCAACATTTGCCAACACAGAAATAACTTTCCCAAACACAAACTTAATGATGTAAAGTTTATTTAGCAGTAGCTGAGAGTCTGCCTGAACACACTCAAGCATTTACTCATCATGTAAGGTGTACATTCCTTCAGGATATATATTTTTTCTGATCTTCCCTGAGAGCACATGGGACCAATGCAGAGAAGTTTGGAGAAGTGGAAATAAAAGTCTCTCTTGCTTCTTTCTCAGATCCACGTAAACTCCCAGTGAAAGACACAAAAGTCTGCAGGTTAGCAGAGGCTGGAATCATCGAAACATAGTAATTTATATACAATCACATCCTGTGTCATTGAGTAGTAGAAGTCGATTATTGTTTTGCCATTTGAATGGAACCAGAGCAGGGCCTACTTAATGTGCATGCTACACTGTTTTTCCCCACCATATGGGGAGGCAAGATTATGTTAATAAAGATATATAGGAACTGCTTTCCCCATGGAATAAAAACTAAATGGGAAAAACGTAGCTTAACCTAAGATAATTGTGCCCTGAGCAGTAAACCTGAAAGAAATCATTCCAATGTCTATTTCCTCTGCAGATGAAGTCTATGGTGTGGATCCAGCTTCTGAGTTTTATTCCAATTTAATCATCCTGTTTTGTCATTTATACCCTCGGCCTGGTGTTTGGTTCACTGATTAGCAGAGACACACTTATTCTGATTGTTTTATTTATTTATTTATTTATTTTGCAACAAAACTGTTTATTCTTATGATGAATTTGAGCTGGAATTTATATAATTTGTCATTCAATGTCAATGTTAAACATGACTGCAGAGAACCATGAGGCTAGCTGCTTTATTTCACTCACTCAAGCTAAAATGTACAGTATGCGCTTCCATTTTTACAGCCAAACAGGTTTTTTTTTTGTTGCACTAAGCAAACAATGGAGAAGTATTGGGGCCATAGGTGTTGCAATAATTATACCGGTTCTGGTCATAAAATTAGAATATCATGAAAAAGTTGATTGATTTCAGTAATTCCATTCAAAAAGTGAAACTTCTATATTATATTCATTCATTACACCCAAACTGATATATTTCAGATGTTTATTTCTTTTAGTGTTGATGATTATAACTGACAACTAATGAAAACCCCAAATTCAGTATCTCGAAAATTTTTATTGTGAAACGTTCAATATTGAAGACACCTGGTGCTGCAATCTAATCAGCTAATCAACTCAAAACACTTGCAAAGGCCTTTAAATGGTCTCTCAGTTTAGTTCTGTAGGCTACGCAATCATAGTGAAGAGTGGTGACTTGACAGTTGTTCAAAAGACGACCATTGACACCTTGCACAAGAAGGGCATGACACAAAAGGTCATTGCTAAAGAGGCTGGCTGTTCACAGAGCTCAGTGTCCAAGCACATTAATAGAGAGGTGAAGGGAAGGAAACGATGTGGTAGAAAAAAGTGTACAAGCAATAGGGATGACCGCACCCTGGAGAGGATGGTGAAACAAAACCCATTCCAAAATGTGGGGGAGATACACAAAGAGTGGACTGCAGCTGGAGTCAGTGTTTCAAGAACCACCACGCACAGATGTATGCAAGACATGGGTTTCAGCTGTCACATTCTTTGTGTCAAGCCACTCTTGAACAAGAGACAGTGTTAGAAGCATCTCGCCTGGGCTAAAAACAAAAAGGACTGGACTGCTGCTGAGTGGTCCAAAGTTATGTTTTCTGATGAAAGTAAATTTTGCATTTCCTTTGGAAATCAAGGTTCCAGAGCCTGGAAGAAGAGAGGAGAGGCACAGAATCCATGTTGCTTTAGGTCCGGTGTCAAGTTTCCACAGTCACTGATGGTTTGGGGTGCCATGTCATCTGCTAGTGTTGGTCCACTGTATTTTCTGATGTCCAAGGTCAACACAGCTGCCTACCAGGAAGTTTTAGAGCACTTCATGCTTCCTGCTGCTGACCAACTTTATGGAGATGCAGATTTCATTTTCCAACAGGACTTGGCACCTGTACACAGTGCCAAAGCTACCAGTACCTGATTTAAGGACCATGGTATTGCTGTTCTTAATTGGCCAGCAAACTCGCCTGACCTAAACCCCATAGAAAATCTATGGGGTTTTGTGAAGAGGAAGATGTGATACACCAGACTCAACAATTCAGAAGAGCTGAAGGCCACTATCAGAGCAACCTGGGCTCTCATAACACCTGAGCAGAGCCACAGACTGATCGACTCCATGCCACACCACATTGCTGCAGTAATCCAGACTAAAGGAGCCCCAACTAAGCATTGAGTGTTGTACATGCAGTGATTTATTTCAGACAGAAAATTAAACTTTTACATCCCACCATCAATCAGTCATGGGGTAGCTTAGCACATGCGCACTACATTTATGGTCTGGATGAGGTTGGGGTGAAGGGTCTGTGGCAGTACCCATTGTTAGTTGGAAAAAAAGTCTCTAAAAGTCCCTAGTTTTTCAGATTCTTGTGCCTTTTCTCTCTTTTTTCCCACTAACCAACCATCTGCAAGTCCTGTGAGTTCTCAGCTGTTCTCCATGATGGCTGATTAATCCCACACTACTTACGGTTGAATTGTACCATAAGCCCTCATTGATAGCCACACGGTGAATCAACTTGTACTCCACCATGTCCGTGTCAACCTTTATTGAATGGTGAATAAAATAAAACTACTAACCCATGCATGCATCAGGATAAAACTACTAACATTTTACTTTGTTTTTAGTGCGTCTTTTTGGATTCTGTAATTCTGTCATGATCAGCAGCCCCAGCTGGTCAACCATCTGCTCACATCTCTGTCCCTGTATGCTATGTTCACGTCCTCTGTTCCCTGTCTCGCTCACACCCCCCATGTCCAGTTTTCTGCCCCTCTCCTTCATGGTTTGTTTACCTCTCAGCTCCTGTCATTGCTCACATCTGCTCCTGTCAACCTGCACCACACCCACTCTGCCTCGTCACCGCAATCAGCCTTCATGCTGTTCACCTGATTTCTCCACTACTTAAACTCCATGCTCATACTCATTCAGTACGAGATTATTATACCCTATGGTCCCTATTTTCAAGACTTCATAGAAACCCGTTTCATGCCTAGACCTCAAGCCTTGCTCTTTGGATTATCAACCTCACACCTGTTTCCTGAATTCTTTGCTTTGCCTACCCGTTTTGGATTACACCTTTATCAACCTTTACTTTAACCAGGCAAATCCCATTGAGATCACAGATCTCTTTGGCAAGAGAGGCCTGGGCCTGAAGACAGCCTACCATACATGCTTTTGGTCTGAGGAAGGAAACCGGAGTACCCAGAGAAAACCCATGCAAGCATGAGAAGAACATGCAAATCCATACAGAAAGACCCCAGGTCCAACCAGGGACTGAACCTAGGACCTTCTTGCTGTGAGTCAACAGTACTACCACTGAGCCATTGTGTTGCCATCATCTTTCTGTCTACAGTATCAACCCCTGCTTCCTCTTCTACGACCACGTACCAAGGTTATGTTTTTTTTTTAATTTATTGATTTGGAACTCTGATCTTCTTCTGTGTATGACCCCGCTACATTTCTCGGACCATGCTCTTGGACTTGCCCGATCACGAACCAGCTGCTCGGCCCGTGGTGTCATCCTGCCCAGCTCTGACAGGTGGCTCTTCCCCCACTCACCTGTAAAGATCTGGCTCCTCTGTATCCTCTCCCTTGCTGCAGATGCCAATAATAAATAAAACTGTTCTTGTTTTTACTCTTGTGTCTTTCTATTTAGAATCCAAAACTGGTCCCTGACAAATTCTGTACTATTTTTTTTCAAAATATATTCTGCAAAATGGCTGCAGTAACACCAGAAAAAGTAGCTAGGTTTCTCACTAGTTGTTGTTTTGAAAAATAGTCACTAATGTTGTCTGAAAACACGCTGAATATAGCAACAAAGTCAGTTGGCTACACTTTTTCTGCAATTTTCCAACTCTCTCATATGCTTGTCATATACATTGTGTTAATTAATCTAGCAAGCACTTGGGTTGCGTAATGGTAAACACAGGTAGCAAAAGTGAAACATAATTAAAGCACAGGGCTCTCAACTTAAACACTGCAACTCAGTTGATAACAAATATAGCTAATGATGTGAACAAACTAATATAAGCCAATACAAGGATCCCTGGTTGAAATTTCACTGTGGATATAAATAAGCAGAGTAAGAGGTGGAAGAGGAGATATGAGACAAAAAAATCAATTATTTCAGATGAAATATGGGCATCTGTCATAGATCATGTTCTTGTCTATGGTGAGACAATGAGTGAAGTGGGACTTCAACTTCAGCCCGCCCCAAGTGGAATTCATTGTGTCCACCATAGTCTGAAGGTGCAGAAAGGAGAAAAGGTAATTGCTTTTTTCATTATGTACATGTTTACAGTATGACTCAATACAGTTATGTAAAAAGGTCTTTTATTACATGAATTTTCCAATATACTTGTAGATGTAGTACTGCATGTATTGTTTTAATAACTGCATATTGTTTTTGTGGAATTGCAAGACTGTCACATCAGGGAGGGAGGACATCTATGTTGTCCCCACACCAAGAGACTCATTGTTGACATGGTCCATTAGAACAATGCAAACAGACTGCTTGAAATACAGCAGAGAATGATTGAAGACCATGTGAGTTTTGAAGGCATTGACAGTGTCAGACTTTCCACCATTGATCATGTCCTAAAATGCAACAGAATGCGGGATGAAGCAACTGTACAGAGTACCAACAAAAAAGGTTGAATCATGTCATCTGGACTTCGTTTTTTTTGTTAAAAAGAAACGTTTCGCCCCTCGTCCAAGAGGCTTCGTCAGTCTGAGGCCTAGCCATCTGGTATTACCCAGAAGCCACCCTGACTCTTGTGTTTCAAGCCTGCCTCAGATACCCCTGAGGTCTGGCCTTTTCACTAATGGTTTCCCTTTCATCACAACTCAGAGAGGGTCAAGGAGCAAAGATTCCAGGATGTACAGGTAGGTGTTCAATACTGCAATCTACAGCAAAAGTATGTCTTCTGTCCCACATACAAAGCTATATGCATTTTCCATAGAGTATTTCAATTTGATTCCTTAGAACGATCACATGAATATATTTATGCAAATGAAGCTGGATTGAATTTAACCAAAAGAAGGAGAGGTCGGAAAGTGATTGGCCAATGCAAGAGTTGGGGGTTCGAATCCACCAGCAGTCACATGCCGAAGTGTCCTTGGGCAAGACACTGAACCCCTCATAGCCTCCGATGTGTGTCCCATCAGTGTATGAATGTGATCTAAAGCACTGATTAGTCTCTTTAGAATGATTTGTTCAATTAGCTTTGTAGAGATCTAGTATAGAGCTGTATGAATGGGTACATGAGGCACAGATTGTGGTGTAAAGTGCTTTGAGTATCTTGAAATAAGATAGAAAGGTGCTATAAGTACAGTCCATTTACCATTTACCATTTACCATTTATGAGTATTTTTAAAGTGGGAACTCATGAGTTTGTTTGTTTCTGGAGGTAGCATGCTAGCGCTAGCCTCCAGGTTATTGTATTGGGCTCTGTGCTAAATCTGTGCTATTTCTAAAGTTATTTGAATGTGCTTACCGAAAAAATAATTATCAAGCATTAATACCTTTCTATACTAAATGTCACTGATGGTATTGTTATAGTATTTCTGAACACCTGTATTTGTATTGATCTGGATAATGAAAAATAAGTCTCTTGCAATAAATAAATAGCTCCTAGTGTTAACATTGAAGCATTTAAATTCAAGGTACATTGAAATGGTGAAATACTATTGCTATATTGTGTGCTAAGATGCAATATTAGAACCTTTAATATTAGGAATGTTTAAGAGTACTGAGAATACTTTAATGAGCTTGATTCTATTTACATTATGAACTTCTATTACTATAGTAATGATGATAAACATGTACAAAGTACATGTATTGCTTATATTTATGATGGTTTTTGATATTGATAAATTATTAGGTCGAGCTAACCCTAGTTTCAAACCAGGGGATTGGTTGAATTCCCATAATTCCTTCCAGTGCCAAAGGAGGCGCTTAATAAACTGACTGACTGACTGTCTAGGAGTTATAGCCACCACGGCCGCCACTGGTTGTTTTATTCAAATAATATAAAACCCAAAATTTGAAACTAAGTTGTAATGCGGCAAAATATGAAAATGTCCATGTGGTTTATTATATTTACACAAAATTAGATTAAATTTAAATAAATCACAAACTTCTACATCAGCCTGCTTTAGGAGATTACATTTTGCGATGAAATTAGATAACATAAAACATTTTGCACATCCTTGCTGGTCACATGCAATAATTTCTGTGAATTTTTTATTTTTTTTGCCTGCAGTTTTGTGATTTTATGATACATTTTCACAGGACTTTGATTTTCACCCGCTGCACTAATGTGTACCAGAACAGACACACTGAGAAGTGGAGTCATGATGTAAGATTTCTGCCAAAGGCCTTTTTACTCTAATTTTATTCTAGAAAATAAACTATTTTAATTTCATCTAGCCTCCCATAAATAACCGAGTGCTTTTGTGGCTTTTTATTCATGTTGACAAAAGCAAAACAGGCAAAAGAGAGTAGTATTAAACTATTTTTTAAAGTCCCAGAGACTGCTCTTATAAACCCTCTTCTGTCTGCAGTGTTGTCCCAACTCATTTTAAAAAAAGTTTATTTATTTACTCAGTTGAGACAGAATTTCACAAGAACAAACAAATCAGCTTTTATTTTACTCAGGCGACTATTTAATGTAAACTTAGTTCTGCCTTTAAAGTAGCATTTATGACACATTTCTGAGGAAACATTAGCTCTTAGAATAAAACTGGAGGGAAAAAGTGTTCAAAGAAAATCTTTAAATGTGTAAAAACACTAACTTATTAAGTTGTTTGACAAATTATCTCTTGTATTTATTTACTTAGTTTATTAAACTGAGGCCGTCTGTTTGTGCCCCCATTTAAAGGCATAGTTATTATATTTTGAAATAAGGTTCTGTGGATCTTCCTACATGCCAAAAACATGCCAATCATCCATGATCTTTACCCGCTTCTTCCTTTTCAGGTCACAAAGGTCAGTGTGCGCCACCGTGCTGCCAAAAACATGCCTGACAAAGGGCAACCTTGGCGGAATCCAACTCTCACCGCAAATGAGCCCGACTTACTGCCGGCAATGTGAACCAAGCTCTGACACCGGTCATGCCTAACAGCCTGTATGAAAGGGTCTGGTACCCCATACTCCCGGAGCACCCACCCCACAGGGTTCCCGGAGGGACACGGTCGAACGCCTTCTCCAAGTCCACAAAGCACATGTAGACTGGTTGGACAAACTCCCACGCACCCTCCAGGACCCTGCTGAGGGTGTAGAGCTGGTCCACTGTTCCACAACAAGGACGAAAATCACACGGCTCCTCCTGAATCCGAGGTTCGACTATCCGATGGACCCTCCTCTCCAGAACCCCTGAATAGTGGAACAGTGGATACCCAAATGCAAAGATTAACGTAAACAGACTTGAAGACCAATGAGTAATTAAAGTGATTTCATTTACAGTGCGCAGGATCCCCGGGGAAGTAAGGGCAATGATATAGTTGTTCCTTCAAAGGGGTAATGCTGTCAGAATGGGCTTGGCTTACTCTCTTGTAGAAAGGTGGTAGTGCGAGTGGCAGGAAGACACAGGAAAGAAGCTGAGGAGAACTTCAGTGGATTCCAGGATGTCTCTCACATAGGTCCAAGACTCGAGTAGACCACACAAAGGGTTTTACTGCAAAGGCAAGAGCGAACAGGTCAGTCTTACTCAGAACAACAATGATTCACAGGTTAGAAGCACTACTGCCATAGCAGGCTCAATGCTCCAGCACTGAAAACAGTCATCTGCTGCTCTTTGTGCTCCAGGTGTCAACCAGCCACATTCTTCTCTTGTGCAGATGCTGATGCCCTCTGGTGTCCTCAGAGCAGCAGCCGGCAGGACACTCCAACACACAGTTACTGAACACCCACTACTGAGGGGCCAGACATCAAGCAATGCTTGTTATTACATAAAAATAACGTGCTTGAAAATATAGTTTTATTTTAAATGAACTCATTAGCAGGCAGACTGAGTTGTATAACCCTGTCATCACAGGATTGCCTCTCTGATAAAAATATAAATATATAAATATAATATAAATAGTTCTTTATTGGGAGTTTTTGCCTGATTTAAAATTGAGTTTTAATTAATTAATTAGTTTTAAATAATTAATTTAATTGAGAGGCAGCAGTGGCTGAGCGGTTAGAGCAGTTGTCCTCCAATGTGAGAGTTGGGGGTTCGATTCCACCAGCAGTCACATGTTGAAGTGTCCCTGGGCAAGACACTGAACCCCTCATGGCCTCTGATGCGTGTCCCATCGGTTAAAATAAACTAACCATGCTCTGTTCAGCAAAATACTCTACACTATATTGCTCCCTGCTTCAGCTGTGCTGAAAGTGAAAGTGAAGGAAATTACTTGAAAATAGTCTGCATGCGCCCTCTGCTGGATACATTGTGCAGTCGCACCTTTTGCCCGTAAGCACACGGCTTGTTCTTTGTTTATATCAATGCATAATGGGACAATGATCACAGATACCTATATGTCCCCACACGCCTATATCAGCTTGAAATAATAGCCTGACTGATATGAATGGCAGAAAAAGATCAGAGAAAACCATCTAAAACCATTAAAGTTGAACTTGAAGGTCAAGGTTTGTCACTGATCACACCATCTGCAGCATTTTGAATTATGACTAAGGAGGGCTCCACTATTGGCAGAAAAACACAAAAAAGGCACACTGGAATACACCCACATGGATGCCGACAAGCCTAGAACAAAATTTTGCTCCACATGTGGTGCGAATGACAAATAAAGAAACTCTGACTCTGACTATAAGATTCTGACAAGTTTTTGGACAGCTGAGACAAAACTGGAGTTTTTCAGCTCCAGTCACAGCAGTTGTGTTTTAACGATTATTGTGGACGGGTACCATCGACTTTACCTGTCTGTATAATAATAACGTCTTATATGTTGTCATCATTGTATGTTTCCATACAATGGCAAAATTGGCTCTCTGCCTTTAACCCATCCACCACCAGGTGGTGCAGTGGGCAGCTATTGGGGGTGCCGGGGAGCATTTGGGGATAGAGTGTGCTGCTCAGAGACTCCACGAAATGTGCAATGACTGGGGACCAAGCCAGGGACTTTGGTGTCCTGAGTCATGTTTGGAACTATTGAGAGCTGCATGAACCACGTGTATCGGCTAGTTCAACGAGTGTCGCAACTGTCTCTCTCTATGGCGCTGCATCAGACAAATCAGTAGAAGGTGGTTTCTTAACAATTAACTGCCAATGAATGACAAACACAAACTCGGATACACAAGTACATTTTATCCATCCATCCATTCATGTTTTCCCACTTTTCCCTTCTGGGTTGTGGTGGAGCTGGTGGCCATCTCCTTTTTTAGTGTGGAAAGATTGATGTTTTCTTGCTAATATATTGTTGCTGTTATTTGAGTAAAATAAAATGTTTCCCACATAAACGGGTTGAAACCTGCATTAATGGATTTTATTGCCCACTTGAGAGCAGCCTGGTACACAAGGCATTGGAGGGCAGAACAGGTGTTTCTAAAACTATTTGTTAAAACAACAGTAAAACCTGAAAAATACTGCAAACCTTTATCCTTGGATACCAAATAGAAAATGTAAGCGTGTGAGTATCCCAAAAGGTTTGCCATCTTTTCTAAGTTTAATGAAAATTCACTCATCTACTGTAGAATTGCTTTCAATAATTTCTATAAAGTAACAGCTCACCACTTCTATTGATCCTGAGCGAAACGCAGACTTTAAAAAATTTTTTTTTTAGAATACAATGGTGTAGATCCTCAGT
This sequence comes from Nematolebias whitei, assembly GCF_014905685.2. Taxonomy (NCBI): domain Eukaryota; kingdom Metazoa; phylum Chordata; class Actinopteri; order Cyprinodontiformes; family Rivulidae; genus Nematolebias; species Nematolebias whitei. The sequence goes on along the minus strand of NC_056519.1, from coordinate 23,721,113 downwards.
CATCCAGGACACGGTAAATATTCTTCATCTTCTTTCAGCTGTTTCTTTTCCAGCAGTCACTTGTGTCAGTTTGAACTCGCAGCAAACAAACAAAACACTGTAAGGGAAGACTAGAAGGAAGAGAGACGCACAAAGGGAGGGTCTGCCTGAGATTTTTATTGATTTGTTTTTTGTTCTGGCGTTACAAAGAATGAGATGAGAAGCAGAGAAACGTAAGGTCAGATCTATAGGTTTTGTCATGACAGTGAAAATTGTGTTTGCGGTAACAATAAGAAATCAGAGTGCTGTGACTTGTGAGTTCCAGAGGAAGGCAGCTTGATTTAAACTAGGCCATCTCCATGATGCCAAACTTCTTCCTTTCTTGGGGAACAGTTAGAATGAGTAGGCCAAGAGATCAGAGGTCGTGCATGTTTGAGATAGAGGAATGACTTCATGCTACAGATAAATGTTCTTTATTGTTATACGTTCAGCTTAAATCAACTGTCAGCATCATTGCCCTGATTTCTGACAAAGTACTTATTGTGTTTTATCTTTTGTTCGTCTTATATTACAGATCTTATTGTTCCAGATTTTCCCAAATTTGCTCTCAGACTGCAGGTTTACATGAGGTTCCTAGCGTCTCCACAAGCAGAATGGGAGGCAGAGATTTCTTTATCAGGCTCCTCTCTTGTGGAACCAACTTCCAGTTTCTGTCTATGAGGCTGACACATTGTCCAGTTTTAAGACTGGGATTAAGACTTTCCTTTGTGATAAATCCTATAGTTAAGGTTGGCTTGGGTTTCCTGAGCTATCCCTTAGTTGTGCTGCTATAGGCTTAGACTGCTGGAGGAGAAACTGACCACATTTCCTCACTCTGCTACTGTCTTTACTTAGTCTACTCTACCTGTTTATAGTAGTAATTATTTCTATTTTAACGTGTTTTTTTGTCTTTCCTCCTATAGAAAGTTCACCTGGACCAGTTATTCTGTGTTTGTTTCTCCTTCCTGTCCTCTCAAACAAAGCATATGGCCGCTCATCCTGAGCCTGGTTCTGCTGGAGGTTTCTTCCTGTTAAAAGAGTTTTTCCTTTCCACTGTCTCCTTTGTGCTCGCTCAGGATGGGAGACTGATGAAGTGAAGACTCAACACAGTCTGCTGCTTCCTTAGATAGAGAACTTTTACTAACTGGATTTTTATGTATGTGAATGTTTCTGTTCAGTGCCCTGAGACGACTTCTGTTGTGACTTAGAGTTACAGAAATAAACTCAAATGAATTGTTTACTTCTGAGTTTTTAGGAGAAAATTACCTTGGTTTTCAAAGTGTGGGAGACTTGACTAGCACTGCCATCTTTGCTTTCAAAATAAAAGTTTTTTCCTCGAAGCTTTCTAGAACTAAAATAGTTACCGTTTCAAAAAAAAAAAAAAAAGTCATATTTGTTAAAGTTGCATGTATAATATTTTGATTAAAATATTTCACTGTGTAAAATATGACATCGTGTATTGATGCCTTTATTAATAGATGCCCAGCTCATCCCAGAAGTCACAGATATCGTTCCTGGTTCCCACTTCTGCATGTGATTGCAACGTCAGGTTCATGACAAGCCAGTCGTTGGTGTCACAATAACGTGGCCAAATGGGAAGACGTTGCTCCCGGCAGAAAGTTGTCTGTTGAGCCCTGGAGGAGGGGTCACCAGTGTGGGCGAAGGACCCCCAGTAGCACAGCATCTGGTTAGATAGCAGCTTCTCTGACAAGGACAGAGTGTAGTTGGTCACTGACGAGGAGCCGAAGAGAAAGGGCAGCTCAGCACCGTGGCAGACATGCTCGTAGCAGAATTTGGCACCTGACCACACACGATAGTCTGAGGCCACGTGATCAAACACGTACATCCAAACATGACTACCCACAGCTGTGCTGGCACGTGCTGACCTTCTGGAGGGACACAGGAAGACGTAATCTGTAACAATCTGAGGAAAAAAACAAAAAAAAAAGAGGAATGCTGATCAGACTGTTTATTTTTAAGTAATAATACAAACCAAACTCTGACAAAGATAATATTTAATATACAGTGGAACGTTGTAACCTTATCAAATGTTTCAATTAAAAAGTTGTGTAATTCTTTCGGTGTCATTTTTTGGAGAATATGAGGTAATTTTGAATTTGATGGCAGCAAAAACTCTGTTTTTGGGTGTATAAGGTTAAAGATAAAGGTAAAAACCCAAGTTAAAGGTGAAATGTAAAGTGTAAATGTCTTATTATTTACAAATAATAAACAGCTGGAGCAGCAACTAATTAGGCTAAATTAACCAGTCCAGTCAACTTTGAAGTGATGTTCTGTTTAGTAAGTTATCAATAGTTAGCATCAGTTGTGGCATCACAGAGCACAGAAAGAGGCAGAAGTCTTCATGCAGGCTAGGCTAATGGCCAACCAAACTAGTTCCGTTTTAAAATGTAACTTTTCTGGGTTATATAAAAAAAAACTTTTCTCTTAAACAACAAACCAGTTTGTAAAAATGCTACATGAGCATATAGAACCTCTAAACTTTTGCATGACAAAATTAATTTAGTTTGTTGCTGCAATCTTAGTCCAACATTTTGTTACTATGTGAACGAGGGTGTACAGAACACAGACAGATTATATATATGCCAATGGAGCTGAAGCTGCAGGATGGATCAGACCCCCTAATCTGATCCCCTAGACTGGAGAGTCCATGAACCACCACCACTACCATCTCTGCAAGCCCATAGATCTGGCCTAATGTTCTATGATCAGGACCAAAGCCACACTACTCCTCCTGAATCCAAGGTTCCACAGTCGGTCAGTCTCCTTTCCAACATCCAGGAGTAAATTTTCAAGGAAAGCAAAAAAGTATCTACAGTGGTTGGAACACATTCTCTGTTCCCACTTGTTTTTGCCACCAGTAGTCAGCACACCCAGGGACCACCCTGCCCAGCATACACACTACACACAATCTCAACAGTCCTTGCAAATGGTGGGTGCACACGAAGGTGGCCGCTTGTCTTTCTTTAGGGCTTTGCGTGGCCGAGCTCCTGGAGCCAAGGCTCCATCACCAGGTGCTCACCGACAAGCTCCCCCAGGCCTCACTCCAAGTGGGTGTCCCGATTCCACTTGTCTGGTAAAGGATTCCTGATTAATCTGTTGGTTGTTCACTGAGTTCTTTGACTCCTTATTTGTGTGACCCCTCACCCAAGGCCTGTTTGCCATGAGAGACCTTACCAGTGTCAAGAACCAAGTTTTGGATTCAAGAGTTTAGCCAGACAACAAGAACGTTTAAACAATTTTATTATGTTAAAGCTGCTGGTGGGAGTCTGGATCCAATCACAGGAACTGGTCTTCTCAGACAGGTGAGGCGAGGTGCAGATCCAAACTCCAGAGCTTGGAGAGACGGTGTCAGTGGTAGCAATGATGTCATCATAGGTGATGGGCAAGCAGCTGCAGAGGGAGGCCTTTAATGCAGTGAGTTGATCTGGCAGGGGCAAACTTTAATCGTGGTCCGAGTAGAGAAGAAAGAGTCATATACGGGGAGGCCGAGGTCCGAGAGTAAGTCCAGAGGGGAATCCTTAATCCAAAAACTCATGGGCATAAAAAGTCCAGTTACCAGAATCAGAAAAGCAGAACAAACCAGACGTGAGGCAAACAGGGTGGCTAATCTAGGAAACAGACATGAGGTCGAGACAAGAAGATCAGGTGTGGACATGAAGAATAGCTGGACATCTACTAACAAAAATTGTTTGATAATCTGGCAGAGACTTGGCGTGGACAGAGCTCTTATATTGAGTGGACAACAGGTGCAGGGTATGAGCATTACAGTGGAGAAGTGGGCATGGCAGGTGGCAGAGAGCGGAGATCATGACAACCAGGGGCTGATGTGCCAAACAACATAGGCCCCAGAATCAAAGGGATAGTCAACTCTCTATGCCAAGTTAATGTGGCAATTCTGCCAAGGAAGAAAAGAAAACGAATACAACAAATTGGCAAGACTTCTATTTAAAAACAGCTCAGGGCAGAACAACAGAAATGGGTGCTCCCTAAAGACTGAAAAGAAGCAACAAAAGGGAGTTTGCTCTTTTCCAGCTTGTTATCTGGAAACAGCAAGTATTTTTGAGCAACACAGAAGTTGCGCCTACACAGCGGCAACATCTGACACCTGAACACAAACAGGAAGTCTCATCATTTGAGTGCGACATCTTGCAATATTGCATGAAATTGTGCAAAATGTTTCTTACAAGGTAAGGCCAAAATGGCTACAACTCCATCTCTCATCATAAGATGTAAAAGTGGGTGATATGCATTCTGTTAAGATCTTATTTTCTATGAAAATACAGAGTGCTGATTTTGCTGAAACTTGTTAAAGAAGCTAAAACTGAACTTAACACCAACCAAACTGGTTTGTTCCACTTTGGAGTAAGCTGTTGGGGGAAGAATCAGTTTTGTTGTGTGTTTCCTTGACTGATGAAGCCTTCTGGATTGAAGGCGAAACGTTTCAGCTCAAAAAAAAGAAAGAAACTGTCCAGATGACCTGACTGAAAATTGTTGGATTGTATACTTGGATTATTGAGCATGGACTTTGTTCTAAAACTGAACTGTTCAAGTTAAAAACAAGCAGAACAAAAGTAAAAATCGGAAAAATGACAACAACAACAAAAAAAAACCCTACTAGCTAAAATTAGCAGAACTCAAAAAATGAGCTAAAAAAACCACAGCAGAACTACAGATAGAATTTAAACCCATCAAAACAGTACGTACAAGTAAACTAGCAAAACAGTTGCTAAAAGCTAAAACTACCCAAACTGTAGAAAAAAGCAAAACTGAGCAAAAATTGTATCAATCAGCTAAAACTATGAAAACAGCAGCTAATAGCTAAAGACAAAGCAACTATGCTGAAGATTTCAAATAGCAGATCCCAGCATATTTCTATGAGGAAAAAAAGGTAATGGAAAATTTACTTTTTAAGTTGCACTTGTAATGTTCAGAATGATCTGAATGTTTTGACATCACGTTAAAATAGCTACAAGTAAGCTGAAGTAGCTAAAATAATATATGGAAAAAACTATAAACAAGAAAACATTAGTGCAAATGCTGACTCAGCATTGACACAAAACATGTAAAATGCTGACTCAATACTTTTAAAATTGTATGTTTTAAACACTTAGTTTGCATGGACACCAGTGAGCTCCGTGATCTGGAAAGGAAAAAGTAGGTAAAGAGAATGGGCTGCCTGCATGGACCAAACTCTATGGAACAGTTCACTTTCACAGGGAACTTTGAATGTTCTGTGTCCGCCAGACCCGGTTCTGGAGGGCAGTCATCATCTGTTGCTGTGGTCGTTATAATCATCATATTGCTAATTCAATTCAATTCAAAAATACTTTATTAATCCCAAAGGGAAATTAAGTGTTGTCGTAACATATCATCCTGGTTTCATTCAAGAGTTGTTATAGATGCTGGTAGCTGTGGGCAGGAAGGATCTCCTTCAGTGATTCCGAAGAATCTGGCTACAGATACTGATCCGTCCACCTGCGGGGGGGTGGGGTCTCAGTCCTCCCGTTGCCATGAGCTGAGTTTCCCACAAGCTCCAAGATCTCAGCGGTCAGGTACTCGAGCACCATTTGCCAGGTTGACAGGAATTGATCCATGGGCCCTCCTTTTCAGCTCATTTGAGATTTGGGGCTGTAGTTGAGCTTTGAGATGTTAATCAGCTGCTCCTGGTTGTTTAAAAAAACACCTTGCTGCCATGGTTACGCATCATAAATGCCCAAAAGTAAAAAGATTTCAGAAAAATTCCTTCCAGCTGTACAGCAACAGATACCAGAGAAAATAATCATCCAAAAAAAGTGATTTAAATCCAGAAAAAGAGGAGTTAAAGTTTTAAAAAAGCAATAACTCAAAATGAATGTCAAAGAGCTACTCCAACATGCAGCCACTCCGAGCGGCGCAATTCTAGAAGGTCCATTCTAGAATTCACACTGCTAATAGGACCATGCTGTTGACGAGCCCACGTTACTAACAGGACCACACTGCTAACAGAACCACTCTACTAATAGGACCATGCTGCTAACAGTAACGGGTTCTAGAATTGCGCTGCTCAAGGTGGCTGCATGTTGGAGCAGCTCTGTTACATTCATTTAGAGATTTTGCTTTTGGAAACTTTAATTCCTCTTTTTCTGGATGTAAATCACATTTTTTGGATGGTTGTTTCCTCTGGTATCAGATGCTGTGCAGCTGGAAGGATTTTTACTGAAACTTTTTTAGTTTTGGACATGTGTTAAGATGCGTAACTATGGCAACAAGGCTGTTTTCTACAACCAACAGCAGCTGATTAACATCTCAAAAGCTCAAATAATATCTCAACTACAGCCCCATATCTCAAGTGAGTTGAAAAGGATGTTCTGTGGACGCATTCTCATCTACCTGCCAGCTGTGCTTAAGTGCTTGACCACTGAGATCCTGGAACTAGCGGCTCGTGACAGCGGAAGGACAGGATCGTCCCTCGGCACCTACAGTTGGCTGTCCGCAGTGACGAGGAGCTTGGCAGGCTGCTGGGAGGAGTGGCCATCGCACTGGGAGGAGTTTTGCCCAGCATTTGGGCGATCCTACAGCCCGAGGGGAACCGAGATGCCAGCCGAGTCTGGGTGGACGGATCAGACGGCATCTGCAGCCAGTTTCTTAGGATCCACTATGGGATGGACCTTTAGAGATCCTTCCTGTCTACAGCCATCAGTGTCTATAACATCTCTTAATGAAATGAGGATAATGAGTTACAACAACAAATAATTTCCCTCTGGGATTAATAAAGTATTTTTGAATTGAATTGAATTGAATTGTAACAGTATTTTTATAACATTTTTTTAATGGCTTTTTATTGTTGTATATTGTTGTCTGTACTATATGTTGTTTGTCTAAACCAGGCTATTGAAAATGAGTCCTTGTGATGTAATGAGACTAACTGTATAATTAAAAGGTTAAATAAAAATTAATGGTAACGTTAACTGCACAACATTTTTTGGCCAGTTAGGGAATGAAATTCAGTTAGTACTTAGTACAGTTAATGTTGTCCTCATCAAACCCAAGTGTTCGAGAGCACTTTAGATTTACCACCATTCCTGGTTAAAAGGAGCTGGATGTGAGTCATTTAGTATTTTTGAAATGAAAGTAAGCACTGCAGGAGACAGAAGCCAACGGTGTTTTTACATCACATAGAACAGATAAGACTCCACACTGTTCCCTGCTTCGTCTTCCACAGCAGAAAGTGTGTCCTCAATGTGAACAGGATCTGCAGGTTATTACTGGTGCTTCATTAAGCTGCTGTGACACAGAGGCACAAGACGTGACTAAAAGCTTTATCTGCATAAGTGCATCTCCAGTCAGAATCACTGTACTGTGCATTTGTGCAGGTTTTGCTACACAAGTGGTATATTTATCACCCACAGCTGACCTCAAATCAATCACCCCATACAGATATTCAGTATATACACTGTGCTGATCTGTATTAAAGAAAATATCCAAAGTAGAATACATAAGCATTCCAATTCATCATAAGGCATCATTCGAGTACAAAGATTATGAATAATTAAAGTGATCAGGTCTCCGTGGAATTACATCATGCAAGTTGAAGAGAAAAGTCTCGTCTTTTTCAGAAAGAACCATATGAAGCCCTTTTTTCATTGGAAAGTGTTAAAAATAAATAGTATTACAATTACACAGTACATTCTGTACAACGAGGCAGACCCCTCTGCTGTTTACAAACCAGATTTTAAACTGCAAAACTAATCCTGTAGGAGAGTTCATTAAAGTGTAAAACATGCAACGTGATACTGACATTCTTTGAAGGCCTTCATATATCGCCCGGTCGTTCATGGCAGAGTTTTAGATTAAGACTATGTTCATGCTGTAAGTCTAGTGCTGTTCTGATTTTTGTTTTGCTAAAATGCACCCATCATCAGACTCCAGTATTATTCCATGGCTCAGAAGTGACCCACATGTGCAGAAAATGTGATGTCACGTGCAGCACGCCATTTATTAATATGAATGCTACACATTAGCATGTGTGCAAATTCTCTAGTTGCGCGATTTAAGACAACTAAATTATTATCTGCCACACTTGTCTAATTCTAATTGATCTTGCCACTTCCTGTCTACTTCCACTAGTCTGCTACTTCTTTGCACTTTTGGAATGGGAGCGACTTCCTGTAAGTAGAGGGGAGAAACAAACATATCATTCCCATATACTTAGTATCATATTGATCCAACAGCAACAATGAAAGTGACCTGGATCTGATTTAAAAATAATAATAATAACAGGATTAGCATTAATAAAATTAAAAAAGTAAAACAAAACAAACAAACACATACATACTTACCATACCATACAATACCATACCAAACCATTTTATTTATAGAGCACTTACAACAGCTACAAGGTCAACCAAAGTGCTTTACAGACAGAACAACAGGTAACACACAAAGCAAAATACAAAATGAAGTAAATCAGAATATAGACATAAAAACGATGCATATAATGACGACAAGCCAGTGTGGAGCATACAGGATCAAAACACAGATCATCTGGTGTTGAAAGTTACTGAATAATAGTGAGTTTTTAATTTTTTTTGGGACTTGAAAACCGAGAGGGAGGGGGCCAGTCTGACAAGCAGAGGTAACTCGTTCCAGAGTCTTGGTCCTGCTACAGAGAAGGCCCTGTCACCTCTGCGCTTAAGACGAGTTCCTGGAACTGTGAGGAGCAACTGGTCCGCTGACCTCTGGGAGCATGGTGGGACATATGGTTGTAGCAAATCAGAGAGATGGGGGGACACTGTTCAGTGATTTGTAGACATGCATGAGTATTTTTAACTGGATTCGAACGTGAACAGGTAACCAGTGCAGTGAGGCCAAAACTGGTGTAATGTGCTCTCTTTTGCCTGTACTGGTTAAAAATCGGGCTGCTGCATTCTGGACCAGTTGTAGTCGTGCAATGGAGGTCTGACTGACACCAAACAGGAGCAAATTGCAGTAATCAAGCCTAGATGTAATGAATGCATGTATTACTGTCTTCAGGTTCTTTTTGGACAATATGGGCTTCAGTTTAGACAGCCGCCTCAGTTGGAAGAAACACGATTTAACAATCATGTTTACATGATTGTTAAGCTTCAGGGAAGGGTCCATTGTCACTCCCAGATTAGTGACTCTTTGTTTTTCTGACAGGGTTAGAGCAGAGAGGTCAATGCAGTGGTTTGTGATCGTGTCATTGGGAGGGAACAACATGACTTCAGACTTCTTTTCATTGGAACTTAAGAAGTTTAAAGCCATCCAGTCCCTGATGTCAGCCAGGCAGTCGAGCAGCGGTTGAATAGAGCATGTACCATTGTGTCTTAGGGGGAAGTAAATTTGACAGTCATCGGCATAGAAGTGGAAGGGCATGTTGTGTTTCCGGAAAATAGCACCAAGCGGCAGCAGGTATAAAGAGAATAGGAGGGGACCTAGGATGGACCCCTGCGGAACCCCCCATTTAAGCTCTGCCTCTGCGGAACTAAAATCCTTGATGGAGACACAAAAGGATCTGTCAGTGAGGTAAGATCTGAACCAATTGAGGGCTGATCCTGTGACGCCCACCCACTGCTCCAACCTAGCAATGAGGATCTCATGGTCGATGGTGTCAAAGGCGGCTGTGAGGTCCAATAGAACAAGCAGCACAGAATCACCGGTATCTGTGGATCTGAAGATGTCGTTAAAGACCTTCAGCAGGGCAGTTTCAGTGCTGTGGAGAGGTTTAAAGCCAGATTTGAAAAGCTCTAAGATGGCGTGATCCTCCAGGAAGCACTTCAACTGGGACTCGACTATTTTCTCCAGTACTTTAGAAACAAATGGGAGTTTGGAGACAGGCCGGTAGTTGGAAACAACTGAGGGGTCAAGGTTTGGTTTTTTCAGGAGAGGCTGGACGGCAGCATGTTTAAAGGATTTTGGCACCACGCCAGTGGATAAACTATTGTTTACTATATCAAGAATGGACGGACCTAGAGTTGGAAACACCTCCTTTAGTAGTCGAGGGGGGACCGCATCAAAGGGGGAACCAGAAGGTTTCAAGCTGCACATGACCTGCTCTAGAGAAGCTAGAGTGATGGGTTCAAAATGGTCAAAAGAAGCTACAGATTGAGGTGGGATGGATGGGTCATGAGTTGGAGGGGAAATGAGAGCCCTGGTGGTCGCAATTTTTTCCAAAAAGAAATGTGAGAAGTTGTCGCACAGCTCAGTCGAGGCTTCCAGAGGTGATGGTTCAGTGAGGTGGAGAACAGAGTTTAGGGTGGAGAAGAGGACACGTGGGTTGTGAGAGTTTGAGGTAATTATATCAGAGAAGAATTTGGATTTAGCAGCTTTTACTGTTTTCTGATAACAGCGCCCACTCTCTTTAATTATTTGAAAAGAGACCTGCAGCCTGTCTTTCCTCCACTTTCGTTCTGCCCTCCTACATTGCTGCCTAACGGCCTTGGTGACATCACTCAGCCAAGGTTCTGCTTTGATTTTTGATTTTTTGGTTTTAACAGGTGCAACATGATCCATAGTCTTTAAGCAGATAGAGTTGAACTGGGATGTCAGCTCCTCAGTGGTGGTGAGAAACACCAGGGCCTGAATTATCATTTCAGAGTTATAAACATCTGTGAAATGTGCGGCAGTGAAATGGTTAATGGTCCGAGTCCTACGTGCAGGAATGCACGACTTAGGAGTTAGATGGGGGAGGGTGAACTCAAACCGGACTGGCATGTGGTCTGAAAAAACATTATCACCAATAACAAGATTATTAACAGTCATATCATGAGTTAAAACAAGGTCCAGTGTATGTCCGCGCTCTTGGGTGGGATCGTTTACATGCCGAGTTAAATTACTTACTTTGTATGTCTATATTCTGATTTACTTCATTTTGTATATTGCTTTGTGTGTTGCCTGTTTTTCTGTCTGTACAGCACTTTGGTTGGCCTTGTCGCTGTTTTAAGTGCTCTATAAATAAAATGATAT
>NC_056519.1:23679761-23685109 GCF_014905685.2 Nematolebias whitei | reverse complement strand
GATAGATAGATAGATAGATAGATAGATAGATAGATAGATAGATAGATAGATAGATAGATAGATAGATAGATAGATAGATGGATGGATAGATGGATAGATGGATAGATGGATGGATGGATGGATGGATAGACAGACAGACAGACAGACGAGTCACTAATTATTCAGGTGTCTCTTGTAAATGAGTCCCCGGGGCTCAGTGGGATTAACGTGTATAAATAAAGGTTGAATTAATGTTATTTTACTGTCAGGTGTTCTTGTTTCATTGAAAACAGCACAAAGTAACAGTATTCATGTACTGTGAGACATTTTGCTCCACCACGACTGATTGAAGTCCTACACTGTGAGCAGGTGAGACACACCTGCCTCTTATTAGGAGGCAGACAGTCTCTGCTCGGCCCTCAATGTGAAAGAACACGTTCCTTGGCTTGAAACAAACAGTAGAAGAAAAAAATGTAAGTTACAGGTATTTGTAAATTATTATTTGTTTAATTTTTTTTGCACTAGTTTGACAAGTTAATGAATTTTTAATGTTTTCAGGAACTCTCTAGAATACTCGTTCGTGTTTTTCGTGCTGGTGCCTCATTCGTTTGGTGAGTGGATGTGTGGAGCAGCTTGTGGGACGGAGGCAGGAAAACTAATGGTTTGCTTCTTACAGGACGGTGCTTCGAAATGTCCTTCTCCATCTGTTGGGTGGGAAGAGAGGACGCTCTGACCAGGTACTCGTTCTTATTTTTTATTCTGGAAGGATGTCAGTCTACTGCCTTTAGGTAAAACGATTTATCGAAGCAATATAAATGTTTTGTGACGCAGCTCGGTTTGTAGAGTTTTAGAGCCTCACGTGCGCAACGTTCGCGTCACGCGACAGTTTATCTTCACCTGTTGGAAAAAACTTAATCTAATGTGGAGAAAACTGCAGTCTTAATTTATGTGTAAAAAAAAAAATAAAATTTTCTGCAACGCGGCTTTGCACAAAACTCTTCCTAAAGCGACTGTCTGGAGATGGTTTTACCTGGTAAACAAACAAATAAACAAGTAAATAGTCATTTTTAACATTTGAGCGTTTTGTTTCTTCTCCTACCTTAATATGTTCGTCCCAGTCGTAGTTGGGTTTCAAAATGTTGTTTTCGTGACAGTTCCTCTTCCTAGTTCGTTTAGTGCAACGTAGCTTTAAAAACAAGTTCTCGCGTTCTCCCTCCAATCGGAGGGTCGCGGGTTCGAACCCCAGCCCCCCAAGCGCGTGAGTGAGAACATTAAAATGACCGCACATGTTGCCCTGACACCTCAAAGTGGTTTTGTAATTATGGGGGTCTTGGAAACCTCAAAACCTTGAGCTAAACCCTTTTGGAAAGCTCAAAAATTACAAAACCAGTTTGACCACTATTGAAACAATGTTTGATGATGTCTGAGTATGCATGTACCAATATATCGGTAATAAATTGATACATTTTCATTAAATGCTCATTAGAGGTATAGTTAACTTTTAAAGTAAAACTCATTCAAGATTGCTGCCACAGCTAAGCAACTTTAACAAAGTCAATTTTACAGATGATGAACTAAAATGGTGTGTAGGTAGGAGTGTTTTACAACACACATTATAAGAAGTAACAGATTGTGAGAGACGTTTTTGAAACTGCCATTAACCATTTGAGTCAGCTGCCTGTTGGCAAAATATCTCACCAACCATGATTGATTTCAATGAAACTTTCAGGAAATAACCAGTGGAGGTCCATGTAAATCAGATTTGATGTCATGCCACATGCATCATTTAAAAATGGAGGTGGCAGTTGGTAGAGCTGTTGCTTCTCAGCGAGAAGGTCGCCGGTTCAAATCCCAGCCAGGGACCTTTCTGGGTGGAGTTTGCATGTTCTCTCTGTGCTGCGTGGGTTTTCTCCGGGTACTCCGGTTTCCTCCAGACCAAAAACATGCATGTTAGACTGATTGGTAACTCTAAATTTTCTCTAGGTGTGAGTGAGAGAGAGTGAATGGTTGTTTATCTCATGTGTCTCTGTCCCTGTGATGGGTTGACCTGTCCAAAGTGTCCCCACCTCTCACACAGTGACTGCTGGACATGGACACCAGTGACCCCTGCGACCTGAAAAGGAAGAAGCGGGTAAAGATAATGATGGATGGACTATTTTATAGGTGTCAACACCCAAGAGGATCAAAAACCTCAACTTTTTGTCCAAACCTGAAGCTGAAATGTCTTTTTTTGTGATTTGCTTTTTAGTTGGTGAAGATCTTCATTTACATAGAGGCATAATTCAAAAGGTGCACTGCAACCAGCTAGTAGGGAGGGGGCACTGGACCATGGAGGCCTCAGGTTCCAGCTTCCTGTCCTGCCTCAGTTAGAATACATCTGTGTATTAAACGCTGATTGTAGTAAGAACGTTACTGCATATCCATAAAGGTTAAAGTACTGTGATTTTCTTTTTCTTTCAGGCCGAATGAAAACTTGTGGCTCAACGGCACGTCAATAAAATCGATCATGAAATTGGGCAGAGTTGCCTCACTGACCGTGTCTCCAGTTGTGGAAAATAAGCTGGCGCTGCAGTACCGAGGCTCCATTCATAGGTGGACGCTTTCAATCGACCCACGTAAGGATCGTGGTGATAATCTGCTTGACCTTTGACCACCTGTTGTTTAAACTGTTCATCTCTCTCTAAGGTATCAAGATGGTTAAAATTACAGGTCGACAGAAACCTTCAGAACTTCCAACCAATGCCACTAAGGTGCTGCCTATACGTATAGTCGTGTTTTAAAGGGTAGTCGCTTTGATTAAGTTTTAAATGTTGTAGCACAGTTTGACTCTACCATTATTTCAGAGTTTAATGGCTGTGTTGAATCCCACTGAGGATTTTGCATGTGACGGTGGCACAACATTCCTCCATCAGGATGAGAACTTCTTCCTCGCCATTGGTGAGAATCATTTCCTCCATTTCCTCGTTTTCTGCGTTGCTGGGTGAATGTTATTACTGCTGTAATACTCGTGTGAGTCTAAATGACAGGTTTAGAAAAAAGACTAAAAGTCTGTTGGGTTGCTCAGAAATGTGAGGGGAAACTAGTTAATCCATGTATCGATTAAAGTTCAATTCAAATTCAAAAATACTTTATTAATCCCAAAGGGAAATGTTGTAACTCGTTATCCTCGTTTCTTTAAGAGAGGTTATATTGATGGCTGTAGACAGGAAGGATCTCTTATAAAGGTGGATCCAAAGAAAATGGCCACAGATGCCGTCCGATCTATCCACCCAGACTCAACTGGCCTCTCGGTTCCCTGGGCTGCAGGACCACCCAAATCCCGGGAAGAGCTCCTCCCAGAGCAATGGCCACTCCTCCCAGCAGCGTGCCGAGCTCCTCGTCACTGTGGACAGCCGGCTGCAGGTGTCGGGGGATGATCCTGGTCCTTGCTGTCATGAGCCATGTTTCCTGCCAGTTCCAGGATTTCAGTAGTCAGGCACAGCCAGCAGGGAGATGGGAATGCATCTACGGCACCTCCTTTTTCAACTCATTTGACATTTGCGGCTGTAGTTCAGGTATTATTTGAGTTTTTGAGATATTAATCAGCATTGTAAAAAAACAATAAGAAGAAGAAAACACCTTGTTATGGTTATGCATCATAACAAATGTCCAAAAGTAAAGATTCAGTAAAAATCCTTCCAGCATCTGATACCAGAGGAAACAATCATTCAAATTTTTTTTTTTTTTTTTTTACGCCCTGAAAAGTAAAGTTTCCAAAAGCAACATCTCAGAATGAATGTAACGTTCTCAATCGCCACAACAGATTTCCATCATTTTGAACGTGGTCAGGAGGGATTTCCGTCCTCTACAAAAATGAGAAGGGGAGAAAAATGTTTGTTGTGGTCCTGGTAAAGCTATCCAATCTAATGATAATCCTGGGATTAAACGGATGCTGCTGGACCAATGAAGAGAACCCGAGCCACCGTTTGAGCCATTCAGAGCAGAGCAGGGCGGGTCGTGCTGTCGGGTTCTCAGTGAGCCCGGGTGTGAGCAGCAGAGACAAACTGCAGGTGAAATCTCACCTGTAGCAAGCCAAGGAGGACACCCCGCTACCCTACCAGAACCGCCCGCCCCTTCATGAAGGTGATGACATGGAATAAATTATTAAACATCAACGTATTAAACGTATATGTTCACACGTGACCAATTCGCTGCAACCGAGGAAGATACCAGAACTGATGCACCATCACTCCCACCTCTCGCACCGCGCCTCGACCTCCCCAGAACTTTTGTATCTGTATTAACCGTTAATGTGTTGGGAGCGGCATGATCGTACAGACATGTGCAACTTGTGCGCATGACACCAAACTCCAGGACCAAGTAAGAGACGGACAGGGACGTGCACCACGTGGGAGCACGCAGCCTGTTGAGTTTCTCTCACGGTGAGAGAGGCTGTTTCTGTCTCTTAAGTTTTTCTAAATAAATTTGTAACGTTAGAAGATGGATATTTATACGTCACAGAATATAACAAAGATGTGTGTCTCAGTTTAACTTAAATTTTTTACGTTAAACTCGCAAGTTCTCTGTCAGTTTCAGGAGTTTTTACTTGATCATAAATACAGTATCTTAATAGAAATCCATTCTACGTGTACTTTTTATCAGCAGGTGTTGTCTGTTTGAATTAACTAAACGTGATTATTTATAATTCATACTGAAAGGTAACTGTACTGTGATAAATGTAATTTAATATCAATATGAATATAAATGGTATTCAATGACTACATGAAATGAAATCCTGTAAATTTTGTGGTGAAATCTGTCAGTCTGGCAAACTTAAAAATAATGATTTTGAGTCAATTTATACTCTTTAAAGGACTTCCTGTGCTATATATAATTTAATATATCAGACAACATCTCTAAAAGTAAACAGAAATGTTCAAACTGTCTTCCTTCAGAATGATGTTGGTCTTGATGCTTGATTAGAAAACACTATACAGAATACTTTTACAAAGGTCATGTATGCAGTACTGTTACAAAGGTCATTTACTTTGACTAAGGTCATATACAGAGCCTTGCAAAAGTATTCAGCCCCCTTGAACTTTTCAACCTTTTGCCACATTTCAGGCTTCAAACATAAAGATATAAAATTTTAATTTTTTGTGAAAAATCAACAAGTGGGACACAATCGTGAAGTGGAATGAAATGTGTGTCAAACTTTTTTAACAAATAAACTGAAAAGTGGGGCGTGCAATATTATTCGGCCCCCTTGCGTTAATACTTTGTAGCTCCGCCTTTTGCTGCAGTTCCAGCTGCAAGTCTCTTGGGGTTTGTCTCTGTCAGTTTTGCCCATTCTTCCTGCAAAACAGCTCGAGCTCAGTGAGGTTGGATGG
>NC_056519.1:23675387-23679751 GCF_014905685.2 Nematolebias whitei | reverse complement strand
TCTTGGTAGATTTGCAGTGGTCTGATACTCCTTCCATTTCAATATGACTGCTTGCACAGTGCTCCTTGGGATGTTTTAAAGCTTGGGAAATCTTTTTGTATCCAAATCCAGCTTTAAACTTCTCCACAACAGTATCTCGGACCTGCCTGGTGTGTTCCTTGGTCTTCATGATGTTCTCTGTGCTTTGAACAGAACCCTGAGACTATCACAGAGCAGGTGCATTTATACGGAGACTTGATTACACACAGGTGGATTCTATTTATCATCATCAGTCATTTGGGACAACATTGGATCATTCATAGATCCTCACTGAACTTCTGGAGTGAGTTTGCTGCACTGAAAGTAAAGGGGACGAATAATATTGCACACACCACTTTTCAGTTTTTTATTTGTTAAAGTTTTACACATCCAATAAATTTAATTCCACCACGATTTTGTCCCACTTGTTGTTGACGTTTCACAAAAAATTAAAATTTTATATCTTTGTTTGAAGCCTGAAATGTGGCAAAAGGTTAAAGTTGAAGGGGGCCGAATACTTTCGCAAGGCTTTGTAAACGGGCAGTTTTAACAACCATCTGATGTAACTTCAGATTGCTCCCCAGGCGCTTGCATAGCTGCCCACTGCTCCACCTGAGTGTATCTCAGGTGTGATGGGTTAAATGCAGAGAAGTAATTTTGCCATTGTGTGGCAACATAGAATCATGACAACACATAGCACTTATTATTATATATGTACACTGCCTGGCCAAAAAAAGAAGTAATCACCTGGATTTAACTAAGCAAATGGGTACGAGCCTCCTATTGGATAGTTACTGCATGGTCGATTTATTTTTCAGCTGCATCAAGCTACTTAACCCCAACTGATGCAATGAATTGCTTCTCATTTCTTAAACAACCATGTTGAAAGACATCGCGTGGTCGAGGAAAAGATGTCAGTCTGTTTGTGAAGGGTCAAATCTGTCATCTGGGCCTTTCTGTCATCGTCTGCTGCCTTTCTCATGACTACGGACAAACTTTTTGTCATTTAGAAACCGTATCAGTTCGGCATAGTCGTCTTCTTCCATGGCATCTGCATTCTGCCTGACTTTACCGACTATGACGTCTTTCAAGCCTTACAGCCGTAGGTGACCCAAAAACGTATTCTCCACAACTCAGTTTCTTTCATCTATATCAAAGCATAACCTTTGCCATCAACTTCCCGTCTCCCTCCTGGGCCCATAACTTGTTGGCTCTGTCATCATAAGGGCAGGATAAGTTGAAGAAAATCACACTAAAATATCCATTTGCACCACAAGGTAAAACCATCTATCCCATTTTATTCTAATCAATGTCAGCTGTGCACAAATCTTACATCTCCTATAATTCTAATCAGTTTATTTATATAGTGCCAAATCACAACAAAGTTGTCTCAGGGCACTGAACAGAAACATTCACATACATAAATGCCAATTAGTAAAATTCTCTATCTAAAGAATCCAGCAGACAAGTTGAATCTTGGTTTCGTTGCAGTCTCCCATCTTGAGAGAAACACAGAATGGTAGGTCCAGGTGTACCTGAAAGACAAAAACACATGTCATGGATAGAAAAAATAATTACAAGTACAAAACTGGTTGAGAAGAGTAAGTAAAGACAGTAGCAGAGTGAAAAGTGTGGTCAGTTTGTCCTCTAGCAGTCTTATCGCAGCATAACTAAGGGACAGCTCAGGAAACCCAATCTGACCCTAACTATAGGAATTAGCAAAAAGGAAAGTCTTAAGCCTAGTTTTAAAACTGGATAATGTGTCAGCCTCACGGACAGAGATTGGAAGTTGGTTCCACAAGAGAGGAGTCTGATAACTGAAAGATCTTCCTCCCATTCTGGTTTTGGAAACTCTATGAACCGCGAGTAAACCTGCAGCCTGAGAGCGAAGTGCTCAGTTAGGAAAATATGGAACAATAAGATCTGTAAAATAAGATGGAGCCAGGTTGTTGAGAGCTTTGTAGGTTAGAAGTAAGATTTTGAATTCTATTTTGGATTTGACACGGAGCCAATGGAGAGAAACTAAAACTGGAGAGATGGATGGTTTGGATGAGGTTATTATTTTTGACAATTCAGAGAGCTCAACAGGACAAAAACTGTCCAAACACAAATCGGGCTCTAGTGAAATTTTTTAAGTTGTCTCATTTGACAGGGGACTAGAGATAGCAGAAGGAAGGATAGTTTGAATTTTCTCTCTAATTGAAATAATTTTATTTATTAAGAATCTCATGAAGTCATCACTACTTTATAGTTGTAGGGATACATGGTTCAAAAGAAATGGGACTTAATTAGTCTAGCAATAGTACTAAATGGAAACCTAGGGTTATTTTTATTCTCCTCTATTAAAGATGAATAATATAAAGTTCTAGCTTTACGGAGAGCTTTCTTATATGTTAGCAGACTATCTTTCCAAGTTAATTAAAATTCTTCAACATTAGTAGAGCGCCATTTTCTCTCCTGGTTTCTAGATGCCTGCTTTAAAGTACGTAATTCAGAACTGAACCAAAGCCAGTTTCTTTTGATTACTTTCTTTTTCAGCAGAGCAATTTTAACAAGTGAAGTTTGCATTGAAGTTGTAAGATGATCAACTAAATGATCTAGGTCACTGCTGATATAGTCCCACAATGATAGTGAAGAACAAATTATAAAAATACACCCATCAATATGTCAATATACAGTATACTGTGCACCTTTACTAAGGTCATGTACACAGTAGGAAGGTCATGTACGGAGCATACCGTGTGTCTTTACTAAGGTCATGTACAGATGTTCTCCTCTTTCTATGAAAACCTTTAAGAAGTGTCTTATATGCAGGAATTCTCATTTTCTGAGATACTGAATTGTGGTTTTTCATTATCCGTAAGCCATAATCATCAAAATTGCAAGAAATAAAGGCTTGAAAAACTTCTATGTACTTAAATACACAGAGTGAAATAGAATAATATATTAGTATTTATAATTTTATTTAGTTTTAATAATAGTTTATTGCATATTTTATTAGCATTATTCTATATAATCTTCTATAGAATGAAAATAATAGAATATATATTCTATATAATGAGTTTCACTTTCTGAAATGATGTGAAAAGTTCAATTTTTTGGGGCAAATATTCTAATTTTTCTTTAGATGCACCTGTACATAGTTCCCAGACACTGAATTAGTTATTTCCTGTTTGTGTGAGCGTGTCTGTAAAATAAAATAAAAAATAATCTGGACAATTATTGGACACATTTTGTGGAAACTTTCAGAAAGTCATCACTGCATGTACATCCACAACTGATTAACCTGATTCAAGATGGCCACCGTTGCCAACTGACCTTAGGAAACAAAAATTAAAATGGCTCAGTCAGTTTGACAGATACGGAGGCACAGTTTGGTGTTGTGGGAGATGAGACTGATCTTCCACACATACTTTAAGTGCTAATGTATCACACGTAACCTTCCATTTAAGATCTTGTTTTAAACGCTGACTTGACATTTCTTCAAGAAACCTTGGGTCTTCGATAGATTTTGTATTACATATAACAAACAGGGTGCTACATTCAGTCAATATATTTGATGTGGAGTGGAATGTGTTGGCTTATCACTTAAATGACTGTTGTGTTTTGTTTTGTTTCTTTAAGGGCACACTTTTCATTTTCCTGTCAAACTGGTGTCCAGGAGTACCTCTTCCCTACTGGTCTCTTGGAAGGAGGATGATCCATATGAGCTCTACTTTCACAGTGTGACCCTGTTCCACAGAGAGCTGGGGTCTTACAGCCCACTCTCTGTAGATCCTACCACCCTAAACCACCACCGCTTCACTGCTCTGGAGGCATGCAGCCACTATGTGGTTTGTGTTGAGATCTCAGCCTCTCAGGCCTTCACCTGCCTCTCTACCATTACCGGTATATGAACCTAGACTTAACTAAACTGAATTTCAGCATATAACAGAATACCAAAAACAACAAATGTGGTTTTCTTTGGCAGGTTTTGAAAAACAGATTTAAAATAACTAAAATTTCTTTCAGTTTCCTTAACGGTGATTATCCCATTTCAGTAACGTATCCATGTTTTACATGTCTTTACAAAAGGTAACAAGCAGTAGTTTGGTATTCCATTTGTACAAAAGTCAAGAGCATCCCTAGAAATTATTTTCCATGACCTCAAAATAATTACTGATTTATCAGATTTTTCAGATTTATCTCATCATCTCGATAAAGGAGTTTGTTTTATAGCTAAAGGGTTTATAGCTAAAGGGTTAATCGATTTGTTACAAAAGCTAATGTTCTTGCAAGAACTAGAAATCACTTCAAAATCATCCCCGTTATAAATTACTGTAAAAAAAAAAAAAAAAAAAAAAAAA
>NC_056519.1:23629546-23675377 GCF_014905685.2 Nematolebias whitei | reverse complement strand
AGGGCACAGCACTAGCTAAAGGCTAGTAGGGCACAGCACTAGCTAAAAGTTAAAAACAGCAAAAAAAGCTAACAACAAGCTAAAAGCAAAAACAAAAATCGAACGTTTGCTGAAGCAGATTTCAGACTGCTCAGAGATCTCGATGCATTTCTGTGAAGGAAAGAAATATGAAGTTGAATATTTTAAAAAGTGTAAGTTGGGGGGGGGGGGCGGGGGGATCATTGTTGGATAAAATATCTCATTTTTTTACTCACCATACTTAAAAGGAGCCACACACAATGACAGCTTTTTTTTTTTTTTTTAACCCAGTTTTACGTACAAGAGCAGGGCTCACAACACAGGCTTATACAGATGTTGGCTTATACAGATGTTCAAAGTTACATGCTTAAAGCCCCGTCATAAGAATCTGCACCGGACAGTGTGCTAGGATTGTTTTTATAATACACACTTATCATCTACTACAGCTCACGATGACCTCGGCTCCCCAGCTCACGGGCTCGGAGGCATCCTTGGTGTTGGCACACATGCAGTATCAAAGCAGCTCCTCATTCAGCTTTCTGCTAACTCAAACACACGGTTCATGGGCAATTAACATTAGTTAGTGACCTTAACTAAAATTCCTCTGACAGTTGTCATGGCACCCATCTCCTAATAAGCTGCATGCTTTGTTTATATGAATGGCTAAAATACTACAAAGTAGGCAAAAGTACATTGAAAAATGTATAGAAAAAAATTATACTTTTTTTTTGTCTTAAATTGGTTGGCAGAAAAGTAAAGTGTACGTTAGAGCTCATAATGTTGAAACCTTTTGATTATATTGTCAAATATTCTACCAGATTTATTTATTTTTGCTTAATTGTATATTGTGATGATTTCAAGATGTATAAAAGTAGACATTCCTTTGAATCCTCATTCAGACCCAGAGGTTCCCAAGCATTTTGAAGTCACCTCGTGGAACAGCAGCAGCATTACATTGTCCTGGGACTGCCCTGAGAACCTGAAGTACTCCCTCTTCCTCCTCACCATCTTCTATCTCGACGGTACGGGTCAAACCACAGAAGAGGTTGAGACGTGGCTCACAGACGATCGCTTAACCTTCACCTTGTCCGACCTGCCGCCCTGCACCAGGCTGAAGTTTGGCCTGCAGACCGTTTGCCAGGCCGGGCAGGAGTCCCGCTACAGCCGGATGGTTCAGAGTCACGGAAACTCTGGTAGGTCCTGCATTTGTAGAGCAAGGTCATCAGCAGTTTGTGGTGTTCTAGTCGATTACGGTATATAACCACAAATTAGTAGGAATGTCTAAAAAAGAATCTTCAATGTGCTAGTGAAATGTATGTCCTAATCAAAACTACTAATGGTTTCTGCTGCATTTGCATCTCCTGTCCACACAGAGATTTTTTACTGAGCAAAACTAATATTTATTTATCTTAAAGTAGAAATTCTTCTGTACTTTTCTTTAGCTGGATCCATGTGGACATGAGAGCTTTGTAGTAACGGTGATATAGCAGCCTAAACTCTTACTGTGTGCTCTAATACAAACATCAGCCTTTCTTTATCCTCATCATGTTGCAATAGAAGTATCCTATGCTGAAATTGTTGATTTATTTAAAAGAAGCTAAATAATTTCCAAGGAAATGATTAGTGGCACATTATGTGAATGTATTTTTGTTAAAATGTGTAGATGGAGTAAAAAAACAGTTTGAAAAGATCTGGAGTAGTGTAGATGGAGGGTTTTCAGGTTTAGGCTGATCGCTTATAGCCCAGCCTGTTATGGGCCAGAGTTTCTACTGATCAAAGATTTTAAAATGGGTCTTGAACCTGACATTTGTTGTGAACTTAATACTGTGACCTTAATGTGAGCGTGCACTGCCTTGAACGTCTTCATACCCCCTGAACTTTACCACTTTGTTGTCCCGTTCCAACCACTAAGTAATAAACACAAAGTAGTGCAACATTGTCAAGTTGAAAGAAAATGTGTGCGTTTTCAAAACTTTATTTTATAAATTGCATTGTATTTGCCCCCCACCCCCGTTTGTAAAAACACCTTTGCTTGTAATTCTGCACCAGATCTTTGGGGTCTACCAGCTCTGCACATCAAGAACCAGAAAGTTCCCATTGTTCTTTGTAAAACAGCTGCAGCTCAGTCAGATTGGAGATAATCTGTGATCAGCAGTTTTAAAGTTGTGCCATGGATTATCAGTTGTTTGTCTGGACTTTGACTGGAATATTTTCACACATGAATATGCATTGATCTAAACCAGATGTGGTCAACATGTGGCCTGAGGGCCAAAAGTGACCCACAATCTTAATCCAGCCCCCAATATCCTTAATATAAAAGAAAACAACTTTTAAATAAGTTGATGAAAACCTGCATTTTATTAATGAAATTTAAGGAAGTCTAAATTAAACTTATTGTACAAATACATTAAAAAAAACAACAACTTTGGATTAAGATAGGGCAAAACTTTTTTAAAAAGTAGTTTCCAAAACTAGACTAAACCTTGGACCCCAAAAAGTAAATATAAATTATTTTTCTCCTTCTGTCTTCTTCTTCCTCCCTTCTTTGTTGTTCTTGTGGTTTTTGTTGGTTTTTGTTGTTGTTGTTGTTTTTCTGCTTCTTGTTGATGGTGTTGCCGTTCTTGTCCTTGTTTTGTTGTCGTCGTCCTTGTTTTGCATGTTTAAGTTAATATGTTGTTTTTGCATGTTTTAAGTTAATATGTTGTTGTTTTGCATGTTTAAGTTGACACGTTGTCGTTCGGCATGTTTAAGTTAATATGTTGTTGTTTTGCATGTTTAAGTTGACACGTTGTCGTTTGGCATGTTTAAGTTGACACGTTGTCGTTTGGCATGTTTAAGTTGACACGTTGTGTTTTCATGGAGTTTTGGGGAGACATCTTTTCATGGAGCAGCAGATGATGGAATGAACATTGCTCGGAGAGATGCTTATGGCTTCAGATTTTGTTTTAGAACTTAACTGCTTTTAACTTGTCAACTTTAACCCTGACCTTAGTTTGTTCCTTGGTCTTCATGATGCTAATTAATTTCTAACCTTCTGTAACAAATCACAAATCTCTTGGGTTTTTCACAGAACATAAGGATTTATACTTGGTCTAAATTACGTTTCTTTCTTTAAATGCACATGTGTATTGGTTGGAGGTCAGAAAATGACCACTGTGTCTGTTTAACTTTACTAGAGAACTGTGGTGAGAACACACGATACAAAAATATTCTAAAAGGACAATGCACTTGTTTAATAACGGGGTAAAGAAATACTTAAAGCAACTTATCACCAGTTATTCTGTTGCTTCTTGATAACTCTCAGGTTGTTTTCTACTCCTCAGACTATTCAAGTATCGACTCCCTGCGCCAGACGTTGTTTGGGCCCAGCAGCTACACTCTGAGCTGGGAGGTGAAGAACACGTCGTCCATCTCCATGTTCAGAGTTTACCACGAGGAGGTGCTGCAGGGCACTACCCTCCTCACCAAATACTTTGTGGGCGGACTGCTGCCATGTCAAAAGTACCAAGCAAAGGTGGAGGCGCTGTGTGGGGAGAACGTGCTCATGAGTGTCAAAAAAGTCACTGCGCACACAGGTAACACGCAACATGAGGAAGCAGCATGTTTGACAACCAGAACACTTATTTACTTTTCAAATGTTGAAGTAACTCAAAAATACGCGTTGAAACAGTTTTGAGCGCTTTTAATGTGAAAGTTAGACTGCACACTTCCTCCCACCACTCAGGATTTTTATTTTTCCAGTGCATCTTACGGTTTCTGCACAGTGACTATTTGAGCCATAAATTCTGGTCTGCGTTTCAGTCTGCTTGTCTTGTTAGTCAACGTCAAAGTTTCTTTATTGTCATTCGCATCTCACGTGGTACATGTGGTGGAACGAAATTGTGTACACAGGGTCCCAGGTACATCTAACAAAAGTATACATTATAAAGAAAAACGGTAAGATCTAAAATATGAACTAAGAAACACGCTAAACTGTTGAGAGAAGCATTTAGGTGGATGTGCACCTCATTATTTGACAGAATTGTTTTAATTACAACAAAGTTCAGTCAGGTCCTCTGGACATTTCTTTTTGTTGAAACGTATCATCTTTCATCCAGAAGACTTCTTCAGTCCAAGGAGCCACAACAAACTCTGTCTTAAAAGCACCTTCACATAGTGGTTTAATGGACATAGTGGGTCAATCTGTTTGATGGTGACGAGATGTTTCTGGAGTCCTCCCTCTCCACCGCTGACTCGTCTGAGGCAGCGGTGGCCGAAGTGGTTGAAAACATCAAAGTTCAAGCTCAATAATCCAAACTGTGTTGTTGATTTGGATTGAGCATGAAATTTAATGTTTTAATTTCAGTTTATGTAGAATTACCTAGAATTTGGTATAACTGATGAGGAAACCTTCAGTGGTTTGTTTTGACTGGACTTGAGTTGGGGCCGAGATGCTGTACAGGTAGAGCAGCCGACTTGGGACCAGAAAGTCTCGGTTAAACTCCCAGCCATTCCCACGTCGTGGTGTCTCTGAGCAAGACACCCAATCCCCAAGTGCTCCCCAGGTGCTTACATAGCTGCCCACTGCTCCACCTGGGTGCATCTCAGGTGTGATGGGTTAAATGCAGAGAACTCATTTCATCATTCAAAATTCATTCAAAAATACTAGGCTGTAAGTTGTATCCTGGTAGCCTGAATGAATTGTGCTTTCTATGTTGTTTGATTCAGTGTCTTAATTTTGTGTATTCAGGACCTGGTGGCGTGTCTGAGCTCTCGTACCGCTCCAATGACTCCACCGCTGTGTGGATCCCCAGCATCACTAATCAGCCAGATGTGGCCTACGTTTATGAGCTGTCCCTGGAGAACGGGTCGACCATCGAGAGCAGTCGAGTGTCAAGCGCGGAGCTTCCTCTTTTAGGGCTGGAATCTGGCAAATCTTACATCCTGAATGTATGGGAGGAATGTGACAACCAGTGGGAGTCTGTACCATCTCAGCTGAGTTTTGAAGGAGCCAACTCTTCGTTTGAGATCCAAGTGAGAGCTGTGGAGCCTCCGCAGAACCTGGGTACGTGCACCAGTTTTGAAGGACGTTTTGTTTTGAATCCTTGATTATTAGTTTTGTGTTGTGTCCTCTGTAGAGCTACAGTTTGACCTTAGAGAGGTGGGTCTGACCATGGTGGTGCCCTGGTCTCTGCCTGACCATCTACAAGATGACTCATCAGAATCCAGAACTAAAATAAAGCAGATTTTCAAAGAAAAGGTAAAAAGTTTGTGCTTCTCTAAATAAATATGAATCATTGTCCAGTTTTCTGTGAAGGTTCAGTCATTCGTTCTGTGTTGAAGAATATAAGAAGAGTTTATTTGCTGAGTCATGCAGCGCCATCAGGGTCTAGTAAAGAACTAAACCCACAGGGTCTGAAACTGACTAGCTTCTGATGTTGGGCTTTTGTGACGAAAGATTCTCTGTTCCCAAAGTCTCATTAACCACTGGACAAATTTTATTGAAATTTTCAGAAACTAATCCTTGGATTTAAATCTACAACTGATAATTTTAAAAGGAACTTATTTAAGATGGCCGCCAAAGCCATCCAACTGTTTGGTGTGGTAGTAGCTGAGACAGGTCCCCAACACACGTGACCTGGGCTGGAAAAAGGAGTCAAAATAAGAAATGTTTCAAAATTTAACTAACATTATTTTTCAAATTTCCCCCTCAAATGCTTATTCAATTTTATTAAATGAAATTTGTCCATTTATCAAATGGCCTAGTAACCAGTTAGTTTTGTTTAGGAGTGAGCCCCACATTTTAAAAAAAAAATGCCCAAGATTCATGATGACGCCAAACATTTCAGAAATCTCAGCTGAGATGATAAACTAACAGGATCAGA
Organism: Nematolebias whitei; assembly: GCF_014905685.2. Taxonomy (NCBI): domain Eukaryota; kingdom Metazoa; phylum Chordata; class Actinopteri; order Cyprinodontiformes; family Rivulidae; genus Nematolebias; species Nematolebias whitei. The sequence continues at coordinate 23,669,495 of NC_056519.1, read as the reverse complement.
CATAAAAGAACTGTTTCTGAAGACATCACTGTTGGAAAAAGTTAAGAAATATTTTATTTAAAGATTGATAGCTAATTTAGTAACGGAAGAAGCGGATAAAGATGATGTATAGATAGATGGGATCACTAGATGGAGTGTTTATGGAGTTATTTTTACACAGTCTCAATTATGACAAAATAAATTTATTTTGCAGCTTTTTCTTCTTCTTTCAGCTTTTCCCTCTTCAGATGTCGCCACAGCGAGTCATCCTCCATCTCTGTCCTCACTCCATCTACCTCCATGTCCTCTCATCCATATATCTTCTCTTTGTCTTTTTCCTGGCAGCTGCATTCTTAACATCCTTCTACTAATATACCCACTGTCCCTCCTCTGGACATGTCCAAACCACTGTCCCTCCTCTGGATACGTCCAAACCATCTCAGTGTGTCCTCTCTAACTTTATCTCCCAGTTGTTCAACCTGTGCTGTACCTCTGATGATCTCATTCCTAAACTTATCCATCCTTGTCACTCCTAAGGAGAACCTCAACATCTTGATTTCTGTCACTTCCAGTTCTGTCTCCTGTCTTTTTGTCCATGTCTCTGTCTCCAGACCATAAAACATAGCTGGTCTAACCACTGTCTAAACTTTTCCTTTGACCTTTGCTGACACCTTTTTTGTCATAAATCACTCCCGAAACTTTTCTTCATCCACTCCATCCTGTCTGGACGCTCTTTTTCACTTCTTTACCACATTCCCCATTTTCCTGGACAGTGGACTCCAAGTCCTTGAAGTCCTGCACCTTTGTGACCTCTGCTCCTTGTAGCCTCACTGCTCCACCTCCTCCCTCTCGCTCACACACGTACTCTGTCTCACTACGACTGACTTTCTTTCCTCTTCTTTCAAGTAAAAGAAGTAAAAGTTTTTAATTTCACTTTGAACACACAACCAATATTAATTGGAAATTAGATTTCTGAAACGATTGAAAAGCTTATTGCAGGTGTTCAACAGCCTGAAGTTTGGTGCTGCTGAATAATGACCATCGTCTGCATAGAAGTGAATTTTGGCTGCGTGTAGTCCTAGATCTAAAACCTTTGTCTATTTGTCCATAAACTGTTCCTTATCCCACCCGTAACGTCAGATCCGCTAAACATTATTTAATAAAACTTGGTGGACACATGCCTCATCATTATACAGAGTGTTGCAACTATCAATCATCTCAACTTCAAGGTCAAAGTCACAAACCAAGGTCAAAGTTAAATTGAGGTATATGCTTGTGCAAACCATAACTTCTGATCCAACAATTTTCAGTCATCTGAAAATTGTTGGATTGTATACCTGGATTATTGAGCATGGACTCGTTTGGTCATAACTTCTTATCTTCTAAATGTAATTCAATGAAACTTGATGCACATCACTGGATGGAGTGTCACATACACCTTATATCACCCCAGCTCCAAGGTCCTCAAATCATGGTCAAAGTTAAAAGGTCTTGGCTTGTCCCGCCCATAAAGCCTGCTCAAGATAATTTAACAAAACTTCACACACACAGTTTCATGCACTTCCCATAACCCCAGCTTCAAAGTCAAGTTCACAAATCAAAGTCAAATGTTGCACAAGGTCTTTGCTTGTCCGGGTCATTGCTATAGACTGCTGTATAATAATGTGCTGTATGTGGAACTCCTGTTTTAAAAAGTTGGAGAATAAGATCAGAATCCAAATGGATCCTTGGGAGACACCTGTGGTTGTGAGAGGGACTGAGTTATAGTTTACTATGGTCCTGAGTTCTGTTCGATAATTTCTAAATCCATTTAGAACTGTTCTCACTAAATTGTCTTTTTTTTATTAACAAAAGTCGATCTACTTAATGAAATGCTTTGGTAAATTCAACAAATAAAGTTGCACAATGTTTGTCTAATGACTTTTATAGAACTTTGTGTGGTAGTAGCTGAGAGTCATCCAGAAATGACTGTTTCTGCCATTTCAGTGAAACTTGAGTTGTTCTTTGTAAACAAGACACCTGTGTGGGGGCTTTTAGTTGCAGACGCTGTTGAAGGACTTCGACCAGCCAGTCCACATTGAGCTGGACTCTTTCAAACCTGCAGATGAGCCAGGAAAAACCGAGGTTCTTTTTCGGTCCTTTGATGCCACAAGCAAAGAAGACGTTGTGCCGATTGACGATCAGCTCAGTCACATCAGGTCCCTGAATCCCCCTGACATCAGTGTAAGGAACGGCATCTTGTACTGGGAAGGTAAGTCGTAGTTAACAGCTTGCACCAGTGCTGTTTAACATGTAAACAGTTGGTTTTTAGTCTTGCTGGTAGTATTTATTTATTTAGGATGCTTTTGTTTTATCCTCAGGTCCAGACATGTGTGTTTCTGCGCAATCTCAGTGTCCTCGTAGTTCTCTGTGCATAAACACTTTTGGCTCAAACGTGTGTGTTTGCCAACGTGGTTACTATGATGTAAGCTCTTTAATAGATTCTGCTGCAGCGTCACGTCCGCTCTGCAAAGGTACAGTGCAACATTTCTTCCTAATAACTCCACATTAGCATTATGCACGTTTTTCTTTTTCAATGAAGCACAAGTTATACTTACAAAATTGGCAAACATGATTAGTAGTTTATTTTTTTACTTTCTCTTTTTCTGTGGGCTGCTCTCACCTAAATTGGTGATTTTGTATTCTAAATGTCCAGCTAACATATTAAGAGGGTTTGATTTTAAACTTTTATTGAAATAAATCGCATCAAAGAACATCCTTTGTGGCAAACAAGCGGCACGAGAACAGAGAACCTGAGTGATCACATGATCCAGTTGTACTGGTTTACCCTCTGTTTTGCAGTCAAACATTCTGTCAAATCTTCGTACGACACGACTACATGAGCATTTAACTGCTGTGTTCAGTGCATGAAGATTCATTAACCTGAACAAGTTTTTTTTTTACTTAAATTGATCTAAAGCTGTACCATACAGCTTTATTTAAGCATTATAAGCAACCATGGGACCACATTGCTGTACAGTTGGTCAATAAAACACAGCAGCTGTCACAATACGTAATAAAAGCCTAAAAAACTAATCAAGATAGCTTTGTATGCAAACCAAAAACACATTAAAAACATATAATAAAAAATGTAAAAGTCCAGCTCCTCCGGGGGAATCCCAAGACGTTCCCAGGCCAGTCGAGAGATATAGTCCCTCCAGCGTGTCCTGGGTCTTCCTCTGGGTCTCCTACCGGTGGGACTTGTCTGGAACACCTCACCATGGAGGTGTACAGGAGGTATCCTAACCAGATGCCCGAGCCACCTCAACTGGCTCCTCTCGACGTGGAGAAGCAGCGGCTCGGAGTCTCTCCCAGACGACCGAGCTTCTCACACTATCTCTAAGGGAGAGTCCAGACACCCTGCAGAGAAAACTCATTTTGGCCGCTTGTATCCATGATCTTGTTCTTTCAGTCACAACCCAAAGCTCATGACCATAGATTCAATTCAATACAGGTTATTTATATAACGCCAAATCACAACAAAGTTGTCTCAGGGCACTTTACAGGAACATTCACATAAAAGCCAATTAGTAAAGTTCTCTATCTAAGGAATCCAGCAGACAAGTTGAATCTTGGCTTCGTTGCAGTCTCCCATCCTGAGCAAGCACAGTGGCAACAGTGGAAAGGAAAAACTCCCTTTTAAAAGGAAGAAACCTCCAGCAGAACCAGGCTCAGGACAAGTGGCCATCTGCTTTGACCGGCTGGTTGAGAGGACAGGAAGGAGAGACAGAATAACACAGAATGGTAGGTCCAGGTGTATCTGAAGACAAAAGAACACGTTAAAGATAGAAAAAATAATTACAAATACAAAACAGGTTGAGCAGAGTAAGTAAAGACAGTAGCAGAGTGAAAACATGTGGTCAGTTTGTCCTCCAGCAGTCTAAGCCTATAGCAGCATAACTATGTTGTTTTCACTCTGGCAGCAGCATTTTGGATCAACTGAAGACGTTTTAAAGAAGTATTTGGACATCCAGATAATAAACCATTGCAATAGTTCAGTCTAGATGTCACAAATGCATGGACCAGTTTTTCTGCATCATTTTTAGATAAGATGTTTCTCATTTTAATGATATTACGCAGGTGGAAGAAGGCAGTTCTAGTAATGTTCTTAATGTGGGGGATAAAAGACATGTCCTGATCAAAAATAACACCAAGATTTTTAACATTAGAGCTGGAGGACAGATTGTCATCTAAAGAGGGAGAACGACTGAAAAATGAATTCCGAAGGTGCTCTGGTCCAAAAACCAAAACCTCAGTCTTGTCTGTGTTCAACAGGAGAAAATTAAGGATCATCCAGGTTTTTATGTCTTTAAGACATGATTGATGAGGGTAGGAACGTAGATCGACCAGTAAATTGAGAGCTTCACATTTTGACTCGGCTCTCTTCACCATGACAGACCGGTACAGCACTTGCTTCACTGCAGATGCCGCACCCATCCGCCTATCGATCTCTCGCTCCATTTTTCCCTCATTCGTGCACACTCTGCTGCGAACTGCTCCAGCGAAAGCTGTAGATCATGACCTGATGAAGCCAATAGAACCACATCATCTGCAAAAAGTAGAGAAACAATCCTAAGGCCACCAAAACGGATCCCCTCAACAACTTGGTTGCGCCTAGAAATTCTGTCCATAAAAGTTATGAACATAATCAGTGACAAAGGGCAACCTTGGCAGAGTCCAACTCACACTGGGAATGAGCCCGACTTACTGCCAGCAATGCGGACCAAGCTCTGACACCGGTCATACAGGGACCTAACAGCCCGTATCAAAAGGCCTGGTACCCCATACTCCTTGAGTACCTCCCTCAGGGTTCCCTGAGAGACGCAGTAGAACATCTTCTCCAAGTCCACAAAACACATGTAGACTGGTTGGGCACACTCCCATGCACCCTTCACGACCCTGCTGAGGGTGTAGAGCTGGTCCAGTGTTCCACGACCAGGACAAAAACTGCACTGCTCCTCCTGAATCTGAGGTTCGACTATCCAGCGGACCCTCCTTTCCAGAACCCTTGAATAGACCTTACAGGGAGGCTTAAGACCGTGATCCCCCTGTAGTTGGAACATGCTCTACGTTCCTGGTCCTCAGTTTGCCAATCGTGTAAACCAACACAATCCCTCAACATCCAAAGCATTAAGGAACTCCTGGAAGAATCTCATCCACCCTCGGGTCCCTGCCACCGAGAAGCTTTTTAACCACCTCGGTGACCTCAGCACCAGAAATTGGAGAGCCCGACTCAAAGTCCCCCCAGGCTCCACTTCTTCAGTGGAAGACGTGCTGGTTTGAAATTTTATTTTTTTAATAATCCATTCAGAGGACCTGACTTAACTTTGTTAGATCTGCTAAAGCACATTTAAACAGAGCAGTGTTTCTGTAGGAACTGATGAGGTGACTGACATAAAAATTTGTCAGAAAAATGCTGACTCGGCATTCACTCAGAAAATCTAACTCTCGTTTCGAAACAGCCAAAGGTCTTTTCAACCAGTGTCTGGACAAGGTGATGACTGGTGGAATAGCTAAATCTTACCTGGCCGCGCTCTTCGGGGGAAACGTTGAGGTGAAGCTGAACGACGGCCGCTGTTCTGTGAATGAGAGCGAGCTGCTCTTCTACTTCCACATGTCCCGAAAGCCGTCAGAGTGTGGAACAGAGTATCACGTAAGATTAGTTTGTGCCGGTGAAATGTTCTGTTGGAGCAAAGCCACTCTGAATATTGACTCTGTAAAGTATTGCGCTAAATGCTTGTCTGTGCTTTCTAGATGAACAAAACTCACATCTTGCTTCAAAATACTCTGATGGTCAGTCTGACTAAAGAGCACACCATCACTCGACGGGACCTCAAGGTTGTTTGGAAATGTGTGTATCCACGGTATTATGTCCGTAATGCTCAAGTGTTTACCAATATGGAATGGTGAGACACACGTTAAGCTTTAGTATTTCTGTGTAAAATTATAATTACCAGATTTTTAAATTAAAACGCATATTAAAATGTATATTTCTGTATAGAAAAATAAAAAACCAGCTTTGTTTTTGTTCTGTTGCAGGCTCACCTCAATAACCGTGGTGGAGTTTAACTCCTCACTGCAACTGGGCCTGACCATGACTCTGTACAGGGATGAATCCTACACTTCCAGTTACTCTGATCTGGTAGAGCTGGGAATTGAAGACACTCTTTTCTTCCAGGTGGCCCTGCAGACCAACAGCTCCTTTGCCTCAGATGTGCTGCTGCAGGTGGAGTCCTGCTGGGCCACTGAGAGCCCCAACCCAGGAGATGCCATCCAAGCTACTTTCCTTCAAGAGGGGTATTTTTATTATGAACTGATTGTGTTGATAGCATATGGCATCTTGGAAAACTCCTAATTTTTCATGTTCAGTTTAGTTTATTTCCAAAGCACCAAACCACAACAGAAGTCGTTCCAGAGCACTGCACAGAAACATTCACATACATATAAAGTGATTTAATAACATTATTTATCTGCTTTGAGTTTTCACTTCATCAGTCTCCCATCCTAAGCAAGCACAGAGGCAACAGTGGAAAGGAAAAACTCCCTCATGAGGAAGAAACCTCCAGCAGAACCAGGTTCAGGACAAGCGGTCATCTGCTTTGACCAGCTGGGTTTAGAGGACAGGAAGGCGGAACAGATATATGCTTACATAGCTGCCCACTGCTCCACCTGGGTGTATCCCAGGTGTGATGAGTTAAATGCAGAGAACTAATTTCATCACTGTATGGGGACATACAATGATGACAACACATAGCACTTTCAGTGTGTTTTGGGTCAGAATTGGACTTGAGAAGTTTGAAGCAGAGTTGGGCTATATAGAAATGTCCAATCATTGAAGAGCTTATGGAGCTCTGTTCAATAAGTTTAAAAATGGACAAATTATGGTACAACTTAAACCTAACGAGATGTGACCACCCGCCTAAACTGATGGGCCCAGCAAGAGCATTAATCTGAGAAACATCCCAGAAGACCACAGTAACTCTGGAGGAGCTGCAGAGACCAGCTCAGTTGGGAGAATCTGTCCACAAGGCAATTATTAGTTGTGCACTCCACAGATCTGGTCCTCATGGAAGAGTAGAGAAGGAAGCCATGAGTACGGTTTGTCACAAACCATGTAGCGACACATTAAACACATGGCAGAAGCTGCTCTGCCAAGATCAGGCCAATATTGAGCTTTGTGGCCTAAATACGAAATGCTACATGTGGCAGAAAACAAACAGGCAAATCACCCTGAACACACCATCCCCACTTTGAAACAGGGTGGTGGCAGTGTCATGCTGTGGGGATGTTTTCCTTCAACAGAGAGAGAGATGCTGGTCAAAGTACCAGTAGTTGAGAAGATAAATGGAGCTAAATATAGTGTTGGACACTGCAAAAAACTTGAGACTGGAGCAGAATTTCACTTTCCAGCAGAGCAATGACCTGAAGCATCCAACACCAAAATTCATTGGATCAAAGCATATTATGTTAGAATGAACCAGCCAAGACCTAAATCCAACTGAGAATCTGTGGCAACATATGAAAGCTGCTCTTAAGACTCCAATCTGACTGAGCTGCAGCTATTTTGTAAAGTTGATTTGTCGAAACGTTCACTTTAAATGTGCCAAGCTGGTAGAAAACAAACCTCACAAGGTTAGCAGCAGGAATAACGGCAAAAGGCGAGTTAAGTTCCATTTTCCAGATCTTTATATGGAAGAAAGCAAAAAGAAAATGTTCTTTCCACACATGAATTTCACAAATGCAATATGGATTTGATGCTTCACATCCTGCTAAACGCTAGGTGTTCATACAATTAAACATTTTTCATTTCAACTGTCTGGTCATATTCTTATGGCTGATTGGTGTAACGCAACAGACTGCAGTTTGAACATTGTCTGAAGTGTAATTTTTTTTTTTTCATTTTCAAACTCTGTAAAGATTATACAGGTGCAGTAAGGTGACACTAACAGCATCATGTGCTTGAATGTGCTTCAATTTATTTGCTGTGGGTTGTCTTCTTCTAAAGCTGCCCTCTTGATGACACGTTCCGCTGGCTCTCTGTTAATGGTGAAGCACAGAGAAGCAGGTTTTCCGTCCAGATGTTCCACATGCCATTAGGGTTACCCCTGTATTTCCACTGCTTGACCAACATCTGTGGGCATGATGAAGTCTGCACAAAGGTAAATCTGGGCTGTTCACCTGGGAACATGCTTATCTTAACAAGATCTTGATTGGGCTGTCAGAAATCACCAATTATGTTCAAAATGAATAATCAACCTTGAAGTGAAGTTCTGTCAAATAGTGTACATATGGCACAAAATACTGAGAGCCAAGGGTCTTTGTCCAAGCTACGCTAATTGAAACGAGTTATTGTCCCTCATATAGGAGCAAAAAGGGGTTATTGGAAAAATGTCTTAAGTTCATTTTTAATAATCCAGGTAAAAAAAATCCAACAAAGTTCAGTCAGGTCCTCTGGACGGTTTCTTTGATATTTCATCCTTCATCCAAAGGACTTCATCAGTCCGCGGAGCCACAACAAACACAGTCCCACAAGCAGCACATACACATAGTGGACCAACCAGTTTGCTGGTGATAAGATAGTTTCTGTGGTCTGCCCTCTCCCCCGTCGACTCCTCTGAGGCAGCCTTAGCCAAAGTGGTTCAAAACATCAAAGTTCATGCTCAATAATCCAGGTAAAAAAAAATCCTTGGAGGGTGGGTGTGCTGCTTTTGGGACTCAGTTTGTTGTGGCTCCTCGGTCTGATGAAGTCCTTTGGATGAAGGATGAAACATCTCAACAACAATCTTGCCAAACTACACATGTGTGTGTGTCTTATCTCACTCAGCCTTATAACCTGATTCTCACTCACTGCTGTTTGAATTGAGAAAGCTCCTCGGATGAGGAGCGAAACGTCTTCTGTTACAAATAAAGTCCAGTTGTTTTTGTATTGAACACTTTTTGAATTCATCATGTCCCGGATGACTGAGAATCTTCACCAGCATATCTCGACAGCAACAAAAAAGAAACTGTCCAGATGACCTGACTGAACTTTGATGATTTTTTTTTTTTTTTTTTTAACCTGGATTATTGAGAATGAACTTTGAATGCACTTTGAAAAGTTCTGTTCTGTTGAGATCTTAACATGAAGAGGTTTCTCATCGTTAACTGGTGGAACTCGGGCAAAGAGTCTCCGCCCCCTTTCAGAGCAGGTTAGGTTTTCAGCATCAGTTACCATAGCAGGGTTCCCAGGGAAAACCTGGAGAATGACTTTCACATTTTCCAGACAGGGAAAACTCAGGGAATTTGAGACAAACATCAAAACTCGGAATTTGACCACTGATCTGTTTATTAAAAGATCTGAGGTTTTCTACATGTGCATGAAGAGGGCTGGCATCAGAGGAGGGGGCGTGCCAAAGACGCCATCTTAGCACCAACGTAACTGGTTTGTTTCACTTTTAGAGTAAGCTGTTTGAGGGAAGAATCAGTTTTGTGTTGTTTCCTTGACTGATGAAGCCTTCTGGATGGAAGGTGAAACGTTTCAGTAAAAAAAAGAAACTGTCCAGATGACCTGACTGAAAATTGTTGGACACGTGCATGTATTAATGCTCGTATTCTCATCGAGTCCATGATCTGCTTCTACAGGGAGCCGATCTGTAACTCTTTCATAATGTTAAAATACTTATTGCTACATTAGATTTTTTTAGACTCCACCTAAAATAAGTTCTGAGTGTTTGGTGAGACTGGTGCATCTTTAGGATTTACTCAGAGAATTTAGTTCTCATGAAATCCTGGGAACTCTGCCTGGTAACAGACCCTAAATGAACCTTAAGTTACCTCAGTTTGGCTGTTTTTGGTCACTGGTATCGGATTAATATTTTATTTGTCCCTGAGAAAAATTTTAAATGTCAATTATTTTGTGCTACTCTGTATTCTGTTTTTCTTCTTCTGGCCTTTCTGTTCTCTTAACATCCATCCCATACAATCATATTTTACCACAATAGACTGATTCACTTTTGACTTAAAGCGACATTTTGGCCTTTTGAAGTCGGTTTTATGCAAAGGTTATGAACAAATCTCATAAAGCTGTTTCAGAATGGAGAGACTACTTTGGAAGTGGCTCCATTCAGAACTAGCCATTAGCTCATCAGTGCTAACAGACTTGAACTTTGTTTTCCAAACTGAGGGTGGTTATTGATAACCTTATAAACCTTAAATATTGCTAATTCATTCTGTAATTATGGTGTAAAATTAGTATGCATTTCAAATATGCAAGATGAGGTTTGAACAGGTTAGTAATACAGCTGCTTAAATATGCACTGGCACCCTTTAAAAAAATTACAAAGCAGTATAGTAATATGTTTGTAACTATTGATCTGTTTTTTCAATAAAAATTAATGGTTCACCCTCATGTTAAAGCAGAACTGCAGCAGCCAGCGGCGCCTCAAAAGGTTGGTCAGCCAGATGGACGGAAAAGAGAAACAAGCAGCTGTGGTGTCAGCTGGCCCGCTGACCGTCAGCACGAGGGTGAAGTCGATCCATCCCGATTCCTGTGAGTTCATGACAACTGAGCATCTTCCCAGCCTGACATGCTTCAGATTCAACGTTTTACACAAACTGCAGGAATGGCAAATTTTAAGCTATCGCTGAATCCGACTTTAATTCTTCTAACTAGAGAAACTGCATTTCCTGCGAAAATGCAGTGTCAAAAAAAAAAGTTTCAAAAAGTTGAAATGAGTTTGCCAAAAAAGGTCAAATTAGCATAAAACAGCTAAATAGTAGCTGAAATAGCAGTAAAAGCTAAAACTTGCAGAAATAAGCTGAAATTAGCAGAAAGAAGTTGGAAGAAAAACTAAAATGTATTTGGCAGAGAATCTAAAAGGATCACAAAACAGCTGAAAATAGCTGAAAATAATGACATTTGCACAAGGAAGCTGAAAGAAGCTGAACCAGAACAAAACGTGAAAGGAGCAGTAAAAGGTTGTAAACGGATCCAAAGATATAAAGGATGTAAAATGAGCTAAATTCTTCATTTTCTATTAACATAAATGGCAGAAAAGGCTAAACGGTGTCAAAAGCTAAAATTGCATCGATTTCAGGGTTGTCTGGAAAAAGCTGAACATTTTGATATATCAATCCATCTCCCACATGTTCCCAAGTCAGTTCGCAGGGGCAGCAGCTTGAGCAGGAAGGCCCAGACATACAGGTCCTTCTCAAAAAAATTAGCATATTGTGATAAAGGTCATTATTTTCCATAATGTAATGATAAAAATGAAACTTTCATATATTTCAGATTCATTGCACACCAACTGAAATATTTCAGGTCTTTAATTGTTTTAATACTGATGATTATGGCATACAGCTCATGAAAACCCAAAATGCCTGTCCCAAAAAATTAGCATATTTCATCCCACCAATGAAAGACAAGTGTTTTTAATACAAAAAACGCCAACCTTCAAATAATCATGTTCAGTTATGCACTCAATACTTGGTCGGGAATCCTTTTGCATGAATGACTGCTTCAATGCGGCGTGGCATGGAGGCAATCAGCCTGTGGCACTGCTGAGGTGTTATGGAGGCCCAGGATGCTTCGATAGCGGCCTTAAGCTCATCCAGAGTGTTGGGTCTTGCGTCTCTCAACTTTCTCTTCACAATATCCCACAGGTTCTCTATGGGGTTCAGGTCAGGAGAGTTGGCAGGCCAATTGAGCACAGTAATACCATGGTCAATAAACCATTTACCAGTGGTTTTGGCACTGAGCAGGTGCCAGGTCGTGCTGAAAAATGAAATCTTCATCTCCATAAAGCTTTTCAGCAGATGGAAGCATGAAGTGCTCCAAAATCTCCTGATAGCTAGCTGCATTGACCCTGCCCTTGATAAAACACAGTGGACCAATACCAGCAGCTGACATGGCACCCCAGACCATCACTGACTGTGGGTGCTTCACACTGGACTTCTGGCATTTTGGCATTTCCTTCTCCCCAGTCTAAATCATCATGGGCAAATCCAGAGTGGAATAAGGTCCAGCCCCTCTCAAGGAGATTGGTTCCAGAGCCCATGCTGTGCAATGAGGTGAGCCCAACTATATGTAGTCGGTTCCTCTCAACCTCATGCACAATCTCAGGCTCCTTCCCTTACAGAGAGTTATGTTCCATGTCCCAAGAGCCAGATTTGGTAAGCCAGGGTCAGAGCGCCAAGGTCTCCGCCTTCGGCTACTGCCCATAGCATCATGTTCCCGACTTTTGTGGCCCCTCCTGCAGGTGGTAGGCCCACAGGAAGGCAAACCCATGTTGCTCATTCGAGCTGAGCCTGACCAGGCCCCATGGGTAGAAACCCAGTCACCAGGCACTCGCCGACAAGCGTAGTGTGGCCCCGGTAACCCATGTCTGGGCAAGGGTCACGGAGTTTCTTGATATACATTGTCCATTAAAAGTCTTTGGAATCAATCTTTTTCTGGCCCATCACCTAGGACCAATCTCCCTTGGGGACCCTACCAGGGGTGAATGTAATTGCCCCCGACAGCATAGCTCCTAGGATCATTCAGGCACACAAACTTCTCCACCACGATAAGGTGGCAATTCAAGGAGGAGCATTTTGATATCTGATTTGTTGAAACAGCATCAAAATTGTGGAACTAGAAAGATGCCAAAAAATGTATGAAAGAAAAATGGATCATAATACTGTGAATGCTTCATAAACATTCATACTATTAGTACATTTCTACTAGTCCAAAATTAGGCAATATCTACTTCTTTCACTAATAATCTCTAATACAATCTGACGGGCTTTTGTTTGTTTTTGTTTTCCAGGGACGGAGCACACAAGCACGGTTGTGATTGCAGCTTTGTCTGTAAGCTTTTTGGGCATAACTGTCCTATCTTTGTGTGCAGTTGAGGCAGTACTGAAGTACTACAATCAGCTACGGCTGGAATAAACTGTGGAACAGCATCTGTGAGTGTGTCATGTCTGCAACAAACCGGGCTCTACTATAGATCAATAGAGAAGAACATTCTTACATGCTAATTTAAGTTTTGAACATTTTCACTTAAGATCACAGTTAGCAGATTAATGCAACGTAAATTTTTTTTATTCCATTATATATATATATATATATATATATATATATATATATATATATATAAATAAAAATGTATGCAGACCCTTTCCAAAAAAATTAAATATCATGGAAAAATTGTGTAACTTCAATAATTCCATTCAAAAAGTTAATCTTTAATAGATTAAATTGTGGGCCCTTAATCTATAAACAATTAAGTATTTTTGTTTATTTTTACATGATTTGGGCTTCCAGCTCATGAAACCCACGAAAACAGGATTTTAAAAAAAATTAGAATACTTTGAAGACATCAGTGAAAATAAATTAGGATCACAACAAATCAATCAAAATATGATACTTTCAAAACAATTATGTCAATCTTCAATACTTGGTTGGGAATCTCTTTGTCTTAATCTCTGCCTCGATGTGACGTGACATTGAGACAATCATCCTGTGGCATTGACTGGGAGTTATGGAAGACCAGATTTCCTTGATGCTGTCAGCTCTTCTTCTTTGTTGTTGGGTCTGGTGCCCCTCCCTCACTTTCCTCTTGAGAATTCTCCACAGATTCTCAATGGGGTTTAGGTCCAGCGAGTTGGCTGGCCAGTCAAGCACTGTGGACATCAAACCAGGTTTTGGTGCTTCTGGCAGCATGGGCAGGGACCAGGTCCTGCTGGAAGATGAAATCTGCATCTCCATACAGATCCTCAGCAGAAGGAATCATGAAGTCCTCTAAAACATTCTGGTAGACTGTTGCGGTGAACTTGGATTTAAGAAAGCAGAGTTTACCAACACCTGCACGGACATTGCACCTCAAATCATGACTGACTGTGGATATTTCACACTGGACCTCAACCAGTATGGGCTCTGTTCCTCACCCTTCTTCCTCCAAACCCTTGAACCTTGATTCCAAATGAAAGGCACACTTTACTTTCATCGGAAAAGAGGACAGAGGAATCCAACAGTTGTAGTCCATCTCCCGGATGCGTCTGAATGTGGTGGTTTTTGAAGCTGTGACTCCCGCCTCATTCCACTCTTTCTGGATCTCTGCCAGATTCTGGAATCTTCTCTGTTTGATAATCCGCTGAAGCCCACGGTCATCTCTTTTGCTGGTGCATCTTCTCCTGCCACATTTTGTCCTTCCACTAGACTTTCCACTGATATGCTTGGACACAGCACTCTATGAACAGCCAGCCTCCTTAGCTATGAACTTTTGTGGCTCACCCATCCTATGAAGGGGATCAATGATGGTCTTCTGACCAGTTGTTATGTCTGCAGTCTTCCCCATATTGAACCGAACAGAGACAATTGAACCAAACTGAAGCAATTTAATGACACCTGAGGAAACCTGTGCAGGTGCTTTGAGTCTAGTAGATGATCAGTGTGTCACTCAGTTTAAAACATTCATGTCCTGCAACATTTGGGCTGATTTCTTCACAGTATTCTAATTTTTTTTAATCCTGTTTTCGTGGGTTTCATGAGCAGGAAGCCCAAATTATGTAAAAATAATCAAATACTTGAAATCATTTAAAATGTAGGCCCTGAATCTATCATCTATTAAATATTAACTTTTTGAATGGAATTATGGAAGTTAAATATTTCCATGATATTCTAATTTTTTGGAAAGGGTCTAGTTTTCTTTTATTAAGCCTTCACAGTTTTGCCAGTCTAAAGAACTGCATTGCCCAGAAGCCATCAGTTCACTTCACAGAAGTCAACACTGCTTCCTACTGCTGCTTGCTGCAAATGAAGGGAAAGTTTTGCAGCACAAAGTCAGAAGTTCTGTAAGGATCAGCTCACAGGACTGACGGGAAAGTATCAAATAATTCTGAAGCTGAACTCATCCTTCATGTTGTATCTTCACTGCTGTGTATCTGGGCTGCAGTTGATTTGGACTCAGTGTGACCCGGATCTTGGGAGCTGCAGATGACAGACGGCTGCGGGCTTCAGTCAGGTTCTGGTTGCGCAGTGCTGGTCTGGATGTTGTTAAAATGACGTAGCTTTAAGAGTTTAAATTGCAAGAGTGTGGGACGGGTTTCTAAAGACTTAATATAAAGTTTATTGTACTTGGTGGTACTATAACAAGTTAATACTTTTTGTAACGTAACATAGTAACACCTCCCATATGTCATGCCATCAGTTCAGTTACAACATGTGCTCTCAGGACATCATTACCTGCAGCGTTCTCTCAGTGCGGAGTAAACTTGGCAAAAAGGCCTTTTCCTACTCGGATCCTGCAACCTGGAGCATCTTGCAACAGGAACTGAAGTCATCTACCTTGATTTAGTTCAGGGATTTCAAACATTTGATAATAGAAAAATCAAAAAGATGGTTTTACAGAATTCAACGAAAAGCAAGAGAAATGAGGAGCTGAAAGAAACGGAAGGGAGGAAATGGTCATAACACAACTCTGAACACAGGCTTGAACAGGACATCATTCATGATGGGGAAGCATAACACCAGTAAACGAGACTACTGTGGGGAAGATGAGAACATAAAACTAGTAATGGTAGTATGAAACAGAAGCTTCAAAACATGCTTCAAACCCTGCAGTAAAATTACATCGGAGCACTGCTTCGGAGCTTGTTTTGGTGCGGAAAAAGTCACGTGACGTCCGAAACACAAACCGTTTCGTTGTCGGAATGAATCGCTTGACTGGTTCGTGGTCCAAACAGCTGATTCAGGCACCGCCTCGTCTCGATGCTGACAGGTTGAGACAGCGTTGAGACCGTTTTGAATTGGGAGCGCTCAACACTATGAAACAGCTCTAAAATGTTTGCAATGTGTTGGAGAGTAGGTGTTTCTGCTGCTGTTAGTTGAAATAGAGTAATTATAGAGGCAGCCAGGAAAAGAGGTCGTTCTAACATGTGGGAACACTTCATTCTGCTCATGATGAGGTGGTTTTGGCTTTTAAATGTCAAAAAAGTTATAGTAATGTTCAGCAGGAAAGATATTATCCAACTCATTTAATCCATGTATTTAATATAATTACAGTAAAATTATGTCTGTGATTTTAATCATATCAGTATGGGCCCAAATTATTTTATTTACATAAGTGTATTTGTGCAGGTGCAGTGTTTGGTGTGTTCAACTGAACTGAAGCATCATGATACCTCCTCTGATTAGACACTTCAGCGCCAAACATGGAGATGCTGGAGACGTCATTTCATTGTTTTATGAAAGATAAAGACTCGGACTCTGCCACAGTTACACAAGCACAATACCATCGCAACATTTTAATTGAATCTCTTCACATTTATCAATCTTTATTCAAAAACATTTAACCATAAATACATTTTCAAACCAGACAACATAGAAAGTTGATGAATTTAAAAAAAAATCTGTTTTGTTTTTTTACCAGAGTAAAGTAGTTTAAGACTAAAGTCACTGAAGTTCTTGGTGTGTGCCACCAAAAGCACACCACCTAATTTGACAGCAGCATTGCAAAGTGCCACAAGAGGTCGCTGTAACTGAAGCTTCAACAAATGAACCCATTTTTGAAACAATTGGTCCAACTGGTTCAATGCTTCATAAAAGCTTAATTTGCTCATCACTACATAAAACATGATCTGCAAGAAATATAATGAAGGCAAATGATTAATAGACTCACTGCAGTAAAAAAAAAACCAAGTGCCTCGGTGGTCGCGCGCTGATCCGCAGCTTCCTTTGCGTCACTTCCGCTTCCGCTCAACAATGGCGTCCTCCGTGACTGAAGACGGCACGAGCGACGCGCAAACAGGGAAAAACTCTAAAAATGCGAAAAACCAAGGTGAGTTTGAAACGTTACCGAGATGACGACGGTTCCTGGACGCGCAGATACTTGTCAGAGTTGAATAAAACTATTCGTGTTTGATTTAAACGTCATGTTGACGCGCCGGAGTACCAAGCGTGCACGAGATGTTGGTTAAACCCCGACTTTGATGTTCACAGGGAACCTTAAAGTTTTGTGTGTTCATACCACGTAATATAACTTCATAGTTTGAGACATTTAAAGACTATATTGCAATTATGTTAAACTTTGTAAAATACGTTTTTAATGTACTTCCCACATGCTTGATAAACAGCACCTCGTTAAAAACTGATGCAGCAGGCAGCATGTGAACGTGTTTTAGTAGTTTCCCGTGTATTACCAATGGTTTGTTTAAAGTGTCGTTTTATGTTGTGCAGTGGATGAATCTGAACTTCTGACTGTTCCTGATGGGTGGAAGGAACCAGCGTTTACTAAAGACGACAACCCCCGCGGCCTGCTGGAGGAGAGCAGCTTCGCAACACTCTTTCCCAAGTACAGAGAAGCCTACCTGAAGGAGTGCTGGCCGCTGGTGGAGGCGGCTTTAGGACAGCTGGTATGTAGCATCAGCACTGGTCGTCTGCATGGACATAAAGCACCCAAACCAAAAGGAACTGGCTGCTGGTGTAACTCTGCTACCTCCTGATTGTGCAGTGGCTTGCTGTCTTTATAAAACTAGGTGCTTCTTGATACTGGTTGTCTATTTGTGTGCAAATTTAATAGGAATAGGAAACTTATAAATGAAGTAGGTACTGTTTGCTCTAGCCTACTGCCAGAGACAAAACAATGTTTGCCTGTGTGTGTGTGTGTGTGTGTGTGTGTGTTGTTTTTTTTGCCAAAATGTCTCGTAAGCCACATAAATTTAGAAAAGTAATTGGAATCTACATATTTTAACAAATTAATTTGAGTCCACCCAATTGAAGATGACTTTTGCAGCTAATCGGTCTTGGCAAACAAAAATAGCTGTAATTTTATTTAACTTTAACTACATTGATCTAGAGTTTGATGTGGTAGTAGCTGAGGATCATTCTCAACGCATGCTTCAAGTAGAGAAGCACCGATCCGATATCTGTATCGGTACAGATATCTGGAAAAACCTCTGGATCGGGTATCTGTGACAATGAGACTGATCCATTTTCCGATCCAACCTGCAGAGATTTCCGATCCATGATGCATGTTGGCTTCAAACTATGGAATGGATTTCCTGAACGGCGGCGTGTCTCATGCACCCAGAGTAATAAGACCCGCCTCACATTCAGGAAATCCAGTTCACAGTTTGCAGCCTGCTACAACGTGAGGGCTGAGTTAGCAGCACTGTAGCTAACGGCTAACAAACCTTTCATCTAAACATGTCCGCTGTGTGGAAGTATTTTACACTAAATGCCACAAAACAAGACAGCAACGTGCAATGTCTGCAGAGCCATAGCGCCACATTAAACCACGGTAAAGTTAGTTTTACGTTGGACATTCAAGCTCCGGGGCTTCAGCGGTCTGCTCCTCTCACTGAAGCCGTAACAGGCAGCTGACTCCGGCCAGCCGCGTCCAATCTGCCCGTCTCTGAGGAGGGACAGACTGAGCGTGGCTGACCCAAATCAGGCTGCCTGCTGCAGATTGAACAAGACGAAGACATCGCTGAATCCACGGAGCTCGAATGTTTACAGAGAATCACTTAAATTAATCACTTTAATATCCACTTTAAAACTAGGAATAAAAAGAAACATGTTTTGTGTTAGCAGAATTTAA
The DNA here is from genome assembly GCF_014905685.2 of Nematolebias whitei. Lineage (NCBI taxonomy): Eukaryota > Metazoa > Chordata > Actinopteri > Cyprinodontiformes > Rivulidae > Nematolebias > Nematolebias whitei. The sequence goes on along the minus strand of NC_056519.1, from coordinate 23,650,917 downwards.
TTCTAACTTTAAAACTTTATCCAACATTAATAAAATTTCAAGTTGCCTTTTTGGACATGCATGCATATATTTATATATGCATATATTACAACCTCATATAAAATCAATGATGATCATGATATTGGAACTGGATCGATATCGATCGTTATTCAGACTTGAGTATCGGATCGGGGGAAAAAAAAAAAAAAAGTGGATCGGTGCATCCCTAAGATTCAAGCACTAACAGATTTCACGAGTTTGTTCATAACATCGTTTATAAGGTTTGACCAAAACAACTGGAACCCTGTTCCTCCTTAGGACAAGCTGCGCTTGGTGTAAGACACATAAATGATGATATGCATCGTTCCACACACGCTGCAGAATGAGTTAAAGGCTGGTTTATCTCCTCACAACATGCAAGACATCTAATCTCGCTGATGTGGTTGTGAGATGTTTATTTTAATTTGTTCTACATGAACATTTTATACTAGAAGAGAAACTGTGGCGCAGAATTCCTGGTAAGCACATCACACCCAAACAGCAACACCACAGACGGCACAGTTGGCAGAGAGGATGGTTATTTTCGGCTGATGATGCAGGAGTGGGTGAAAGAAAAGCTCTGGTATTTTTGTGGTTAACAAGGAGAGACCGCTGCTGTTTCTGACTGTGCTGTGATGTGTCCCTACGCTGTTCGACCTGAGAGTACTCCCTTTGGGCCAGCACGTCTACAGAGACCTGCCTGCGTCTCCTCTGAGCATAAACAATGTGCCGTCTCCTTCCTCAAGTTCTTAGACTAAGTTTTTATTAGACAGAACAGTCGTAAACTTGACTGTATTTTCTAACAGCCTCGGCCAGCTGCTCCTCAGTCGAGCAGTTGCAGCGAAACGAGATCTGTGTCACTACACTAGGTGCATACCCCTGCGGGACAACAGTTCTGACAGTGTTGTGAACAGAGCGGGGTCTTGGGTGCGCACCCAAGTCCTCAGCCTCGTTCCCACAGTCTTTACCTGCAGGCAGAGTGTGTCAGGGTCTGGAATCGGTCTTTATAATGCACATTCAAAATCAGCAGCTGTTCCCAAAGTGCTGAACAATAATATAAAAAAAAAAAAACAATGGCATTAATTAAAAGAAAACAAAATTATTTAAAAGCATCAAAAGAAAAATATAAAAACGAGCTTCAACCAAAAGCAGCTGGTCAGATGATCTCAGCCCCCGAGAAGGAACAAATGGTTGAAGTAGGTCACAGAGAAATGAGGGTGCAAGGTCATGTAGGCACTTAAAGGTCAACAGGAGAATTTTAAAATGGATTCTGACACTAACCAGTGAATGAAGGACAAAACTGGTGAAATATGATCAAACCTGCTGTTGGATCATGTTTCTGTGGTCAAACGGTACCGGTAGGTTTGATCACAGGAATCACAAACAGGAGTTAACAGTTCGGCTAGTATCTCCTGTTAGTAGCCGAACTGCAGTATTTTGGACGAGCTGGAGACGTGACCGACCCCAACATAACGCACGTTACACAAGTCTACTCTGATTAATGAACGCATGGACTATTTTTTTTTCCAAGGTCTGATCAGAACAACACAGACTTCAGCTTAGATATCTGCCTTAACTGGAAGAACAGTTTTGTAGAACAGAGTAAATGTGTTTATTAAAAACTTAAAGTCGGAGTCGAAAACCATCCTGTGATGGACGGATGAAACGTCTCGGCAAAAAAAGAAACCAGATGACGCGACTGAACATTGTTGGATTATTGAGCATGAGCTGTTCCTGAGATTTGGCTCGAGAGAGTGTAGGTCAACAGGAACAGAGACGGCAGTAGAGCTGGGCCTAAACACAATGACTGCACTTTTCTGATCGTTGAAACTTTAAATAATTGAAACCGTCCATGAATTGATGTCAAGACATTTTAACAGAGGGTGGATGGAGCAAGAACCTTTTGGCTTTTAAAGGCAGTGGTGCTGGATCTGACTCTTTCCAATGTTGCCCGCATGTTTTACAGTACATCAAAGCCTCTCTGGACCTGATTGAAGGTAGCGTAACCGTCTGCACCACGAAGAAAACATTTGACCCCTACTCCATTGTCAGAGCGAGAGATCTCATTAAGCTGCTGGCGAGGAGCGTCCCGTTCGAACAGGTAACGATGGAACACTTGTTACCTGTTTAGCTCCTCGTCATGAGTTTGTTGTTTCCATTTATTCTGTTGCTTCACCCACGGTGTTGTTTCCAGGCTGTCCGCATCTTACAGGATGACGTGGCCTGTGACATCATCAAAATCGGGACCCTTGTGAGGAACAGAGAGCGATTTGTGAAGAGGAAGCAGCGGCTGATCGGCCCAAAGGGCTCCACCTTGAAAGTGAGTTCACGTTGATAAACACCTTCAGGCTTTAGCTTCACAGAAATGATCTGCGTCAGCCAAATCAAAGTTCATCTGTTTAGGTGGGAGGGTTTTAGTCTTCATGCAGCTGCAGCAGAAATTCTCCGGCGGATCACGTCCTGCTCCAAATAAAACCTGGACAGAGAAAATGACCCGTGTTCTTGCTGAAATTGAAACATTAAAGGAAAAAGGTTTGTCCGCTCAGTCGTCCAGGTAGATAGCAACAGTAAAGGTTAACTCGTGTCATCTGGACCGGTTGCTTTTTAGGGAGAAACGTTTCGTCCCCCATCCAGAGGACTTCGTCAGTCCGCGATGAAGTTGGGAGACAAAACGTTACTCACAAAGGAACTGGTCCAGATGACACGATCTAAGTGTTTTTTTTTTTTTTTACTAAGTAAAGTAATTTCAGTAAAATTAACTCTTGTTGCTTTTTATTTTTTATATAATATTTTAAAGCAACATGTTAAGTTAATTTTGTCAAGTGAATGATTTCTGTTTTGTTTTTTTTTAATATCACAAAATTGATTATGGTCAGAATACTCTGAAACGTCACGATATGATATGCGAGTCATATCGCCCACCTCTAGATGGCAGCACTAATTTATGCCTCGTCATCATAAGCTGCTTGTTTGGCCATTCCAGTGTGTTAGAAATATAACGTCCTCGTGAGCTTTAATTTTCTACATCTGTCGTTTATAAAACTGACTGCGGTTTGACGGCGTCGGAGCGGAGGCAGTGATCAGATTAAGCTGCAGGAGCGTGAAGTGGAGCAGTTCCTCAGACGTGGAGCAGACTGCCAGCAGTCCAACACTTCAGCCTGAGTTTAAAGTGTTTATTGTAGCGGTGACGGCAAAGAGAAAACTTTGAACTCTGACGCCTGTCCGCTTCTTCAGCTGCGGGTTTTTATACGCCTGTTGAGGGCGAGATGTGCATGCACATGCATCATCGCTAGGCGGCGTGTCGCATATACTTTCAAGGTCACACGAAAGGTCAAATATAAACGTCTCTGCTTGTCGAGGCCATTGCTATAGATTACTGTAAAAAGTTTGCTGAGCTGTGTGTAATGTGCCGCACGCTGTTTTACTCCCCCTTCAGCTGTTGTTTTGTTGTGTGTGTGTGTGAGAAATGATTAGCTTTTTGGTATTTTACGTCTTTTTTCGTTTGGTTTTAGAGATTTACATCATTTTTTCTTTAGGAAGAAAAAAGCAGACCATGGATTAGGTTTGCATATATTTTGTTTAACCTTTATTTATACAGGTAGTCTCATTGAGTCACGAGGACTCATTTTCAAGACAATTGGGAGCAGATGGTGGGGGTTAACGGCCTTGCTCAAGGGCCCAGAGTGGGGCCAATGAGGGTGGAGGCAGGTGTGGGTGCTTCGTCTTTTCCTCCCACATTTTGACGTCAGTATGGGGAGTCGAACCAACGATCTTCCAATCACAGGCCCATCTTCTCTAACCTCTGCACCCCACTCCCCTTATCCCATGTGCAGTGGGCTATTTTTTTAACATGCAACTTTCTGAACTGTCCAAGTTTTAAACGTGTATAAACTAAACTCACTTGATGTTTCTGTAGAGAACAAGCTCCTAACATTTAATGTGTCCCGTAATGAAAAACATCAGCGTCTTGATTCTGATGTTCAATAAGCTCCAGATGTGTAGCTCTGAAACAAACTCAGCTGTTCCGTTAGTTTTATTCTGTAAACTCAACATTTGATCATGTTCCATCACATTCTTCTTGTTGTGAAGCTCTAGAAGGGGCTGAGATGGTGTAGGAGCAGGGCAGCCGACTCGGCACCCCAAGGTCCTGTGTTCGATCCCCAATCATTGCACATGTCGTGGTGTCTCTGAGCAGGACACCCAATCCCGAATTGCTCCCCGGGCACCTACATAGCTGCCCACTGCTCCACCTGGATGTATTCCAGGTGCATTGGGTTAAATGCAGAGAACCAGTTTTGTCTTTGTATGGGAACATACAATGATGACAACACATTTATTAATTTATTATTATTAAAGTTTATTTCCAACACAATGAAACGTTAAACAGTCGGAGCTAAAGAGCTGACGATCCACTCGCTCGTTGATCAAGGTTTCAACTTGAGTTGGGGAAATGTTGCTTTTCATTCTTTGTCATACTGTCTGAATTAAAAACGAGTACAAGCTATAAATGTAATAACGCAGGGATGGGGCCGATCCGGTATCGGCATCCAATACCAGCATAATTTACGTTTTCCGATCCATGTTGTATGTTGGCTTCTTTTTTTTTTTTTCCCTTGTCCTGTCCGGCATTGTGACACTTATAATTATTGTCTGAGTGCCAAAGTGATGCCCAACTACTTTCACAAGCAGAGCATTATCGCTGGCCTTAATGCTCCACTTCATATATAAATTAAATTTTATTAGAATTTGCTTTGGGCTTGTTTTAGATGTAATGGACACGGAGATGAAAAACAAAGAAGATAAGAGAGAAGGGTTAAAAGGTGATGCATGTTGGCTTCAAACTATGGAATGGATTTCCTGAACGGCGGCGTGTCTCATGAACCCAGAGTAATAAGACCCGCCTCACATTCAGGAAATCCAGTTCATAGTTTGCAGCCAGCTACAACGTGAGGACTGAGTTAGCAGCACTGTTGCTAACAGCTAACAAACTTTTCATCTAAACATGTCCGCTGTGTGGAAGTATTTTACACTAAACACCACAAAACAAGACAGCAACGTGCAATGTCTGCAGAGCCATAGCGCCACATTAAACCGCTGTAACATAAGTTTTACATTGGACATTCGAGCTCCGGGGCTTCAGCGGTCTGCTCCTCTCGCTGAAGCCGTAACAGGCAGCTCACTCCCGGCCAGCCCCACTCAGTCTGTCCGTCTCTGAGGAGGGACAGACTGAGCGTGGCTGACTGAAATCAGGCTGCCTGCTGCGGATTGAACAAGAAGAAGACATCGCTGAAACCACGGAGCTCAAATGTTTACAGAGACTTCATCATAATTAATGACCAACCACTATCAGTTGTAGAAAACGAAGGATTTCACAGCTTGATACTTGCAGCTAAAATATAGTTTACCCTCCAGGAGATATTTATCAGTACAACAGTAGACAATCATAAAAAACATGATTTGAAAATTACAAGAAAATTATATATATTAGAAAAAAACTAAACAAAAACAGTTGCATTATAAAGTGATATAAAATACTAAAAACAGGAACATGTCTGTTGATTTATGTCATGAACTTAGCAGATGTTTGAAGACATTTAACATTTTATTTAATTTAATTCATTTATTCATTCATTTAAATGAAACAAAAATAATCAAAATCATCAAAAAGAAAACACTGAATGAAAAGAGTGAAGAAAGAAGAAAAAAATTCCTATGTCCACCTTATTTAAAAAAATATAAAATAACTAAACAATCACTTAAATTAATCACTTTAATATCCACTTTAAAACCAGGAATAAAAAGAAACATGTTTTGTGTTAGAATTTAATTCTAAGTTTAAAACTTATCCAACATTAATAAAACTTTCCTCAAGTTGCCTTTTTGGACATGCATCATATATTTGTACAAATTGTACTTGAGAGGAGATTATTACAGCCTCATATAAAATCAATGATGATCATGATATCGGAACTGGATCGGTTTCGGCCGATATTCAGATTTAAGTATCGGATCGGAAGTTATAAAAATGTGGATCGGTGCATCCCTAAGATTATTTTACGACCAGATGTTTTTGATGATTTGTAGGTTTTGAGCTCCAGACTTCCTGCTTAAATATAACTGTCCTGCATTATGAAATAAACACCAACTGGTGGCAGTATTGCGTCTTTTCAAACACTTTAATATAGTGACCAACTCTAAAATATTGCTGAACTCAATAATAATTTCAATATTGATAACAATGAAATGTTTTGTTTTGCTCTTCAGGCACTGGAGTTGTTGACCAACTGCTACGTGATGGTGCAGGGCAACACCGTGTCGGCCCTGGGGCCCTACAACGGCCTTAAGGAGGTCAGTGTGTCTCGCAGGAGTCGAGCTGTTGACTGAAAACTGCTCTGCAGGATGTTGAAAAGTTAAACCAACTTATCTGTGTTTGCAAACCAGTAGAATAAACCCAGAACCCAAGAATGATGTCATGACAGTGATGTCACTGAATGGCTGTTTATAGTCTCTTACAAACGTAACACTTGTCAGTTTCAGCTCATCTGTTCGCTGAAACTGACAATTTACAAGTCCCAAATTCCTGTTGTCTTCACGGGAAGTCTTACTGAAGTTTGGACAGCAGCTGCAGAAGTACACTTTGAAATTTCTTCAACAGTTTTCTCATTTCTGTGACGTTGTCCCCTGTCGTCGAGTGAAAAGAGGATTGGAAAAGCTGTCCATCCATGCATGTTGTGAGCTGATGACTAAGCACCGACTTCCTTTAGGTGTGTGGCGGCATCCAGGCATATGAGGTCACCATCAAGAACTGGGTTGCCGCTATAGCCTGACCGATACGGAAATTTTGGCGATCACTAATATTGGGAGGGACCAGCAATAACTCATGTACTGGCTGAATATTTTTGAGCTTTGTCCACCCCCAAGTATCTAAAACATGGAGTGGAGCTTGGCTTGTTTATTTAGCGTGGCTATTGGTAACCATGAAGCTAAGCTAATCAGATCCATGCTTTGATTTGTCCCGCTCCAAGTGTACAAGTGGTCATAAAAACAGTTCCTAACGTGCGTTCACATTTTCTGTCCTCCACTATTCGCCATAAAGTTCTCAAGTGTGTTGCATAAATGCAAATTAAAGAAACACCCTTCCTGTTCTTTGTTTAAACAGTCACGTATGGTTAAAGTCTAATTAGTATTGACCGCAGGAGAGTTTGTTTTTCTTTGCAGAGAAGTAAATATTTCAAACAAACAATGCATTTCATTGAGGATGACAAAGATAAAGTTACTAACACTGATACATTTTACCTCTACGTTAGATTTATTGTTCTGGATAAAGTTTTACAAGGTAATAGTGTATGCTAGGTTATCTAAATGTTAGCTTGCTAACTTGAGAGGCACGTAGCTAATGACAAGCAGGTTGGAGGATTGAAGAGAATTTATTATTGATTTTTTTTATATATATATTTACAGATCAGTTTAAATAAATTTACCATGCTCTGTTCAGCAAAATGAACTACACAGTATTGCTCCCTGCTTTGTCAGTGTTGAGCTGAAAGTGAAACTTAAAGTGAACGGCCATGACTTTAAACTAGTCTTCATGCGCCCTCTGCTGGATACATTGTACAATTACGGCTGGTTCCAGCATCTTAGTGGTGAAAATTCAAGTGTTTATATTGGCACATAATGGAACAATTATCACCGATATCAGTAGGTCCCCAAACATCTGTATCAGAACTACCGATATATCGGGTCAGGCGCTAGTTGCCACATCAAAATCCAAGATGGCCACCTGTGGGTGGGTGTGTGCGTGCAAAGATGCAACTCCAGTCGTTTGAGGAAACTTTGCTTTCTAGTTTTTACATTGCTTAAAAGTTTCATTCAGTGTTTGATGTGTCCAGAGATTGGCTGCCCCCTGGCTCTGCCATTACACCTTGTGGATAAAACTTATCCCTCCTCTCACCAGGATCCATCACTCTGCGTTGTCCCGGACAAAAAATAAAGAAACCTTCCCCTTTTCTACGCAGTTGAACTGCTAACCACTTGAATAGTTTGCACTAAAACATTAAGGTTTACTTCCATTCCCCTTTCAGTTCCAGTCCAGTAAAACACTCACTTTAAACTTCAAACATTCACTATTCAAATCCCTCAGCGACGGGAGACTTTGGTGTACCTCTTGTTTTTTTGTTTTTTAATAAGAAATGTACTATTTTATTAGTTGTAAATATTGTACTTATTTATTTTTTTGTAATTATGATGTACTTAGTCAAACTTGTTAAAAATAAAAACATTTATTTTACACTAAAATAATTATTTTTGGTCACATGTATTGTACAGGTGCGCAAAGTGGTGATGGACACAATGAAGAATATTCATCCTATTTACAACATCAAGGTATGTATTTTTAGTTTTTCTGCTGGATTAGGAGGCTTTCATTCAGGACATGGATCAGAAACATTATAGTGACAGACGCATTCATGCCCAATGAAGATTTCCTCCATCCTTGTTCTGGATTTCTTGACTGATGAAGACTCTCTCTGGGTTTGTTTGCCGAGGTCGGCTCAACCTGGAGCTGAGGGCATGAAGAGGCCAGAGGGAAACATTTCTGTTCGTATTTCTAAAGTGTCTGTTGAAATCCTGCTCAAACATTATGCATCTAATTCACACAGATTCTTTTTGGTGCAAACGCGCTCATCTTCAGTACCTGGCAACACAAAGACAAAGTTTACCAAAACCATAAAACATCCAACCATTGAGTTTGAGAGATGACAGCTGAAGCTTGACATTTCTTCAGTTCCTGAACCCTTTAAAGATTTTATGCAGTGTGGTTTTTGACAACTTTTTTCAAATTGACACTTTTTATTATCTGTTGTATTTAACTCATTGATATTACCTCAATATTAGTAATGTTTTTTATAGAGCCTGTCCATTATGGAAGTTTTGGCTATTGCGGATACCGATGTTTGGGGCCGTGACAGCCGATAACCGATATATTAGCTGAAAAATTTTAAGCTTTGTCAATCCCCAATAATCTCAGTAAACAGCGAGTGGAGAGGGGTTTGCTTATTTAGCACATCTGTTAGCAACCATGAAGCTAAGCTAATCAGATCACTAGTCCCACAGTAGGTTTACAGGTGGTGCACTGGTCATAAAACAGACTTCCTAATGTGCTTTCACATTTTCTGTCATCCACTGTTCACCATAAAGTTCTCAAGTGCGTTACAAAAATATAAATTAAATAAAGAAACGTCCTTCCTGTTCTTGTTTGAACAGTCAGACACGTGTGGTGAAGGTCTAAATAGTATTGACCGCAGCAGTGTTTTTTTTTTCCTTTGCAGAGACATAAAGATTTCAGACAAACTGTATTTCATTGAGGATGACAAAGATAACATCACTAACACTGATGTATTTTAACTCTGTTAGATTTATTGTTCTGGATAAAGTTTTACAAGGCAATAGTCTATGCTAGGTTTTGTAAACGTTAGCTTGCTAACTTGAAAGGCATGTAGCTAAGGACGAGCAGGTTGGAGGTTTGAAGAGAATTTATTATTGTTGATTTATTTTACATTCATTCTTTCAACCTTTATACAGGTTAATCACATTGAGCCTTGGACTCATTTACAAGAGAGACCTGAATATCTCAGTCAGTCTCTAGTTTTTAATATATTGTCAGTCTAAAATGCAGGAGAAGGTTATATATGATCACATGAAATACAACAGATTCATACGTCAGTGGAACAGACTGTCAACATGAATGTAAGAATCATATATTGTTTCAACTTGTACTTCAATGTTTAGATTTAGGAAACTAATACAGAATATAACCTGTTCCTCCAGCAGCAGTAGTTGATTTAGTGTTTTAAAAATACAGGAAAGTACTAAATTAGTTTTTTTTGCATTTTTCACACATGGTGGTAGTATTAGTGCATTATTTTCAGGACCATTATTTTATGTCGATGAGTGTATAATGTGCCGTATGTGGTACTCTTCCCTGAGCACACACAACTGATTAGTACTCAGTGTTATTAGTATTGACAAGTAATCAAATGTAGGTACTTGTACTCGGGTTTAAAAATAATGGTATTGGTGCCACCACAAATATAAGCACCACTTTGTAAACATTCACAGAAAATATACAGGAGTTCAATACGAGAACAGGCTCACAGCTCCACAGAAATTTGTTAAAAAGTGATGGGGATGTAAAGGTCATGGATGTATAAGTTGATGATGGGATAATTAAATTATCCAACAAAAATAATGTAATTATAATAAAGAAAATGTGTATTGACCCTAAGTTGAGAGTGCCACTAAGTCACGATGATGATGATAATTAAGAAGTAAAATCCCAGAATTAGAATTAATTGGAACAAAGTTATTCCTAGGATCCAGCAGAATTAAAATGGTCTTAGAGTTCAGACAGAACTTCTGGTTTAAGGCATCATCACTAAAGTTTCATATTCTCTCCTGTCCTTTTGCCAACCCCTCCCACGGCCACAACCATTAGACCCTGATGATCAAACGGGAACTCACCAAAGATCCTGAACTGCGGACACAAAGTTGGGAACGCTTCCTGCCAAAGTTCCGCCACAAGAGCCTGTCCAAACGCAAAGTGCCCAAGAAGAAGGGCACAAAGAAGGAGTACACACCGTTCCCTCCACCACAGCCAGACAGCAAGGTCAGGGGATGGAGGCAGTCTTTCTTGGAATCAACAGATTTCCATCTGAAGTGACTTCTAACTGTGCGGCCTTCTTTTCCAGGTTGACAAAGAATTAGCCACAGGAGAATTCTTCCTTCGTGAAAGTGTGAAAAGGAGGAAGAAGATGGAGGAAATCAAGGTGAGCTTTTGGAGCTATCACCTCCGTATCTGCTTACATTTCTTAACAAAAGTAAATACTTAAATAAGTTTTTTTTTTTTTAATTACCTTCCTAATGTTTAGTTTCAGAAAACGACCCCAAAAGTATTAACCTGTATTAACCTTCAAAGGGTTTCCTTAAAGTCCCTGCTTGAAAATAACATGGCCAAATGTAACTGATTGTTTCTCAGCAATTACAAACTCTTTAAATCATCTTTGTATCAACATAAAGCCAACATGTGTGAGATTTTATCAAAAATATAAGCATTGCAGCAGCTGTTTCACAGAAAATGAGGATGGAACTTGACAAAAAAAAATCCTTGCTTGAAGTTTTTCTGCATTATAGAGTACTGTAATTTACTGAATATTGATAGCACCTGAATATAAGCTGTGCCCACAAAATAAAAAAATAAATAAAAATTGCACATGTATAGGCTGCAATAGACATAACTTTTCCTTAGTTTATACACATCCCAGGAGAAATTTGGTAAGTCGGCCTTCTTCAAGGCAGAGCGGGAGAGTAAGATTCAGATGAGCCGCAATTGTTGCCTTTTTTTTTTTCAGGCAGACTGTTTTTTGTCTTGTCAGCCTTGAGTTCTGCTGGTACTTTCTATCCAAAATGGCCAGATTTGTGAGCATTCCACTGGTCCGTGCTGATGAGCTCCCTCCAAGGTTGTCCCCAACGCGCTGGCGACTCCCAGAAACCTCAAGTGGCTGCGATACAATACAATACAATACAACTTTATTTATAGAGCACTTTAAAACAACACTGTTGGCCAAAGTGCTGTGCACTAGGACATACAAAAACATAAAAACCCCACACGTTAAAATGTGAAATAAAATAAAGATAACAAATAAAATAAAACAAATAACTTAGAGTCGTTAAAACCAACATTTCAAACTGAAGTAAAAGCCAAAGAGAAAAGATGTGTCTTCAGAGAAGACTTAAAAACAGGAAGTGAGCCAGCTTGTCTGACATGCAGAGGCAGCTCGTTCCACAGTTTAGGGGCAGCGACTGAGAACGCTCGGTCACCTCTCAGTCTCCTGTTGGACCTTGGGACGACCAGCAGCAGCTGATCTGCTGACCTGAGAGAGCGAGAAGGAGTGTACAGCTGGAGCAGGTCGGACAGATACTGTGGGGCGAGACCATGAAGACATTTGAAAACAAATAAAAGAACCTTAAAATTAATCCTGAAGCGAACCGGGAGCCAATGTAGTGATTCTAAAACAGGGGTGATGTGTTCTCGTTTTTTGGTACCAGTTAAAAGGCGGGCAGCTGCGTTCTGAACCAGCTGAAGTCGAGTCAGTAATGACTGGCTCAGACCGACATAAAGAGAATTACAGTAATCCAGGCGAGTTGTGATGAAAGCATGGATTAAGATCTGAAAATGATGTTGTGACAGAAATGGTTTGACCTTGGCCAGTTGTCTCAAATGAAAGAAGCTGGACTTGATCACTGATTTAATCTGCGTGTCAAGTTTGAAGTCACTGTCCAGCCTCACGCCCAGGTTAGTTGCTGTCTCAGTCAGATGTTCTGTTAAAGGACCTAGATCAGCATGGATATTGGAGCCTTCACTAGGCTTAAACAACAAGACCTCTGTCTTTTTGTCATTAAAATGTAAAAAGTTTAGTGACATCCATGCTCTGACTTCTGCCATACACCCCAGGAGTTGTTTCAAGGAATGGTGTTTGCCCTGTTTTAACGGAACATAGATTTGGCTGTCATCAGCATAAAAATGAAAAGAAATGCCATGTTTCCGGAGAAGATGTCCCAGAGGGAGTAGATACAGGGAAAACAGAAGAGGGCCAAGTATAGAACCCTGAGGTACTCCACAAGTGAGAGGGGCTACAGAGGACTCCACAGCACCAATGCGCACGCAGAAGTTTCTTTCTGTCAGATAGGATCTGAACCACTGTAGAGCAGGACCCTGAATGCCCACCCAGTTCTCCAGACGAGACAGGAGGATGTGATGGTCTACTGTGTCGAAGGCAGCAGTCAAGTCCAACAACATTAAAACTACACAGTCACCAGAGTCTGCGGCTAAAAGAATGTCGTTGAAGACTTTCAGCAGCGCAGACTCAGTGCTGTGGTGAGTTTTAAAGCCAGATTGAAACTGTTCAAGAAGGTTGTGGTCGTTTAAGTATGATGTTAACTGATTGTAAACAATTTTCTCCAAGATCTTAGATATGAAGGGCAGTTTTGAGATGGGTCTAAAGTTGGACATTACTGTGGGGTCTAGGCTAGGTTTTTTAATCAGTGGTGTCACAACTGCATGTTTAAAGCTCGCTGGTACCTGTCCACATGCCAAGCTGTCATTTATAATTTGGGACACATGAGGAGCCACGGTGTGAAAAACCTCTTTAAAAAGACGAGGTGGGATGGGATCATTTGGGGATCCAGCAGGTTTCATACGACCAGTGATGTCAGTTAAGGAAGACAGGGTGACGAGCTCAAACTGACTGAAGACAGCAGAGCGTGTGACGGAGACGGAGGGGTCGTAAGAAGGAGGGCTTATGAGAGCTCTAATGCTTGAAACCTTATTGATAAAAAAGCTCAGGAAGTTGTCACACATTTCAGTGGAGTTCTCTGGGCTGGCTGATTGTGGGGCGTTAAGAACAGAGGTGATTGTTTTAAAAAGCACACGTGGATTGCTGGAGTTGGAGGAGATGATGTCAGAGAAATATTTGTTTTTTGCAGCTCTAACAGTGGACTGATAGAAGCGCCAGCTGTCCCTCAGAGCTTGGAAAGACACCTGTAGTTTGTCCTTCTTCCACTTCCGCTCTGCTCTCCTGCACTGGCGTCTGGCAGATCGTGTGACCTCATCAGCCCAGGGGTCAGGCTTTGGTCTGGAAGCTCTTGTTTTTAATGGAGCCACAGCATCTAAAACGTTTTGACAGGCTGAGTTAAAATTAGATGAGAGAGCATCGATATCTGAATGAAGACCCACAGGGTCTGTGGGGCTGATGGCAGAACTAAAAGCTGCAGAGAACTGAGAAGCAGTGGAGGAGTTAATGACCCGACGGGGCTGTGCAGGAGCGCGAGGTTTGACTGAGCGACAGACGAGTGGCATGTCAAACACAACAGGCATGTGGTCTGAAAAGGCAGCATCACAAACTTCCACATTAGAAACATTAAAACCGTGAGCTAACACAAGGTCTAAGGTGTGGCCACATTCTTGTGTTGGATCAGACACAAACTGAAGCAAATTAAAAGAGTCTATCAGCTGTAAAAACTCTTTGACCAACGGTTTATCAGCACAGCACACGGCTATGTTGAAATCTCCGACTATCAAGATCCTGTCATATTTAGGCAAGACTCCAGCCAAAAAATCTGCAAAGTCTGTCAGAAAGTCCTTATTGTATTTTGGAGGTCTGTATAAAACAGCACACAGTACGGGTTGTGAAGATCCGAGCTCAAACAAGTTGAACTCAAAGCTGGAATAACATGTTAAAGGTGTGATTTGTTTACAGAAATAGCTCTTCCTGTAAACAGTCGCTATTCCTCCTCCACGACCCGTCGTCCTTGGAGAGCTGAAGTATGCACAGTTTGGTGGCAGGAGTTCACAAAAAGCACTGGACTCACCGGCAGTTATCCATGTTTCAGTAATGAATAAAAAATCCAGACCACGGGAGGTGAAGAAGTCCTTCAGAATAAAGGTCTTGTTTGTTAAAGATCTAGCATTAACCAGAGCCATGTGAACATGAGATGGAGCCAGGGTGACGTCATCCATCCGAGGAGCTCTGTCCAGCAGCCGCAGGTTGTGGTGGTTCACTCCGCGGACGCGGAGGAGAGGAAAGGAGAGGCCGCGCAGCAGCGGCCCCCCACCCAGGCCAACAGCAGCCGGGGTGTGATCCGACGCAGGAGCCAGATCGAGCAGGTTGTGGTGGTTCACTCCGCGCACTCGGACGGGGGAGGGGGGAGGCATCGCGCAGGTTGTCCCTCACCCAGGCCAACAACAGGAGCCAGAGAAGAGCTGATGAGATCCAGGGAGCGCCATGAGATAAAACAATTAGATGCAGCTCCAAACTCAGAGAGAGCGGATAGGGAGGACGCCAGCTGAGCTTTCAGTCTGACCAGCTGGCCGCTGCGTCTCCCGCGGCGTCTGCGCGCTCTGCGCGCTGGTGGAGCTGGGGCGCGGCACAGGTAGGCCGGCACGTCCGACAGAAATGGAGGGAAAAAAGTTTTCTGGCTGTCATTCACAAACGGAGCCAAGTTGTTAATATCGGGTCGAAGATTAAAAAGCGTTTGGCGATTATACACCAGCAGAGAGTCGACACTAGTTATAAAAGCAAAAAACAACACAAAAACAATCAAAGTATGCAGGGAGAGGCAAGCCGAACACACTGGCGCCGCCATCTTGCAATCGATAGGCAAAGCTTTTTCCCTAGTTACCCATGTCCCAGGAGAAATTTGATAGTCAGCTCGTATCCGAGGCCAAAATGGGGAGTCTGATTCAGATAAGCCACGATTGTTGATTTTCTTCAGGTGACTTTTTTTTTTCTTGTCAGCCTTGAGTCCTACTGGAACTTCCCCCATCCAAAATTGCCAGATTTATGGGTATTTCACTCCACTTATCCATGTTGTGAGCCTTCCTCAAGTTTGATCCCAACATGCTGACGAGTCCTAGAAGCTGCAAATGGCCTGCGATTCTCACAAATCGCCTCCATCTTACGGTTTAGCTCATAAATCAGCTGAGTTTGAGTACTCATAGCATGAACCACACCTTCTCAGACTCAGAAGCTTTGCCATGGCCGAAATTGCTGCCGGTGTCTTCTTCAAAAGTTGATCAAATAGAGCCCCGTCAATGCCAAAGAGCAGAAACCCAGCTATTATAAATCCAAATATATAAAAGTCTTGGGCGTCCTCCTGAGACAGAACTGAGAGACACATCAGCTGATCTCTGATGTACCCCGCAGCATGAGTCTCAGCCGGACAAGAGGGTTCACCAGGACCCTGTCGTTTTGTTGAAAGATTTTGTCAATTCCATTGAAAGTCCAGCTCACCAGATCCATAATAGTATTTTTTGTTCGGGAGATGTGTACCAGGAGCTCCGAGACACAGAGCAAAAGCAGGAGGAAGAGGAGAACAGGAGGAGGGAGATTATAGTGTCTGTCTTGAGCAAGAGCCAGAGGAGGGAAAAAAAGCCATGATGCCATGGCTTAAGAAACATCAATAATACACAGAAAGGTATAACAGAATGCTGCATCACAGACAGGGAACTCATGTAGCAAGAATAAATACCATTACGAAATCAAGAAACCCAATTAACACAATTTAATAAGTTTCCTTCAACTTCATCCACAGCTGTGCTTCAAACATATTTAGCAAATGCATTAATGTTAATATATTAAAATATAAAAAATAAAAATGCATTTTACTCACCAAAAGCTGATTATTTATCCACAAACTCCTTCCTCCTTTTTCCCCTCAATACGAGTTCAGTTCCTCAGTCCTGCAGGTCATCATGGAGTCTCAGTTTCAACAAGAAATTATTTTCTCAGTATGGAAGCTTAACGCTGAAAGTCCAGTCTGCTCTGTCATGATTCTGGCATAAATTTTAGTTCACGTCATGGCTGAGCAATGGCGTCAGAAGCATTTGTAATGTGGGGGGACACACTGGTAGGGGAGTTGGGGGGGTCCTCCCCAGAAACTTGTGAATAAAGTAGATGCCATTTCCTGCATTCTGGTGTATTTTAGCAGGTTGTTAAACATCTATGTTTACCTACATAAGTAAACACTTGATTCAATAATTATTTTGGAGAGCAACAAGAAGTAGCCTGACCAACAGCTCTCCTTGTATGAATAGAGCAAGCGCCACTTCTCTCACGCATTCAAATACCTGACCCCTGGTCAAAAACTGCTGGCACTAACGTAGCGTTAAGAGCTAGCACGCAACACAGAGGTGTCTCCCCACTCCTCGCCCTGTCGACAAAAACCTCCAAAGAGATGAGTGCCCTGCCAAGGCAGGTGACCTCAGGGAAACTGCATGCGGTGTGGTGAGTTGTAGGTAACCAGGAAAACCCGGAGTGGATTTTTAGTGGTTTCTCCTATTGACTCAGTTCAGTTCAGTTTATTTATATAGTAAATGGACTGTACTTGTATAGCACTTTTCTATGTAATCAAGATACTCAAAGCACTTTACACTACAATCTGTGCCTCATTTACCCATTCATACAGCTCTCTACTAGATCTCTACAAAGCTAATTGAACAAATCATTCTAAAGAGACTAATCAGAGCTTTATCACATTCATACACTGATGGGACAAATATCGGAGGCATCGAGGGGTTCAGTGTCTTGCCCTGAGACACTTCAACATGTGACTGCTGGTGGATTCGAACCCCCAACTCTTGCATTGGAGGACGACTGCTCTAACCACTCAGCCACAGCCGCCCTGTGCCAAGTCACAACAGAAGTTGTCTCAGGGCACTGTACAAAAACATTCACATACATAAAAAAAGTTAATTAGTAACATTGTAACATTACTTTCTGACTTACGTTACATTAGTAACTTTATTTATCTAAGGTTATTTATCTATTAATCAAGCGTAATGGATTTCTTTGTGTAGCAATAGAAAACAGCACTGGGTGAATTAAGGATTCAAGGATTCAGGATTCTTTGTCATTTGTACCACATGTGGTACATGTGATGGAACAAAATTATGTACACAGGGTCCCAGTTACATCCAACAATAAAATGTAAAAGAAAAACTTTAATAAAATCTCAGATATGAACTAAGAAAAACATCAACTAAATATACACTAAGCACTAATAGCATAAAAGCATTACGTTGAACAGCAGCACGAACATGAGTCTGAGTGAGCAGATGAGCACGAATGAACACATAAATATGAAACAGAATGAATGCTTTTTTTATGTGAGGGGGACACGTCACATACAGTTAATGCAACACCTATGGGGCTGAGAATTTAATTCAATTCAGTTTATTTATATAGTGCCACATCACACAAAGTTGTCTCAGGGCACTTTACAGGAACATTCACATAAAAGCCAATTAATAAAGTTCTCTATCTAAGGAATCCAGCAGACAAGATGAATCTTGGCTTCGTTGCAGTCTCCCATCCTGAGCAAGCACAGTGGCAACAGTGGAAAGGAAAACTCCCTTTTAAAAGGAAAAAACCTCCAACAGAACCAGGCTCAGGACAAGCGGCCATCTGCTTTGACCGGCTGGTTGAGAGGACAGGAAGGAGAGACAGATGAACATAGAATGGTAGGTCCAGGTGTATCTGAAAGACAAAAACACATGTTAAGGATAGAAAAAATAATTACAAATACAAAACCGGTTGAGCAGAGTAAGTAAAAACAGTAGCAGAGTGAAGAAATGTGGTCAGTTTGTCCTCCAGCAGTCTAAGCCTATAGCAGCATAACTAAGGGACAGCTCAGGAAATCGAAGCTGACCCTAACTATAGGATTTAGCAAAAAGGAAAGTCTTCAGCCTAGTTTTAAAACTGGATAATGTGTCAGCCTCACGGACAGAGATTGGTTGGTTCCACAAGAGAGGAGCCTGATAACTGAAAGATCTGCCTCCCGTTCTGTTTTTGTAAATTCTAGGAACCACAAGTAAACCTGCAGTCTGAGAGCGAAGTGCTCTGTTAGGAAAATATGGAACAATAAGATCTGTAATATAAGATGGAGCTAGGTTGTTGAGAGCTTTGTAGGTTACAAGTAAGACAACCCTGCACATAAAGCAACACAGTGATGCAGACATTCTGCAGGGAGGTGGTGAGATTGTCCATGACCACTGCCAGAGGTTTTGTAGTGGTCCTGAATAAGAATGGTACCATGTTTATTCAGCCAGCTTGCTCTGATGAGTCCACAGACACTCTGGAGGGAGCCGAGGTTGACCATGAACACTCCCAGAGCTTCCATAGTAGTCCTGATAAGATGACACAATGTTTATTCAGCTGGTTCACTCTGCTAGGTGTCCAGTATAGACTTTACTGATTTACGTCTGCCTTCAGTCTTTTTTGTTTGTTTTTTGAGGCTGATCCAAATTAAGTGGTCTGACGTATTCCTAATTTGTCGATAAACCAGGAGCCAGTCGATTCCAAAAAGCAGGAAGCCTGATATCATAAATCCAATTATGTACGCGTCTTCGAAGTCCCCGATGGGCAACACAGATAAGCACATCGTCTTCCGTTTGAGTCCATGACATATCCAGCTGCGTGCGTCCCGTCGGGTCAAGCAGGTTCACCTGTAGTTCTCTTTGAGAAGAACATGAAAATGCTGACGTTGTCTAACGCTGTTAGAACGCTCCAGTGTTGCCAACTCAACGTCTGATTGGTCCATTTAATATGAGCTTCTTCGGCCTGCACTGTTGATTCTGAAGGCCTCGAGACAGATTTCTTTGATCCTAGCAACACATGATGGTCAACATATGATTGGAAAAAAGGCATGACATGTTACTGGAAGCTGCACAACCAAGAGAAAACATGAAATGAAGAGAGCAGACTTCAGAATAATATTAAAAACCAGAAAAAATACTAAAATATAAATTAGTGATTCTGGTTGTGTTTAGGTTCAAGGTTCTTTGTTGGCATTTGCATCACATGTGGTACACGAGGTGGAACGAAATTGTGTATTCGACGTCCCAGTTACACCCCAAAATAGCAAAAATATAAAGTATAAAAAAGAAACTGTATACAAGGATCTAAGATATACGCTAAACACTAATGATGTAAAATAATACGGTGTATTAAACAGCAGCCTGAACATGAGTCTGTAGTGAGCAGATGGGTATGTGTACAGCAGCTTAAAGACGAGATCAGCAGCATGGGTAATCAGCAGCACAGATAAGTCGCATATCACCAATTAAAGTGGCATTACAGTGATTTTATTTATTTCTCCCTGCAGTGATTTTCCTGGTTAGGGATTGATGAGTCCAACAGCTTCAGCTTCATGTTCAGGCCATCAGACGAGGCCTTGCTGGCCCTGACGGTCTACCACTGTTTACATGCAATCTGATGGCTAAAGACAGATTTTAGCACCAGATCGTAGGCGGTCACTTGGTCTGGGTTCTTCATTTTATTTCGTCAAACTATATTCACATGGCAAACACAACCGTTGATGTTTTTCAGGTGAAACAAGCAGAGGCACTGACCAAGAAGCAAGAGGAGCGAAACAAAGCCTTCATTCCTCCTAAAGAGAAGTCTTTGATGAAGAAGACCACGAAAGGTAATAATCACTGATCTGAGGGCAAAGCAGGACTGTAATAACACGACTAACCTTTGTCCCACTCCTGTGGACTTCCTGTGTCACAGCCCCCACAGAAGGGAAGCTGGACATCGAAGCCATCAAGGACAAGGTGAAAAAAGCCAAAACGAAAAAACTTGGAGCTCCACCGGTGAACCCATCTCCAACCTCCACCTCCTCCACCGACAAGAAGAAGAAAAAGAAAACAAAAGATAAAGGCTAACTACTGTCAGTCAGCACATTTGTACCATGTTTATAGTACTTTTTGAAGAGACTGTAAACACCCACAAGGACAAGATGTCTGACGTAAAGTTTGTATGTTTGTAAAAAAACAAAGCATGGACAGTTCCTTCCCAAACTCTCAATAGTGCTTTTGTTTTTTAGCATCTAAGAACATGTAAAATAATATTCTGTTTTCATCGCTGTCTTTAAGATTTTGAATGGACCATATTTATGCTCCTTTATTTTACTTAGATTTGTTCATGTAAAGACAGTTTTTATAGCCCTGCTTTCTTTTTTTATACCTTCTCCTATGATCCTTATTTTGGATGTTAGTAAGGTGTCCAAAACAAGCCCCTATTATCACCCCTCCACCACCGTGCTTAATGGTTAAGGTATTTGTCCTAAACTGTTTGGTTTTCTCCCATTATGCTACCGTGCATTATGGGTAAACGGCTCTAGTCTCGTCTGTATGAAGAACATTGTTCTGGAAGTTATGAGGTAGCTGAGAGGAAAATTAGCAAATAAGTGAAGCTGCCATGTTCATTTCAGTGAAGACTTTCCCTGCAACACTTCAACAGCAACTATACGCGTTTAGTTTTCTAATTGTTCTGTCATGAACCTTAACCTTTAACCTGCTGGCTGAGGCCTGTAGAGTCTGAGCTGGAACAATTTCTGTGACCATTGCACGGTCTGATCTTGGGGTGAACTTACTAGAACTCCTGAGATGATTGACAAATGTCTGTTTTTCACTTCAATAATTGTTCTTACTGTAGAATAATGGACTTTGAGATTTTGAGATTACCTTTGACCATTTCTAGATGAATGGGCAGCAACAGTTGCTGCAACAAGGTCGTTGCTATCGTTCCTCTGTGTGTAAACACACACCTGAATGTTTCAGAGCCCCCGTATATAATGAAAGCAACAAAGGTGGATCTTGTTTTTCCACAGTTTCAATTGACTGTTTTAAATAAAGAGTGACATGATAGAATCTGCTGTTTTTGTTCACTTGAGATACTGTGTGTATGTGTGTATATATATATATATATATATATATATATATATATATATATATATAT
>NC_056519.1:23626301-23629536 GCF_014905685.2 Nematolebias whitei | reverse complement strand
TATATATATATATATATATATATATATATATATATATATATATATATATATATATACAGACCTTTTCCAAAAAATTAGAACATCATGGAAAAGTGTAACTTCCATAACTCCATTCAAAAAGTTAATCTTTAATAGATGATAGATTCAAGGCCCACAATTTAAACAATTTCAAGTATTTGTTTATTTTTTACATAATTTGAGCTTCCAGCTCATGAAACCCACATAAACAGAATTGAAAAAATTAGAATACTGTGAAGAAATCAGCCCACACTACTCAGTTTTTGCAGAAAAAAAGAAATAAATCAGGATCACAACAAATCAATCAAAATATGATACTTTCAAAACGATATGTCAATCTTCAATACTTGGTTGTGAATCCCTTTGTCTTAATCACTGCCTCGATGTGACGTGACATTGAGTCAGTCAGTCTGTGGCACTGACTGGGAGTTATGGAAGCCCAGATTTCCTTGATTCTGTCAGCTCTTCTTCTTTGTTGTTGGTCTGGTGCTCCTCATCTTCCTCTTGACAACACTCCATAGATTCTCAAAGTGGTTTAGGTCCAGCGAGTTTGCTGGCCAGTCAAGCACTGTGGGCATTAAACCAGGTTTTGGTGCTTCTGGCGGCATGGGCAGGGGCCAGGTCCTGCTGGAAGATGAAATCTACATCTCCATACAGATCCCCAGCAGAAGGAATCATGAAGTCCTCTAAAACATTCTGGTAGACTGTTGCGGTGACCTTGGACTCGAGAAAGCAGAGTTTACCAACAGCTGCACCGGACATTGCACCCCAAATCATGACTGACTGGATATTTCACACTGGACCTCAACCAGTAGGGGCTCTGTTCCTCACCCTTCTTCCTCCGAACTTTTGGACATTGATTTGCGAATGAAAGGCACACTTTACTTTCATCAGAAAAGAGGACCGAGGAACCCGACAGTTGTACTCCATCTCCTGGATGCGTCTGAATGTGGTGGTTTTTGAAGCTGTGACTCCGCCTCATTCCACTCTTTCTGGATCTCTGCCAGATTCTGGAATCTTCTCTGTTTGATAGTCTGTTGAAGCCCACAGTCATCTCTATTGCTTGTGCATCTTCTACTGCCACATTTTGCCCTTCCACTGATGTGCTTGGACACAGCACTCTATGAACAGCCAGCCTCCTTAGCTATGAACTTTTGTGGCTTACCCATCCTATGGAGGGGATCAATGATGGTCTTCTGGCCAGTTACAGTGCCTTGCCAAAGTATTCTCTCCCTTGAACTTTTCAACCTTTTGCCACATTTCAGGCTTCAAACATAAAGATATAAAATTTTAATTTTATGTGAAGAATCAACAACAAGTGGGACACAATCGTGAAGTGGAATGAAATTTATTGGATGTGTCAAACTTTTTTAACAAATAAAAAACTGAAAAGTGAGGCGTGCAATATTATTCGGCCCCCTTGCGTTAATACTTTGTAGCACTGTCTTTTGCTGCAGTTCCAGCTGCAAGTCTCTTGGGGTTTGTCTCTGTCAGTTTTGCCCATTCTTCCTGCAAAACAGCTCGAGCTCAGTGAGGTTGGATGGAGAGCGTTTGTGAACAGCAGTCTTCAGCTCTTTCCACAGATTCTCGATTGGATTCAGGTCTGGACTTTGACTTGGCCATTCCAACACCTGGATACGTTTATTTGTGAACCATTCCATTGTAGATTTGTCTTTATGTTTTGGATCATTGTCTTGTTGGAAGATAAATCTCCGTCCCAGTCTCAGGTCTCTTGCAGACTCGAACAGGTTTTCTTCCAGAATGGTCCTGTATTTGGCTCCATCCATCTTCCCATCAATTCTGATCATCTTCCCTGTCCCTGCTGATGAAAAGCAGGCCCAAACCATGATGCTGCCACCACCATGTTTGACAGTGGGGATGGTGTGTTCAGGGTGATGAGCTGTGTTGTTTTTACGCCAAACACATCGTTTTGCATTGTGGACAAACAGTTGGATTTTGGTTTCATGTGACCAGAGCACCTTCTTCCACATGTTTGGTGTCTCCCAGGTGCTTGTGACAAACTTTAAACAACACTTTTTATGGATATCTTTGAGAAATGTCTTTCTTCTTGCCACTCTTCCATAAAGTCCAGATTTGTGCAGTGTACGACTGATTGTTGTCCTATGGACAGACTCTCCCACCTCAGCTGTAGATCTCTGCAGTTCATCCAGAGTGATCATGGGCCTCTTGGCTGCATCTCTGATCAGTCTTCTTCTTGTTCCAGATGAACGTTTAGAGGGACGGCCGGGTCTTGGTAGATTTGCAGTGGTCTGATACTCCTTCCATTTCAATATGATTGCTTGCACAGTGCTCCTTGGGATGTTTAAAGCTTGGGAAATCTTTTTGTATCCAAATCCGGCTTTAAACTTCTCCACAACAGTATCTCGGACCTGCCTGGTGTGTTCCTTGGTCTTCATGATGCTCTCTGCACTTTGAACAGAACCCTGAGACTATCACAGAGCAGGTGCATTTATACAGAGACTTGATTACACACAGGTGGATTCTATTTATCATCATCAGTCATTTGGGACAACATTGGATCATTCATAGATCCTCACTGAACTTCTGGAGTGAGTTTGCTGCACTGAAAGTAAAGGGGCCCAATAATATTGCACGCCCCACTTTTCAGTTTTTTATTTGTTAAAGTTTGACATATCCAATAAATTTCATTCCACTTCTCGATTGTGTCCCACTTGTTGATTTTTCACAAAAATTAACATTTTATATCTTTATGTTTGAAGCCTGAAATGTGGCAAAAGGTTGAAAAGTTCAAGGGGGCCGAATACTTTCACAAGGAACTGTATATCTGCAGTCTTCCCCATATTGAACCGAACTGAAGCAATTTAATGACACCTGGGGAACGTTGTGCAGGTGCTTTGAGTTTAGTAGATGATTAGTGTCACACTCAGTTTAAAACATTCATGTCCTGCAACATTTGGGCTGATTTCTTCGCAGTATTCAAATTTTTTGAAATCCTGTTTTCGTGAGTTTCATGAGCTGGAAGCTCAAATTATGTAAAAATAAACAAATAAATACTTGAAATCGTTTAAATTGTGGGCCCTGAATCTATCATCTATTAAATATGAACTTTTTGAATGGAATTATGGAAGTTAAAACACTTTTCTATGATATACTATTTTTTTGGAAAGGGTCTGTGTATGTATGTATATATATATATATATATATATATATATATATATATATATATATATATATA
>NC_056519.1:23609067-23626291 GCF_014905685.2 Nematolebias whitei | reverse complement strand
ATATATATATATATATATATATATATATATATATATATATATATATACACACTGCTCACAAAATTAAAGGGAACACTAAAGCAACACATCCTAGACTCAATTAATTAAATATTCTCATTGACAAACTTTATTATTAGCACAGTGGAATTGATAGAGAAGAAAATTACACAAAAATTATCAATGTAAATCAAAATTATGACACCATGGAGATCTGGATTTAGATTCATCCTCAGTATGAAAGTGGAAAACAACATGACAGCTGATTCAACATCAGTGAATATTCCTCAAGACAAGTCTAAATGAGACTCAGTAGTGCATGTGGCCTCCACGTGCATGTAGAACCTCCATACAACACCTGTGCATCCTGATGAGACGGTGGACGTTCTCCTGAAGAATCTCTTCCCAGACCTGGATTAGAGCATCAGTTAGCTCCTGAACACTCTGTGGTGCGATGTGACCTTGGTGGATTGACTGAAACATGATGTTCCAGATCTGCTCAATTGGATTCAGGTCTGGGGAACGGGCAGGCCAGTCCAGAACATCAATGCCCTCATCATGCAGGAACTGCTGACACACTTCAACCACATGAGGCCTAGCATTGTCATGCATAAGGAACCCACTGCACCAGCATATGGTCTCACAATGGGTCTGAGGATCTCATCCCAGTACCTTATGACAGTCAGGACACCTCTGGTTAGCACATGGAGGGCTGTGCGGTCATCCAAAGAAATGCCTCCCCACACCATGACTGACCCACCACCAAACTGGTCATGCTGGAGGATGCTGCAGGGACTGACTCATAGCAGCTAGCTACATGTTTTTGTTACCACTCCAGTGTTGCCAGATTGGGTGGTTTACTGCCAATTGGCCAGTTTTCGTTCTGATTTTGCTGGGAACTCTGGGAAGATTTTTGTTGGACTGTTCCGTTTTGCCACATATTGTTAAATTACCTTGGCTTGTACTGATGTGGGTTTGTGTTCAAAAAGTAAATATACTGTAACAAATATAGATTGTGCAGGTTTTTGTGTGATGTTGCGGTTTTTAACCGATTTTTTTGCTGGAAAATCTCGACTCTATCTGGCAACACCGAGCCCACCTCCTTTCACTCGCAAGCGTCAGGGAAGAAAAGTTAGACTTGTTTGTGTTTAGAACAAGAGAAGATGTCTTCTAAATCTGCTGTTATAAAGTTTGGCTATTTGAGTCACAAAGAGTATCCAACATCCAACTTTTATCGACACCTGGAAAGGAAGCACAAAGAAAGGTAAGCGCCGCAGCTTTGTGTAAGTGATGCTAGTAAAGCTAGCTAGTTAACGTTATCAATCTGCCTCTCTTCCA
Source organism: Nematolebias whitei (assembly GCF_014905685.2). Classification (NCBI taxonomy): domain Eukaryota; kingdom Metazoa; phylum Chordata; class Actinopteri; order Cyprinodontiformes; family Rivulidae; genus Nematolebias; species Nematolebias whitei. The sequence continues at coordinate 23,624,956 of NC_056519.1, read as the reverse complement.
AGAACAATACAAACAGAACGTTTTATCAAGTATGGTTTATTTGTCATATGCAAAATCAACACAAGGTCGACAACAATGCAGTGAATTGCTTAGGACGAGAAAAACAGTCTTGACTCGCCAAAAACAAACAAAAAAATAACAACAACAACAAATACCAAAGCATGCATCACAAATACTAAAATAAGGGACAAAAAGTTGAAAAAGTAATTCATCGACATTAAATCTAAATACATCTAAATTAATTCATGTGTGTCAGACTCAGACCCGCTTTGTTTAGCCCTTAAATGAGTTTTACTTTATAACACTGATATAATTAACATATTAAGTGAAGTAAGCAAATTCACTGTTTACATACAGTTAAATCAGGTCCTCTGAGTGTGTGTTAAAAGAAAAAAAGTAGAATATTATCTGCACAGCTTTTTTCTACCTTTTTTTTTTTTTCTTTTAACACTCCCAGAGGACCTGATTTAACTTTTTTAAATTTTTCTACCTGGGTTATTGAGCATGCATAAGGACAAATTCACTGTTAACTTTGAGAGACTGAGGGGACAGGGCATGTGGTAACAAAATGTAGAAACGTTTCATCTTTCATCCAAAAGACTACTTGACTTCTTAACAAAAGACTTCATTGTAAGAGGGACTGTCTTCTTCTTACATCGCTGATATTGCTAGTATCACTCAGCCCCCTGTGAATAGCAAGCAACCATCAGGGTGCCAACGATTCATTGTTAGGCTGATGGTCTCCCTTAGCATATTTGGCAAACTGGTTGATCCACTGTGAGAAGGTGCTAACTGTGTTTAATATGTCCTGATGCATGCTCAATCACCCAGGTAGAAAAATCTTAAAAAGTTAAATCAGGTCCTCTGGGCGTGTTAAAAAAGTAAAAATAAAAGGTAGAAACATTTCATCTTTCGTCCGAAAGACTTCCTCAGGCTGAGGAGCTGCATTCAGCTCAGCCCTATAAATAGTGCCTCCTCACAGTGGACCAACCGTTTGTTGTTGATGAAACTAGCTGCTCACATGTTCAAGGAGGACCATCAGCCTAATGATGGATTGTTAGTACCCTGATGGCTGCTTGCCTTCACCGGGGGCTGAGTGATACTAGCAATAACAGCATTGTAAGAGGGGGACAGTTGAACCTGGAGGCCTCCACCTCTGTTTAAAGATGGATGGTTTCTTTTCACAAAGATGGCCTCCTTTACTCCTCTCTCAAATCATCGTTCCTCTCTATCAAGGATGTGAACATCTTCATCCCTGAAAGAGTGACCGCTGGTCTGGAGATGAGTGTAAACCGCAGAGTCTTGGCCTGAAAATGTAGCTCTTGAGTTTAATATAGCTCCTCATATTGAAGAAGTCTTTTGGATGAAAGACAAAACATTTGTATAATTTTTTATTGTTTAAACCCATCCAGAGGACCCAATTTAACTTTGTTAGATTTTTCTAAGTTTAATTTTTGCTTATGATAAACAATGGAGGATATATTTGACATACATTTATGAAGTTGCTACTTATTTTTAAGTGTTCTTTTGATGTAATTGATGTTCATGACCAGATATACTGATTCCTCCTTTGCATTTTTTAGGTTCCTGGAATACAAGGCAGGGCAACAGAATGATGTCACAGTCACACAGCCATCAATTTCATTATTTACGCAGAAAGTGCAGCTCTACAGCCCACAATCACCAAGGCAACAAGCCATCAGTCAAGCCGTTGTCCAAGATTTGATCATTGGGTGTTGTCTGCCTCTCTCACTTGTGGAAAACAGTCATTTTAAACACTTTCTTGAAGTTATGGATAGTAAATACACACCAATCTCTAGAAAAACGGTTTCTGATAGACAAATTCCAGAGTTGGTAATCAAGGTCAAGGAAACTGTTTTGGAGAAACTGAAGACCCAGTCATCTGTGTCATTAACAACTGACCTCTGGTCTGATCGCAGGCTACGCTCCTTCCTTGGGGTGACCGCCCACGTGTGCTACAAATCAAAGGATTCCTATGCACTTGAATCCTACCTGCTGGACTGTAGGCGTTTCATAGGCAGACATACTGGAGAGCACATTGCGTCTGCCTTTGAGGAGATCATAGAGGAATACGGTATCCATGACAAAATTAGCTATATCATAACAGACAATGCTGCCAATATGAAATGTGCTTTCAAAGTACACATGCCCCAATCTGATGACAGCGAGAGTGAAGAGGAGCATTTAGATGACGAGCACCTGTGGGAGGACATTAATTCTCAGGAAGACACCGAATTACCCTGGTCATCTGGTGCACGTCTTTCCTGCTTTGCACACTCTCTGCAATTGGTTTTGAATGACGGCATGAAGGAGGTCAAGGCCATTTCTCACACAATAGCCAAAACATCACGGTTCACCACCTTATTGCATAGCAGTTCACAATTCAAAGACAAGTTTGAGGCTACGTTTGGCACTAATAGGACCATTCCAGCTGCAAACACAACTCGATGGAACACTATATTTAAACAAGTACAGGCCTTCACAGCTCTGGACCACAAAGCCCTGAATGAAATGTGCAGCAAGGATCACGAGGAGTTGGTGTTTAGTGCCCGTGAGTGGCACCAGCTGAAGGAACTGAGTGCAGTTCTTGCTCCATTTTCTGAAGTAACAGACCTGACAGAAGAGGAGAAATCAGTTACCATTAGTATGGTGGTTCCAACTGTCCTGGACTTGAATACACACCTCCTCAAGATGGAGGACACTCGAATGCAGTGCCAGTCATTGGTCAGAGCCCTCCAGCAGTCTCTGGTGAAAAGATTTTCTGGAATCTTTTTAAAAACAAGCATGGCCAAAGACAGTGGAAGAGAGGAACCTTTTAACCACAATGTTTACTTCTTGGCCACCATGCTGGATCCTCAGTTTGGCTTAAGCTGGGTGGACTTAGATGTTACCAATGGGGGAAATTCAACATCAGTGAAAAAGTTCAGAGATGAGCTTAAGAAGACACTGACAGGTCAGTATATATTTTCTCTGCTGAAAATAAATGTCTTATTTGCAAAATCATAAATCCTAAAATATTTCAAATTAGTTGTCTATAAAAGCCTTAACTAGTCTTACAGTGGAATTCATAGTCTTCATTTCATCTGTTTACTTTTGTCATAAAAACATATTTTGTACACTCTGAGCCTATTGAAACAGATATTCTTTATATTTAGGCTGGTAACATGCCTATTGTACACAATCCTGACTCACTTTTATATTAAATGGGACTGTACTTATATAGCACCTTTCTATCTTATCAGACACTCAAAGCACTTTACATTACAATCTGTGCCTCATTTACACATTCATACGGCACTCTATTAGATCTCTACAAAGCTAATTGAACAAATCATTCAAAGGAGACTAATCAGAGCTTTATCACATTCATACACTGATGGGACGCACATCGGAGGCCCATAATAAAAGGTCCTAAACGTATTTAATTCAACTCTGATATGTGCATATCCTTTTAAATCTAACTCAGTCATTGTGTTTGTGTTTTTCAGAAACATTGATCTTAGAGGTGGAGAAGATGATGGACATGAAAGAAGACACCTGCTCAGAAGTTGTGAATGTGGATCCAGCCGCAGCCAGTGATTCGCCACCAAACAAATACCCTCGCCTTCTGTCCCGCTACAAGGCATACAAAAAGCACAGCTCAGACCAGGATTCAAGCATACACACACAGATAAGGAAATACTTTGATGCCATCCGTGACTTTGACACAGACAATGCACTTGTCTTCTGGGCAAAAAACCACACTAGATTTCCACAACTGCACAATTTGGCAATGAAGGTCCTATCAGTCCCTGCCTCCTCTGCACCAGTGGAAAGGGTTTTCAGTCGAGGAGGCATTTTAATGAGACCCCATCGTGCACGTTTAGGCCACAGAATGTTGCAATCACTCATATTTCTTAAATGCAATGAAACACTTCTTTAAACTCCAATAATCAGTTAGTCATCTGGACAGGTTTTTTTTTTTTTTTTTGTGGAAAGATTGACGTTTTGCCCTCCGGGGGCTGTCCTCTCCCCCGTCGACTCCTTCCAAAATGCAGCCACAGCCAAAGTGGGATTTTTTTGAAGTAGTTATGCATCGGGCAAACTTTGTGTTGCTTTGTATAGCTGCAACGTTGAAATTGATTAGCCTCGTGGTTTTCTTTCTGTAGTAGTTTTTGTTCACATTCCTGGCTGCCTGCAGTGCAGTTATTTCTCTGAAACTTTATGAATATGAATGAGCTACTAAGTTTTCTTGGGTGATTTTTATGATACTGTGTTTTTTTTCTTAATGTGCCTTGGATCATACAATGGAAGATCCCCAAGCAAATACACAAGTCTAAATGAAAATTAAACCATTTTAGAAAGTAACTGACTTCAAGTTTCCAATTTAATCCTAAAGACTGCATTTATACTGCCCAGTATTTCATGTTGACTTCAAGAGACCAAAAGAAGGTAAATGCATCTTGAGTTTTGTTTTATTAGGATCAAAATGGGTCACTTAAATTAGAGTTTAAATAAATTAAAGTAAGCATGCACAAGTTGTGTACATGTAGTGAACCTGATCTGACCCTGATCTGACCCTGATGACCTCAAATCTATCAGATGGACAGAGACTGTTATTTTCATTGATCTGAATACAGTCTGAGCCATCTGGTGACTTTCTTTCTTGAATTAATCAAGCAGAAAAGACAATTCTCTATAATCATTACTGTTTTACAAATGTTTAATAATCAAATTGTGTTAGTTCCACTCAATGTTACAGGTTGAAAAGAACTACTCATTTTTATTTTACATAAACAGTAAGTAATGATTTTTATTCCTCATTCAAAGAAGAAATCAGGTTAATATGCATTTCTTGATTCTCTGTCTGAAATGAGCCAAGCAACGTAAGTATGTGAAAGTTGAAGCTTCGGTCAACTAAATGTTTACTGAAAAAGAAATGTCATGTTTAATCTTTACAGAAGATACAGAAGAGTTTGACTCCACGAAGTCTGCTTTTCTGCAATAATCTCTCTGTCAGTTGTTAAACAAACTCATTCTCTGACCTCGACTTTTGATAACACCTTACGTCAAAAACCACACCTCTTTCTGGTACATCCACGAATCAGAAAGCTCTAAATTGACCCGGAAGTCAACTCATTTAAAATGTGGCAACTCATGCGCGTAGCCAGGGGGGGTTCGGGGGGTTCGAACGAACCGCCCACTTTGCCAATGAAGTCCCACCTACAACTCCCGCGAGATATAGAACTGCGAGGTGAAGACGACGTTCACTCTGTCCTGGCTTGGAAGGCAACACGGTGGATTCAAACGGTAAAATTACATTGTGGTTTTTGATTCAACTGTTCATTTGTGTATTTAAAGTAGTACCGTTTGCGGGCTTAGTTTGCATTTATGTTGTTAGAGTTAAGGAGTGGTACTGTGCCTTTAAGAGGATGACGTCTTTCATTCTTCTTCGGTGTTTTTTTTTTTTTTTTGTGTATGTTCGGGCGGGACTCGGGAGTACCGAAGTGTTCGTTCGTGTCTGGGATGAGTTCTGAATAGAAGACTGGACACACACGCTATTCCCCTCTCAGTGTGTTGCTCTTTCTCCACTCACAACCGCCTATTTGGTAACACAGATTTACCTCACACAGCAGTGTTTTAACTAGCTAGCTAATTAGCTTGTTTACACATTTGAAGTTATGTGTACCACCGCCAATGAACCAATCAGAGTAGTCCTACAGGTCCACTTTTTCTTCAAACGAACCGCCCCTCATAAAATCCTGGCTACGCCTATGGGCAACTTCCCAGTTCAAAGAGAATTCGGGAGAATTCCAGAGAATTCCAGAGGAGATGAAGAACTAGAGAGTTGCTGGAGTTGAAAGATTCTGTTAGAGTCTGAGAAGTTCTGAAGAATGAAAGGAGTTCAGAGTTCTTGGGTGCAAACGCGTTCAGGATGATCCAGAGACGTTTTGGGATTATAATTTCTGTTTGAACACCACGTACGACTCTCTGAGGGTTTGGCAGTTCTCACGGAGACGCTGAAAAGAGTCAGAAAGGAACCTGCTCCGACGCTGATAATATCATCAACAGGTAGAGGGTTCTATTTTCGACCAAGTGTACCGTGGGCAAGCTGATATCTGATGGAGCGTGCAATTTCTGGTCAAACAGATTAATTCCCTCACATATTTCTCTGTAAGATAAATCTCCATTTCATCTTAAAACTCTTCTCTCTCTCATAAAATCAGTACAGATATTTTAGAAATATCTGAAGCAAAGTCCTCAATTACTACCGAGTGATTGAAGTTTGTTATTTGTGAAACTTGTCTGTTATTATTTTCATATTTTGCCAAATTAATGTAAATGTTTGATGTTAAACTTTGATTCTGAAAATAAATGACCGCATTCATTTTGATGGGTCAAAGATAATAACGTCTCTCGTTACATTTCTGTTAAATTCAATGCACGACATTACACAGTCAGAAAGATGAGGAACTCGTGAATATTGTATGCATATATATCTCATATATTGTCATACTACAACTAGTGGCACGTACCTACGTGACTACTACATACAAAAGACATTGCAGTACACAATTCATTTCACAAACAACACTGTTTAAAAACGTAAAAACATTACTGTCTGGTAAAATCATCAGTTTTGACACATTAAAAAGGCTCATAACTTTATAAAAATATTTTATAATAACATTTTATTTTTTTTTTTATTTTATTTGTGGATTTGGTCTCGAATTGGTCTCGCCCTCCCTCGGTCTTGGTCTTGTCTTGGTCTCGGACTTTAAAAGTCTTGGTCTTGTCTCGGTCTCGGTACACTCTGGTCTTGACTTGTCTTGGTCTCGGGTTAGGTGGTCTTGACCACAACACTACGGTGTCTCCAGACTCTGTCACGTCTGTCACATGCTCAGTGTGAACCTGCTTTCATCCATGAAGAGCACAAGGTGCCAATGGTGAATCCACCAATTTTGGTGTTCTCTAGCAAACGCCAAGCGTCTGCACGGTGTCGGGCTGTAAGCACAGGCTCTATACGTGGACGCCGGCCCCTCATACCACCCTCATGGAGTCTGTTTCTGACTGAGTGGAAACATGCACACTAGTGGCCTGCTGGAGGTCATTCTGTAGGACCCTGGCAGTGGACCTCCTGTTCCTCCTTACATAAAGGACGAGGTAGCGCTCCTGCTGCTGGGTTGTAGCCCTCCTACGGCCTCCTCCATGTCTCCTGGTGTACTGTAGTGATGGTAGTATGAAACAAAAGCTTCAAAACATGCTTCGAAACCCTGAAGTACATTGGACCTCTGCTTCGGAACTTGTTTTGGTGCGGAAAAAGTCACGTGACGTCCGAAACACAAATTGTTTCGTTGTCAGAATGAATCGTTTGACTGGTTCGTGGTTCATTCAGCTGATTCAGGCACCTCCTCGTCTCGATGCTGACAGGTTGAGACAGTTTTGAATTGAGAGCTCAACAGTATGAAACAGCTCTAAAATGTTTGCAATGTGTTGGAGAGTAGGTGTGTTTCTGCTGCTGTTAGTTGAAATAGAGTAATTATAGAGGCAGCCAGGAAAAGAGGTCGTTCTAACATGTGGGAACACTTCATTCTGCTCATGAGGTGGTTTGGGCATTTAAATAGATATGTAAAAAAGTTATAATGTTCAGCAGCGAAGATATTATCTTACCCATTTAATAATAATCTATCAATAATAATAATCTAACCCATTTATTACGAATAATAAAATTCTTTATTATTAATGTCTTTGCACCATTTTTCACAGGATTCTTGTCTTTGTCATTTCATAGTTGTTTTTAAGAAAGATAAAGACTCGGACTCTGCCACAGTTACACAAGCACAATACCATCGCAACATTTTTATCTCTTCAATGCACATTTATCAATCTTTACTTGAACACATGTAAGTATAAATACATTTTCAAACCAGACAACATAGAAAGTTGATGAATTTTAAAAAATCTGTTGTTTTTTTTACTACAGTAAAGTAGTTTCTTTAACACTAGAGTCACTGAAGTTCTTGGTGTGTGCCACCCAAAGCACACCACCTAATATGACAGCAGCATTGAAAAGTGCCATAAGAGGTCGCTGTAACTGAAGCTTCAACAAATGAACCTGATTTTGAAACATTTGGCTCAACTGGCTCAGTGCTTCATAAAACTTAATTTGCTCATCACTAGTGTACTGGCCTGTCTCCTGGTACATATTCCATGCTCTGGACACTGTGCTGAGAGACACAGCAAATCTTCTTGTCACTGCTCACATTGATGCTCCATCTTGGATTAGCTGCACTACTTGATCAACTTCAGTGAGCTGTAAAAACCTCCTCATGATGCCTCTGTGTGTGACAGCACTGACTAAATGACAAAGTGACAAAGTTCAACCAGAAAGGACGAGAACAGAGAAATGACCTGTGCTCACCACCTGCAGAATCACTCTTTTATAGGGGTTGTCTTGATAACTGCCTCTCCTACAGATGTTGTGTGTTCCATTTGCACAGCAGCAGATGAAACTGATTCCCAGTAAGTGTTACTACCTAACTGGTAACATTGATTCCACATAGGTGTGACTGATATGGAGTTTCATTGTTTTGTTTGTGCTCCTTTATTTTTTTGTGCAGTAATTAGAAACTATATATATATATATATATGTGTATACGTTGCTTTAGGTCCAGTGTCAACTTTCCACAGTCAGTGATGGTTTGGGGGCCATGTCATCTGCTGGTGTGGGTCCACTGTATTTTCTGAGGTCTAAGGTCAACGCAGCTGTCAACCAGGAAGTTTTAGAGACTTCATGCTTCCTGCTGCTGACCAACTTTATGGAGTTGCAGGTCTCATTTTCCAACAGGACTTGGCACCTGCACACGGTGCCAAAGTTACCAGTACCTGGTTTAAGGACCATGTTCTGAACTGACCAGCAAACTCACCTGACCTTAACCCCATAGAAAATCTTTGGGGTTTTGTGAAGAGGAAGATGTGATACACCAGACCCAACAATTCAGAAGAGCTGAAGGCCACTATCAGAGCTACCTGGGCTCTCATAACACCTGAGCAGTTCCACAGACTGATCCACTCCATGCCACGCCACATTGTTGCAGTAATCCAGGTAAAAGGAGCCCCAACTAAGTACTGAGTGCTGTGCATGCTCATACTTTTCATGTTCATACTTTTCATGTTCATACTTTTCAGTTGGCCAACATTTCTAAAAATCATTTTTTATTGGTCTTCAGTAATATTCTAATTTTCTGACTTACTGAATTTGGGGTTTTCATTAGTTGTCAGTTATAATCATCAACATTAAAAGAAATAAACATTTGAAATATATCAGTCTGGTCACCAAATCCATGCTCTATAAAATCCAACAATGGTCAGTCAGGCCATCTGGACCGTTTCTTTTTTTGTGCTGAGACGTTTCGCCCTCCATCCAGAAGGCTTCATCAGTCTGAGGAAACAACAAACAAAAGTGATTCTCCCTCAACAGCTTACTCCAAAGTGGAACAAACCAGTTCTGCTTGTGATAAGATGGTCTCTGGGGCCCGCCCTCTCCCTCGTCGACTCGTCTGTGTGTAATGAATGAATATAATATCCAAGTTTCACTTTTTGAATGGAATTACTGAAATAAATGAACTTTTTCATGATATTCTAATATTACGAGCAGCGCCTGTATCAGTAGTCCCTCGTTTATCACGGTTATTTGGGACCACGTCCGCTCACGATAAGTGAAAACCGTGAAGTAGGGATGCAGTAGTTCAAGTTCAAGTTCAGCTCAAGTTCAGTAAACTTTAAGTCATGACGTGTACCAGGCTGCAATCTCACTCATCACCTGTTACTCCCAATCTCCCTCCTGAAATAAACAATTTAAAATGTAAATACTGCAACATTTTAAATAAACAATCCACACATCATGGATTGTTTATTTAAAATGTTACAGTATTTAAATTTAAATTGAAGAGAAGAGAAGTGCAGCAGGACATCAAAGTGAAGTCACACAGCTTCAGCTCTGCAGCACGGAGCAGGAATGTACTTCTGGATCCATTCCACTGAAACAACTGAACATAGAAGTTCTGAAATAACTAAAAATAACTTTCAACACTTTTATATTTTGTGATTATGACAATTTTTTCGATGTGACATACTTTGAATTTTAAGTTGGAAGACAAAAGTCGATCGGTGCATCTGGACAGCAAAGGGTTAACCCTTCACAGCTGCAGCAGGAGTAAGGTGTGCGTGGCAGAGAAGGAAATCAGCTGATCAGCTGCAGGAGCTTCCCCTGCACTTGTGGGATGCACACATGGTGCAAAATCATTTAAAATTATTTATTTTAAATAAACAACCCATGACTCATCCATCAATCAGCCAATTGTGTCATGTCCTATCTTATTTTGAAAATCTGTGATGTAGCAAATCTGCGAACCACGAAGGAGCGAGGGACTATTCTATCTATCTATCTAGATATATTTATATAATAACGTGTCAGAATTTGTCCAGAGGACTTGACTTAACTTTGTTGCATTAAGCGTACAATGTAATTATGACTGAAAATGGAGGATTTACCTGCAGTTACTTTTCTACAGATGAACATGTACTTCTGTTTATCTCTGTTGTAATCAGCTGATCGTGGAGTCAGCCGCCGGCCTTTATCCATATTTTACATTTTTCCAGACTCTGTTTGGATTTTGGAAATGGAATAAACTAATCCATCCTCTAAACCATGGGTGTCAAACCCACTTACAAAAGGGGGCCAAAATTAAAACATTTTTCAAACTAAGGGCCGGTTTCAGAATCTACATGAACTCGAGATAGATACTCAACATCTGTTCTTGGTCGCAGGTTCCTAAACAAGAGTTTGATTGGTCTCATTTGACGTTCTCTGTTACACTTTTGACATCATAATCAAAGATTACTGAAAAACAAGTAAGTGAAAAAAGTATTTTACATTTAAAATAACATCCTGGGGGCCAGATAAGATGTCAACGAGGGCCACATTTGGCCCCCGGGCCTTGAGGATAACTCGGGATAACGCTGTCTGAATGACATGTTCTCTACTGACAACGTGGGTTTTTTTTTTGTTTTTTTTTTAATGATGATTTTTCACAAAATCCAACTGACCGCAAAGTGTTCGTAATGTAAAACCCCGACAATGCTGTTGGAGGTAAAGGGGGTGGAGCTCCTGCAGGTAAGGGGCGTTTACCTTCGGCACAAATTGAGATCACTGATTGGTCAGTTGCTGACGATCGTGCTGGATTGATTGACAGACGGCGTTGAGGGTCCGACTCATGCAAAAAAAACCCAGATATTACTGAACTGTTTGACTGTCATCACTTAGTCAATATTTTAATGAGTCTAAGATTTGAGAACTGAGCTTCCTAAAAAATCCTAATGATTTTTTTTTCAGGGGTACTGAGTTAAAATGTAGGGGTACTTTAATGAACACCTCCAAAAAGAGGCTAAAACCACCACTGGTGACCATCTTGAATTGGGTTGACACAAAGTTAATATGAAGATGTACGACGTTATATCCAGTGAATACTTTCTGAGGGTTTCACTGAAATCTTTTATTTCTGTTCATGAGATATTATACAGACAAAAGAACACACACAAGCAAATACGTTATCACACTTTTGGCTTAAGTGGCAGATAATAAAAGTATAGAAAACTCCATCTTTAAATGTGGACTACTTTTTTTGACATTTTGACTCTCAGGTCATTCTGGAGATCAGACCATCATCTTAATGTCTGCACATTATTCATAGCAAAAAATATTTGGGTAAAAGTATTGAACAGCGTAGGTTACAAGGAATATCAAGATGAGGGCAATGGGCCGAACAAGCAGAATGATCCAGTAGTTGGAGTCTCTTTGGAGGGATTCCCAGTCTGTGGTCCATTTGTTGCCTAGAAGAACAAAAAGGTTTCTGAAGCTGTTAGTGCACAAGAGAAGGCAACTCATTTACTAACGCAAAGTGTGACGCAAGGATAATTATTTCTGAATCTCATTCTTTGTTACCTGCAAGGACTCCAAGATGCATCAAAAAGGGTAAAAGGTTAAAAAAAAGCCTGCCTTTATTTTAAATGCTGGGCTTCGCTTTCAAATACGTCGTACAGTTTGGGTGAAAATAGTCAAATGTTTAGCTTTAGAGACTGAAGTAGTAAATTCAATACTTACGACAAAGTCTGTCTACACAAGCTCCTTCACATCCTGAGCAGGCCGGTCCAAGCTGGTAAGGCTGCTTTCCCTTCCAGTTCCCACTGCCAAGGGAAGCACAGTTTAGTTCAGTCTCTTCTGGTGTAAACAGTAGCTGCAGAAAATATTGCTTTTAGCTACTTTTACCTTTAGTTGGTTAGCTTTGGAGTTTTTTTTATAATTTTTTTTTTGCTGGGTTTCCTAATTTGCTGTTTCTTTTAGCTATTGTTCTGCTACTTTAATTTTATTTTTCTACAAGCTTTTTTTGCTGCTTTTAGCTATTAACTCCTTTTCTGCTACTTTGATTTTTAGCCTTTAATACTTTTAGCTTTTAGATAGCTTTGACATTTTTCCCATATAGCAATTTTTTTTTTAAACTTGTTGGTACTTTTGGCATTTAGTTATATTTTTGCTGCTTTTTGCTAGTTTTATTTTGACCTTTTAGTTACCTTCAGCTTACAGCAAGCCTTGACTGTAGCTAGTGTTTTGTTGCTGTTTTGCTCATTTTAGCTTTTAGTATTCTGTCTTTTGTACTGCACATTTTTGTATCTAACTACTTTTGCACAGTTTGTGCTATTTTAATCATACATCAAAAAGTTCAGCTACTTCAGGAGATGGGTGCCATGATATTTGGTTTTCAAACAGTATTTAACTTTATTTACAAAAACAAAACCCAGAATAAAATTAATTGATATTTCATCAAATTCTTCATATTTGTTTTCTTGGAAATCTACTTTAGTAATACCTTCTAATACTACTACTAATGCAAAATCTGCTACTTCTAGTAGTACTAATGCAAATAGTAATTCTACCAAAGCTCAGGCTACTGCTAATGCTAATTTTACTACTGTCAATGCTAAAACTGCTAATGCTAGTTCTGCTAAACTGCATTTTAGCGAAATATTCTGAGTCAGAGTTTCTTTATTGTCATTCGCACCTCATGTGGTACATGTGGTGGAGCAAAATTATGTACACATGGTCCCAGTTACATTCAACAATAAAATGTAAAAGAAAAACTAATAACATCTAAGATATGAACTAAGAAAAGCATCAACTAAAGATACACTAAGCACTCATAACATAAAAACATTACGTCGAACATCAGCAAAAACATGAACATGAGTCTGTGAAAGCAGATGAGCACGCATGAACACATCAACATTGAAACAGATCAGCAGCAACATGAAACAGATCAGCAGCAACACGATGCAGTTTTTTCACAGTGATTATTCTGGTTAGAGATTCACAACTTTAACAACCTCAGAGTAGAAGCTGTTCAAAATGTTTCAAAATTTTTTCAGTTCTGCTTGTGATAAGATGGTCTCTTTGGTACGCCCCTCCTCCATTGCCAGCTCTCTTCCTTGTTGACAGTCTTGTCAAACTGGTTGTTTTGCTTTTTATCACAAGCAGAACTGGTTTGTTCCACTTTGGAGTAAGATGTTGGGGGAAGAATCAGTTTTGTTGTGTTTCCTTGACTGATGAAGCCTTCCGGATCGAAGGCGAAACGTTTCAGCACAAAAAAAGAAACTGTCCAGATGACCTGACTGAAAAATGTTGGATTTTATACCTGGGTTATTGAACATGGACTTTGTTGTTAGTAGAAGCTGTTCCTCAGTCTAGTTGTTCTACACTTAATGCTCCTCAACCTCCTTCCTGAGGGGAGTGGGGCAAAAAGTGTGTGTGCTGGGTTAGTGGGGTCCTTCATGATGCAGGTGGCCCTCTTCCTGCATCTAGAGGTGTAGATGTCTGTGATGGTGGGGAAACTGACTCCAACGGTCTTCTGTGCAGCCTTCACCACTCTCTGCAAAGATTTTATTTCTGCAGGTTTGCAGCCTCCATGTCACACGTTTATGCTGGAGCACAGGATGCTCTCCACTGCACACCTGTAGAAGGAGATGAGGACTGAGCTTCCCAGACCAGCTCATCTCAGCCGTCTGAGAAAGTAGAGTCTCTGATGAGCTTTCTTGATCAGGCTGGTGGTGTTGTTGCTCCAGCTGAGGTTGTCATTCATGTGTACACCCAAGTACTTGTAGCTGGAGACCACTTCCACCGCAGATCCTCTTATGTTCAGAGGGGTGTATGTGTTTTTGTTCCTTCTGAAGTCCACAATCATCTCTTTTGTCTTCTTCACGTTGATGTGAAGGTTATTCTTTTTGCACCAGCTCTCCAGGTGTTCCACCTCTTGCCTGTAGCTGGACTCATCATTGTTTGTGATGCAGCCCACCACCGCTGTATCATCTGCAAACTTTTCAATGTCAACATCTCATGTCCACTAGGTAGCATGCTGTCCTTTCTGCAGCAGCTGATGGACAGAAATCTAGCGTTCAGCACAATTAAGACTTATGCTGCAGCTATTTCTTCCTGTCACGAGGGCTTCGGTGACAGAACAGTTTTTAATCACCCGCTGATGAAGCGTTTCCTGAAAGGTGTACGGAGACACAAACCGGTGTCATGCCCCCTAGCTCCACAGTGGGACCTAACAATGGTTCTGTGCACTCTGATCAAAGCTTCTTTTGAGCCTTTAGATCAGGTTTCACTTAAATTCTTGGCACTTAAAACAGCCCTGCTGCTGGATTTGACATCAGCAAAGAGAGTGAGTGATTTATCTGCGCTCTCTGCTGCCCCGTCATGCCTCAGGATTCAAGCTGATGGCAGCTCAGCTGCGCTGAGACCTAACCCAGCTTTCATACCAAAAAACATCACAAGCTCATTTAAATCAGGAATGATAACCTTGGAGGGGTTTTATCCTCCTCCTCACAATTCAGAGGAGGAAGCATCATCTCACCTCCTCAGTCCCGTGCGCGCGCTTGCATGTTGTATATTTTGTTTTGTTTTTATGACGTGTGCTGCTGTTGCCTGTTCTTAGCCAGGTCACCCTTGTGAAAGAGGTGTTGATCTCATTGGGTTTTTGTCTGGTTAAATAAAGGTTTAATAAAAAATAATATAGCACGCACGGCCCCACTGCATTATTATCAGCGTCTGTTTGTGCATTACAGGGACACCTCTGCAGGTCGCCCTTTATCCACTCAGTGCCTCTCACACTGGCTGTGTGAGGCTATTTCTTAAGCTTCTGAAGAGCATCAGGACTGGACCCTCCAGAGAATCTCAGAGCTCATTCCACCAGTGGGATTTCATCCTCTACAGCTTTGCATGGAGGGATGACAGTGGAGGGCAATTGTACGACGGCCGCTTAGTCATCACCTTGTTCATTTATTCGCTTCTATCTACGTGATGTCTCTGCTTTCTCCATAACTCATTCTGTTCTCAGCATTCTAACAGAATGATTTTTACTTTTTCCATGGAATTTCATTTTAAGCTCACATCTGACTGCATGCAATTACAGTGTGAGACATTTATTATCAGTCACAACAGCTCGTCTTTCGATGGAGTGTATTTGTCTGGGTCAGTCAGATACAGCATCATCGAGTTAATTGCAGGATCCAACTTCTGAAGTTGGATGATGTCCGGGTCAGTCAGCATTGGGCGTACAGAAACTGTGTTATCAGCAGGTTTAGCTGCAGCTTGTGCGCGTGTGACTGCCATTACCTCAGTTGTAGCTTGTGACGACTGAGTGTTGAGTAGCCAGGAGGGGTTAAAGGACCACGTGGGTCCGTCAACGGCTCCTTCCTTGGCTAGGGAGTCTGCAAGGTCATTGTAGTGCTTGTCATCGCCTGGGACTCTGGAGTGTCCTGGAACTTTCTTCCAGAA
>NC_056519.1:23558866-23604067 GCF_014905685.2 Nematolebias whitei | reverse complement strand
TAATTAGTTCTAGACCAACGTGTTTGTGAACCAAGGTTTCGTAGAAAGCTCGGTTAATTGCTGATTTATCTGTCCACAGAGACAGAACAGCATCGTTGGTGTGGGACCCTTGGATCTCTACACCCTTAACTACCCGTGGTAGGTAGTGTTTGGTGGACTCTGACTGCTCCAGCTCACAGAGGAGGCTGTCTTGTTGAGTCAGAGTTTGGATCACTTGGGTTTCTTTGGTTTCACATGGTGTCAGAGGAGTACTCACCGGGCTCGTGTCCTCGGCTGAGGAGTCCTGTGCGCCTTCCGCGGTACCTGCTGTTGGGCAGTCTGTGTCACACTCCGGAGGCGTATCGATTGGCAGTGGGTTGCTCACTGTTGTCCACATTGTTTGATCACCATAATCTATAATCGCGCCGAAGCGATTTATAAAATCCTGGCCAACCAAAAATGGGAATGAGTCAACATGAGTCACGTGTACCGGATGGTACAGTGTCATATTGCCAATCTGCATGTGAACCATTGCTATAGCTGTCAGGGTTGTTTTCATTTCTGAGAGACCCTGCATTTCTATAGCACATTCAGAGAGAGGTATTATCCTGTTAACACTGGCAGCGGCCGTCCTCAGCTCCTCGAACAGTTTAGCTGACATGATTGTTATGTCTGCCCCACCGTCCAAGAGTGCTTCGTGTGTGAGGACACCTTCGAGTGTTACTGACAGGTACGCCTTTTTGGCGACCCCCTTTCTGATAAAGTTACACAGAAACCTCTTGGGCTTTTTCTGACGCTTTTTCACGCGTTCAGCCTTATCTGTGTAATTTTGGTTTGCCTGAACCGTCAGCACAGCAGAAGCTGTTTCTGAGTGTTCAGCCTGCGATGACACGTCATCGTTCGTGTGTGTGTTTACCCCCCCTTCTTCCGATGAGGGGTTGTTTGAGGCAACCACAGCAACGTCTTGGAGTGTTCCACCGACATCTGTTATGTTGTCATTCGCGCCCTCAGATGTAATAGGAATTACATTACTGCAAAGTGCTCCAGGTTGGGTTCCCGTGTCAGTGTGTTTCAAAGTTTCTAACAACCTGCGTAGTTTCTCTGTCTCCTCCGAGCTCAGAGGTGTAGGGCCTTGTTTCTGGAACTTTTGTGATTTTTTCGCCTCGGTTCGTTTCGTCCGAGGTGGGGGACGGTCAGGTACGTCTTGCGGGGTTTCCTTTACGTACTGCCCCTGCCGATATGGTTTCTCATATCGTTGCGTCCTGCGTTCACCCATTTTTCGATAATCACTGTCTTCCTCTGAAAGAGGAGCCTTTTTGTCCCAGCGTGCACCTTCAGTACGCGGTTTGTTAGCTTGAACAGCCTGTTTTCTCTCTTTCTTCTTAGGAGGAGGCGGCGAAGCACGTCGTCCTTCTAGTTCAAGAGGGAGGGGTTTAACCCTTACACTAGGAAACACTTCTATGGGCGTCTTAGCATGAGAACATGCTTCAAACACATTCACAGCACACTGTTTAATCTCACTGATGGATTTTTCTCTGAAATTTGCCATCATTTGTACTGATTTTTTAAAATCAGAGTGGAGATTTTTGCTGAAAACAAACTTAAAACCATCATCTTCTTCCATTCCGGTCTCATTTCTGTTACCAAAATAGGCTTGGAAGATTCTTTTGTAATAAACTTTTGGATGTTCATTTTTACCCTGCGTGACCTTGTCTGCAGCTGGAAAACCAGCAGGCCCCGTGCAGGGGTCGTACTCTCTGATCAAAGCTTCACACAGAAGGTTGTAATCCCTCCTCGTTGCATCAGGTAGACGCTCGATGAAGGTGAACACCTCTCTGTCTGAAGTGAGCCGCATCAGACTTATCTTATCGTCTACCGTAGCATTAGGATAAGACCTCAATCTGAACTCCAGATCTTTGAGATACGCTTTTGTTCCTGCGGACCCCATAGGGCCGGGAACGAAGCGTTGCACATATTTTGAGATTTTCTGCAAATCATCCATTGAAGGAGACTGTATCACCGGTCTAACTTGTGTGACTGGTGGTGCAGACTGATCAAGGCCTGCCCCTACTGCCCATGGTGGGGGTGGGGGTGGCTGATAAGGGTTGGTAGGAGGAGGTGCATATTGGTGCAGGTCTGTCCCCACCCTCCGAGATGGGGGTGGAGTTGACTGCCTGGCGTCAGGAGGAAGAGGTGCATACCGGTGCAGGTCGAACCCCACCGCCCGAGATGGGGGTGGAGGTGACTGCCTGGCGTCAGGAGGAAGAGGCGCATACCGATGCAGGTCGAACCCCACCGCCCGAGATGGGGGTGGAGGTGACTGCCTGGTGTCCGGAGGAAGAGGTGCAAGTGGGTGCAGACCCGTCCTTATCCCCCGGGTTGGGGGTGTTGAAGCGGGGCTAAGGGGAGGAGGTGCAACAGCATCTGTCTGGGGTGGTTGTAGCTGACCCTGCTCGTCTCTGAGTCTCGAGCCAGCTAGCTCCATGTCAGAAATCAGGTTTGTAGCTGTAGCTAAATTCTCCTCACAAGCTGTCAGGCGCTCGTGTGTTGACCGATTTTCACGTTGTAAAGTCAGCCAACTCCGGGTTATTAACCCCTTTTCTGCCTTGCAATCGTCCAGCTCCCTTAAAGCGGTTTGCAACTGTGCATGTAACTTATCGTTATCTGCACACGCGTCCTGGTACGCTCGTTCCTTATCCGCAATCTTCTCCTCATATGATCGAGCCTGTTCTGACAGCTCTCTCTTTGAGAGATCCTTATCAGTTTGAATCTTTTGTTTCAGCAACTCAGATTCACTTATCAGCTCGGCACACCTCTCCTCATATGATTGAGCCTGTTCTGACAGCTCTTTCTGTGAGAGGTCTTCAGCAGCCTCAAGGTGTTGCTTCAGCGACTCAGATTCAATCATCAATTCGTCACACCTCTCTTTTTCAGACCTATATCCGTTGAATAGCACGCCCTTTTCTACCACCAAACGGTCTAATTCCGCCTTCAGAAGCAGAGAGATTTTTGCTAACCGTATGCGGCTTGATTTTGTGTCCTCCTTCACTGTAGCTGCTTTAGATAAACTCTGCAGCTCCTCATGTCTTTGATCGTCATCAAGGTCTCGCAATTCCTCCAAATTTTTGCCAATAATTGAATTTGTTAAAATGTGTAAGGCTGTCTGGACCGCATCCTCGGATTGTAAGGGGTCAGTGTTTCCCTCTCCGTCCGCCATTATCTGCTATTTAGAAATTAAATAGTAGATGTAAATGTTTAGGTGGCAAAAGAAAATCAGAAAATCTCTTTTTCCTGATAAGCTTTACTCTTATTTAGTGATTTATCAATTAAACGTGCGTTATTTTCTAGCAAAATGAGTAAACTATTCAACTCTGTGAATATTTGTAACTGTATCTTATTTAAAAGTTTCTAAATTTTTATTATGTACCTATTTCTCAAGGATTTATCAGTGAATAAAAATTTGTTTGGTAAAAGCCCTATGCATAAATACCTTCATAACTTTTAAAACGCAAGATAACAGTGTATATCCAGCTTTGAGGAAGTTTTTTAACTCAAAAAATGCCTTTCAGAAAAATAAAACGTTTAATGTCACTCTTTACCTAAAAACGAAGTGAAAACCTGTGATCCCACGTCTTCTCCACAAGATGTCAGCAGATCCTCAACAATTTTAACTCAGACACTGTTTGTGTCGTCCACTAGGGGTGCTATAACTTCCTGTGGCGTCCGGTCGTTAGCTTGTTAGCTAAAATTAGCATCGGCTTGCTTCGGTGAAAACCAACACTTCTGAACGGATTTTTTACACAAACGTGGCAAAATTTTTTCAATCAGACCTTATATCATGAAACATGAGTTTTGTGGAACAAAATTGCAGCCGTATTTAGTGAATTTAAGCACGGTAAAGCTCATTTCCGACTTGGGGGAAGTGACGTGACACGTCATCCATCCGGTCGTTAGCTTAAAATTTAGCATCGCTAGCGTAGTTCAAAAGCATCGTTGTATGACGGTCTTTAAACTCAAACGTGGCGAACTTTCAGCGAATATGCTTCGAAGAATGTAAACAGCGTTTCAGAACACAGCTTTAATGCGCTTTCCAGCGTTAAAAAGCAGATTTTATTCCCTATGAAAACGAATTTCATTTCCGGGTGGCGTGATTGACACGTCCCTCATCCAATGAGAACGTTACACACGGTCTTTTGCAACCAATGACGCAGCGTAGGGGTGAGGGGAGGTGACGTCAGTCAACCTTTCTCAGCAAATCAGAGCTTTCCAAAGCAGCAAACAACCAACCACGAAGCGTTAGCAACCATGTTAATTTAGCTTGAAACTCTTTCATCACTTATCGTCTTTTAAACCATCAAAATGCACTTTCTCTGCTAAAAATGTAACGAATCAACCCCTGAGCTGCCCGGAGTCTGCTACTCCGGTCTCAAAACGTCTTTCTAGCTATTTAAAACAACTCGTTCGAAGCTCCAGAACCGAGTCGGAACCACAGAACCGAACCGGACCAGAACAGCGTCAGAACACAGTTTAAACAGAATAAAGCGTTTCCACAGCTCAAAGCCAGCTTATGTTACACATACAGACGTACAATTCAGCTTTATAAAGACTCAATGACACAATTTCAGCTTTTAAAACATCGCCAGCGTAACACAAGCGCGCAGCTCCAATTGCGCTGCGTAAAGACGCACGGTTTCATCACAGCAGATAAACTGTTATTTTACAACCTTGCCAACATGAAAATCAATGTGTACACGGTTACAGTCCATTTAGGAGCGCGTAGCGGGCCACCAGTTGTAGATGAACAGATGCTGGGATATATTCATCATTTAACGCGGGTTCCTCATTTTTCTGGACTGAATAAAACGTGCATTGAATTTAAGGAAATGCAAACGTGAGACGTCATTTAGATTTGACCCATCAAAATGAATGCGGTCATTTATTTACAGAATCAAATTTAACATCAAACATGTACATTAATTTGGCAAATTATGAAAATAACAACAAAGCAATCAACCAGGAAAAATCATACGGCCATGATTTTTCCGTTGCTGCACCAAAGACATTTATGAAAACTGTACAACTATGATCTTTTGCCCACATGAATGTGGGTGAGCATTTTACACAGACATTTCTAAATATCTGGAAGAATTTCTACTTGATAGAAAAGTTTAAAGATGGGAAGAAGTTTAGAGGGAGTTAAGATGGTATGTGAGGGAAATTAAGTGTTCACCAGAACCGACACTCTCCATCAGAAGCCCAGCTCGCCTCGGTACGCTTGGTAGGAAACTTGACCCATTACCTTTCTGATGATAATCAGCAGATATGGTGTTCCGTTAACGCTACCGGTCCAGCGTCTCCTTAGAATGGCTGTAGCTCGTCAGAAGTAGTGGCGAGGCTCTGTTCGACACACATTCACCTCAGTGGAAAATGTTATAATCCCATGGAACTCGGAAGAGCTTTGTTGTCATGTCAGGAACTCCAACAGCACTCCATCAGAACTCCAGAACTCTAGAAGTCTGACAACTCTCCAACTCTGTGAGTCTGTAACTCCGTGAGTCTGTGTAGACCAGGAAGTACTGACATTTTAAAGACTCTTTCCCGGTTCACTTTTTGGGATTTTTCATTGGTCAGAAACGACCAGAAGGGGTGTGTTTTTGTGACGTAATAGGTTAGAGACAGCGAGAATTGTTATGAGACAGGTCAGAAATGTTCTCACAGACCGAGAGGGTTTTGTTGTGGCGTGTTTAAGAAACAGGTGCAAAACATCTCTATTTACGTCTGAGAGGATTCTAAAACATGACAGTTTTAACATAACAACTTGTTTTTCGTTTGACTGTAACCTTGTAAACGCACACACTTGCTCATTCAAAAGCAGAAATCAGAAAAATGCATAATTACTCTGCAACAGCTTTTAACATGAGTTCTAACTTTTGCATGAGAATAAAAATCATTACTCAGTTAATAAAATTGATTAGTTCACTGCAACATCTAAAATGGTTTGAACTAAGACACTTTGATTATCAACATTTGTAAGATAGTAATGATAATAAAAAGAGAGTGTTCTTTTCACTTGAATCTTCAAGAAAGAAAGTCTCAGGATGGGTGAACCTGTATTTATGGATTCAAATACATGAAATGACAGCTTCTGTCCCACAAGGTTCTAAAGGTCAAGAGTTTTGACCTTAGACTTAGTTTCGACGTAGGCCTAGTCCACTACAAGTTCATGATTGCTGTTTTTATTGTTACTAATCAGTTCATAACTGCTGTTACCAATCAGTTCATTTGGTTACTAATCAGTTCATTTTGTTATTAATCAGTTCATATTGAAGATCTGTTGACCTGCTCTGTTCATCGTTACACGGTTACAATTCATAACCTCTGTTTTTTCCATTCTCAGCAGCAGGACTGCGTTTCAGCTGTCCCTTTTTCCCCATCGGAGACCTTTTCTCTCGGGGGCGCTGCTGTGCATGGAACATGTAATTACGCAGTGTGTAATTACGCACACAGAAGGCTGAGTGATGAAATGTTTTTTGGTGCAAGCGGGTGCTTCATATTGTGTCTGAATGGACCCAGTGAGGCATAGACTACATCCTGCTTCGCCTTTAACCCACTAGCAATAGCCTTAAAGAGCGAAGCCTATACAAAATAGAATGTTGGTTACATACTGTAACCCCAGATTCTATGAGTATAGGTGCAGCCCTTTAAGCTCTGGGCCTCACTGGTTCCTAAATGGCTGAAGAAAAAAGCTATTTGGGAGCCGATTACCTGGTCTCACCGTAATTTATATGGACCGGGGGTGAGGCCCACACAGCAGGTGGGCGTGGACTAAAGTGTTCAGTGCTGCCGCGCGAAGGGATAAACCCACTAGCAATAGCCTTAAAGGGCTGCGCCTATACTCATAGAATCTGGGGTTACAGTACGTAACCAACATTCTATTTTGTATAGGCTTCGCTCTTTGCCACTGTGCCACCAACGATTTTGAGGGTGGCACAGTGGCTCAGTTGGTAGAGCTGCTGCCTCTCAGCGAGAAGGTCATTGGATCAAATCCTTGCCGGGATCTTTCTGTATGAAGTTTTCATGTTCTGTACATGTATGTGTGGGCTTTCTCAAGGTACACTGGTTTCCTCCCACAGGCCAAAAACATACATGTTAGGCTGATTGGTAACTCTAAATGGTCCCTATGATGGACTTGCGACCTGTCCAGGGTGTCCCTCACCTCTCACACAGTGATTGCTGGATATGGGCACCACGCAAATTGAAAAGGTAGAAGTGGGTAAAGATAATGGATGGATGGATGGATGAAAAGGATTTTGAAGAAACACAAGAGACAGCCTCTTTGGAGGGTAAATGTGTCAAGATCAGCGGCCTCTGCTTGCCTCCCATCTGCTCACGTCTCTGCCCCTTCATGCCATGATCACGTTCTCTGTTCCCTGCCTCGCTCACGGCCCCTCATGTCATGTTTCTGCTCCTCTTTGTCATCATTTTCTGTTTCCTTGCTTGTCATTCAGCCATGACCCCTCTGCACTTTCAGCTCATCAGCCTGATTCACTGCATCTGTCCTGTTCCCTATTTAAACCTCATGCTCTCACTCACTCTTTGCCAGATTATTATACCTCACATGGTCCATGATATCCAGCCATCTTGTTCACCCCTGACATCCATGCTTTGTATTTGGAGTTTCGACCTCATGCCTTGTCTTGTGGATTTACTGTTTTGCCTGTTGCTCATCTGGTTCTGCTCTGCCCTTCTGATCATGGTAACGACCTCCTCTTCTGTCTCTATAACCATGGATCACCCTCTTTTTGGATTATCCTTGGACTTCAGACTCTGTGTTTGACCCTTGCTTTTCCCATTAGACCACAACATTGCCCCACTGTTCACAGCATTAAAGGCCTCCCTCTGCAGCTGTCTTCCCACCAGTTTATGTGACATAATCTCACTAAACTCTGACAGGTGGCTCTCACCCCACCTGCCTGTGAAGACCTGTTACTGCAGTTGGACTCTGATTTCCCCAGCAGCTGCAAATCAACCAAAAAAGTGTTTTCTTTGTTTTACCATTCTTGTTGTATGAAGTGGCATTTTAATTTGAGATTTTGACACAATCACTGTTTAAAAGTGTCCCTGGGTAAGACATTGGACCCCTAAATGCCTCAGATGTGTGTCCCATCAGTGTATGAATGTGATAAAGCTCTGATTATTCTTTCTATAGATCTAGTAGAGCACTGTATGAATGGATAAATGAGGACACAGACTGTGATGTAAAGCACTTTGAGTATCTTGATCAGATAGAAAAGCGCTATAAGTGCAGTGCAGTCCATTTTTTAAAGGTTTTATAAGTCTAATTTTATGATGACAATGATAATTCTATTTTTTTTTCTCAAAACGAGTGACAGTTGATGTCACGCACTAACTTTTGAGCTGTCTAAAAACTCACATCCCTTAAATTTATTTATTTATTCTTTCATCTTAGAAACATAACTCAGATATGTGACACCAGTCTTTTGCTCACAGTTCCAAAAAATATCAAGATCTGACATTTAATTTTCACACAGCGATTGACACTTCTCTTTAAGTTTGCATATTTTTCTGTCTTTCATTAACTTGGCACTCAGGGAGTCAAACAGACAAGTTGGTGGTTACCTTGGTGACCATTGGCAGCAACATTTCTATCTATCTCTGCTCTCTTTGCACTCCTTTTACAGCTTAAAACCCAACATTAGTGTATTTATCTTTGGCTTAGGTTGTTATACAGTTAATGTTTTTAAAACTGGGACAGTAGCAGCATCTGCATATGTTGCTGATGTGTGTATTTTGGTGTGTTCAACTTACCTCGGTGCGTAGTTGCATATAAAAATAGCCCCTGCATCAGTAGTAAAGTGTTTGACACCCTTTGGGCACAGCTGGACAGCACAGCCAACCTTGTTGCTTTCAGCCCACACAACCTTTAAAAGACAGTGTTAGGAAAAGAACAGATTGTAGACGGAGGTGTCTCAAAAACTGACACTGTAGCATGTTCTATGAGTAAGGGTTTCTCATACCTGAGTGTAATGGCCACAGACATGTTGACAGCTGTTCTCATGGTAGTTATAATGTTGAATTTCATTCACCCAACTCTGTATGGCACCTTTTACGCCAAAAGTTGATGGTGGGGCACCTGTCCATATGTTTTCTCCAATGGAGGTTAAAGTAGGGTTAACACGGCTGATGTTTTTACGGTAGATGTTGTGTCGAAACTCACAGCGACTTGCCCATTCTCTTGCAGTAATAGCCAAATCCTTGTCCCATGTCTGAATAAGCAGAAACCATGTCATTTGTATTAATTTTTTAATGTGACAGCCTACATAATTGAAAGGCTAGTATTTATATTTTATGAATGCATGCAGTATTACTTAAGGCCTTTCATGTCAGAGTTTTGAGTAAGAATTATCTTATGATAGAAAGGAATGGCGTGACAGCCACTTTAATCAACTTGTAAATGACTATGCACAGTCATGCACATCTGCTGTGAAGTCTAGTGAGATGTGTTAGTGCTGAGAGCATGTGTTGGGGATAATATCCCATTTTAACTCAATATCTGTAAAATTGACATAGATATTTTTGTGTTGGCTAACATTGACTAGCTGTGATTTGGTCTATACTCATATTGAAATAGACTGACTCCAAAACATAATTGGTTATAAATGTACACCAAATGACTACTTGCTGCAGTTTGTCTACTGGTTCATGATATATTTTGGTAACAGACAAACTCTGATACACACAGAGACAAGAGCCAAAATATTATTGTCCACCTTCACCTTTTGGTAGCCAGCAGTAAAAGTGGAAAGATGGTGCCATGACCTCAAACCTGCCAGGAGAGGTGCAGCCACAAAACCCCACAGAACAGGTAAGGAGGGCATTAATTGGAGAAACAACCAATAGACTAAAGATAACCATGATGGACATGGAGGATCTGTTCAAAGAACTACTAGAAATTGCACAGAACTGGCTTTCATGAAACAATGACAGAAATAGGGCAATGACTAAAGAAATGTCAAGATGGATCATTTGAAATTTCCTCAGAAGGTGTTATGGTCAGAAAAGACTATTAATGAATATTTTGATTATTATGATAGCACAGTGTAGGAGAGCTTATAGTGAAGAATGATGGTGGCAGTGGTGGTTATCATCATCAGGGACTGAGAAACTGGTCATTGTTCAAGGAAAGATGAATGGAGCAAAATACAGAGAAATTCTTGAGAGAAACTTACAAAGATTTGGGATTGGGACTGAGGTTCACCCTCTAGCAGGAAAATGGCCCTAAATGAGTTGCTGACAACATTCCAGAGGTTAAAGAAGAATCAGTTAAAGGTCACTGAATGGGCCGGATAAAGCCTAGACCACATTCTAATGGCGCTTTGCAATTTTCTCAACTCTCATCGGTTCTGCAACACACTGCACCAGTAAAGGGCCTGCCCACTGCTGGTAAATAAATAAATAAATCTTTACCCGCTTATTCCATTTTGGGTCACGGGGGTCGCTGGTGCCCATGTCCAGCAATCACTGTGCGAGGGGCGGGGTACACCCTGGACGGGTCGCAAGTCCATCACAGGGACACATAGAGACAAACGAGACAAACAAACACTCACTCTCTCATTCACACCTAGGGACAATTTAGAGTTACCAATCAGCCTAACATGCATGTTTTTGGTCTGTGGGAGGAAACCGGAGCACCCGGAGAAAACCCACGCATGCACGGAGAGAACATGCAAACTCCACCCAGAAAGGCCCCTGGACCGGGGTTTGAACCAAGGACCTGCTCGCTGAGAGGCAGCAGCTCTAACAGTTGCACCACCGTGCTGCCCGCGATTCAACATTAGCAAAGCAAATTTTCTTAGTTAGCAGAATATGATTTAGCAAAGCTAAGTTTTTGATTAGCAGTTCGCACCACTGCAGTTTGACCATCATGGTTATGATGTTAAAACAAAAGAACAGCTCCATTGTTGCCTACCATGTACAGCATGTTGCTTGCTGGTGGATTGGCAGCAGACCGGGCCTTGTTGTGTTCCCTAACACACTCTTCAACGAATTTCCTGTCACCAATTTCTGGAAACGAAACTGAGCAAATACTCAGGTCCAGGCTGATCCATACCCACAGAAACGTCCCCACTGCTCTCCCCATGCTTCAGCGGATTAAATGTGACAAATTTGGGTAGGCTACATGAAACATTCAGAGCGACAGAGGAAGTTGCACATTTTACAGGAACAAGATGTTCAATGAGTTTTGTTTTGACAACTCATTTTGTTATTTTGACAAACTAAAATGCTTTTACAATGATCCTGTTGACAGCTGCTTTTCAAAAAGCAGCTTTTCAGGCTCTTCAATGTACCGTACATATTTTCTGTTGAATCAGTTTTGCTCAAAGTTTTAAATTATTTTGTTCATTCTGAAGTGGACTTGCAGATTGCCTCATGATTTCCTGTTTTCACAGTTCTGTTTCATTCTGAGGAAGAAGCCGTAGGTTTCACAACAGTCAGCATTCTTTGAAAGTATGCATATTGTCTGCCTTTTTTTTTTTTTAGTTTTAAACTAAGAATATCTTATTGGTGGGGAAAAAAATGGAGTTTTAGCTGTTTTGGTCAAACTCTGTAAGTGAGATTATGTATTAAAACTCAGAATACATAATGAAATTGACTATCAACTACTACAAAATCCAGCTTTAGCTTATTATCTGTAAGATTGACTGAGTTATAGTCAATTTTGTGTTAGCTAACTTCAATTTACTGTGGTGGCCATTTTGAATTAGGTTGCTCCAAAAGTTAATCAGCTTTAGTTTTTCATTCAGTCATTACTTTCTGAGTGTTTCAATAAAATTGGTTCATAAAATATTTTGCTCAGACAAGGTGGTGCCGACAGGTCAGTTAGCCCTTTGAAGATGTGTTGTGAATAACTTTCTGTTTCTAACAAATCCATTTTAGTTTAATATTTGCTGAATTGGCTGAGCTTGGGTATGAAGAAGAAAAAGTCTGATGGGAATTTTTTCGCCTCCAATTCCTACATGTGTCAAGTTTCGCTACTTTTTGTCCGTCTAAACAGATCTCACTTGTAAATGAGTCTTCTAGGCTCAATGTGACTTATCTGTCTAAATAAAAATTGATTGAATGAATGTGTTGGCTAAAGTTGCTTAGCTGTGGTGGCCATTTTGAATCGGGTTGAATTCAAATGTTTTTCAGTTGTAGCTGTACACCCATAGGTGTCACAACAATTATATGTGAAAGGGACAAGTCCCTCTCACTTTTAAAAATTATTAATTTGAGCCCCCCCATATTAACCATTAAATATTAGTTCACCTAGCGCTGTTCCTATTTCTTCGTGAACGAATCCATTCCATTTGATTAATAGGAGAATATTCAAAGCATTAAAAGTCCACTCCAGGGTTTCCTGGTTTCCTACAACAACTCACCACACCGCATGCAGTGTTTCCCTGAGGTCACTTGGTTTGGCAGGGCCTTAATCTCTTGAGTTTTTTTTTTTTCTCGACAGGCCACGAGGAGGAGGGGCAGATACCTCTGTGTTGCATGCTAGCTTAGCACTACATTAGTACTGGCAGTTGTTGACCTGGGTGGTGGTGGGTTAGGATGCGTGAGAGAAGCGGATGCTACGTCTGCAACATGTAACTAACGCGTCTGTGTTGAACGCTGCTAGCTTAGCGCTACTTTAGTGCTGGCATTTGTTGACGGGGGGTGGGCTGTTGGTCAGGCTATTTTAAAATAATTATTGAATCAAGTGTTACTTATGTAGGTAAACATAGATGTTTAACACTTCGTTGAAATACACCAGAATGCAGGAAATGTAAAATTACTTAATTATTTAAATGGAAATGTACTTACTTCAAAATTTTCTGGGGGAGGACCCCCTACACACACAACAGTGTGTGTGTCCCACATTACAAATGCTTCTGATGCCAATGTGTACACCGGATAACTTTCTCAGAATTTCTATAAATCTGTATAGTGGTTCATGAGATATTTTGCTAAAACAACAGGAAAACAAGCCATGAACACAAACACACTGACATTGACAAAAACGTGGTCATCCGTGGTCATGGAAGGTAATACAATGGATGAGCCGTCCTGTGGAGGCTGAAATTGGAGTACTGTTTAGGATTCTTGTTGACTGGTAACATTTTGGATAGTTGCAAACTTGAATAGGGGTTAATATGAGACTAGAAATGTTAAAGTTTCTGTAAAAAATGCAGTGAATGCTGAACGTTTTCATTCATTCTACCTTTATTTATACAGACTAGTCTCATTGCACCTCAAGGACTCATTTACAAGAGGGACCTATTTCAGACAGAACATATAAAGTACAGACAACAATAACAAAGTCATTGTCAAGGTTGCTTTATTTGTCATTCGCATCATATGTGGTACATGTGGTGGAACGAAATAGTGTACACATGGTCCCAGTTACAGCCAACAAAATATAAATTGTAAAGAAAAACCGTAATAAGATATAAGATATGAATTAAGAAATAGGCTAAACTAAGAATATACTAAGCACTAATATTACAAAAACAATACGCCTAACAGAAGCAGGAACATGAGTATGTGTGAGCAGATGAGCACGAATGAACACAGCAACATGAAACAGATCAGCAACATGAGATCTGCAGTAGAGGATGACACAGGAGTGGATTTTCACTCCTGTCCTGGTCCCAGGGCTTAATTTGTAAGCTGATTGATGCCGGAATGGTGGGCGGGCCGGGGGTGGTGGGGATGGAGTCTGTGGGTCCTCCCACAAAAAAATGTGAATAACAAAGATGCCATTTCCTGCATTCTGGTGTATTTTAACGGATTGTTATACATCAGCATTTACCTAAATTTGTAAACACTTGATAGATTAATATTTTGGAGAGCAACAGCAGGTTGTGTGTGAATAGAGCAGATCTGGTTCTGTCAGGTGTCCTAACCCCGCACTTCACGGTTCTGAGCTGAACTCTTCGCCGCTGAATTCAGTCCTGGTTGTTGCTCCTGCTCCATTCTCGAAGTGGCACCTTTTGAAGCACCTGAAGCTTCAATTCTCAGTTGTTGGACAATCCATCCATTTTTTTTATTAAAGTAAATTGGACTGTCTTTTTGATATTTTGATAACTGTTATTTTGACAAATTAGCATGCTTGTTTTTGAAATGTGACAATGTGAATAACACATCAAATGTTTCTCTCATTGTATTTTTAATTTTTTTTTTTTACAGTAAAGCTTTTTTTATTCATTATGTCTGAAATGTAGCAGGAGTTCAGACACGTCAGCAGCTGTGCACGTGCTGTGTAGAGCTGTCTGGAGACGGTGCTGTGAGTAACGTGCACTGTCTGCAGGGTGCGCCGCCGAAACTGTTGGATGAAGATGAATTCATCCTCGTGGGACATGCCATCCGCTCTAACAGACACTGAAGCTTTTCATCCATGAACATGAAGTAAATGTTCTTGTTCATTCTGTTGAATAAATGATTGTTTCTGTTGTTGAACGGATCAATTCAGCAGCTTCATGTGAGCTGGACCCCCCCTCTCCTTAAGTGATCAAGGAGTCTGAAAGAAGGGGTGTTTTTCAGTGTGCAGCGCTGTTGAGGAGGGACAATGTTTGGAGGACTCCGCGCAGAACCGCCGTGTGTAAAATGTGACCGTCCTGTCCCTCCGTGCCTCCTCCAGAGGCTCCTCCCAGCCTGGGCAGGAGAGTGTGCGTGAGCTGCAGCTGGAACATCCACTCCACAGACTGGGCAACGTCTCCTCTCGTTGTATTTTTAATAAATACTCAAAATAAAATGCACAATGACTTTGGCCTTTTAAGGGCATAGATTTGAGTTGCCGGATCCAATCAAACAGTTGCCGGAACAGACCCGGTCAAAATGAGACAGTTTCTGGATCTTGTTCCAGTAGGATCCGGCTCAAATTAACCCCCTGCCTGGTCCCACAGAAAAAATCCTGTCCTGTCCCAATCCTGGACCAGAGTAAAAAAAAAAAATCCTGTTCTGTCCCACTTCTGGTAACATGACTCCTGCTCCCATTCAGAATCACTCCCACTCCTGTACCGCTCCCATTTTTTTTTTTTTTCATTTAGTCTTTAGGAAACACATTGAATTGGATTTGATTTTCTACCCATTCCTTTTTATATTACTTTGTGTTCTGCTATTTTATTTCAAAAGATATGGCAACATGAACAGTTTGTGGTGAAATAGGGAGAAATTTATGGCCTTAATCCAAACAAAAACCTTCACTAAAGGTCACAAAACTAATAATACATGGCCTGTAGTCCCTATAAAAACTTTATAAGCTCTTTAATGAGCTCTTAGCTCTTTAACAACAAAAATGGTTAAATCATGTCATCTGGACCAGTTTCTTAATATGAAAATGTGAAATGTGTGGTTCCTTTAATTTTTCTACAGAGGATCAGCTGCTGAGTCCCAAAGCATAAAAAAGTACATAGGTTACACCATTTACCCAAACATAACACATTCAGGTGATGGTCATAAAATTAGAATATCCTGAAAAAGTTGATTTTATTTCAGTAATTCCATTCAAAAAGTGAAACTTGTATATTATATTCATTCATTACACACAGACTGATATATTTCAAATGTTTATTTATTTTTATGTTGATGATTATAACTGACAACTAATGAAAACCCCAAATTCAGTATCTCAGAAAATTAAGACCAATATTAAATAATTTTTAGGAATGTTGGCCAACTGAAAAGTATGACCATGTACAGCACTCAGTACTTTCTGTTTCTGTTCAGTGCCCTGAGACAACGTCGGTTGTGACTTGGTGCTATATAAATAAACTGAATTGAATTAAACTGAATTAATGTAAAACAGAATTTAAAACCTCAGTTTGAAAAGTTTAAAATCATCTTCCACATACTGAACAAAAGCTACACAAAAAATTAGATGTCCTAAACAAATTTTAAGAGCTTAGCAAATATAAATGGTAAATGGACTGTACTCACACAGCTCCTTTCTATCTGATCAAGACACTCAACGCTCTTTACAACAACCTGTGCCTCATTTACTCATCCATACAGCTCTATACTAGATCTTTACAAAGAATAATCAGTGCTTTCATACACTGATGGGACACACATCAGAGGCAATGAGGGAGTCGGTGTCTTGTCCAGGGACGCTTTGGCATGTGACTACTGGAAGAATTGAACCCCCAACTTTTGCAATGGAGGACGACTGCTCTAACCACTCAGCCACAACCGCCCCAAATATAACAAAGAAAAATAAAAGAATAGAGACAGCCTGAGCATGTTAAGATAATGATTATTGATTTCTTTTCTTCTTTTGGCTGCTCCATTCTTCAGGGGTCGCCACCGAGAACTAACTCGAGTGAAAACTTGGTGATTGTTTTTACACCAGATGCCCTTCCTGACACAACCACCGAGCTACCACAGCCCTCTGTGTGGAGCTGAGAGCTGCTGTGTAGAGCACTGGGGGAGCAGATGGTGGGGGTTAAGGGCCTAGAGGGGCCCAGAGTGGGGTAAATGAGGGTGGAGGCAGGTGTGGGGGCTTCACCTTTCCCACCCACATTTTGATGTTTTTAGTTGATAGAGTTGAACCAGCGACGTTCTGATCGCAGGCATATATATATATATATATATATATATATATAGAGAGAGAGAGAGAGAGAGAGAGAGAGAGAGACAGACAGACAGACAGACAGACAGAATTGAAACAAGTGTAAAGACCAAAAATCAGGTCACTTTGTAAACACGACCATTTTCTTTACCCACGTTTGTCTTCAACGGTCACTGTGTGTGGGGCGGGGCACACCCTGGACAGAACCTTGTAAACCTGCATTTCTAATTTAAAACAGTGCACAGTAGCTCAGCACTCCCTGTTTCATGTTTGTTTCCTGGATGGGAGGCACCTGCTGCAGAAACTGGTCCCAGTCTGGACTTTGAATGGGTAGCTGTGTCTGGAAGTGGTTCCAAAACCTGGAGAGCCCAAAAAGAATCATGAAACATCATCACTGATGTGCTAA
This sequence comes from Nematolebias whitei, assembly GCF_014905685.2. Taxonomy (NCBI): domain Eukaryota; kingdom Metazoa; phylum Chordata; class Actinopteri; order Cyprinodontiformes; family Rivulidae; genus Nematolebias; species Nematolebias whitei. The sequence continues at coordinate 23,587,067 of NC_056519.1, read as the reverse complement.
AGAAACCCAGTTAACAATAAAATTTAAAAAAGTGTGCAAACCGTGACATTTCTCTCAGAACGATGTATTTGAAGTATTATTGAAGAATATGTGTATTAATGTGTTTGTGTGCATACTTGTGGTGGTAGATGTCTGGATCTCGACTGATGCGGTTCTGGAAGCCGATGTAGAGGTCATCCCAGAGGCAGCCGTGCAGCACCACGTACCTCATCACCCCCACCCTGTTCTTAATCTTAGAGAAGAACAGAGAAACTTCAGGTTCACTGAAGCAAAACTTAACTAAGAACTATATTATATACTATATTATAATATTTGTATATTTTGTGTCTTGTTAAATAAACTGAGGATAGACTTCTTTTTTCACATGGCTGTAGTTTATTTTGACCGCAGCAGCAGATGTGTCCAAACAGAAGAAGACTTTCAAGCTGCAACTGTGTTCAGGTGTCACTCTCTGCCAGGAAGGTTTGCATATTGTTTTGACATGCAAAATGTTGCAAAGTATCTGTAGTGTATTGATCAAGTTCTGTTTCTTCTCAGCTTGTTCGCTCAGACGGTTGTTCTGAAGCCTGCATACTGGATCCGCACACTTTGCATTGTTATTATATAATTTATTTCTAACAACTGTATGACTTTGATAATGTTAGTGCTGAGCAGAGTGACGTTGAAGCACATGTGGAATGTTTTAAAAGTCTTTTTAAAATGTCTTGTTTGTTCTGTAGTAAAGGGGTTATCAGTAGTGTCAGACGTGCAGCAAGTTATTTCCATATGCACATCCATTACATTTTCCATCTATTTACTAAACTTCCTCTACACTTCTGACTTGGATTTGAATCCAGAGCCTCGCAGGGGATCATCTTTTAACTAGAAACTTCCTGGAGAAACTTTGACAGGGGCTGCCACGTGGCGGCCATTTTACATTTTTGATTTGACAGTACATTGTGTTGGGGTTCGCTCTCAGCTACCTCCAGTGGTGATGTTAACCTCTTTTTGGGAGGTGCTCAAGCACCCCTAAAATTTTACTCAGCACCCCTGAAAAATAAAGAATTAGGATTTTTTAAGGAAACTCAGTTCCTAACTCTTAGATTCACCAAAATATTGAATAAATTTGGAATAAGTATGGAATAATCACAGCCATAAAATTGGCCATAAAATCAGATTTTTTTTGCACAAATCGGATCCTCAATGCCACCTGTCAATCAATCCAGTAGGCTTGTCAGCAACTGACCAATCAGTGACCTCAATTTGTCCTGAAGATAAACACCCCTTACCTACAGGAATTGCACCCCTTTTTTTTATCCTTACGTGGGGGTTTTGCATTATGAACACTTTGTGGTCAAAGAGATTTGGTGAAAAATCATCAGGAAAAAAATGGCTAAACGTTGTCAGTGGAGAACCCTGAGTATTTCGAGGATGGAATACAGTTTATTCCATTTCCAAAACTTTAATGGAGTCTGGAAAAATGTAAAAGATAAAGTCCTGCGGCCGACCTCATGAGCAGCTGAATACAACAGTGATAAACAGGAAGTGCCACATGTTCATCTGTATGAAGGTAACTGCAGGTAAATCCTCCATTTTTGTCATAATTACATTGTATGCTTAATGGTTAAATTAAAGGTTAATGCTTAAAGCTAGTTGTGCTTTGTTTTCTGTGTTTTGTATGTAGATATATGTTGCAACTTATGTTTGCATAAGTTTAGCCTTTGTTTGCTATGATCCTTTAAAAGTCCTATTTGTGACTGAGCTCCTCTTTTACGGTCATACTACCCTGAACACACACTATTGCGGGGCAGCGGAAATGATCTTGTTGACTCTCAGGAACAGCTGACCCTCTGATTGAAGGAACGGTCTGGGCTTATTCACACAATTACAGAAGAACTGAGGAGGAAGTATCGAGACTGCAGAGCAGGAGCGAAGCAGAGAGATAAAAATTTGGAGAAGCGGTGGCGGTACAAACCCTCGGTCCCGTCTGTGATCATGGGAAATATCAACTCGCTGACCAACAAAACTGATGAGCTGGCTGGACTGGTGAAAAATCAGAGGCTCTACAGGGAACATAGCATGCTGTGTTTAACGGAGACGTGGCTTACCAGCGACACGCTGTATGCTAACATGGATCTCCTTGGATTCACCATATTAAGAACGGACAGGGAGGTGCTGAAAAGCAGAAAACGTAAAGGTAGTGGGCTTGCACTATTTATTAACACCAGATGGTGCAACCCTGGACATGTCAGCGTGAAGATGAACATCTGCTGTCTGGACTTTGAGCTGCTGGAGGTGAGTCTAAGACTGTTTTATATGCCACAGGAGTTCTCACATGCCATTTTTATCTGTGTTTACATTCCCCTGCACGCGGACACGCAGGGTAACGTGTCAACACCCAGCTACTAAGCAAGATGTGTGGCTCTTGTTGTACTGTAGATCAGAATCATCCACCAGATGGCATTTAATAAGCTTTATTTCCAACACAGACAGACAGAGTGAACCCCACAGGTCTTTGTGAGAGCTACTTCTCTCACTCAAGGTTACTCTACCAGAAACAAGCCTAACACAACTAACACTTAATGAACACATAAACTAAACCAACAAGAGAAGACTAATCACTAAAAGAACATGCTAAACAGCTAACCAAAGTGAAAAAAAAAGATTATAAATTCTACTCATAATCCCTCACTGATGTCATGTGACCAACAGTCAACCACAGCAGTATGCTACAATACTAAAAAACAAGGCGCCAAAATTGAAAAAGAAATACATCTACAGTGTGATTTGAGTAGCAATGAGGTTCTTTGAACATCATCGTTCTGTTAGCAGCATGATCTTGTTAACAGTTTAGCAGGTGTTGTTAACAGGTCCAGTCAGCAGCTTGATGGTAATAAGTAAAGTAAAGCACACAGTAAAATATACATAGATCCAAAAGGAAAAAAAGAATAACAAACGTCCTGATGCATATCCAATAATCCAGGTAGAAAACTAAAAAAGTTAAATCTGGTCCTATGGACATTCAAAAAACAAAATTCAATTCAATTCAATTCAATTCAAAAATACTTTATTAATCCCAGAGGGAAATTATATGTTGTGGTAATTCATCATCCTGGTTTCATTAGAGTTGTTATAGATGCAAAACAAACTGAAAACAAAAGCAAAACAACGTTAGTTGGCAGCTCAGAACACCACATACAGAACACCATGGACTTTGTGGATAAGGTGAGGGATGTCATCATGGAGACTGATGAAACAATGGTCTCTTTTGATGTCACATCACTCTTTACGTGCATTCCTGATGATGATGCAGTAGAGGTGGTCAGTTTAAAATTAAAATCAGACACCACTCTGAGCAGCAGGACCACACTTTCCACAGAACAACTGTGTCAACTCTTGAAACTGTGCCTGCAGTCAACCTACTTCACATATGGGGAGCAATATTATAGGCAGAAACATGGGTGTGCTATGGGGTCTCCAGTTTCTCCTATTGTTGCCAACCTGTACATGGAGGAGGTAGAAAAGAGAGCCATGACATCCTTTTCAGGGACACCACCAAGTCACTGGTTCAGGTATGTTGACGACACCTGGGTTAAAATTCAATCTCAGGAAGTCCAACATTTTACTGACCACATCAACTCTATTGATAAACACATTAAGTTCACACGAGAAGATGTAAAAAAGGGCAGGTTGACTTTCTTGGACTGTGAGGTCTCAGTTTCTGATAGAGGACATTTGCAAACTGAGGTGTTCCGCAAACCCACCCACACAGACCAGTATTTGCAGTTTGACTCCCATCACCCTTTGGAGCACAAGTTAGGAGTCATCAGGACTCTGTATCACAGAGCAGACAGCATCCCCACTAGCTCAGGAGCCAGGCAGAAGGAGAAATCCCACACAAAACAGGCTCTAGAGCAATGTGGATATCCTAACTGGGCCTTCCTGAAAGCAGAGAAGAAACCCAAACAGGACTCCAGTCAGCCAACAGGTGAAAAGGAGGAACCCAGACCAGTGGTCATTCCATATGTTGAAGGAGTATCAGAGAAACTGAGACATTTATTTTCTAAACACAATGTCCCATTGGCTTCTAAACCCCAAAATACATTACGGCAAAGACTGGTTCATCCCAAAGATCCAGTCCCCCGGCACAAACAGAGTAATATTGTGTATGCTGTTCAGTGTCAGGAGGGCTGTGATCAGTCTTACATCGGGGAAACAAAACAGCCACTGGCCAAAAGGATGGCCCAGCACAGAAGATCAACATCATCAGGCCAGGACTCTGCGGTCTACACTCATCTCCAGGCCAGCGGTCACTCTTTCAGGGATGAAGATGTTCACATCCTGGACAGAGAGGAACGATGGTTTGAGAGAGGAGTAAAGGAGGCCATCTTTGTGAAAAGAAATCGTCCATCGTTAAACAGGGGTGGAGCCTCCGGGTTCAACTGTCCCCCTCTTACAATGCTGTGATTGCTAGTATCACTCAACCCCCTGTGAGTAGTAAACAGCCATCAGTGTGCTAATGATCCATTGTTAGGCTGATGGTCCTTCTTGATCATGTGATCAGCTGGTTTTGGTTGTCAGCAGCAAACTGGTTGATCCACTCTAAGAAGGTGCTATTTAAGAGACTGAGCTGAATACAGCACCTCAGACTGAAGAAGTCTTTCAGATGAAAGATGAAAAGTTTCTACATTTTTTGTTTTTGTTTTGCTTTGTTTTGTTTTTTGAATGTCCAGAGGACCAGATTTAACTTTTTTAGATAATAACAAATGGCTAACACTGTAGAATACAGACAGGTTAAAAACAAATCACACAGTGTCAAAAGCCAGGGAATAAAAGTGTTTTTTTTTTAAGTTAGACTTAAAACCTGTGAGAGAGGGGGCCTGCCTGACATGCAGTGGTAACTCATTCCATGGTCTTGGACCTGCAACAGAGAAGGCCCTGTCACCTTTGAGCTTAAGACAGGTTCCTAGAACCAATAGAAGCATCTGATTTGCTGACCTCAGAGAGCGCTGTGAGACATATCGCTGCAGCAAATTGGTGAGATAAGAGGGGTTAGAACTGTTAAGAGATTTAAAAACATACAGGAGGATTTTGAACTGAATTCGAAAGTGAACCAGGAGTCAGTGAAGGGAGGACAGAACTGGTGTAATGTGCTCTCTTTTGCTGGTACCGGTTAAAAATTGGGCTACAGCATTTTGGACCAGTTGTAAACGTGCAATGGAGGTCTGACTGATTCCAAACAGAAGCGCATGGCAGTAATCGAGCCTTGATATTATGAATGCATGTATTACAGTCTCAAGTTTATTTTTGGACAGTATGGGCTTCAGTTTAAACAGTCGCCTCAACTGAAGAAAACAAAACAGGATTTAACAATCATGTTTACATGACTGTTAAGTTTCATGGAAGGGTCCATTGTCACTCCCAGATTTGTGACTCTTTGTTTCTCTAGCAGGGCTAGAGAGGAAAGGTCGATGCAGTGGTTCTTGATTGTGCCATTTTGAGGGAACAACATGACTTCAGACATCTTCTCATTAAAACTTAAGAAATTTAAAGCCATCCAGTCCCTGATGTCGGCCAGGCAGTCAAGAAGAGGATGAATAGAATGTGCACCAGTGTGCTTCATTGGGAAGTAAATTTGACAGTCATTGGCATAGAAATGAAAGGGTATGCCATGTTTATGAAAAATAGCACCTAGTGGCAGCAGGTATAAAGAAAAGAGGACAAGGATGAACCCCTGCGGTACCCCCATCGAAGCGCTGCAGATGCTGAACTAAAATCTTTGATGACTGACTGATCTGAATGACTACAGACCAATCGCCTTGACATCTCGTGTGATGAAGACCCTAGAGAGACTGCTGCTGAAACTCCTTAGACCTCAGATTCTCCATGCTGAGGACCCTCTACAGTTTGTGTACCAGGAGAAGATGGGGGTGGATGATGATATTCTCTATCTTATGCACAGGGCTCACTCTCACCTAGACAATGGAAACAATGCTGTGATGTCATGTTTTTTTACTTCTCCAGTGCTTTCAACACTATCCAGCCCCTGCTACTGAGAGACAAGCTTGAGTAGATGGAGGTGGACACCCACATCTGCTCTCCTGGATTACAAACTATCTTACTGAGAGACCACAACATGTCAGGATCAGGGACGGCATCTCCGACACAGTTGTTAGCAGCACAGGAGCACTGCAGGGAATCATGCTCTTTCCAGTTCTGTTCACCCTGGCCTGTACACTTCTGATTTCAATTACAACTCAGAGACTTGACACATGCAGAAGTACTCAGATGACACTGCAAGCATTGGGTATGTGCAGGATGGACAGGAGAGAGAGTACAGGACCCTGGATGAGGACTTTGAAATGTGATGCAAATCCAACCATCTACAGCTGAACATCAGTAAAACAAAGGAAATGGTATCCTGATGCATGCTCAATAATCCAGGTAGAAAAATCTAAAAAAAGTTAAATCTGGTCCTCTGGACATTCAAAATGTCCAGAGGACCAGATTTAACTTTTTTAGAAAGGAAATGGTAGTGGACTTCCGAAGGTCTGGGCCTATCCTGCAGCCAATCTCAGTTGAGGGGGTTAATGTGGAGGTGGGCAGGACCTACAAATATCTGAACATACAACTGGATGATAGGCTGGACTGGGCAGGGAACATGGATTCCCTCTACAGGAAGGGTCAGAGCAAGCTCTACTTCCTAAGGAGGCTTGGGTCCTTCAGTATTGGCAGAAAACTACTGCTGATGTTCTACCAGTCTGTGGTAGCCAGTGTCCTCTTCTGTGCTGTTGTGTGTTGAGGAGGAAGCATTAATAGGAGAGATGCAGGATGACTTGATAAGCTGGTGAGAAAAGCTGGTTCTGTGTTGGGAACAGAGCTGGAGTCCCTTACATTGGTGGCAGAGAAAAGGACCCTCAGTAAGCTACTATCCATCATGGACAATGCTGACCATCCTCTGCATGGCGCCATCATGAAGCAGAGGAGTTCGTTCACTGGTAGGTGCTGTCCCAGCCCTGCTCCACTGACAGATTCAAGAAGTCCTTTGTCCCTCCAGCCATCAGACTGTTCAACTCCTCCCCATACAGTAAAAATAGAGCTTTGTAAATCTGTGGTACACAAGACACTTATGTCTGTGTATGTATACATGTATATATGTGTATGTACTGTATATACATACAGAATATAAGTGTATGTATGCTTAGATGTGTATGCATGTATGCATATATAGGTTAATGATGAATGTAGTACTCCCTATCACCTTGTGCATGTGAAAAATGTCTTTTTCCAAATTTGTCTATTCTGCTTCTTTTTTTATTTATTATTTCATGTGTCTTTTTTCTGTATAATGAGAACATGCTACTGGATGCCTCAAATCAACCCTGGCTACTACCATTTCAAATTTCACCTCAACATAGTAAAAAGTCAATGAGTTATACCAGCCCGGGTAGTCATTCTTTCTTTTAAACTATGGTGGCCATCTTGGATTTTTGATTTGGATTCAGTATGTGATGGGAAATGTTCGCAGCTAAAACCACACCAAATTTCAGCTCTATATGTGTAAAAAATAACTGAGTTAAAGTCATTTAAAGTCATAAGTCGCTTGTCCTGACCCTGGTTCTGTTGGGGGTTGCTTCTTTTTAAAAGAGAGTTTTTCCTTTCCACTGTTGCCATTGTGCTTGCTCAGGATGGGAGACTGCAACGAAGCCAAGATTCAACATGTCTGCTGGATAGAGAATTTTACTAATTGGCATTTCTATGTACTGTATGTGAATGTTCCTGTAAAGTGTCCTGAGACAACTTTATAGGGATATGGTGCTATATAAATAAACTGAATTGAATTGAGTTTAAATTTAGCTTTGGTGGACATCTGCCATCTTGAATGTTTTATTTGAATTCAGGATTTATTGGGCATTGCTCTCAGCTACCACCTCATCAAATTTAAACTCAGTATCTTGCAAAATAGCTGAGTTATTTGTTTGCAAATTATATTGCCGTGGTAATTCAAATTGTCAATTAAAGTAATAGCACACACCACGGCGCCGAGCCGGTTGTTTAGATATAACATTTGTGGAGGACATACGGTTAAGGCAGAATTAAAGTTGATTGAAGAGCAAGACCCTTTTCAGGCGGACAATAATAGGGTTTCTAAGGTAGCTGTGGCAGCCATTTTGGCTCTAAAAGTTAATCAGTGTTTTATTTATAGACCTCTGCCCTCTAGGTCATGTGATCTCACTGTGAGGTGGCCACCTTCAGGTAGTCCCCAATGAGAAGTATGAGAGTTATGGGCAGTTTGGTCAACCCTTAAAACAACTCATAAGATATTTAGGCAGCGGTGACACCAATGATTCATGCAAATTTTTAAAAATTTATCTTACATAGTGATTGAAATATGCCTTGTAAATAACTTTCATTTACCAACACACAAACTGTATCAGCATTTCTGGAAAATTGAAAGAGTAAGACTATTTTGGGGTTTTCTTAAGTGACATATATGCTGACCAATTCCTAAAGCCAATGAGCTGCAGATGTAAACCCAAATGATTACTTTCTAAGAATTTCATTCAATTCATCAAGTCATGAGATATTTGGTTAACACTACAAACAAACAAACACACACACACACGCACACACACACACAAAAACATTATTACTCTTTTGCCTTGGTCAATAACAAGTACTCTAATCCAATCCATCTCAATTTATTTTTATTCCATAATACATTTATACGAAGATCTAGTCTCAAAATGAGTTTGATGTAACTCACCTCCACGTAGTAGTGCTCTCTGTCAGGTCTTGTGGTGGGGAACGACAGATCCAGAAAGTCCACTAGATAGTTGTAGCCTCCACTGAGTGGCTCAAAGTTGTCGTCTGTTTCAATGACCTACATGAACGAGTCAACAACGTGAGGAAATGAAACGTCAGCTAACAGAACTGGTCAAAGTTGGAAATGAAATATGTAGAAATAAGGACTTAAGTGTGAAAGTCAGCGAGAGGGAAGGAATTGTTCAAAAATGTTAAACAGAGATCTTACATGTTCATGTTACATAGTATGACCCACATTTGTCTTTAAGGTTGCTGTTAATGTGCTAATATGAATTGCACGTACATAAATATGAGCATGGTAAATATTTTTCTCAAGGTGTAATTGTGATGAAGTTAAACTAAAGATTTTCTGTTAACTTCAAATATGATACTGGAAGAAGCTATGAAGCTTACAAGACAGAACAACACGTGGAGGCACGTGCACAAAATGGCAAAGGATACATTCAGAGCAACCACAAAGCCTATTTTCTAGCAATTGTTTGCAATTCATGGCAGCTACTTTTCTTCATTCTCAGCAAAATCAGATACTGGCACCCATCTGAAACTACTGGCTAAAGCTAAAGCGAAATAAAGTAAAATCATTAATCATGTTGGCGAAAATGACAATCGACTACGCAAATCAGAGATCACTAAAATTAATGTTGCTTCACTTTGTAAGTGTTGCCAGGTGAGAAATGTAGGATTATCGTACTAGAGACATAAAATTATCATATTTTGAGGGAAATTATCGTACACCCGTCATAACCGTCATTGCTATTTGTATCTGTATTTCTATTTTATGTTTTCCTGTCTGCTGTGCATGTTTGTTTTCTTTTGTACAGCACTTTGGTTGGCCTTGTTGCTGTTTTAAGTGCTATATAAATAAATTGGTATGGTATGGTGTGGTATGGTATGGTATGGTATAACCAAAATAACAAATTTATTGATGTGTTATAGTCACTCTAGTATTGAATAGCGTCTAACAGGCACGCACAGCTTTGTGGCGTCAGTACAGAATGGATTCATCAGCAGCCCCACAGTTGCGTTAGGCTAATGTGCCCTCCATAAACAATGACGGGTGGGAACTAATGACCCCCCCCCCCCTTCCTATTTGGCCTTTTTTGGGATTATTGATCGTACATCGTACAGAGGGCAAAATTGTTGTACAAATACGATAATTATCGTACACCTGGCAACACTGCTGTGTCACTTCACAAAAACTATGTGTGACTCCGTAGTTTTCTCCGTCCCTGTCCCCAACCTGTCCAGCAATGACATGTTTAGCCGTATGTCGGCTTCAACCGCTGGTTGTCCAGGTGGTGTTCTGAAATCAACGTAGGATTTGTAGACAACTGGGGTGTATTTTGGGGAAAACCGGGTCTAATGCGGAGAGATGGAATCCATCCCACCTTAAATGGAGCAGCACTTCTCTCTAAAAACTTAACTGACTCTGTTAAACATCCATGTTGTTGACAATTAATGGTCCAGTCTAGAAATCGGTCCAAAAAGCAGAGATGTAGTCTTCCACACTTCTCTGCTGCTTCTCTGTTACCCACCCAAAACCCCATTGAAACAGTGCCAACTTGCCCACGGTTCAAATCAATTAAACCCAAAATCAACTCTAAAAATATTACCCATAAAAATCTTATTAAAATAAACACAACTGCTTTACCAAAACAAAAATTCAAAAGACAAGAAAACCAGAACATTAATAAGTGAAAAAACATCTGTGACCTTTCACATCTCCATCAATTTGTAAGAGTCGAGAAACTCTCAACTCAACTTTATTTTGGTAAATTAAAAACATTACAAAAAAGGAAAACAATATAAAATGGTAAATCGACCATTTACCAAAAAAGGAATAAGCTGACGCCAAGGCTTGTACTTGCCTACCGTGTTCACAGACAGCAATCTACATAATGAGATATCTACTGTCCACATACATACATAAGTACACATACAGACATTTACCGTATATATTTACCGTGGAGGAAAGTAGAGGAAAGACAGGCTGCAGGTCTCTTTTCAAATACTTAAAGAGAGTTGGCGCCGTTATCAGAAAGCAGTGAAAGCTGCAAAATCCAAATACTTCTCTGATATAATTACCTCAAACTCTCGCAACCCACGTGTCCTCTTCTCCACCCTAAACTCTGTTCTCCACCTCACTGAACCATCACCTCTGGAAGCCTCGACTGAGCTGTGCGACAACTTCCTACATTTCTTTTTGGAAAAAATTGCGACCACCCGGGCTCTCATTTCCCCTCCAACTCATGACCCATCTATCCCACCTCAATCTGTAGCTCCTTTTGACCATTTTGAACCCATCACTCTATCTTCTCTAGAGCAGGTCATGTACAGCTTGAAACCGTCTGGTTCCCCCTTTGATGTGGTCCCCCCTCGTCTACTAAAGGAGGTTTTTCCAACTCTAGGTCCGTCCATTCTTACTATAGAAAACAGTAGTTTATCCACTGGCGTGGTGCCAAAATCCTTTAAACATGCTGCTGTCCAGCCTCTCCTGAAAAAAACAAACCTTGACCCCTCAGTCGTGTTCAACTTCCGGCCTGTCTCCAAACTCCCATTTGTTTCTAAACTACTGGAGAAAATAGTCGAGTCCAAGTTGAAGTGCTTCCTGGAGGGTCACGCCATCTTAGAGCTATTCCAATCTGGCTTTAAACCTCTCCATAGCACTGAAACTGCCCTGTTCAAGGTCTTTAATGACATTTTCTTAACCACTGATACCGGTGATTCTGTGCTGCTTGTCCTGTTAGACCTCACAACTGCCTTTGACACCATCGACCATGAGATCCTCATTGCTAGGTTGGAGCAGTGGGTGGGCATCACAGGATCAGCCCTCAATTGGTTCAGATCCTATCTCACTGACAGATCCTTTTGTGTCTCCATCAAGGATTTTAGTTCTGCAGCGGCAGAGCTTAAATGGGGGTTCCGCAGGGGTCCATCCTGGGTCCCCTCCTATTCTCTTTATACCTGCTGCCGGTTGGTGCTATTTTCCGGAAACACAACATGCCCTTCCACTTCTATGCCAATGACTGTCAAATTTACTTCCCCCTAAGACCCAATGGCACATGCTCTATTCAACCGGTGCTCAACTGCCTGGCTGACATCAGGGACTGGATGGCTTTAAACTTCTTAAGTTTCAATGAAAATAAGTCTGAAGTCATGTTGTTCCCTCCCAATGACACAATCACAAACCACTGCATCGACCTTTCCGCTCTAACCCTGTCATTAAAACAAAGAGTCACTAATCTGGGAGTGATAATGGACCCTTCCCTGAAACTTAACAATCATGTAAACATGATTGTAAAATCATGTTTCTTCCAACTGAGGCGGCTGTCTAAACTGAAGCCCATATTGTCCAAAAATAACCTGGAGTCAGTAGTACATGCATTCATTACATCTAGGCTTGATTACTGCAATTCACTCCTGTTTGGTATCAGTCAAACCTCCATTGCAAAACTACAACTGGTCCAGAATGCAGCAGCCCGATTTTTAACCAGTACAGGTAAAAGAGAGCACATTACACCAGTTTTGGCTTCACTGCACTGGTTACCGGTTCACTTTCGAATCCAGTTCAAAATACTCATGTATGTCTACAAATTACTGAACAGTTCCCCCCCCACCCCCACCCCACCCCCATCTCTCTGATCTGCTACAACTGTATGTCCCACCACGTTCCCTGAGGTCAGTGGACCAGTTGCTCCTCACAGTTCCAGGAACTCGTCTTAAGCGCAGAGGTGACAGGGCCTTCTCTGTAGCAGGACCAAGACTCTGGAACGAGTTACCTCTGCTTGTCAGACAGGCCCCCTCCCTCTCGGTTTTCAAGTCCCATTTAAAAACTCACTACTATTCAATAGCTTTTAAGACAAGATGATCTGTGTTTTGATCCTGTATGCTCCACACTGGTTAGTCGTCATTATCTGCATCGTTTTTATGTCTATATTCTGATTTACTTCATTTTGTATTTTGCTTTGTGTGTTACCTGTTGTTTTGTCTGTACAGCACTTTGGTTGGCCTTGTCGCTGTTTTAAGTGCTCTATAAATAAAATGGTATGGTATGTTATGGTATATTTAAATATGCATGTATATAATACATACACATACTCACATTACATACATACATGGTTACACAGTATATATATGGGGGGGGGGGGTGTTTATCACCACTTTTGTGGACTGGAAATACCTTGACAGTTTTGATTTTGTCAGGAAAAATTCCGGTTAAGAATGATCTATTACAAATATAGGTGAGAGGTTTAATAATACTATAAATGACTTCTTTCACAATAGCCATACCAATATCATTACAGTCTTTGGATTTCTTATTTTAAAAAATTTTAACTACTTCTTTGACTTCACTTTCACTCACTCTTCCAAGAAACATATTAATATTAAATGTGTAGATGAACATATTCTGTGATATATTCATAAATTAAACGGATTCATTCATTTTTCTGGACTGAATAATGTTGTGCATTTAATTATTAAAAATGTAACGTGAGACGTTAATTTCCTTTGACCCATCAAAATGAACGTGGTCATTTATTTTCAGAATCAAAATTTAACATCAAACATTTACATTAATTTGGCAAAATATGAAAATAACAACAGGTTAATTAATCAGTTTACAATTAGAAAACCATACGGCGATGGTTTCCCTTGCTTCCAGCTGCACAACAGACATTTCTAAAAATATCTGGAATGATTTCTAGCAGATAGAAGAGTTTAAAGATGGAAAGATGAAGTTTAGAGGGAGGGAGATGGTGTGTGAGTGAAAGACCGGTGTTTCCGGTTCATTTGGGAGGTTCCTGATTGGTCAAAATCGACCAGACAGGGGTGTGTTTTTGTGACGTAAGAGGTCACTAGAAGTCAGAAAAACAGAAAATGTTTTGGAACAGATTGAAAATGTTTTAGAGACAAGCTAGAGAAATGTTTGGACGAGTTGGGTGAAAACAGGTGCCAGCTTCTCTATATTACGTCTGAGAGGATTTAAAAACATGACAGTTCGTTCCAACAACTTGTTTTCGACCTTTGACCAACTTCACAATGTGCTCATTTCAAACAGAAGATCAGAAAATGCATGAATTACTCCGTAACACATACCAATTTGATTTCTACTTTGAATTAGGATTAAAAATCACTAATACTGTTTCACAGTTGATTAAAAATGATTAGTTCACTTCAACATTTAAAAATGGTTTGAACTAAACACACTTTGATTATCAAACATTTGTAAAAATAGTAATGATAATAGAAAAAGAGAGTGTTCTTTCAATTGATCAGTGCAGGACACTTAGAAAGTCTCTGGATGAACTTAATCTTGTGTTTCTGGACTCAAATCAATGAAATACAGTTCTTTGTTCCAGGAAGGCCCTCAAGGCCAGATTTTGACCTGAGGCTTAGTTCACTACAAATGTATAACTGAGTTTTCATCTTTAATCTTTGACAACTCATTTACTAAATTAGGACCAATATTAACAAATAACTGATAGAAGACTTCAACAATATCCTCTTTATTTTTCATTGTGGTGTTATTATGTTTAGTACATATTGGGAAATCTCTGTCTTTATGATTTTTAATGACATTATTAATTATCTTTCAAGTACCCTCAAGTACCTAACTCAATAGGAACCATTTAAAGATAAAATAGAAAGACGGACTGCTGGGACCGACCTTCTGTTCGAAAACAACATCCCTTTGGTTTTGTCAATGTGTAACACAAGTTTGAGACAGAACAAATCAGATTGTATGATGTAACATAGTTCATGCTCAATCATCCATGATGTCAAAAGCTGCAAAAACTGGAAAACCTTAGCAACTGTTTAAGCTCAACAATAAACAACTGTATCCGAACTGTGAGTTTAATGAAAAAATAAAAATAAATGACCTGTTCAGTATAGTCTCACATTTCTTATGTTTAAGTGCATTTTTTTAAACCAGTTAACTTAAAAGTGCCCTGATTACCTTCCAGTTATAAAGAAACAAAAAAAGATATTGAGCTCAAATAACATGGCTATTGTAGATTAACATATACTGTGATATATTCATAAATTAAACGGATTCATTCATTTTTCTGGACTGAATAATATTGTGCATTGAATTTAATTAAATGTAACGTGAGGCGTTAATTTTCTTTGACCCATCAAATGAATGTGGTCATTTATTAACAGAATCAAAGTTTAACATCAAACATTTACATTAATTTGGCAAAATTGAAAACAACGACAGCTTAATTAATCAGCTTTACACTCAGGAAAACCATCCGGCCATGATTTTCCTTTGCTTCACAACAGACATTTCTGAAAATATCTGGAATGATTTGCTAGCAGGATAGAAGAGTTTAAAGATGGAAATGAAGTTTAAATGGAGAGGAAAAGATGGATGAGGGAAATGTGTCAGTATCAGGACGGCACTCTCCGTTAAGATCCCAGCTTCCTCCTCGGTACACTTAGGTTATGTAAATCGACTCTTTACCTGGAGGAGATGTCTCCACTGGTACGGAGTTCCATTTAACGCACCCTTTCAGCGTCTCCGTAGGAACAGCTGTGAATCATCCGAAGTAGTGACGCTACTTGTTGACACAAGTTCACCTCTCAGTTGGGCTCACGTGAGTTGTGAGTCCGTCAGAGTTCCACTCAGATGTGGAAGATTGCATAATTCCCACGAGACTCGGAAGAACTCCGGACCATGTCTGGAACTCCTGTTCTCCCCAGCACTTCTTGTGTTCGGTTTGCTCTCCGAACCGAACTCGACCGGGCTCGACTGCTCTTGACTGAACGAACTCAGGCTCTGCAAACGACTGGTTTGAACTAGGAAGTGCAGACATTTAAAGAGTTCTATTTCCGGTTCATTTGGGAAGTTCCTGATTGGTCGGTGGACCAAATCAGGGGTGTGTTTTTGTGATGTAAGAGGTCACTAGAAGTCAGAAAAACAGCAAGAATGTTTTGGAACAGATTGAAAATGTTTTAGAGACAGACGAGAGAAATGTTTGGACGAGTTGGGGGAAAGCAGGTGCCAGCTTCTCTATATTACGTCTGAGAGGATTTAAAAACATGACAGTTCGTTCCAACAACTTGTTTTCGACCTTTGACCGACATCACAACTTGCTCATTTCAGACAGAAGATCAGAAAATGCATGAATTACTCCGTAACACATTCCAATTTGATTTCCACTTTGAATGAGGATTAAAAATCACTAATACTGTTTCACAGTTGAATTAAAATGAGTAGTTCACTTCAACATTTAAAAATGGTTTGAACTAAACACACTTTGATTATCAAACATTTGTAAAATAGTAATGATAATAAAAAAGAGAGTGTTCTTTCAATTGATCAGTGCAGGACAAGAGCAAGTCTCTGGATGACTTTAATCTTGTGTTTCTGGACTCAAATCAATGAAATACAGTTCTTGTCCCAGGAAGGCCAGATTTGACCTGAGGCTTAGTTCACTACACTATCAATGCCGTGTTTATTCTTCAGGTCAACGGACAAATTTGTTGTGTTTCCGAGTATTTGAACTCACGCTGGCACCTGTTGCGTACCACATGAGTTTTGTCTGTTGAGCCATCCTTCTGTTGGAATCACAAATATTTCCACAGAGTCGATTTAAATCCAGCAGGAGAGTGAATTTCATTTTCTGTTTTCTGCCTTGTCTGCCATGTTGCTGAGGCGGCGCAGAGCGCAGCCGCGCACGGAAATAGTAACACAGACGTGCCTTGGGAATTTCAAAATAAAAGCGTATTTTAAAGATGACGATATGAATCGATGTTTTAGTTTTGCCACGATATAATTTAATTATTAATTACTTAATCGATACATCGATGTAAATTGATGTATTGTAACACCCCTAGAGGTAAACACATCCTTGCCGCAGGTCAAGTGTGTGTATAATTAAGCAGTAAGCACACTTTGGCCGACACTGTTTGCTGTGTGTTTAGCTGTTTGGACCTGTCAGCCACCGTACTTTCACATTAGTTTTGATATATCCAGACGTGTGTGTGGAACATTTTCATTTTTTTTTTCATTTACCCTTTATTTATACAAGTAGTCTCATTGAGCCACGAGAACTCATTTTCAAGAGAGACCTGTTTAGGGAGCAGATGGGGGTTAAGGGCCTTGCTCATGGGCCCAGGGTGGGGCAAATGAGGATGGGGGCAAGTGTGGGTGCTTCACCTACCCCACCCACAATTTTGATGTTGTCGGGGCCGGGGCGTGAACCAGCAATCTTCAGATCACAGGCCCACCTCTCTAACCTCTGAGCCTCCACTCCCACATGATGTCCTTAACCCAAACAGAAGCAGTGTAGAGTGAGTCATGATGACTTCCTGTTTTCAACTGATGACCTTTAACGTAGTTTTTAACAATTGTGTAGCTTACAGCTGGTGACACTGGCAGGTTTTTGAAAGTGGGGATATGCTAACACCAAAAGCTTAGAAGTGCATGCACTGAGTACTGACGAGTACTGGCCCCCTTTGAGTACTGGTCCTGACAGATCAAACCAAGCATCAGAGTGGCAAGCACTTTCATGAGGATGGACTCATGGATTGTGCTTGTATCATGAGTCTACATGTGTGCTCAAGTTTAAAAAAATACAGTTTAAAGTCAAAACCAAAGACAATGTGATGTGATTCTATGACAACTTTTCATTGGAAAAATATGTAAGAAGAAAGTAAACACAGTAGCATCCAGGAGAAGTTCATTGTAGGAAGAGGACAGCGTTTTTAGAAGAACAGAGCAGCTCTCGGTTATATTTACCCGCACCACAAGGTTGTAGTTTTTAAAGCCTGCCCAGTTGTAATAAAACTGGATCCAGCTTTGATGTCTGAATATCTCACTGCTTATGGCACCGTTCAGTTCGTCCACATATAGGTCAAACTCCCAGTTGTCCTTGTAGAGTTTTGCTTTGGCTGGAGGATCAGTGATGGACTCGCTGTGATGGGTCAGAGCAGATGAAGCAGTCAAAAATGTTATTCTGATCACGGTTTGAAATTGTTTTATTTGAGAATCCTTATTTTAGTGATATATTTTGAATTACTTGCTGTGTACACAATTTCGTCCCACCTCATGTACAACATGTGATGCGAATGACAATAAAGTCACCTTGAACCTTGATTTTTCTTGTTCTGTCAAGCGTTCACTTATCACTAGTTGCTGCATTTTCTTATACTGAAAATGCAAGCTGATCACAAACCACTTCCTTGTCAGAAGTAAATGTCTATTTTATTTTCAATTAGAGTTTCAGTTTTATATACGAGTTAGTTTTACATGTAGAAAACACACTAATATACAATATGAAATGGATTTTAGTACTTGTATGTAGAAAACTAGAAAGGCTTCATAAACTTTCAAGCACCACTGGATATATACATATATATATATATATATATATATATATATATATATATATATAATCCCAAATATGTATTTTTTTTAATTTAAATGTGTTTTTTTTTTTTTTTGTCTTTTGGCTGCTCTCTTCTTTAGGGGTCGTCACTGCAAACCAAATTGCATGAAGACTTGGGAATTATTTTTACGCCGGATGTCCTTCCTGACCCAACCACAGACCACCGAGCTACCACAGCCCTCTGTGTGGAGCAGAGAGCTGCTAGGGCATCCAGGGGAGCAGATGTGAGGGTTAAGGGCCTTGCTCAAGGGCCCAGAGTGGGGCAAATGAGGGTGAAGACAGGTGTGGGTGCTTCACCTATCCCAGCCACATTTTTCAAGGATTGAAAATAAATCTTGTTTAACTTTTACCTCAAGTCTGCTGTCATCCTCCTGCACGTGGGTTCAACACACCAGTTGGCAGATCCTGACAGCATGATTCTTATGGGTTCTGTTCAACTCTTTTCAAAAATGGTGACAAATGTGTGTTTAATAATTACAGACCGATATCCTTGTTACCTCAGTTTTCAAAAATCCTGGAGAAACTATTTAGCAATAGATTAGACCAATTTATTGAAAAACAGAATATTCTAACTAATAATCAATATGGTTTTAGAGCAAAAAATTCTAAATCTATGGCTCTCATGGACTTTATTGAACAAGTAACTACTGCTGTGGACCAAAAACAATATTGTGTAAGTGTTTTTGTTGATTTAAAGAAGGCTTTCGATACTGTTGATCATAATATTCTAGTTAATAAATTACATAAATATGGTATTAGAGGATTAGCGTTACAGTGGGTGTGTAGTTACTTGGAAAACAGGAAACAGTTTGTACAGATGAATGATGTGAGATCAGATCTCTGCACCATCACATGTGGAGTTCCTCAAGGATCTGTACTTGGTCCAAAGTTATTTATTTTATATATAAATGATCTGGTTAAGGTGTCTGGAATCCTCAAATCTGTTTTTTTTTTGCTGATGATACAACATTTTTTTGTTCTGGTAATAATATTGAACAGTTATTGGAATCAATGATGAATGAGTTTGTTAAAATTAAGAATTGGTTTAAACTCAACAAATTATCATTAAACTTGGAAAAAACAAATTATATGATATTTAGTAACAGAAATAAAACTATTGATGTTCCATTTTTAATTGAGGATTCTGAGATTAGTAGAGTTAATGAAGCTAAGTTCTTGGGTGTCATCATTGATGAAAATTTGTCATGGAGGCAACATATAAACTCTGTTAAAATGAAAATATCCAAATCTATTATGATATTTTATAGAGTCAGGTATCTGTTGAATGACAGAGCGCTGTATTTACTGTATAATACAATTATTGTGCCACATTTAATTTATTGTGTTGAAGTTTGGGGAAAGGCGTGTAAATCAATTACAATGCCTATTTTTATTTTGCAGAAAAGAGTCGTAAGAATCATAACAAGAAAGCATTATTATCATCCAACAAGTATATTATTTTATCAAATGAAATTGCTGAAGTTCCATGATTTGGTAGACTATAATATTTTATCACTTATGTATAGAGCTCATAAAAATATACTACCTTTTAATATCCAAATGTACTTTGTGAAAAGATCTAGCTGTTACGATCTAAAAGGGAAAGACGTATTTGTTAAACCACAGTTTAGAACAAGTTTGAAGGGAAGATCTACCGTAATTCAGGGAGTTGGTTTATGGAATGACTTAGTAAAAGAGGTTAAGCATGCTATATCAATTTATGTATTTAAGAAACTGATTAAAATCAAATTGTTAAATGAATATCAATGATTGTATTTTGATGAGTATTGTATGAGAATTGTAAAATATTTTGATTTACTTACTTGTATTCGCTGTTTACAGGAAACGTTTGTTTGAATTGCTTATTAGATAAATAAGGAGCAGATTTAATAAGATTTTTTTCTTCATCTGCTACCTTTCATTTTATATTTAATATTTTGTTGTTGTTACATATGTTGATTATGTTGATTGTTATGTATTTATAAAATGAATAAAAAAAATAAAAAATAAAAAAAATAACTATAATTTATACGCTTAATGCGAGCGGAGTCGGGCTCAGAGGCCCAAAACTAACATAAACTGGGATTTATCTAAAACATTCAACAAAGTTACAGAAACAAGGCGCCAAAAGTGAAAAAGAAATAAATCTACAGCAGCATTGTCTTATTGGCAGAGTGGTTCTGATGATAGTGAGGTTATCTTAGCAACATGGTCCAGTTAGCAGCATGATACTGTTAGTAGTGAGGTCCGGTTAGCTGCAGCGTGGTCTTGTTAGCAGGTCTTGGTCTTGTTAGTAAGTCTTGTTAGCAGGTCCCTTCAGCAGCTTGATGATAATAAGGATCGCAGTAGCTGCCTCCCAGACTGCCCGCCAGAACTGGGTCCGGCAGACAGAGAACATCCAAGGTTCCCCCGTGGACCCAAGTGGGTCCGTAAACTTTGGTCCGTGCAGTCAGATAGAGGATCTTGTTAGCAGCATTAGCAGGTCAATTCAAAATGCTTTATTAATCCCAAATGGAAATGAAATGTTGTTGGAGCTCATCATCCTGGTTTCATTAGATTTATTCCAGATGCTGATGGCTGTGGGCAGGAAGGATCTCCTGCAGGAGTCCGTCTAACAGCGGATCTGAAGAAACTGGCTGCAGATCCATCCACCTGGACCCAGCGGGCCTCTCGGTACTCTTGTGCAGCAGGACCACCTGAATTTTGGCAGAACTCCTCCCTGAGCGATGGGTCCGGCAGATGAAGGATATCCGAGGTTTCCTTGCAGAACTGAACGGATCCGTTGAGTTTGGTCCGTGGAGGCAGATGGAGGATCATGGAGACAGTCACCATGACAGGCCTGAGCACGAGGCAGGAAGGATCAAAGCACCAACTGGTGTGCATGCTGCAGCCGTAATATCCAGTCCACAGACTGGGCAACGTCTCCTCTCTTTGTATTTTTAATAAATAATCAAAATAAAAATGCACAAAGACTTTGGACTTTTACGGGCGGAGATTAGAGTTGCCGGATTGCATGGGTATTTTGACTGTTTAAAATTAATATTGTGTTTTAAAGTTGCACCTGAAACTTTGCACTAAGTTTCATATGGAAGTTTTTTAGAGGTGCAGAGTACTGAGTCTGTGAGCGTATCTGCACTGCTCAGTCAGTGAGTCTAGTCAGTCCACATTTTTAACTCGTCTCCTGGAGGACTGATACATTGAGCAGTGTCAGCATCATTGACATATAACAGTCTATGCTCCGCACGCCTGCATTCATGCATTTGCAAAGTAACGCGCGAGCTGTTTGACGTTTAATACTGTATAAGCTAATGCAGTATTCTTTAACATTGCTCTGTTGCTTTTGCGAAAGTTGTTTTAGATTCCTGACAAAATTGATATAGAAAACGTCACTCATTCAGTTTATACCTAAAAGTCTCACCAGCATTTATTTATTCAGCTTGAATTAAGCCATAGATTAGTTAACAGAGCTTTTATTTTCTGAGCCATTCCGTTGTAGATTTGATGATACGTTTGTCTTGTTGAATGATGCAGTATGGGCGGATGGCTTTGTGTTTGATTAAAAAACATTTTACTTCACAGCAAAGTGTACATGCCCACTCAATCTCTACATGTAAAAAATCTGCTGCTGCAAAACAAGCCCAAATCATCAGACCTCCCCCACCATGCTTGATGGTTGATAAGACGTGTTTGTGCTGTGGTTGGTTTTTTCCAAATGCGTCATTATGGCCAAACATTTTCAATTTGGTCTTGTGCAACATGTCATCTGAGTCCCATGAAGTTCAAGTCTCAGTTATCTGATACTGTATGGGGGCATACTGTGGCTCCTCCAGCTGGAACTCACTCCAGCAGTCTCAAGAAATGCAAACTTTTCATAAAATAGTGGGCGAACACATCCATAACCACCTGGTTCTGTTTCTGAGTTTTTGATTGTCAGTGTAGCTTGTATTTGAAAGTTTTAGGTATGCTTGCATTGATATGCACATTTTATACTGACGTATTTTATTGGTTGTATCCTTTGTATTTTTGTCCATCTCTTGCACACGAGACAGTTGTGTTTCAGCTTGACTAACCTGTATAAATTAAGTAAATGAATGCATTTCTCCTCTGGTTTGAGGTTTTTTAGCAGCCGAGTACTTTTCCGTTTCCTTTGACTGCACTTGTTGGGGTTGCACAACGATCATAAACACGATCATCATCATGAACTCCTCAAGTGCCAAAGTACACTTCAGAAATCCACAACAACACAGACCAAAGAAAATCATTTATTTTACAGTTGCTCTGACTTGTACTGGATGTCATTTAGGTCTGTCGCAATAAACAATAAATCAATTAATCGCATGATAAATGAAAATTATCAACCTCGTGTTCATTTATTGGCTTTATCATTTCTTTGTGTCTCTCTCTTTCTACTGAAGACACTGGATGACAAAAGGCTCAACTCCGGTGCTCTTCACTGACCCTTCCCTTTCTCTTTAAATCTGTTTTAATTGTCCAAAATCACGTTTTTGTATCATTAAAGCAGCTAAACTGAGAAGCTAAGCTACAAGCTAAGCTAACAGGCCGACCTCAGAAAAAAATCTCCGTCTTGTCGAAGCTCCAAAATTCACGGTTGGAACCCGTGTCTTTGTGTAAAAAGTTGTTTTTCTCTGCAAAAAGAAGCTGAGAACTTGTTTACTGATTTTTATTAAAAGCTTTGTGTGACAAATGTTATGCTAAAGAGCTCAAATCACACCGAGCGTCCGCCATTTTGAAAACCGAAAATAAAGGAAGGCGAGAGAGACAGCCCATGTCACATCAAGGGGTCTCCCTCCCATTTTTCTTAGAGACACGCTGCTCGCTCCCTCACTATCCATCCTTCGGTTCGCACAGTCTTATACTGCCATCCGGTGGTTGAAAAAGGTACTACACTCAAAACAAATCAACATTTCTTCATAAATTTGACAATAATTACTAATTATTGTCAAATTTCAAACAATATTATCATTTTCGCAATAATTTTTG
Source organism: Nematolebias whitei (assembly GCF_014905685.2). Lineage (NCBI taxonomy): Eukaryota > Metazoa > Chordata > Actinopteri > Cyprinodontiformes > Rivulidae > Nematolebias > Nematolebias whitei. The sequence continues at coordinate 23,563,863 of NC_056519.1, read as the reverse complement.
AGACAATCGCCCAGCAAAATTATCATGACAGGCCTAATGTCATTTACAGTATCTAATTGTAGCAAACTAAGCTTCCTTTTTATATTTTTAGGCAACATGAAAAGCACACGCTGATTTAAGCTGTTTGTGACCTGTTAGTGGAATCCTTCAGAGCGAGGCCGAGGTCCAGCACTGCACCAGGCTTGGGTGTCCATGTCTTGACTTCTGGTGCAAGCTTACTGATCAGGGCATTGAGGTCCTCTGCACTGTTTTTAACATTTGTATCCTTAATGTACCTTTGGACACACACGGGGACAGTAGACAAAGACAAACAGACACTTTTAGAACAATAATCACATTTATACATTAATAATTAGCAGTCATGGTTCCTTTTAAAACATTAACATGCTAAACTAGCTAACATGGATCTTTGTTTATTTATCAACCTTTATTTAACCAGGCAAATCTCACTGAAATCACCAATCGCTTTTGCAAGGGAGGTGTTGGACTTCAAGCAGCTTAACATACAGTAAATGTTTTTGAACTGGATCTACTGTGACATTACAGTACTACAGACTGCCGGTCACTCGACTCAGTGCTTTATTACCCTGGCCTTTAATATATCATCCATTAGTACTGTACAAACACTAGCTAAAACACTGAAACTCAACTTGTCTGATGGATGAGCCTCCACAAAATAGCCAGCAAATGGGCAGTAGATCCTGGGCTGCAGGGATTTGACCAGCAGAGCTTTGTAGTTCAGTAACTTTTTCCTTTCGTTTTTGATGAACTCTGCTTTCCAGGAATCTGAGGACAGGGAAACAGTGAAACTGCATTCAGTGTCATAGAAGTGACTCAAAGGACAAGGTATTTTACGATCCCTATTTTTATGACCGTTATCGCTTCTTATCGAACTCCTAGCACCAAATGAGTGTGACGATCGTTAACAAGTGTGGCTGGTGAAAATTAAAGCAACTCTGTCCACTATGCCACTATCTCAGGCAGGATTTGACCTCTGGAATAAGGACCTCTGATGTTAGGCAGGGCTACACCCCAACTAGTCTGTGAATCTTATTAGGTTAAGGCTCTATGAGCACTAAGACTTGGACCTTTTAAAAGAGGTGGCAGCCCAGACCCCTGTCCTGGGACCCTTGAGGATTAACTGATTTCATATTTAACTTTCTTGGTTCAACATAGCCCATTTACCTCCTCTGCACATGACCACATCATCTTGATTCTAGGTCTCAGGATGTGACCCAGACCCTGGGCCTGTGATCAGGGGCTTCACTGAATGGTGTGAGTCTTCCTTTTTAAAGTTAAATGTTTCTTAGACAAAGGAGATGGTCATTGATTTTGGAAAAGACTGCGGTTACCTCTCCTGTGGTCATTAACGGTGAAGCTGTTGAGGTGGTGCATCAGTATAAATATCTGAGAACTGTTCTTGATGACAAACTGACCTTTGATACACATGTGAACCCACTTTGTAAGAAGGCCCATCAGAGAATGTATTTTTATTGGAAGCTCTGTGGGTTTAATGTTGATCCAACTTTTATGAGAATGTTTTGAGTCTCTTTTAACTCTTACCTTGGATTGGTTTGGATTTTGACATGCAAAAACAGGAACAAACTCTCGGGGATTGATTGTCAGGATGTGCAGCAAAACTGCTGGCATAGTCCTACAGAACCTCACTGACCTACACAAGGCGAGGTCAGTGAACAAGGCCAGGCTGATTCTGGCAGATCCTGATCATCCACTTCATGGTGAGTTCAGGTTGCTTCCATCTGGACGCAGGTATCTGCTGCTCAGATGTCGAACGAGCAGACTGAAGAACTCATTCATCCCTGTAGAGATCAGGCTTCTAAATGAACAGTGATGATTTCTGTACTGATGTTTTAATGTCTCAGTGTCTTGTCTAGTATGGATGCTTTGTGTGCCTGCTAGCTGTGGAACAAATTACCCCTTGGGCATAATAAAGATTCTTGAACTTGAACTTTATATAAATCACACAGTATAACCCTAAATTCCCTCCTCTTTGGGCTGTAGAGTAATCCTGTTTGCACATATTTGCTGGGGCAGCTGTGACTGAGTGGTTAGAGCAGTCGTCCTCCAATGGGAGAGTTGGGGGTTCGATTCCACCAGCAGTCACATGTTGAAATGTCCCTGGGCAAGACACTGAACCCCTCATTGCCTTCGATGTGTGTCCCATCAGTGTATGAGTGTGATCTAAAGCACTGATTAGTCTTCGTAAAGATCTAGTATAGTGCTGCATGAATGGATAAATGAGGCACAGATTGCGTTGTAAAGAGCTTTGAGTATCTTGATCAGATATAAATTATTTAAACAAGTACAGTCCATTTACAATTTACGCTTCAGTGGTTGTGTATTTGTCAGTCAGTTCAGTCCTGATGGCAGCCATTGCATTTAATGCTGTTTATGTTGTGTGACACTCTATTATACGGTTAATGCTGTTTTTATCTGTGGCATTTTTTTTTTTTTTTACTGTGCTGTGTATCAAAGTCTTACACAATGACTTAATCCTCACCAGTGTATTTCCCCCCATAAAAGGCCATGGGGAATCCAGATGCCCCCCCAGCAAAATCACTCATCATCAAGTCCACATTCTGTGGTAGTTTGCCCCCATTAGGCCTGGTGCAGTCCACAGTGTTCAGGATCATGTGACCTGCAATCAAAAAGATTTTGAAAATCTATTTATGCTTATTGTTTTCATTCAAAGAAATTTAGAATGTCAAATATTAAACACACCCTTATAGTCGACAATGATGCAGGTGTCCATTTCAGGATGGACACCATCCATCAGAATCATGAATCTCAAGTTCTCGTCAACCTGTCAAAGTGAGATAGGAAAAGGTTAATATTTCATAGCAACATCTATTTTTTTTTGTGTGTTTTTGCATTAGGAAATGATTTTAATCCTTTATATATACTAAAATAAAACTGCATTTCAGCTTACATTTTGCCAAACACCAAAAGGAGTGACATTAATATTGGTCAGTTTGACTTGACTTTGCTCCAAATACCTGTTAAAATGAAGCACAGGAAAGGTCGTATGAACAAATACAAACACACGTAAAAATTAATTTTTAGAATAAGACAACTTTAATTTTTTTTTTATTTCTAACCAGGCAAATCCCATTGAGATCACAGACCTTTCTTACAAGGGAGGCCTGAAGTTAGTCTAAACATGGAGGTTTTTAGGCTGTAGGAGAAAACCGGAGTACCCGGAGAAAACTCAAACAAACACGAGATCATACAAACTCCACACAGATCCTTTCTGTTGGGAGGCTACAGCGCTAAGCACTAAGTCTAATTTTAAATAAGTACAATTAATTCAATCCTTTCATCTATCAAACATTCAGCTCATTCAAGAGATAAGAGCTTGCAACTTTTATATTTTTCAAAAAATATTTTCCTATGGAGATAAATGAAGATCTCTTCATTTTAAAAACTTTGTTCTTTTAAAAATCTGCTGCAGCAAAACTTCCTTTTTTTTTTGTCTTCCTATGCTACTTTCAGCTGTCCGTGACTGTTTTGCTTCTTTTAGCTTTTATGTATCCTTTTGGCACATTTAGGTTGCTTTTAACAACTTCCATTTAACTTTTGACTACTTTTAGCTTGTAGCTTACATTTTGGCTAGCCTTTTGTACTTTTAACAAACCTTTTGCTTCAAATTACCCTTTTGCTTCTTTTAGCAAGGCTATTTTTTTTTTGCTTTTAGCTAGTATATTGTTACTTTTTGGTTTTAGTTACTTTTAGCTTTCAATTAGCTTTTAACTTACTTTGAAATACTTTTAGCTAGTTTTTGCTACTTTTATTTAGTCTTGTTCCTGGAGCTCAAGCCCAGGTTGCGTCAGGAAGGGTACATGCTGTAAGTAATTGCCAAATCTTTCATGCGAGTTCACTTGCTGTGACAACCCCTGCAGAAGGAAACAGCCGAAAACAATTCTTTAGTCCTGCTACCTTTGGTGTTTACTATCACATTGCTACAGTTAGCGTTTAGTTATGTTTTGCTATAAGTACCTAAAAAAGAAGCATAAAGTAGCAAAAATTGTGTAAAGATAAACAAAAGCCAAAACATCAAAAAGCTAGCTCAAAGGCTAGCCAAAAATAGCAGTAAAAGCTATAAGTAGCATTTTGGTACTTTTAGCTAGCCTTCTGCTGTTTTTATTTATAATATTAAAATTATAGTTTCTACTTTCAGCTTTTAAGTTTTTTGCGACATTTTGGGCTAGCCCTTTGTATTCTTAGCTAGCATTTAATTACTTTTAGTTTTTTTGCTCCTTCTAGTTAGATTTGCAGCACTTTATGCTTCTAGCTTGACTTAAGAGGATTTAAGCGACATACTTTCAAGTAATCCTATACTATTAGTAGCTAAACCCTAACCTATTCCAGCTTTGTGCTACCTTTAGTGTTTAGGACTTTAGCTGCTTTAAACTAAATTTAAATTGTACTTGTGTTTTATTACTTTTGCCTTATTTTATGCTAATAGACTTTTATTGCTTTTGGCTAGTGTTTTGCTCTTTTAGGTTTTAGCTTGTGTTCTGCTTCTTTTGGTTTGTGGCTAATGCTTTTCTTCTTTTATCTTTAAAACGTCAGTTCAGCTTCTTCACTGACACATAATTTATCAGAAAACCATATTTCTTGAGTTAAATATAATTTGTTCTAGAATATGTAACAAATAAAGCTTTGTCTCGCCACTAACCAAAAGACGGGTCTGGAGGTCGCACCAACATAAATAGGGACGTTTGGCCTCCTCTCTGACAAGACCTTCAAAGTAGGATAACTGAAAGAGAAACAGCAGATTGAACAACTTTTAGGCTTTTGCAAATTCTTTGTAGTGAAAAACTGAAAAATTATATCTGAAGATCAAATGAGTCATCCTTTGCAGTTCATAGCACTATATATACTGTGTGTATATACAAAGTATATATATATATATATATATATGTGTGTGTGTGTGTGTGTGTGTGTGTGTGTATGTATATATATATATATATATA
>NC_056519.1:23545174-23558466 GCF_014905685.2 Nematolebias whitei | reverse complement strand
TGAACTCTGGGCCCATCGCCTTACCTAATACTCCTCCTCCTCAAAGCACACGATAGTGAGGTCATAGCTAGAGGCCTGGGTGGGGTGATAGGGAATGTGCATGTGGGACCGGCGCAGTAATTGTTCTAACCCAGGGGTCTGCAACCTTTATAATCAAAAGAGCGGTTTTTACACCTTCATTCACTAAATTTAATGTGTCCAGAGCCGCAACAACCTGCTACATCTGTTATCAACTGGTGGCTCATGGGCCACTTTAAGTTTGTTGGAGGAGACTTTTGTGGCCAGTAGGGGAAACATTATAAAGTAGGGATGCACCGATCCATTTTTTTTTTTTACTTCCGATCCGATCCGATACCTAAATCTAAATATCGGCCGAAACCGATCCAGTTCCAATATCATGATCATCATTGATTTTATATGAGGCTGTAATAATCTGCTCTCAAGTACAATTTGTACAAATATATGCATGCATGTCCAAAAAGGCAACTTGAGGTAAGTTTTATTAATGTTGGATAAGTTTTAAAGTTAGAATTAAATTCTAACACAAAACATGTTTCTTTTTATTCCTAGTTTTAAAGTGGATATTAAAGTGATTAATTTAAGTGATTGTTTAAAGTTATTTTATTTATTTATTTTAAATAAGGGGCAGATATAAGAATTATTTTTCTTCTTTCTGCACTCTTTTCATTCAATGTTTTCTTTTTGACGATTTTTTTTTTGTTTTTTGTTTTTTTCAATAAATGAATAAATTAATTAAAATAAAATAAAATGTTAAATGGCTTCAAACATCTGTTAAGTTCATGGCATAAACCAACAGACATGTTCCTGTTTTTAGTATTTGACATCACTTTATAATGTAGTTGTTTATGTTTTTAATATAATTTTCAAATCATGTTTTTTTTATGATTGTCTACTGTTGTACTGATAAATATCTCCTGGAGGTAAACTATACTTTAGTTGCAAATATCAAGCTGTGAAATCCTTCGTTTTCTACAAGTGATAGTGGTTGGTCATTAATTACGATGAAGTTTATCAACTTCTCTGTAAACATTTGAGCTCCGTGGTTTTAGCGACGTCTTCTTCTTGTTCAGTCCGAAACGATACTGGATCGGCTCGGCCCCATCCCTATTATAAAGCTAAAAAATATCTAATGATTTTTAACATTTATTGATATTATTACAATTTAAGACAAATGAAAAGACCAGATTATTGTATAGAGGTGGGGAAAGTTTTATAAATTAAAAACAAAACAAACTATGAGCTATGCAGACCTATGTATTTTTTTATTTTTGAAAAAAATAATCAAGTATAGAAATAAAGTAAAAAGCTAAAGTGAGTATTTGCCAAAAAAAAAGACATGAAAACAGCTAAAACTAGTCCTTTTTTGTTTGTATAACAAATTGCTTGATTCTTGATGGCAATTGTGTTACACCATTCTTCAACTGAGGGAGCTCTCTGAACCCCTCGATCTCCATGTCCGACTGCAAGTCATGATCTTTTAACCATGTCTCCATCAGTACCAAGACACAAACACATTTGGACTCCACTAGATACCTCACATTTGCCTGAATGTCTTTCGGATGAAAGACGAAACGTTTCTACTTTTTTTTTTTGAATGTCCAGAGGACCAGACTTAACTTTTTTTAGATTTTTCTACCTGGATTATTGAGCACGCATCAGGATATTTGCCTGAAGTTTTTAATTTTTCCACAAAGGGACTGGACATTGGCCAACATGACCGTGGATTGGAAAGCGGCATCCGTGGATGGCCCTGCGGCTTCAGCTGACTCCCAATGACACATACTCCCTGTACTCTCAGCCTCAGATCAGAAGAAGAAATGGACCAAATTAAAGTGAACTTGGAATATAGGTTTTACAACTCGCGTGCTAACTTACTCTCATTTGAGTTCCCCAAGTTTCTTCTTCAGTCAGATTTGTGTAGTTCCTTCTCTATGGCCACACAATTTAAAAAGGATGCATGATTTTAAGATCTAATCAACAGCAATGGCTAAGTTTACCTGAGGTGGTCAGAATGCATATGGCTGATGTAGATGAGGTCTGCTGTACAGAGTCTATCCAGGCAATCTGCTGGAGGCTCATGGAGAAGCCACCAGCCTCTGGCAAAAGCAGGACCCTTCAGCCAAGGGTCAAACAGGAACCGTTTCTGTCCAAGCTGCAGCTCCATGCAGGCATGGGTGAGGTATGTTATCTGAAAGAGAAGTTTAAGTTTAACCGGTAAACGTTTTGTTAAAACTATATTTTCTCTAAATGGTTCTAAAAGGATCCAGCAGAGAAAATCATAACATGGTTGCTACATAATTTGGTTAGTTGTATCTTTGCCAAGTCATACCTTTGGGTATACATTGGTGCTGAAGAGCTATAGGGGAGGAGCGCTATACAAGGTGAGGAGTATGACTTGGCTGAAGTACAAAATAACCAAAAACTAATAATTCTGGCTTTCAGTAAATATTCCAGCTTTCTGTGTCGCATTATTAGTTTGTTTTCAAAGTACAAAAGGAATAGACTGACTTTCACTTCTCCTTCATGAAGCTCCAGAGGCTCTCTAGGATCAGTCAGCCAGGGGTCAACTGGGTTCAGCTCCAGCAGCCGAAGGCCCCCATCCTCCAGGGTTTCGATTTCTGTGTGCAGGATAAAAGGTGCTCAGGCTTAACGAACCCAAATAATTACTCTAAAGTTGTTTTGGGTTCAAATGGATCATTTAGTCATTTGCGTTTCAGAATATTTCACTTAAACATGGGCTTGTTATTGGTTTCAATAATCCGTCGGAATCATCATGTTTGGCGATAATAGTGGAACCCAAACGCGAAACCAAAAATTCAGAAGACTTCAAGGTAAAATAGCAAACCTACCATAATTTTTTTAATCAAAAAACAAAACAAAACAAGGGGTGATGTGGCAGCAAAAATACTCACGAGGGAAAAAGTAGTACATTTGAAAGGTAATAAACATGAATGGCTTGTGAAGCGAAATGCACTGACAAGGAGCTAACAAAATGACACTGACTTTAAAAAGACATTAATGACACATAATGACAAACACATACCAATAAGACCTGGGGAAAGATGAGGTGAGAGTGCTACGGACAGGAGCTGAATTACATGAGGGGTTAAACACAGAGGAAGCTGGAAACACGAGTAAAACACAATCACAGAAAACTAAAAATGACACAAGACAAGAACTTCATATCCACCAGAAGTTTCCATCATACTGTTCTTCCAATTTGAATGTATTTTGATTAAATAACCAAAACGGTGGGAATTTTTTATTGCTCACCTCTATTTAAATTACCGCCGTATTTTCCGGCGTATAAGTCGCTCCAGAGTATAAATCACGTCAGTCAAAAAAAGCATTATGAAAAGGGAAAAAAAACCCACATATAAATCCCATTTATTATGCGTCACCGCTGACTCGTCACGTTTATCATGCATTTATGAATATGGGAAATAAAAGTCGCATGACTGACAAATCTATGCAAAAAACTGCGATTTATATGCCGGAAAACATGGTAATCTCAGATTAGCACCTCTTTTGTTTCCTTTTATGGATTTTATACTACTACTACAGTATACTTAAAATATATTACCATTAATTAACATTGTGATAATATTAATCAGGTCTCTCTTGTAAATGAGTCCTCGAGGCTCAATGGGATTTACCTGTCTAAATAAAGGTTGAATGGATTAAGGCAGCAGTTGTAGTTGTGGTAGAACTTGTGCTGTGTGGCGAAAGCAAATGTGTATTAATAAAAAAAATGGTTTGCAAACTCAATCATCCAGGTAGATAATAGATTTGCTGTAGTATTGTTGACAGTTCAATAAAGTTTAAAAACAAGTTTTTATCTGTAGATCAGGGCGATTCAACTAAACTGCTCGGGGGGCCACAGTAACTGAAAGCCAGCAGCTCAGGGGCCGGACAGCCAGCAATTCAAGTCATTATGTAAATAAACCAATTTTTACAATGATCTTGTTAAATTGTTTATTTTACTGCATTGAATCATAAAGGCAATAAACAGAACCTAAAAGTGTAACTAAGGAATTACATTTCAAGATTTACTTCCTTGCAACAAAAGTAGTGATACTCTGTGAAACAATATTAAAAAACAAAAATGACACACTAGGCTGCTCATTTAACACAAATATTATTCTGCCATCTCTGATTCGCCAAATCTTTACGCTTTTCAAAATAAAATAAAAAAGTTGACTGTTTTTGATCTACAAAGTGATCTGAATGACTGATGTTGGTGTTCCATGCAAATCCATTAACCAGTGGAACCAGTTCTTATTTATATTAAAATGACTGCTCAGACCTTTTCCTCCTCAAACGTTTCATAATTAGGAGAAGTGTCCCCGCCCTGCTCAGATGTGACCTTTGAGTGGATCCAAGAGGCGGAGCAGAACTCAGCTGGACTGAAAGTGAGCGCGATGTGTGTCGAATGTCTTCTTCATGTCATTTATGTCATGTAATAAATGAACTCATTCAATCCATCCTATTTGTATTTAACTGTTTTTTTTAACTAACTACAAAGCTGCTGTGCATCATCATCAAAGAGCACACCCTAACGAGAGCATGCAGCCTTACGACTCGTGTTTTTGCTAATTTAATTCTTTTAATTAAACATTACTAACCACAAAACACAGATATTTGTAGCCCCAGATTAAAGCCAAGTTGTGTCTCTGTTTAGCTTTATTTCATTTTCCCCAAACTCAGAAAGTTCTGTCTGTAAGAGAGTACCAGAGGGACTGTGTGAGATGCAAAGTGATGGAGATGTGAACGATCACAGATGTTTTTCACTTATTAATGTCAGATGTATATGAACCATGTGTGGTGTTAGAGCTGTTTTGTCTGGACAGAGTGGAGCTGCAGAAGCATGGAGCCTTTCACCTGATAAACCTACAGTACTCTGGAGAGCAGGTCTGACCTCGCCTCTGTCTGATAACATTATAAAAAGACACTTCTTTATGCTCTCTTTGAGCAGGCTTGGAGATGAAGCGACATGTAAACATCTTGCCTGATTGTATTTCAATGCTGTTCCATCTTCAAGAATAAATCCTGAGTTAAGAAAGAAAGCATTTCCTTCCTGCGTGGTTTATTTATTTAATCAGCAAATGGGATAATTAAAAGCAAAGCATGCTGGGTAGCCTTGTGGAAATTATATGTGCAATGTTTCTGTTGACAAAGTTTCTGTGGGTGGGAATGGGTTGTTCTTGTTAATGTCCTGTTCATGTTTGCTTTTTCATTTATTTCATTTATAGGTTTAATCCGCCTGTGGGTCGGAAGTGGGTGGCGAGCTGCCTGTTGAATAGCCCAACTATTCTGGTCTGTACCTGCCGTCAGCACCTGCTAGAGTATTTGGTAGGATAATAAATGTTTTTTGCTCTAATCAAGGCAGTTATTGCCTTATCTGTTGGATGAAGTTATAAACTACATGAAGGTTTTGCTGTAGTTAAGAAACTGGCATCTGCAGCACAAGTGCAAGTATATAATTTGTTATTGTTGGCATTTTAAGATTAGTCAGATGCATAGGCATTGCAACAATTATATGTGATGGGGACGTGTGTTCCCCACATTTTAAAAATATTAATTTGGAACCCCCCCCCCCCCCCCCCATTTACCATGAAATATTAGTTCACCCAGCGCCGTTTATGTTTCTTCGTGAATGAATCCATTCCACTTGAGTTACAGGAGAATACTCAAACCACTAAAAGTCCACTCCAGGATTTCCTGGTTCCAGACAACAACTCACCACCACCTACACCGTTTTCCCGAGGTCATCTGTCTTGGCAAGGTGCTCACGGGGGGAGAAGTTGGAGACACCTGTTTTGTGTGCTAGCTTAGCACCACGTTTGTGCTGACACTTGATGACGGGGTGGGGTTTAGGATGCGTGAGAGAAGCGGAGCGCTACGTCTGTAGCATTTTAGCTAATGCATCTGTATTGTGCACCACTAGCTTAGCGCTACGTTAGTTTAGGCAGCTTTCGATGTGGCAGAGGGTGGGGTGGGGGGGCTAGGATGCTTGAGAGAAGCGGAGCATGCTTTAGTCACACAAGGAGAACTGTTGGTCAGGCTACTTCTTGTTGCTTTCTAAATAGTCTTTGAATCGACTGTTTGCATATGTAGGTAAACGTAGATGTTTAATAACCTGTTAAAATACACCAGAATACAAGAAATGTCATCTACTTTATTCAAAAACTTTAGACCCCTCCCCCACACCAGTGTGTCTCCCCCACATTACAAATGCTTCTGACGCCTATGGTCAGATGACGAAATCTAAAAAGCCATAAAATAATCCTGATTTTCAAAAAGTTGCATTTAAACAGTACACATGAGAATGTAATGGTGGCATTTAAGTAAACCAGGAAAATCTGGTGTGCAAAGTAGGTGCTCCTAGAACATCGTTTTCATGAGGATGCCAAGGATTAAATAAAAAACTTTAAAAAAAAAAACACTTTTTCTGTGAGGATAGGGCCTGGCTTCACCCAACCAGTCAAATGTTGTTCATGACATTTCTCAAGCCTAATAAAAGTTGTGTACTTCCTGAAATTGACTTTCGATTAATTGAAAAACAATAAAACCAGTTCACCAGAATTATGACACTCCTCACCAAGCTCATCCTGCAAGAAACTGTCAGGTGGGTTTACATATTTCATCGTGGACACGTTTAGCTTCCAGTTGTGTTTGGTGCATTTGACAGTCCTGTGAAAACAAATCTGCCGTTAGCTGTAATCTTGACTGTACAAACGGATTATTCAGGCAGAATGACCTCACCTGCCGTCCAGGTCTTCAATGTCTTTGACGAATAGCCCTCCCTGATGTTTGCACTGATTCTTACATGCTTTAAAGCCACCATTGTTCTTGTATATGATGTAGCAGTATCCATCCTCTGGGTTCTTTTTAAAATTCACTCCTTCTTTGAGTGAGTCCACTTCTTTAGCATCCAGTGATATCACCACTTTTACTATTTGAGCATCCATTATGTCTGAATAAGAAACAGAAGATCAGTGATCAAAGTTCAAGTTTACATTAATTTTAGTTGATCTATTGTTATATGAAAACAGTTTAAACAGAAATACTTCATCTTGCAGCTGTTGTTTTGTAACGTAAATCTCTCAGTATGTATGGTATCAAACTATGGCACCAGTGTTACCCGTGTTATCTCGGTTATAAAACAAAAGGACAGTTTAAAAAAAAACAACTTTTACAATCAGCTTAAACATTATTGAAAGCCCAACATTTTTCAGTCAAGTCGTCTGGACAGTTTCTTTTTTTTGTGCTGAAACGTTTCACCTTTTGTTGTGTGTTTTGTTGTGTGTTTTGTTTTGTGTTTCCTTGACTGATGAAGCCTTCCGGACTGAAGGCGAAACATTTCAGCACAAAAAAAAAAAAAAACTGTCCAGATGACCTGACTGAAAAATGTTGGATTGTATACCTGGATTATTGAGCATGGATTTTGTTATTATTCAAAGTCACACCTCCGGATTAGTCATTTGGACTTTTCAACCGAAAAAAGTGTAATTTTATAATTATGATAGCAAAATGTAAATTTGCATTCAACTGAAATGAGAAAGGACCAGAATAATAAAAAGGAAATACTATAGTTCCACCAACTTGAGCACCTTTATGATCAGTGGGATGCTCAAAAGCAGGGCGGCACAGTGGCTCAGATGGTAGAGCTGTTGCCTCTCAGCAAGAAGGGCACCAGTTCAAATCCCGGTCGGGGTCTTTCTGGGTGGAGTTTGCATGTTCTCTCTGTGCATGCGTGGGTTTTCTCCGGGTGCTCCAGTTTCCTCCCACAGACCAAAAACATACATGTTGATTGGTAACTCTAAATTGTCTCTAGGTGTGTGAGAGAGAGTGAATGTTTGTTTGTCTCTATGTGTCCCTGTGATTGACTGGAGACCTGTCTAGGGTGTTCCCCGCCTCTCACACAGTGATAACTGGATATGGACACCCGTGACCCCCATGACCAGAAAAGGAAGAAGCAGGTAAAGATAATGGATGAGATGCTCAAAATTAAAAATCCAGAGTAAAATGCTAAACAGACTGTATGCATAACTCCTTTCTTACCTAATCAAGATACGCAAAGCTCTTTACAACACGATCTGTGCCCTCATTAACCTCCAACACACTCATCTACACAGCACTCTACTATAACTCCACAAAGATAATCTGAATCTGTAGAGATTAATCAGAGCTTTATCACATTGATAGGACACACATCAGAGGCAATGACGGGTTCAGTGTCTTGCCCAGGGACACTTCAACATGTGTCTGCAGGTGGAATCGAACCCCCAACTCTCCCATTGGAGGACGACTGCTCTAACCACTCAGCCACAGCCGCCTCAGAACAAATTCCAAATACACAATTCCAATTCTAATACGTAGTAACTGTACATAATAATAACTGGTATGTATCTGATACGCATTGGGTATTGGTTCTTAACAGTTATGTATCTGGCACTTATCAGATAAGGTATGTGGTATATACTGAGTCCACGGAAGAGGAGGAGGACCACAACTTTGTTGGTGCAAAGCAGTGAGTTCTGAGGAAGAACAGATTGGGTAACTAGTGGTTTCGGTATGTTTTCTTCGGAAATATGAGATGAAACAATCACCGGTAAAAATAAATCTATTTCAAAAAACAAAAGAATTTCCTAAGCAGAAAGAATGAACTTTTCTTCTCCACATAGAGCTTCATAATTACTTGCAAAGTTTATTACATTGTTATTCTTTAAGTTCTTTAGGCAGTTTTTACAGATGTGACGTGCATATGTTGTAAAAAAAAAAAAAAAAAAAGCCAACTTCTTTCTTTAAAGTCTAATAATTCACACCTGAAAGTGCTAAATTGATCTTTAAACCCATTTAACAATCGCAACATAGATAAATGAAAGATAGTTGCTGATTTTTCTGTTTGCAGTTCAGATAATCCCAATAAACCTGCTGACCTGACTTTGAATGTAGCTCAAAGACATAAAACTGTGCTTCACATTCTTTTAACCACACAGCTCTTCACGTGATGCTGAAGAACCCGACCAGCATCGTTCAAAAGACAGAATTAAATAAAGAGAACAACCAGTCTGCTTAAAATATTTTAAACGAGGTTTGAATTTACTAAAAAAGTAAAGATGCTTTTCTCTGAAGACAAGTAGAAAGGAGAGTTGTGTAAGGGTCCCACTGCCTGCAGCCTGCCTTGCTGATGGCCGCTGATTACCAACACCTGGCGGCCATCAGCCTGATGAGCCTCTCCATCTACTTAAGGCTGCAGTCCGGTGTGATTCAAGGCTGGAGCATATCGCCTCTCATGGTATAGTACTGTTGAGCTAGAAATGTCTAGGTGAAAAGAATTTGTTCACCTTTTGCTCTTTTTTCCAGTTTCCTGGTTCCTTCGTGTTTTTGGATTCTCCTCGTGGCCTGACCCGGATCCCTCGGCCTGTCAGGTATCCCTCGTGCCTCTTTGCCTCCAGTTGCCAGCCTTCCTCGTTTCCCCTTGGACTCTTGTTGGATTCTCCTCTGCTGCTCTCTCCCTGGACTGAAGGACCAGCTCACCTCCTTCGGGTTTGGACTGTAAGGACAAGACGCTCTTCAAACAAACCACTCTGGTCTTCCCCGTTGGACAAACATTAACCTGTCGTTCCTCTTTCCAGGAGCCGCTGAGAAGCAGCGTGTGGACGTTTAAAATTCACTGTACATAATCAAACACTGATCTTTTGTACTTCGCCTGTGTCTGCCTCGTTCTGGGTCTCATAACATCTGGGTTCCCCGCGCACTCCTAACAAGTTGTCCTTCAATCAGAGGTGAAGCAAGTGACAAATCATTATGATGGTGACTCTCACACTCCTCCCTCCCTGTCTGTTTTCCTGCTCGTAGTTTCACATATACAGAATCTATTTGCAGATTTGAGTCAACGATTGAAAATTCCTAGAAATGCTGATTGTTGCTGTGCATTGTGCTTTATGTGTGTGTGATAAAGAAGAAGTCAAACAGGTTTGGCTACATTTATGCATGTGTGGTAACAAAGACGTTTGATAAAAATAAACAAAATGCTTGTTTAAATGTCTGATATAGTTTTTTTTTTTACTTTTGTCTGGGCAAAAATTGATGGTTTGACACAAATTTGTTTTAATAAATGTGATGGATGGACTTCAGATAAGTACAAGTTTATGTAAGTTTGATGCACATCATTTAATATTTCTATCTTAACATGATTCTTGACCTGCCATTGTGTATCTGTTCCTCTCAAACCCAGCCGGTCGAAGCAGATGACCGCTTGTCCTGAACTTGATTCTGCTAAAGGTTTCTTTCTCACGAGGGAGTTTTTCTTTTCCACTGTCACCTTCATGCTTGTTTATTTTTCAATATGAATGTTTCTGTTCAGTGTCCTGAGGCGACCACTGTTCTGACCTGGCGCTACATAAATAAATTGAATTGAATTATGCGCAGGTGAGGTGACCAGAGAGTTTGTGCATTATTTGAAATATCAGAAGAAAAATGAACGTCGTCTCACCAGCGTGTCCTGGGTCTTCCCTGGAGTCTTCTCACAGTCAGATATGCCCAAAGCACCTCCCTAGGGAGAAGTCCAGGAAGCATCCTTACCAGACGCCTGGACCACCTCAACTGGCTCCACTCGATGTGGAGGAGCAGCGGTTCTACCCCGAGTCTCTCCTGGACAACTGAACTTCTCACCCTATCTGTAAGGGGTCTTAGATTTGAATCTGTTATTTTGACTGTGATTAATGTAACAAGTTTTTTTATATATATATATATATAGCTCTGCAGGGTTCAAAACCAGTTTGACCAAGAACTTCAGACAAGTCAGACAAAGTTACTTTTTAACAAGGGTATTTATTTAGCTTATTTTTAGCATAGATTTTTTTATTATTATTTGTCAGGAAAAGGAAACGTAGGCTATTATGATCTGTGGTTTAGAAATTATAGTTGAGTAGCGGCAGAGGTTAAAAGCTGCAGACTGTGATCACAGTTTGTTTTCCAGGTTCAGAGGAGGAGGCAGAGGATTCTGGAGTTTCAGGTACAGTACAAGGAGAGTCCAGGACAGGTTAGTACAGGTGACAAGTGAGCAGGCAGGAAGGTGAAAGATGATAGCATGATGGCTCAGTGGTTAGTACTATGCCTTACAGCAAGAAGGTCCTGGGTTCAATCCCTGGTTGGACCTGGGACCTTTCTGTGTAAAGTTTGCATGTTCTTCTCGTGCTTCCGTGGGTTTTCTCCGGGTACTCCAGTTTCAATTCAATTCAATTCAGAAATACTTTATTAATCCCAAAGGGAAAATATTTGTTGTTGTAACTCATTATCCTCATTTCATTAAGAGACGTTATAGATACTGATGGCTGTAGACAGGAAGGATCTCTTGTAAAGGTCCATCCCATAGTGGATCCTAAGAAACTGGCTGCAGATGCCGTCCGATCCATCCACCCAGACTCGGCTGGCCTCTCGGTTCCCCCGGGCTGTAGGACCACCCGAATGCCGAGCAGAACTCCTCCCAGAGCGATGGTCACCCCTCCCAGCAGTCTGCCAAGGTCCTCGTCACTGTGGACAGCCAACTGTAGGTGCCGAGGGACGATCCTGTCCTTCTGCTGTCGTGAGCCGTGTTTCCTGCTAGTTCCAGGATTTCAGTGGTCAGGCACTCGAGCACAGCTGGCAGGTAGATGAGAATGCATCCACAGAACATTCTTTTCAACTCATTTAAGATTTGGGGCTGTAGTTGAGATATTATTTGAGCTTTTGTTAATCAGCTACTGTTGGTTGTAGAAAACTGCCTTGTTGACATGGTTACACATCATTACAAATTTCCAAAAATAAATAAGTTTCAGTAAAAATCATTCCAGCTGCACAATATCCGACACCAGAGGAAACAATCAGCCAAAAAATGTGATTTACATCCACAAAAAGAGGAATTAGTTTCCAAAAGCAAAATCTCAGAATGAACGTAACAGAGCTACTCCAACATGCAGCCACCTTGAGCTGCGCAATAATAATAATAATAATTTCCTCCCACAGATCAAAAATGTTAGGCTGCCTTCAGGCCCAGGCCTCCCTTCAAAAGAGATCTGTGACCTCAATGGGATTTGCCTGGTTAAAAAAAAGGTTAATAAATAAATCAATTAACCTGAGCCAAGCAGACTTCCCCTGTGCATGGATGGAGTCCTGCCAAGTGCACAGAGGTTCACTGGAGAGTGCGCAGAGGTGCCAGCAGATGAACAGAACCAGCAGGACTGACACCATATGGGAGATTTGTGAAGCAGTCAGAGGCAGGCCGAGGTAAGTATTGTTTCAGCTGTGTCATCCAGGATTTAAAACACGGAACTACAGAACAGAAGCTTGAACTTCACTGTGTGTAGACAAACGGGCCAACAAAGAATGACGCCTAACGGAGTTAACTCTAAATAATCAGTTCCCAGAATATGTTGGAAATAAGCCTCTTCTACTTCCACGTCAAATTTGAGGTCAATATAGGTTGACTAGGGGGCGGCTGTGGCTGAGTGGTTAGAGCAGTCGTCCTCTAATGCGAGAGTTGGGGGTTTGACTCCACCAGCAGTCACATGCCAAAGTTTCCCTGGGCAAGACACTGAACCCCTCATAGCCTCTGATGTGTGTCCCATCAGTGTATGAATGTGATAAAGCACTGATTACTCTGTTTAGAATGATTTGTTTAATTAGCTTTGTCGAGATCTAGTAGAGTGCTTTATGAATGGGTAAATGAGGCATAGATTGTAGTGTAAAGTGCTTTGAGTGTCTTGAAATAAGATAGAAAGGCGCTATACAAGTACAATCCATTTACAGTCCATCTCAAAGTTTGGTTTGAAGAAAGCAACTAAAGCTTAACAAAGCAAACAGCTTCATGTTTGTCTTGTTGTTTCACACACACTCTCTGTCTACAAACCGGATTCCAAAAAAGTTGGGACACTAAACAAATTGTGAATAAAAACTGAATGCAATGATGTGGAGGTGCCAACATCTAATATTTTATTCAGAATAGAACACAAATCACAGATCAAAAGTTTAAACTAAGAGAATGTATCATTTTAAGGGAAAAATCTGTTGTTTCCAAATTTCATGGCGTCAACAAATCCCAAAAAAGTTGGGACAAGTCCATTTTTACCACTGTGTGGCATCCCCCCTTCTTCTTACAACACTCAACAGACGTCTGGGGACAGAGGAGACCAGTTTCTCAAGTTTAGAAATAGGAATGCTCTCCCATTCATGTCTAATACAGGCCTCTAACTGTTCAATCGTCTTGGGCCTTCTTTGTCGCACCT
>NC_056519.1:23531668-23544774 GCF_014905685.2 Nematolebias whitei | reverse complement strand
ATCTGGCGTCTGTACTCATCCCTTTAGTTGGAACATCACATACAGAACACCATGGACTTTATGGATAAGGTGAGGGATGTCATCATGGAGACTGATGAAACAATGGTCTCTTTTGATGTCACATCACTCTTTATGTGCATTCCTGTTGATGAAGCAGTAGAGGTGGTCAGTTTAAGATTAAAATCAGACACCACTCTGAGCAGCAGGACCATGCTTTCCACAGAGCAACTGTGTCAACCCTTGAAACTGTGCCTGCAGTCAACCTACTTCACATATGGAGAGCAATATTATAGGCAGAAACATCGTCTTCCACTGAATGTGTTGTTATTGGAATAGTGATGGTGTTGATGAGTTATTAGTAAGGCTATCCTTGTCCTCTCTGGTCCGGATGACATGGCGTCCCAGTGTTCCATAAAGAACTTCAAATCGTGACTCATCTGACCACAGAACAGTCTTCCATTTTGCCACACTCCATTTTAAATGACCCCTGGCCCAGTGCAAACATCTGAGCTTGTGGAGCTTGCTTAGAAATTGCTTCCTCTTTGCACTGTAGAGTTTCAGCTGGCAACAACGGATGGCACGGTGGATTGTGTTCACTGACAATGCTTTCTGGAAGTATTCCTGAGCCCATTTTGTTGTTTCCTTGACAGTGGCATTCCTGTTTGAGGTGCAGTGACGTTTAAGGGCCCGGAGATCACGAGCATCCAGTAGAGTTTTACGGCCTTGACCCTTACGCACAGCAATTGTTCCAGATTCTCTGAATCTTTTGATGATGTTATGCACGGTTGATGATGATAACTTAAAAGTCTTTGCTATTTTACGCTGGGTAACACCATTCTGGTATTGCTGCACTATCTTTCTGCGCAACAATGGTGGAATTGGTGATCCTCTTACCATCTTGGCTTCTGAGAGACACTGACACTCTTAGAAGCTCTTTTTATACCCAATCATGTTGTCAATTGACCTAATTAGTGTTAATTGGTCTTCCAGCTGTTCGTTATATGCTCAATTTCCTTTTTCCAACCACTTATTGCTACTTGTCCCAACTTTTTTGGGATTTGTTGAGACTGAAATTTTGAATCACCATATTTTTCCTTTAAAATGTTACATTTACTCAGATTAAACTTTTGATCTGTCATCTATGTTATATTACGAATAAAATATTGACATTTGCCATCTCCACATCATTGCATTCAGTTTTTATTCACAATTTGTTTAGTGTCCCAACTTTTTTGGAATCCGGTTTGTAATAAGAGCAAGTAAAGCCACTCTTTTTTCAGTCATGGTCTTTATGATGCATGTGCTTGAGGTTTTCTGTTCCTGTTTGCTTGTGACAGGTTTGATCAGATGCACCTCTGAACCAGTTCTGCCACTCTTTATGAAGCGGCACCAGACAGCTGTCACACATGCACTCCCAGAAATGAATGTGTACTAAATGTTATGTACTCTGTGCTTTGGGTGGAATGAAGTTTTGCTTTATGTAGGTTCCATATGGAGCTAAATTAGGGCCATAAAGTTTGTTAAAAAATAAAATAAAATGGAAACTGAAAAAAAAACATTTGAAACTGAAAAAAAAGATCTGAAACTGAAAATGATAAACTAAACATGATAAAAAGGATAAACTAAATGATAAACTAAACATGATAAAAATGATCGACTAAATATGATAAAAATGATAAACTAAACATGATAAAAATTATAAACTAATTGAATAACTAAACATGATAAAAATTATAAACTAAACATGATAAAATTATAAACTAAATGATAAACTAAACGTGATAAAAATGATAAACTAAACATGATAAAATGATAAACTAAATTATATATTAAACCTGATAAAAATGATAAAGTAAATTATAAACTAAACATGCTAAAAATGATAAACTAAACATGATAAAATGATAAACTAAATGTTAGGTTTAAACAAATGAACACAGACACAAAGAGTGAGATTTTTTTTGCAAAGGGAAGAGTAGCCAGAGACGTCCTTTCTCCAACTCTCTTAGACTCTGTTATTATTATTAGTGTATTGTATTTTTTTCTCTTTAATTTTACTCCCATTGATTGTTGTTGTTAAGCCCTTTGATAACAGGTTCTGTTTTAAATGTGCTCTATAAATAAAGTTGACTTGACTTGTTCATTCCCCTTTCGACCCTATAAATGAGTAATGACACGGGACATCGGGGCTCTTCCGGGTTTGTGAACTCGTCGCAGACCGGAGAGACCTGCGCTGTAAACTGTAACCTTTTCCTGCCTTGATTTAATACAATTGGTAAAACTTAATTGACGTTTCCTTGATTTATTGACAATGAGAGTTGCCACTTCTGAGGGAGATTCAAGCCGTGGGGGGTTAGGGACGTGGGCTGGAGGGGGTTTCCGGGTCCGGTGACCCGCATCCAGCTCCCGTTTTTAACAGTGCAACACAACATTAAACATTTAATTCTACTGAATAATGGAAGAAAGTCAAAATCAGTTAGCATACTCTATACATCAAAACCCAATTTAATTTTGTAGTGAACTAGGCTTCCGACAACAATCTGTCTCTGAAGACCTTCATGGGACAGGAACTGCTATTTCATTGATTTGAATCCAGAAATACAAATTATCTCATCAAGAGACTATTTAATTGTATCCTGAATTAATCAATTGAAAGAACACTCTTCTTTTTACATTATCATTACTATTTTAGAATATCTTGATCATCAAAGTGTCTTTAGTTCATACCATTTCTAAAAGTTGAAGTGAACCACTCATTTTAAATCAACTGTGAAACAGTATTAATGATTTTTAAACCTCATTTAGACTTAGAAATCAAGTTAAATGTCTATTTACAAAGTAATTGTGCATTTTGATCTTCTGTCTGAATGAGGAGTAGTGATGTCGGTCGAAAGTCAGAGACAGTCAGAAAGCAAGTTATTAGAACGAAGTGTCTTGTTTTTAAACCTAGCAGACAGTAAATAACCTCAACTGGCATCTGCGTTTGTCTCACTTCGCCATAACATTCCTCTGTCTGCACTAACCGTTCGTAAACATTCCTGCTGTCTTTTTGACTCCTAATAACCCGCTGACATCACTAGAACCACCCCCCTGCTGGTTGTTTCAACCAATCAGGAAGTACCGATTGACCGGAAGTGAGTACTCTTTCAAAAGTCAACACTTCCAGGAACTATTCAGTCTTCCTTGAGTCTTACTCAGTCTTCTTCAGTCTTTTCCAGTCTTATGGAGTCTTCCACTTCTGAGTGGAATCTCTGACTGCAGTTTTCCTGAGTCTTTCTTGGGACTTTGGAGTCTTCCTGAGAGTTCCTAAGGAACTTTCAGATTTAATCAATAGCTGATGGATTTGACCGTGAGACGAGGGTCCATCCATCCCAGCTGGAGTCACAGCGCCTCGCTGTGAACTCACCCGGGCGTAACGCCCTAAAACTTCCAAGGAAGCTTGTTCTGTTGAACATATAAACCACACGACTTCTGACGATGACCAGCCACCCTGACCGGAGACGCTGTAAAGGTAGCGTGCATAGGTACATCGATACTGGAGCTGATCCATCATCTGCAAAGGTAAAGAGACGTCACGAGTTGTCATGCACTAAGTGGACCGGGGGTTTGAGCTGATGTTGAAAGAAGCGTGCTAATTCTGGTCAACAAACATACATCTTCCTTCATCCATCTTCCTTTTAAATCTACAAGCTACAGCTACAGCAAAGCTATCCCTGCATCACTACAATTTCTTTCAGTCCAGTCAAGTCAAGCCAAATCAAATCAAATGTATTTAAGTACACAGATCCACCATTGACCAAATTTACTTCGATGTTCTGTGTTTTGGCTCTGCTGGGGCAGTTCTAGGGGCGTCCCTGTGAAGGACCTGTGAAGCTTCTGGAACCTTCCTGTACACATTCCAAAGGAAGGAAGAGAAATACTGTGGTTATTAGGAGCATCAATTTTACTTGTCTTTTTTAAGCAGATATGTACAATAGCAATGTGGTTTCTTACGAACTCCTCCACACTGTTCCATTTCTTCTAACCACTACGTATCCTGCTTTCAGCAGGGTGCTTGTAACAGCATCCATCTGTGAAAATTCTATTCAAAAATACTATGGTAAGGTCCATACTATGAAAAGGTACTGAGGTCTACTTGTCTATTTGGTACTGAGGTCGCAAGTGGTTCCTGTAGTCTGCCCTCTTCCTATTATTGAACATGCATCAGGATATTTTGAACAACTTTGGCCAAGATTGCCTCAAACATGTTAGAGTTTGAGAAAACAGCAAGGAAGAGGGTAGACTACAGGAACCACTTGTGATTCAACCTGAGATGCAGACAAAGTGGCATCATTCCCAAGAGCCTGGAACTGAAACCTTCTGTCAGCAGGCACCGGGGGAGCAAGATCCTTCACAAGGCACAGACCCAGCTGCTGAATGAACGGATGAGACAGACCAATTTTACTAATGAGGCCTTCAAGGCCAAAGAAGAGCACATTAAACAAAAACTAACAACGTGCCTAGATCAGACCACACTTCAGCAAGTGATGGACTGTACAGATCAGGCACGCTTAGCACAGCATGTCAAGTCCAAAACTCGACAAGAAAAAAAGTTTAACTTACTAATAACTCATCAACACCATCACTATTCCAATAACAACACATTCAGTGGAAGACAACACTCCGGTAGACAGTTACATGCCAGGGAGACAGAAAAGTGGGTGAAGAATTTATCTGACAGACAGCTCACCCAACCGGAGAAAGAGATTCTTGCCAGGGGACTGAACTTTACGGTTGCACCAAGAAGAATTCCTCTGGTGGAGATGATCACAGCCACTGAGTCAGCCATCCACAACAAAAAAAATAAAGAGTGTGAAGCAGAACAACTCAAAATCAAAGTTTCAGCCTGCCTCAGGAATGCCAAAGCACCTCTTTCCAACATAAGTGGAGAGGAGAGGGATGCACTCACCACTCTTAGCAAGGACAAAAACATCATCATTCTCCCAGCAGACAAAGGAAGGTGCACAGTGATTTTGAACCAGAAAGACTATCATGAGAAATTTATGACACTCCTTAGTGACTTAACCACTTATGAGCCACTGAAAAGAGATCCAGGAAGTGGCTACAAGAAGAAGTTGATAGATTTCCTGAAAAATTTGGAGCAGGACAAGGTTATTGACCGTATTCTGTACCACAGACTGTACCCAGGGGAGGCCACAACTAGTCTGTATGGTTTACCTAAAACCCACAAACAAGGTGTACCTTTAAGACCTATTGTTAGCATGATTAACTCTGTCACTTACAATGTTTCCATCTGGCGTCTGTACTCATCCCTTTAGTTGGAACATCACATACAGAACACCATGGACTTTGTGGATAAGGTGAGGGATGTCATCATGGAGACTGATGAAACAATGGTCTCTTTTGATGTCACATCACTCTTTATGTGCATTCCTGTTGATGATGCAGTAGAGGTGGTCAGTTTAAGATTAAAATCAGACACCACTCTGAGCAGCAGGACCATGCTTTCCACAGAGCAACTGTGTCAACCCTTGAAACTGTGCCTGCAGTCAACCTACTTCACATATGGAGAGCAATATTATAGGCAGAAACATGGGTGTGCTACGGGGTCTCCAGTTTCTTCTATTGTGGCCAACCTGTACATGGAGGAGGTAGAAAAGAGAGCCTTGACGTCCTTTTCAGGGACACCACCAAGTCATTGGTTCAGGTATGTTGATGACACATGGGTTAAAATTAAATCTCAGAAAGTCCAACACTTTACTGACCACATCAACTCTGTGGATAAATACATCAAGTTCACATGAGAAGATGTAAAAAATGGCAGGTTGACTTTCTTGGACTGTGAGGTCTCAGTTTCTGATAGAGGACATTTGCAAACTGAGGTGTACTACAAACCCACCCACACAGACCAGTATTTACAGTTTGACTCCCATCACCCTTTGGAGCACAAGTTAGACATCATCAGGACTCTGTACCACAGAGCAGACAGGGTCCCCACTAACTCAGGAGCCAGGTAGAAGGAGAAATCCCACACAAGACAGGCTCTAGAGCAATGTGGATATCCTAACTGTGCCTTTCTGAAAGCAGAGAAGAAACCCAAACAGGACTCCAGTCAGCCATCAGGTGAAAAGGAGGAACCCAGACCCAGACCAGTGGTCATTCCGTATGTTGAGGGAGTATCAGAGAAAATGAGACGTTTATTTTCTAAACACAACATCCCAGTGGCTTTTAAACCCCAAAATACATTACGGCAAAGACTGGTTCATCCCAAAGATCCAGTCCCCCGGCACAAACTGAGCAATATTGTGTATGCTGTTCAGTGTCAGGAGGGTGATCAGTCTTACATCGGGGAAACTAAACAGCCACTGGCCAAAAGGATGGAACAGCACAGAAAATCAACGTCATCAGGCCAAGATTATTCAAGGATCCTATTCTCTTTATACCTGCTGCCGCTTGGTGCTATTTTCCGGAAACACAACATGCCCTTCCACTTCTATGCCGATGACTGTCAAATTTACTTCCCCCTAAGACACAATGGTACATGCTCTATTCAACCGGTGCTCAACTGCCTGGCTGACATCAGGGACTGGATGGCTTTAAACTTCTTAAGTTTCAATGAAAAGAAGTCTGAAGTCATGTTGTTCCCTCCCAACGACACGATCACAAACCACTGCATCGACCTTTCCACTCTAACCCTGTCAGAAAAACAAAGAGTCACTAATCTGGGTGTGATAATGGACCCTTCCCTGAAACTTAACAATCATGTAAACATGATTGTTAAATCATGTTTCTTCCATCTGAGGCGGCTGTCTAAACTGAAGCCCATATTGTCCAAAAATAACCTGGAGACAGTAATACATGCATTCATTACATCTAGGCTTGATTGCTGCAGTTTGCTCTTGTTTGGTGTCAGTCAGACCTCCATTGCACGACTACAACTGGTCCAGAATGCAGCAGCCCGATTTTTAACCAGTACAGGCAAAAGAGAGCACATTACACCAGTTTTGGCCTCACTGCACTGGTTACCGGTTCACTTTCGAATCCAGTTTAAAATACTCACGTATGTCTACAAATCACTGAACAGTGTCGCCCCCCCCCCATCTCTCTGATCTGCTACAACCGTATGTCCCACCACGTTCCCTGAGGTCAGCGGACCAGTTGCTCCTCACAGTTCCAGGAACTCGTCTTAAGCGCAGAGGTGACAGGGGCTTCTCTGTAGCAGGACCAAGACTCTGGAACTAGTTACCTCTGCTTGTCAGACAGGCCCCCTCCCTCTCGGTTTTCAAGTCCCGTTTAAAAACTCACTACTATTCAATAGCTTTTAAGACAAGATGATCTGTGTTTTGATCCTGTATGCTCCACACTGGTTTGTCGTCATTATCTGCATCGTTTTTTGTCTATATTCTGATTAACCTCATTTTGTATTTTGCTTTGTGTGTTACCTGTTGTCTTGTCTGTACAGCACTTTGGTTGGCTTTATAGCTGTTTTATGTGCTTTATAAATAAAGAGGTATGGTATGGTATGGATTCTGTGGTCTACACTCATCTCCAGGTCAGTGGTCACTTTTTCAGGGATGAAGATGTGCACCTCCTGGACAGAGAGGAACGATGGTTTGAGAGAGGAGTAAAGGAGGCCATCTTTGTGAAAAGAAATCGTCCATCATTAAACGGGTGGAGGCCTCTGGGTTCAACTGTCCCCCTCTTACAATGCTGTGATTGCTAGTATCACTCAACCCCCGTGAATAGTAAACAGCCATCAGTGTGCTAATGATCCATTGTTAGGCTGATGGTCCTCTTTGATTATGTGAGCAGCTGGTTTGGTTGTCAGCAGCAAACTGGTTGATCCACTGCAAGAAGGTGTTATTTATAAGCCTGAGCCGAATTCAACACCTTGGACTGAGGAAGTCTTTCAGATGAAAGACAAAACGTTTCTACAATTTTTTTTTTTTTTTTGAATGTCCAGAGGACCAGATTTAACTTTTTTTTTAGATACACTTAAACATGTAGAAAGTATCTACATTCAGGCCTTGAAGGCTTTATAACAAAAGCCAATCAGATTTCATCACTGTAATATGTTAGCTAAGTTCAGTATTCTAGAATTTTCCAATTTTATAAATAATTTTTTTAAATAAATTCTTAATGGACTTGCACCCAAACCATTAAGCAATTATACAGAAACTGCAGGGCTGCAGCAGATCTACCAGAGTGGCTTTAAATGGCGACTGTAAGGTTCCTTTTCGTAGAACCACTTTTCCTCAAAGTGCTCTCTCTGTGAGAGGATCCACAGTTTGGAGCTCACTCTGTCAATTTAAAGTTTGTAACCACATTCAATATGTTTAAAAAAACAAACTCTGGCTGTGTCAAAAACAGCATTGCAATCATGCTTAATGTATTTTATTATGTTTTAATCTATTTGCTTTATGTGTATGACTCATCTAGTTTAGAAAAATACTTTACTTTTGAGATATGATCTTCCATTTTTTGTCTTAACAAATTTAAATGAGTGTACCATTTGTTTCACCCATGCAGCACCTCTGTAACAGAAGAACATAGCAGCACCTGCTTCATTGTCCCTATGGGGCAGCACTGCCCCCTATCGGTGTAGTAAGGTACATTCTGCTGCACCTTTCGTCTTTTTCAGCATGCATTATGACCCATTAGAAAGAAATATGTCTCACATGTTCATTTAATATGTTAGACAGACTGTAGAACATCAACATGTGCAGCACATGTGTAATCAAACATGTATATTGAAAGAGAGAGAGAGAGAGAGAGAGCAATGGACATGCACAAACAGTCTACTTCATGACACAGCGCCCCCAGAGGTGAACTAGAGCACTACACTGCCTCACCCCACATTGTTTGAACAGACGATACGTAAATTCCGCGGTTTTGACCATTGAAGTGTTGAAATAATTCAGAAAACAGTTTCATAAAACACTTTTATAGAACAGTCAAGTGGTCAAATGTATTTTCTCTTTTCACTGTCAGTATTTTACTTGTCATGATGATAGGAGAGGCTCTGCTTCACTTGCCTCCCCTGACTAAACGTCACTGTACATAAAGTGTAACACACACTTCTAATAGGATGTGTTTTGATCCAAATGCTTGTTGTGAACAGCTTGTGATCTTCTTTGCATCACAAGCTCTCATAACCTGCACAAACACCAGCTGCTTTTGTCTGACGCTCGTCAACTCTTTGGTCTTTCACATTGTTTAAGTCATTTGCTGAATCATTTCCTCTTTTCCTCTCTGTCAATGGGCTCTGGTCCAAATTAAATGAGCTGAACTTCATGCACTGTCCAAAATTAATGTACTCCTGTTGCAGCACAGTTGATCTGTGATGAATTAGTGTGGTCTGCAATTTTACTTATTACTGGGTGACTGGAGTTTAAATTCAGTGGATGAAAACAGGGCCCTGGATAATTTAGGAAAACATAGTTTTAGACTGCTTAATATTTGTCATAAGGTGATGTCATTAGTTGAAGATCACAAGAAGGAAAACATTGTCAGGAGACAGAGGGAGAAGAGGAAAGTCAAGAATGTAGGACTGAGGGTAACAACTCTAAATGTGGGGACAATGACAGGCAAAGGTAGAGAGCTGGCTGACATGATGCAGAGAAGGAAGGTAGATGTTTTATGTGTCCAAGAGACCAAGTGGAAGGGCAGCAAGGCTCACAGCATCGAAGCAGGGTTCAAACTGTTTTACCATGGTGTGGATAGAAAGAGAAATGGAGTAGGGGTGGTCCTGAAGGAGGAGTTGGCAAAGAATGTAGTAGAGGTGAAGAGAGTGTCAGATAGGGTGATGTGCGTGTAGAAGTATAAAGTCTGATGCTAAACATCATCAGTGGTTATGCTCCACAGGTTGGATGTGATGAGGAGGAGAAAGATACATTTTGTAAAGATCTGGATGAAGTGATCGAGAGTGTTCCCAGGGAGGAGAGAGTGGTGATCAGAGCAGACCTGAATGGACATGTTGGTGAAGGAAACAGAGGATGAGGAAGTGATGGGTAGGTTTGATGTCAAGGAAAGAAACCAGGAAGGACAAATGGTGGTGGATTTTGCCAAGAGAATGGAAATGGCTGTAGCCAACACTTATTTCCAAAAGAGGGAAGAACACAGAGTGACCTATAATGTGGAGGAAAGAGTACACAGGTCGACTACATTCTGTGTAGAAGAGGAAACCTGAGGGAGATTGGAGACTGTAAGGTTGTGGCAGAGGAGAGCGTGGCCAGACAGCATCGGATGGTTGTGTGTAGAATGACTGTTGTTGTGAAGAAGAGAAAAAGAGTAAAATCAGAGAAGAAGACCAAATGGTGGAAGCTGAAGAAGGAAGAATGTTGTGAGAAATTCAGAGAGGAGCTGTTAAAGTCTCTGGGTGGTAAGAAAGAGCTTCCAGATGACTGGACTACTACAGCAACAGTAATTAGAGAGACAGGTAGGAAGGTACTTGGTGAGTCATCTGAACAGAGAATGGATGATAAAGAAACCTGGTGGTGGAACAGTGAAGTGCAGGACTCCTTTCAAAGAAAGAGGTGTGTTTCATTCATCCAACCTTTGTTTATAGGTTAATCTCATTGAGCCTCGAGGACTCATTTACAAGAGAGACCTGTGTAAGGTCATGGTGATGGGAACTTTATATGTTCTTTAACTTCTTCCTAAAGTTTGAAGAGTTTCTTGTGTATTTCTAATCATCCTCCTTCAGAATTTTTACCACAGCTCAATATCATGTTTATTTTTTTCTAGAGGTTGGTGGCTTATTATTCATATATCATAAATATTCATACATACATATTCATTTTTGTAATCATTTTTTAATCAGTTTTTTTTTTTTTTAAATCTTTAATCCCTTGCCCCTGGGTCAGAATGACAGAATAGTTTGTTGTCTCTAAACCTCGGCTCCAAGCAGACGACCTCTGCCAACCAGCTTCCTGATATCTTGAACTGTCCTTGTAAAATCAAAAAGTTCTGGCGTTCACCTCCTGACCCGCTGCACTTCTACAATAACGGAACTGTTATCTCTGTGCTGCTGGGAGAGAATTATGAACGTCCTGCTGACGTGTGTGTCTCTGTGACTCTGTGTGTGTATGGGTAAGGGTCAGGGTTAGGCTATAGAAAATGAATGGAAGTCAATGTAAAGTCCCCAGAAAGTATGTTTACAAGAATGTGTGTGTGTGTAAGAATGAACTTTGATTCACAGCTATCGTTGCAGGTCTGCAGCCTTCAGTTTTTTTTTTCTCTTTTAAGCAATGTTCAGCTGTTTAGAGTGTCTTGTCTCTTTTTTATTATACTTGTCATGCCTGACCAGTTATATTTCATATTTATTTCTTCTATTTCTATTTTTAAATTAAAATACTACCATTAATATTAGACTATAAGCTAAAAGTCTGCTCACGACTTGCATAGCAATCCACCTCACCGTTAATGCGGTTCTGGTCAAAAACATCCAACACCTCTCCTGGACCCACCAGCAGGCCCTCGCCTCCCAGCTGGAGGACTTTCACCTCAGGAGGTTCAAAACTCCTCTGTGCACGAGTTCAGCTCAGTCTGGTGTCTCGAGGGTGAAATGACAAAGTCGACCATCAAAGGACCAAAATGATGGAGAAAATATTCTTGCTTCATCTTAATTTACTCAATGGAACCACACTCAAAGCAGAATCCTTTTATTTTTTTTAAACCGGCACTTTTCTTGCAAGCTCAGATTTTCAGTATATGAAACACCCCCCACATAGACCATCCGTGAAGACAGGAAACTGACACATTTGCCATATATATAAAACTTTAACATTATGTTTATAACCAGGGACCTTCAGGAGTCCATAATTGTACTCTGACACCTGTTTATCTTCTCATGTCTTTCATGTTGGGGTCATTTCTCCGAAGTTCTCTAACTTCCTACCTCACAGGGGGTCTGTCCTACCATAGACTCAGGACCCTCTGGCCCCTACACTCGAAGCTTTAAAAAACATGGCCTAAAGCTTCTACACTCCAAAGTGTATAACCACAACTTCCTACACTCGGGGAGACCGTACGTACCTCCCCTACTCTCGGGACCTCAAGTCCGTACTCTCAGGAGCCTATCTATAAAAGCTCCCTACTTTTAAAAAGTGATCTGACTGCCTCTGACAAGTCCTCTGAACCTGGTCTAGCCTTATGTACCTCCTGAAGTCCCCTTTAAAGATTGGTACAATCTTAATATAAATAACTTCCTCACAGTTATGATAATATGAGCAATTTAGGTGATAATTAGCAATACTGCACCTGCTTCTGTGCACAGACAAGTCCCAAGATGTGCAGTCAGTCAGAAAGCCTTGGCCTTCACTCACTCTGCTGTGGGGACCCTCTCAGAGGAGATCCTGATGTCAGTCACCGGCAATGCTGGGCCCGTCTCGACAAACTGGCAGAGTTCCTTAGTTTGTGACGCCAAAATATTGTAGATTTTTCTGCTCTAAATTGCCTCAACACAGAAACAGGTGAAATTAAAGATGCTTATTACAATAAACCATCACACAGAGTGTCTCAGCAGTCTGCAGGAGAGCGCACGGAGCAGTGTCACTGCAGAAATATTTATAAGCATGCAGGGGAGCTAATCAACGTCATCTCAGTTTGGTTGGACCGAACCAGGCTTGGGGTGTGTGGCGTCGCTGATCCAAGGTCTCAGAGCACAGCTCCCAGGACAAACCTTACGCCAACAGGAACTTTCTTTGATAACAGCTGCAGCTGTGACAACTAATGACAGCTTCAGTGGAAATTTACAACTTTACTAGGACACTTCAATCATTAGTCCAAGCTGTGTTTATTTGTCATATGCAGGTTAACACAAGGTTAACAGTACAATGAAATGCTTAGGATGAGAAGAATAGATTTGACTTGCTAAAAAAATCTAAGAACAAACAAACAAGAAATACTAAAGCATGAAAGAAGACTACAAAAATAAAGTACCAAAAAGTGAAAAAGCAATTATAATATTTACAATGTTCTAAAGAGACATAGTAAACAACAACATGGTAGAATATAATGGTGCAGCAGGATGAATTAAAATGAATAAGTATTTCAAGGTAGTAGTATAGGCTAAAATGCACTGTTTATTCATATATATATATATA
>NC_056519.1:23497204-23531268 GCF_014905685.2 Nematolebias whitei | reverse complement strand
ATTGGATGTGTCAAACTTTTTTAACAAATAAAAAACTGAAAAGTGGGGTGTGCAATATTATTGGGCCCCTTTACTTTCAGTGCAGCAAACTCACTCCAGAAGTTCAGTGAGGATCTATGAATGATCCAATGTTGTCCCAAATGACTGATGATGATAAATAGAATCCACCTGTGTGTAATCAAGTCTCAGTATAAATGCACCTGCTCTGTGATAGTCTCAGTGTTCTGTTCAAAGTGCAGAGAGCATCATGAAGACCAAGGAACACACTAGGCAGGTCCGAGATACTTTTGTGGAGAAGTTTAAAGCCGGATTTGGATACAAAAAGATTTCCCAAGCTTTAAACATCCCAAGGAGCACTGTGCTAGCAATCATATTGAAATGGAAGGAGTATCAGACCACTGCAAATCTACCAAGACCCGGCCGTCCCTCTAAACTTTCATCTGGAACAAGGAGAAGACTGATCAGAGATGCAGCCAAGAGGCCCATGATCACTCTGGATGAACTGCAGAGATCTACAGCTGAGGTGGGAGAGTCTGTCCATAGGACAACAATCAGTCGTACACTGCACAAATCTGGCCTTTATGGAAGAGTGACGAGAAGAAAGACATTTCTCAAAGATATCCATAAAAAGTGTTTAAAGTTTGTCACAAGCACCTGGGAGACACCAAACATGTGGAAGAAGGTG
The DNA here is from genome assembly GCF_014905685.2 of Nematolebias whitei. NCBI lineage: Eukaryota > Metazoa > Chordata > Actinopteri > Cyprinodontiformes > Rivulidae > Nematolebias > Nematolebias whitei. The sequence continues at coordinate 23,530,583 of NC_056519.1, read as the reverse complement.
CTCTGGTCACATGAAACCAAAATCCAACTGTTTGGCCACAATGCAAAACGATGTGTTTGGCGTAAAAACAACAGCTCATCACCCTGAACACATCATCCTCACTGTCAAACATGGTGGTGGCAGCATCATGGTTTGGGCCTGCTTTTCATCAGCAGGGACAGGGAAGATGGTCAGAATTGATGGGAAGATGGATGGAGCCAAATACAGGACCATTCTGGAAGAAAACCTGTTTGAGTCTGCAAGAGACCTGAGACTGGGACGGAGATTTATCTTCCAACAAGACAATGATCCAAAACATTAAGACACATCTACAATGGAATGGTTCACAAATAAACGTATCCAGGTGTTGGAATTGCCAAGTCAAAGTCTAGACCTGAATCCAATCGAGAATCTGTGGAAAGAGCTGAAGACTGCCGTTCACAAACGCTCTCCATCCAACCTCACTGAGCTCGAGCTGTTTTGCAAAGAAGAATGGGCAGAACTTCAGTGTCTCCATGTGCAAAACTGATAGAGACAAACCCCAAGAGACTTGCAGCTGGAACTGCAGCAAAAGACGGCGCTACAAAGTATTAATGCAAGGGGGCCGAATAATATTGCAGGTCCCACTTTTCAGTTTTTTATTTGTTAAAAAAGTTTGATCCAATAAATTTCATTCCACTTCACGATTGTGTCCCACAATTTTTGTGGGACACTTCAATGGCATCATCTGTAGACCTGTTTGCTCTGTTTGTGAACTGTAGGGGGTCCAGGGTGTCACAAATGTGTTTTGATTATTTGCTCAAAGCACTTCATGATAACAGATGTGAGTGCTCTGGTCCGAAAGTCATTAAGGCAGGATGCTGCAGAGGTCTTTGGGATAGGGACAACAGTCAAGGTCTTGACTATGTGGGCACAATAGACTGGCTCAGAGACAAGTTAAAGATGTTGGTAAACACCTTGGTGAGTTGGTCAATGCACACTCTCAGCACCTGTCCAGGGATGCCATCAGGCCCTGGTGCCTTGTGAGGGTTTACCTTCTTGAATGCCCGTCTCACTGTAGCAGTGTCTATACAGAGTGTGGCATCCTGACTGTCTACATGTGGTCTGGTGACATGTATGGTGTTGTTTGCATCAAATTGGGCGTAGAAGGTGTTGAGCTTGTCTGGAAATTAGAAAGAAATTAAGGAATATATGCATTTAAGGTTCTATCACACTCCTCCCTTTTGGTCGTCAAAAATCACCAACCAAAAATATTATAGCCCAGATAGATAGTCTGACAAGATAATAACATCAGAGTGTACTATACGCCTGAGGAACAGGTTTAAGTACCTACATCACAAATAAGTCAAAGAGGGTTAAAGAAATGTGCTGTTCTTGTGGGGGCAGTACCTCTGATTACACTCATGAGCAAAAAAGTTTGGAAAAACTGTGGTACTATACATATATTCATATACAGTAGGCCCTCGCTGCTTCGCAGTTCAACTTTTGCGGACTCGCTCTATCTTGGTTTTTCAAAGTAAAATTGAATACAAGAAAAAGAAGGAAAATATTGTGCAGGACACGTGACTGTCAATTTTAACATTACTCACATGATTGGGACAGTATTGGATACAGCAAATGTTATCAAAAAAATCAAATACTTTGGACAGGTACCGCCATTTTGTAGTTTTCTCTCAATAAGCCTACACTGTATTCCCGCTCATAATGATTACATTTCCCAGAAGCCAACAGTGCCCCACCCAGAAACCTCATTGCCTTCTGCTGAAATACTATAGGGAAAGTTTTGATCAGATCAGAAAACATTTGCCGCTTATTATAGTGAATTTGGTGCTCAGTGGATGCAGAAAGCAACACAGAACCCACAGAACCAGACAAGAACCAGAGCAGAACCAGATCTCCAGACCCATCAGTGGATCTTGAGAGTTGGTAGCCAGCACATGAGGACTTCAGAGCAGAACGTGCACCGCGGAAGGTATGGCACTCCATCCGGAGCTCACCGAGACTTTTTCATCTCTTGGACTATTCAATCAGACCACTGGTACCATGCTGGCAATCCGAAGGTTCCCCCCCCCCCCCCCCCAAAAAAAAAGTGCTTCGGTGCTCAAGGGCTGCACAGAACCAGAGCAGAACCAGATCTCCAGACTAAAAAAGTTAAGTCAGGTCCTCTGGAAGGGTTCAAAAAAATAAAAATAAAAATTGTAGAAACGTTTCATCTTTCATCCAAAAGACTTCTTTAGTCTGAGGTGCTGTACTAACCTTAGTCTTATAAATAGCACCTTTAAATAGTGGATCAACCAGTTTGTTGTTGATGTTCAAAACTAGCTGTTCACATGATAGAGGACCATTAGCTTAACAATGGATTGTTAGTACCTTGATGTCCGCTTGCTATTCACAGGGGGCTGAGTGATACTACTAATAACAGCATTGTAAGAGGGGGACAGTTGAACATGGAGGCCTCCACCCCTGTTTAATAATAGACAGGTTCTCTTCACAAAAATGGCTTCCTTTACTCCTCTTTCAAACCATCATTCCTCTCTATCAAGGATGTGAACATCTTCATCTCTGAACAATGACCACTGGCCTGGAGATGAGTGTAGACCGCAAAGTCCTGATCTGATGATGTTGCACTTCTGTGCTGGGCCATCCTTTTGGCCAGACTCCAGACCCATCGGTGAATATTGCTGGTAGCTGGCCCACAACGACTTCCAAGAGGGGATGCATGCCGCCGAAGGTCGCGAGCACCGTATGGAGCTCACTGGGACTTTTTTTGTTTCTTTCAACAAGCCCATGAGGGACACGCTAGTAAGTAAAATTTTGTTTTTTGTTTATTTTTTTTAAATGTCCAGAGGACCAGATTGAACTTTTTTGGATTTTTCTACCTGGATTATTGAGCATGCATCACGATATCAACTGAAGACGTTTTAAAGAAGTTTTTGGACACCCAGAACCATTGCAATAGTCCAATCTAAATGTGACAAATGCATGAACCAGTTTTTTTGCATCATTTATAGATATGATGTTTCTAATTTTAGTGATATTACGCAGGTGGAAGAAGGCAGTTCTAGTAATGTTTTTAATGTGGAGGTTACAATACATGATCTGATCAAAAAGAACACCAAGATTTTTCACATTAGAACCAGAGGCCATAATAATGCCATCCAAGGAGGGCAAAATACTGAAAAATTTACTTATAAGATGCTCAGGTCCAAAAACCAAAACCTCAGTCCTGTCTGTATTTAAAAACAGAAAATAAAGGGTCATCCAGGATTTTATGTCTTTAAGACATTCTTGTAGTTTAAGTAACTGATTGAATTCAATGGGTTTCATGGACAAATATAATTGTGTATCATCAGCATAACAATGAAAACGTATCCCATGCTGTTTAATAACTTTACCTAATGGAGGCATATATTGTATAAAGTAAAGAGTATTTGTCCAAGCACTGAGCCCTGATGAACGCCATGACTAACTTTGGTGTATGAAGAAGATTCATTATTTATGTTTACAAACTGGATTCTATCAGATTAAGAAAAGCCTAAGAAAAGAGAGCTGTTTGGGCTCAGAACATGTTGACCGCAGAGGGGGAGAAAACTTTTCTCAGAAAGTCAAGATGTCAGACAGCAACTTAAGAAAAAGATAGAAGCATTTGGGGCAGACATCTTGTCTGTTCATTTGAGTTGTGTGGGGCCTTTGTATGACAGTCACATTGGTTAATGGGTTAACTCACTGCTAACCGAACCTCACTGCTAATAATATCATGCTGCTAACTGGGCCATGTTTCTAAGATAGCCTTACTGTTATCAGAACCACTCTGCCAATAGGACCATGCTGCCATAGATTTATTTCTTTTTCACTTTTGCCACCTTGTTTCTGTATTTTTGTTGCATGCTTTGAATAAATTCTAGTCTATGTTAGTTTAGTTTATGTTAGTGCTTGCATTAAGCATGTAAATTATAGCTGAACAGAACCTATGAGAATCATGTTGCAGTTGTTAGGTGTATTGCTTTTTTAGCGTTTTTAGCACTTTGCTCATCATTCGGACGACTGTATGAACATAATCTCACTGTATTTCGGTACAATGATAATAAAGCTTATACTGATTCTGATTTTATTGCTTTGCACTATTAGTGACTAGCGTATATCTTAGATCTTTTAGCGGACCTTTGGGCATTTGTTTAATGTATATCTTAGTTTAGCCGGCTTGGGACCCGAGAGTCCCAGGTTCGATCCCCAGTCACTGCACATCACGTGGCGTCTCTGGGCAGCACGTCTCATCCCCAAAATGTCCCCTGGGCGCTTTCAATAGCTGCCCACTGCACCACCTGGTGGTGGATGGGTTAAATGCAGAGACTAATTTCGCCATTGTATGGAAACATACAGTGCTGACATTGTGATGACATTATTATTATTATAGCTTAGATCCTTATTTACTGTTTCTTTTTTACAGTTTATATTTTTGCTATTGTTGGATGTAACTGGGACCCTGTGTACACAATTTCATTACACCTCACATACCACATGCAATGTGAATGACAATAAAGAACCTTGAATCATTGAATCCGTGCACAGTACTGGTGGTGTTAACAAACACTGTGAGGTTTTCCTTCCTTTACTACAGCTGAAGTCCAGCACATATGGTGGATCTTGGTGCTGACTCAGCATCTTTTGTTTATGTTTGAGTTTGGAGTACGTGGCATGTACAAAGTAATTTGAACCCTTGCGGTGGTCTTGAGTTTTTGTTCAAGAACCCAGAGCAAGAGATTTGTAGTCGGGGTGTGGAAGGGGGTTGGTGGCAGCAACGGGATGCCCTGAACCTGTCCCTTCCAATTCTTTCCCGTCTGACTGGCCAAGTGGCCCTAGATACATGGATTCCATTGTTGTCTTTAAAGTCTGGTAGCCTAGGTGTTCACAATCTCATCAGAGTGAGTGTTGCCCTCACATCTACTTCTTTCTGGATGTGCAGCAGGTTAGGCTTGTTAAATATAGGAATGGTAATGTTCTAAGAACTGAGGAGAGTGTGACGGGAAGATGGAAGTAGTACTTTGAGGAACTAATGCATGAAGAGAATGAAGAGTAGAGGCAACTGATACTGTGGACCAAAAAGTGAAAGATTAGTGAGGGTGAAGTCCAGAAAAATCTGTAAAGAATGAATAAGGGAAGGTAGTAGGATCTGATGACATTCCAGTGGAGGTTTGGAAATGTCTTGGAGAGATAGCAGTGAGGTTTTTGACTCAAATATTCAATGGCATATTTGAGGGGGAGAAAATACCTGAGGAATGGAGAAGAAATGTGCTTGTGCCCATTTTAAGAACAAGGGTGATGTACAGCGTTGTAGCAACTACAGGGGAATTAAGTTGATGAGTCACACAATGAAGATCTGGGAAAGAGTTGTGGAAGCTAGACTTAGATGAGAGGTGACTATTTGTGAGCAGCAGTATAGTTTTCTGCCGAGTAAGATCACCACAGATGCCATCTTTGCTTTGAGGATGCTGATGGAGAAGTACAGAGAGGGTCAGAAAGAACTCCATTGTGTCTTTATGGATTTACAAAAAGCATATGACAGAGTGCTGAGGGAGAAGGTGTAATATTACATAAGGAAATCTGGAGTGGCAGAGAAGTATGTTAGACTGGTAAATGACATATATGAGGACAGCAAGACTGTGGTGAGATGTGTTGTAGGAGTGACAGATAGCTTCAAGGTGTAGGTGGAACTGTATCAAGGTTCAGCTCTGAGCTCCTTCTTGTTTGCTCTGGTGATGGATCGGCTAACAGATGAGATCAGGCAGGAATCCCCGTGGACTATGATGTTTGCAGATGACATTGTCATCTGTGCTGAGAACAGGGAACAGGTGGAAGAGAACTTGGAGAGGTGGAGGTATGTACTTGAAAGAAGAAGAATGAAAGACAGCCGTAGTAAGACAGAGTACATGTGTGTGACTGAGAGGGAACAGTGGTGGAACAATGAGGCTATAAGGAGCAGAGGTCACAAAGGTGCAGGACTTCAAGTACTTGGAGTCCACTGTCCCGGAAAATGGTGAGTCAAGTCATATTTATTTATAGAGCACAATTTAAAACAGATAGACTTATCAAAGTGCTTGTGTGATAAAGAGGTGAAAAAGAGAGTCCAGGCAAGATGGAGTGGATGGAGAAAAGTTTCTTGAGTGATCTGCGACAAAAGGGTGTCAGCGATGGTCAAAGAAAAGGTTTACAAGAGAGTGGTGAGACCAGCTATGTTGTCTGGTCTGGAGACAGTGGCACTGACAAAAAGACAGGAGAAAGAACTGGAAGTGGCAGAAATGAAGATGTTGAGGTTCTCTTTAGGAGTGACAAGGGTGGATAATATTAGGAATGAGATAATCAGAAGTATCAAGGTTCATGCTCAGTAATCCAGGTAAAAAATCCACCAGTGTTCAGTCTGGTCATCTGGGCAGTTTCTTTTTTTTTTTTTTGTTGTTGAGAAATGTTTCATCCTTCATCTGAAGGACTTCTTCAGTCTGTGGATGCACAAACTGTTTCCACCCGAGCAGTACAATCCGATAGTGGACCAACCAGTTTGCTGGTGATAAGATGGTTTGTGGGGGCCGTCCTAACTACTGTTGACTCCTCCCAGGCAGCCACAGCCAAAGTGGTTCAAGACATCAAGGTTCATGCTCATTAATCCAGGTAAAAAAAAAATCCATTAATGTTCAGTCCGGTCATCTGGACAGTTTCTTTTTTTTTGTTGTTGTTGAGAGATGTTGTGTCCTTCATCTGAAGGACTTATTCAGTCTGAGGAGACACTAACAAACTGTTTTCCCACAAGCAGTATACTCTGATAGTGGACCAATCTGCTTGCTAGTGATAAGATAATTTCTGGGGGCCATCCTCTCCCCCCGTCAACTCCCCCCCAAGCAGCCACAGCCAAAGTGGTTCAAGAAATCAAGGTTCATGCTCAATAATCCATCACTGGCATTACAATGACTTTTTTGGTTAGAGTTTTATGAGTCTAACAGCTTAAGGGTAGAAGCTGTTCCTCAGTGTAGTGGTTCTACACTTAATGCTCCACAACCTCCTGCCTGAGGGGAGTGTGGCAAAAAGTGTGTGTGCTGGGTGAGCGGGGTTCTTCATGATGCAGGTGGCCCCCTTCTTGAATCTGGAGGTGTGCCTTTGATGGTGTGGAGGCTGACTCCAACATCTTCTGTGCAGCCTTCACCACTCTCTGCAAAGCTTTTCTTTCTGCAGCTGTGCAGCCTCCATGCCACACGTTGATGCTGGAGCACAGGATGCTCTCCACTGCACACCTGTAGAAGGAGGTGAGGACTGAGTTTCTGAGTCCAGCTCACCTCAGCTGTCTAAGGAAGTAGAGTCACTGATGTGCTTTCTTGATCAGGCTGGTAGTGTTGTTGCCCCCAGCTGAAGTTGTTATTCAGGTGCACACCCAAGTATCTGTAACTGGAGACCACTTTCACCACAGATCCTACTATGTACGGGGGGGGGGGGGGGGGGGGGGGTTGCTTCTTCTGAAATTTTTAATCATCTCCTTTGCCTTCTTCTTATTGATGTGGAGGTTGTTCTTACAGCACTAGCTCTTCAGGTATTCCACCTTCTGCTTGTTGCCGGACTCACTGTACTGCTGAGTTACTTTTAACAGAATGGCTGAAGTGTCATGTGCAGTACTGTGATTTATGTAAAATGAAAAATGTCCACTAAATTATTATACTGTTAAAAAGGAGAAGCTCAGATAAGACTAAAAACGAGATCAAGGCGATGGAGTGAAGCAAGGGATGAGACATTGAATATTAGAATGAGAGAAGGGTGGCATGCAAAGTTCTGTGTTTATGCATTCAGTTAAGCATTGTCAAAATATGTTCACCTTTTAGCAAACAGTATTCTGTTAGTAAAAAAAAAAATCTCAAAATGTTTGCTGGCCAGCTGAACATACATGTGGAGAAGTTCTTGAATAAATTATTTTTTTATTATAATGTTAAAAACATTCCACATTTTTTTTCATGCCCTAACAAAAATTAAAAAAACTTTAGAAAAAAAAAATCCTGGATGAAGGTATTATAATTCATGCATTAAGCCTTTCACCAACTTCCATTGTCTGTCAATTCTACTGCTGGAGTTGGTCTTCATTTTTGAAGGATAAACTTTATCTTCTTGAAAGTAAGATTATTTTAAAACAGCAATGCGGTAGTAACAAGCTAGCTACATTGGTTGCTGCAGCAGCTTGGTGGTCATGCTGTCTTGTAACCCTGAGTTTGTGGGTTAAAGGGCATTATCGCAAGAGCGAGAACCCATAGAATATTTGACAGGACTCAAATTCTTAAATACAAAAAGGTGATTTATTTACAGTAAATATTAATGCTAAATACACAACAGGAACCTGGGGATGGAGGAGAAAGGCCAGTTTCTCTGAAGAGAGGAGATGGTAAGTATTTAGATGTAGTTCCTTACAGGAGGGTGATTTAGTAAAGACATTGATAGGAAGGCGGAGGATTTTCAGCAAGTATCAGTGCAGGCTTGCAGAGCGCAGCACATGTTGCAACTGGCTGGATAGCACAGGAGCAGTTAGTAGTCAACAAATCCACAGGTAGATACAAATGTAGCGGACTCAGGTTGGTTGGAGAGCGGTCCAAGGGTGCAGATTCAGGAAGCAAGTCTCTGAAAGATCACGAGGGGAACACAAATACTGGTAATGCTCCAGCAGGGAATGGAGCTCTTCTGCAGACTCTCATACCCCTGGTGCTCATTGGTAAGATGATCTCCAGCTGTTGCTCTTTGGCGCCACCCTGGAACTCAGGAATCTGCAAAGAACTGAAACCCTACAGACATCTGGCGTAAAACAAATTACCAAATCTTTCATGTGTTTGCTCGCTGTGGTGACCCCTGAAGAAGGGAGCCAACAAAAAAAACTTACTTACAAGCTAGCTACATTGTTCCTGTCTGTCATAGCATGCTTCTGTCTAGAGATGTAAAATAAAAACTAATTTTATAGGACCATTATATTTCAATAAATTTAAAACTGTTCCCTGGTCAGATTCAAATTGGTTTACAGAAATTTTGAGAAATAATAATAATAATCATAATCATAATCATAATAATGTATATTTACAAAGTATTTATTAACCTTTATTTAACCAGGCAAATCCCATTAAGATCACAGATCTCTTTTGCAGGCAGCCTAACATGCATGTTTTTGATATTAAATCAAAAATATATAAATAAATGTAATATTTCATATGTCAGGCCTGTGTTTCAAAAACAAGTGCTTCATTTCACCTAATTCCTCACAGGAAGTACCCAGGACGACCAAACTTTAATATGTTATGACTGGTGTCTTGTTGATTGTACCCTGTGAGCTTTGGCCTACTAAGTTGTTCCTAAGAAGGTCAAAGGTCACTCCAAAAGTAAAAAAGTTGCCAGTCAGGCCTATGTTTTTACAAAAACAAATGTCTGAGCAGGTATAACTTTGGACAGGAAGCATGCAGGAAGGCAAAAAATTATTTTTTTGTAGCTGGCATCCCACTGATGGGAGCCTTTGAGCTTGGGCTTCATAGGTGGTTGTTAACATGGTCAAAAGGCACACCAAAGGTCAAAAGGTCGCCAATCAGGCCTGTGCTATTTTAAAAACAAATGTTTTATTAGGGGGCAGCATGGTGGCGCAACTGGTAGAGCTGCTGCCTCTCAGCGAGCAGGTCCCTGGTTCAAACCCCGGTCCAGGGGACTTTCTGGGTGGAGTTTGCATGTTCTCTCCGTGCTGCGAGGGTTTTCTCCAGATACTCCAATTTCCTCCCATAGACCAAAAACATGTATGTTAGGCTGATTGGTAACTCTAAATTGTCCCTAGGTGTGAGAGAGAGTGAATGATTGTCTCATTTGTCTCTATGTGTCCCTGTGATGGACTGGAGACCTGTCCAGGGTGTCCCGTTTCTTGCACAGTGATAGCTGGACATGGGCACCAGTGACCCCTGTGACCTGAAAAGGAGAGAGCGGGTAAAAGATAATGGATGGTTGATTACTCAGCCTTCTCTGAAGGCACAGAAGGCCTTGAGGGTTTCACTATGAACAAGGAACGTATCAGTCCCAGACCAGATATAAAACCCTAGTTAAGACGTTAGACCCAGGGTCAGTATGTTTGGTACTGCTACATCACTAACTACAGTAAATCACTGTGAGCTGTAAACTAAATCTAATGAGCACAAAATAATCACTTTTTTTTCAAAAATTTCTTTAGTTTCTCTCAGGCAATCGTACTAAAATGTGACATAAGAAAAATCTTAGTTAGCAGAATTGATTTCTAACTAATTTTGGGCAGGTAACACGTCTGTGTTGGTTATTCTTTTATTTTGTGTTTATTGTTCATTCCTTTTAAATGTTCATATTTGTTTTCAGTGTTTTGTGATCATTGTGTGTAGCTCTGTTCTGTTCTGAGATCCTTGTCAGCCTGCGCTTTCTTGGGTCCAATGCTCCTGAAAGCGCATTAAATATAAACTCATGCATTCAATTTCCATCAATTATTCCACGCTCAGAGGTTTAATTGTTTCTTTATATAGTTCGGTATCTTTTTAGCTCCCTTTAATTTCAGACCTAATATTTTAAAAGGGTTTGAAACAAACATCCTAATAGCTAAAGTGATATACCACAGAATATTGAAATATGTGGGGGAAAAAATTATACAACCACCACAACTCATGGTTCTCATATTTCACCAGCCATAATGCAGGGGTTGCAATCTTCGTGTTTACTTCAGTTCACAACATTAACGGATGTTAATGGAACTCAGATAACAATTGTACAAGTCATCTTTCAATTTACAGTGTCTATAAACATATTCATGCCCTTGGATGTTTTACTATTTTATTCTTATGATAAATCAGACATGGTCAACATAAATTGCCTTCTTTACACAAAATGAAAATAGAAAACCCTCTTCAATAACAAAATTAAATTAAATTTCTACAATTTATCTCCCCAAAGGCCTTTAATTTGAATAAACTCCACAATTAAAAAAGTCCATGCTCAATAATCCAGGTACGCAATCCAACAATAGTCAGTCGGGTCATCTGGACAATTTGTATTTATAAGCTGAAACATTTCACTTTCCATCCAGAAGGCTTCATCAGTCAAGGAAACGCACAAAACAAAACTGATTCTTCCCCCAACAGCTCCAGAGTGGAACAAACCAGTTATATTGGTGCTAAGATAGTCTCTTTGGCATGCCCCCTCCTCCAGTGCCGGCCCTCTTCTTCGTCGACAGTCATGTCAAACTGGTTCAGATCAGTTTTGTGTTGTGTGTTTCCTTGACTGATGAAGCCTTCTGAATGGATGGTGAAACGTTTCAGCACACAAAAAAATAAATTGTCCAGATGACCTGACTGACAATTGTTGGAAACTCCACAATTCATTTTTTTTTCCAATAAGATTTTTATTTTTAGTGTCCAGTCTCCCATACAACTCATCGTACGCCCTCTGCTTTGCCACCTCCCTCTTTGTTCTACGTCCCGTCTCCTTATATCCCTGTCTCCTCTCTTCAGTCCTCTCACTGTCATATTTCTTCTTGGCTAATCTCTTTCTTTTAACGGCGTCCTGCACTTCACTATTCCACCACCAGGTTTCCTTATCATCCATTCTCTGTTCAGATGACGCACCAAGTACCTTCCTACCTGTCTCTCTAATTACTGTTGATGTAGTAGTCCAGTCATCTGGAAGCTCTTTCTTACCACCCAGAGACTTTAACAGCTCCTCTCTGAATTTCTCACAACATTCTTCTTTCTTCAGCTTCCACCATTTGGTCTTCTTCTCTGATTTTACTCTTTTTCTCTTCTTCACAACAACAGTCATTCTACACACAACATCCGATGCTGTCTGGCCACGCTCTCCTCTGCCACAACCTTACAGTCTCCAATCTCCCTCAAGTTTCCTCTTCTACACAGAATGTAGTCGACCTGTGTACTCCTTCCTCCACTCTTACAGGTCACTCTGTGTTCCTCCCTCTTTTGGAAACAAGTGTTGACTACAGCCATTTCCATTCTCTTGGCAAAATCCACCACCATCTGTCCTTCCTGGTTTCTTTCCTTGACATCAAACCTACCCATCACTTCCTCATCCTCTGTTTCCTTCACCAACATGTCCATTCAGGTCTGCTCTGATCACCACTCTCTCCTCCCTGGGAACACTCTCGATCACTTCATCCAGATCTTTACAAAATGTGTCTTTCTACTCCTCATCACATCCAACCTGTGGAGCATAAACACTGATGATGTTTAGCATCAGACTTTATACTTCTACACGCACATCACCCTATCTGACACTCTCTTCACCTCTACTACATTCTTTGCCAACTCCTCCTTCAGGACCACCCCTACTCCATTTCTCTTTCTATCCACACCATGGTAAAACAGTTTGAACCCTGCTCCAATGCTGCGAGCCTTGCTGCCCTTCCACTTGGTCTCTTGGACACATAAAACATCTACCTTCCTTCTCTGCATCATGTCAGCCAGCTCTCTACCTTTGCCTGTCATTGTCCCCACATTTAGAGTTGCAACCCTCAGTCCTACATTCTTGACTTTCCTCTTCTCCCTCTGTCTCCTGACACATTTCCTTCCTTGTGGTCTTCGACTAACCGTAGCACAATTTCTGCCAGCACTCTGTCTCTCTTGTAAATGAGTCCTCGAGGCTCAATGGGATTTACCTGTCTAAATAAAGGTTGAAAAGTTTGTCAACAACACCAGTGGCGGTCATTGTTAACCCAAGCCTCCACCAATCAGGAATGATTTCACTTTGATGAACTTGCATTATAGTTTGGGCAATTTTTTTTTACGTCTGATGCCCTTCCTGACACAACCATCACTGTTTACCTGGGCTTGGGACCGTCACAAGAGACACACTGGCTTGTGCTCCCTAGTGGCTGGTTAAAAACATCAAGCTAACATGGCAGCAAAAATACTTAGTAATAATTATCTGGAATTCACTAAGGAACAAACACAAATGGTTTGGGGAAACACGAAGTGCGGACAAGGAAGTAACAACAACACAGAATTAAAAGGAACACTAATGAAAGACAACAAATACCTGGAGAGAGACAACGATCATCAGGTGAGAGTGGCAGGGCTGGAGAAGAACAACATCAGGGGAAAACTCATAAACACAAGAGACTGAAAATGAAAATGAAAAGAAAAAAAATAACTAAGGAAACAAACAGCACATTATCATAACATGATATGGAAATGTGGGTCGGTGTTGTGCTAAAACTTGATTGGCTGCCAAAATTGCTCCAGGGTTCCGAAGCGAGACGAAGGTGGCTTGTATGGCAAGCCAAGTGTCTCATTAATATCCACTTTTACCTATTAATGAGACACTTGGCTTGCCATAATGCTCGAGGGTCCTCTAGCAAATGCAAATGGTAATGTTTAATATTTTTCATGTCAATGAATGAAATCTTCATATCTCAGCCAAAAATTGGGTTATAAATATGGGGGGGAAAATGTCTGATAGTTGCTTCAGTGTATACGTCGCAGGATTTGCAAATTTATTTAAAAAGGTGTGACTTATACGGTGAAAAATATGGTGCTCAACTAGGAGAGAACATATCAATGACAACAGAAATGTGTTCTATTCATGGCGTACATGATCAACTGTACTGATCAGGCTAAACACAAGACAGAGAAGATTAAAATGATTGTGAGAAGTGCTGAAAGAGTTTTGGGATTTAAAGAGATGTCATGGAAAAATATAAACAAAAGAATGGAAACAGAAGGGAGGTCAGAAAACCTCAAAGATACGATAATACTAAAATGGAATGCACAAAGTTTAATAGCAAATGAACAAGAATTTAAAAGATATATAGATGGACTTGATGAAAACCCAGAAATCATTTGTATACAAGAGACGTGGTTAAAATCAAATTTGGAGTTTGTTATCAAAGGATATAACTGCATTAGTTGAGGTAGACAAGAAGGAAATGGAGGAGGATGTGGTACATTCATAAAACAAGGAATTCAATATCCGATATTAAAAAAGGAATGGATTTAGTATACATAATATCAGAAATATGGGGAGAAGAAGGAAAGTATAAGATAATAAATTTCTATAACCCATGCAAAGCACTGTCACTTCAGGTGATGGAGGGGGTGTTAAAATATGCGGATGGGAAAGTGGTGTGGTGTAGGGACTTAATGCACATAGTACTTTTTGGGGAACAGGTAATGATAGAAATAGAGAAGTAATGGAAGAAGTGATGGGAATTAAAAACCTTGTATGTCTTAATGATGGGAGGGGAACAAGAGTAAATGTTAGAACAGGAGCAGAGTCAGCAATCGATCTTACATTTGTATCAAATTAATTAGCTGAAGTTTGTATGTGGGATATCGATAAAAGAACAGTAATGGGTAGTGATCATTATTCTATCAAAATTTCAAAAGGCGTAAAACCAGAGAATAACAAAGTAGAAGGAAATAGAACGTTACTATTTATTAAAGCAGACTGGAACCAATTCAAATAGATTATTGATAAAGAGTTGCATAAAAATTGATTTGTCGACAGATAGTAATAATATAAATGTTTGTATTTGCAAGGTTATACAGGAAGCTACAGAACATTCAATAGAAAAAGGTGGAAGAACGAGCGAAAAGAAGATAGTACCTTGGTGGACAAATGAATGTAACGAAGCCATTAAGACAAGAAATGAAGCATTTAAAGCACTAAAAAAATCCTATCGGAACTTCATAGAATATAAAAGAAAATGAGCAATGGTACGAAAAATCATAAAGAATGCAAAGAGGGAATGTTGGAGAAACTTTTGTAATACTATTGGAAAAAAAATTGAAACAATCTGGGAAATGATAAAAAGAATGAATGGCATCAAAAAAGAATATGGATATCCAGGATTAAATATAGATGGCACAGCAATAGCAAATGATAAAGAAAAAGCTGAAATATTAGCAACAAAATTAGGCTAAATTCATAGTTTCTATAATATTAACAATGAAGGAAAGACAGGGAGGGAAACTAAAAAGTTAAAATACAAAGATTTAATGAGGAATATGGAAGAAACAGATAATTTATTGAACAAACCTTTTCAAAAAGCAGAACTGATCAGATATGGTACACCATGATAGACCACTTTAGTGAAAAATCCAAAGAAATAATTTTAGAACTATACAACAAAGTGTGGGAAGAGGGGGAGCTACCACAAAGCTGGAAAGAATCAGTCATCATACCAATAGCTAAACCAGGAAAGGATCATACAAAGCCGGAAAATTACAGACCAATCATGTTAACATCAAATATATGTAAAATAATGGAAAAAATGATCAATGACAGACTAACATATTATTTGAACAGTAAGGGATGCATATCTAAATATCAAAGTGGTTTTAGAAAAGGAAGGAACACTAATGATGCAACATTACAGTTAGAACACGAGATCAGGAGAGCACAGATAAATAAAGAAAGTGTGGTGGCTGTATTCTTTGACATAGAAAAGGCATACGATATGTTATGGGTTGAAGGATTATTAATTAAAATGTACAAACTAGGAATTAAAGGAAGAATGTTCAGATGGATACAAAACTTTTTAACAAAAAGATCGATACAAGTAAGAATACAAGAATATTCAAAGAAATACTTTGTGGAAAACGGAGTACCACAGGGAAGTATTATAAGTCCATTACTATTTTCTATAATGATAAATTATGTTTTTACAGAGATTGAGAAGGGGTTCATTATTGTTCATTATTTGCAGATGATGGAACCATTTGGAACAGAGGAAAAAATATAAAATTCACTGAAGAAAATACAAGAGGCTATATTAAAAATTGAGAAATGGGCAAATGATTGGGGATTCAAATTTTCAGGGATAAAACAAAAGTAATGATATTTACACAGAAAAGAGTCACAGAAGAGATTAAATTGAAATTATATAATCAAGAACTTGAGCAAGTTAACTGTATAAAATGTCTGGGTATATTGTTTGATGAGAAAATCATATGGAAAGTACATATACAAGAGACTATTGATAAATGTAAAAAAGTCAAACATTATTTAGTTGGGAATGAATGGGGTGCAGATAGGACTGCATTAAAGTGAATTTACACAGGAGTTATCAGATCAAATATGGATTATGGTTGTGTAATTTATGGATCAGCAGCAAAAATACATTTGGAGAAACTGGACAAAATACAATACCAAGCATTAAGACTATGTACAGGAGCATTCAAAACCACCCCAGCAGCACTTGGAGTAGAAATGGGAGAAATGCTGTTAGCAACGAGACGAGAACAATTAGCAATAAACTACTGGATCAATCTTAAAGGAAATAACCCGGAACATCTAACACTAGATATTTTAAAACCAAGCTGGGAGAAGAAGAAAGAGACAAGAAGTTTTGGATGGACAATAGACCAGAAAACAAAAGAAATGCAAATCGACAACTTAGACATCAGCCCAGTAGTACCAGTACCAACAACACCACCATGGCTTCTTCCAAATGCAACAGTTGACTTGACACTCATGGACAAGAAAAAAGACAGAAGATTTATTTTTAACTCGTATACAGTACAGGACCATATCAATAACTACTATAACTATATACAGATTTATACAGATGCATCAAAAACATCAGAGAAAGTAGAAGTGTCATATGTCATACCAGAATTCAACATAGAAGTAAGGAAAAGAATCACAAATGAAGTATCAGTATACACAGGGGAGATGTTGGCAGTACTGTTGGCAGTGCAGCGGGTAGAAGACACAAGACCGTTAAAAACAATCATCAGTTCAGACTCAAGCTCAACACTCATCAGTTTGCAAAATAGTCATTCAGATAGCCGACCGGACATTTTACTAGAACTACAAGAAAAAATTGTTCAGAATACAAATGATGGGACTGACAGTGATATTTTTATGGACACCAGCACATGTAGGGGTCAGAGTTTCCAGTGTTTTTCCCTGCACAGATTCTCAAGCTCCTGAAGCAGAGTTAACCATGCTCAGCTGACGGCCATTCCCCTAATCACCTCCAGGACAAGAAGAGGCTGCAGGCGCGCTTCATCCAGTGCCGGAGCATATCTTACTAATGGATTTATTGAAATACTTACTTGTGTGTTTCTTCTCCTCGAACCTGACAGACCCTGGTTCTCCTACGCCTCAAGTCCTGGTCCATTTGTGCCAACCTGTGAAACCATACACCTGTACCTACCTGAGCTCAAGTTTCTCCTCGTGGACCCTTGCCAGCTGCTCCTCCATTCTCCTTACCTTTGCTTACACGCTCCACCCATGCATCAATCAACTACTCCTTGGAACTGGATTCGTAATACCTCCACCCTGTGCCGCTCCACTTTACGCTACAGTATATCCTTGGTTATACTCTATTTATTCCTCCTTCTACTAAAATATTCTAATCACCTTCTTTTCTAGGGATTCCCAGTGAACAACACCTGAACATAAGACTATTCATTATACAGTAAATCACTTAATTAGTTTTATCCTGAGTCTGTTTATCCTTCAGTCCATTCTCTCTGGGTACCCTCCGTCATTATGACAATCAGAGGGAATGAAGCAGCAGTCAGGGCAGCAAAAGCAGCAACAAAAGATCAAATCAGCGTCACAATATTCATCAGTAAATCAGAAGAAAGAACAACAGTGAAATAAATTAAAGGGACAATGGGAATAGCACAAAGGAAGTGACAGACTCTATCACTGTCTGTCTTTATATTTATTTGTGTTCCCCTCTCTGTTCTTCATACTTTGTTATTCTGCCCCTTGTGGGATTCTGTTCCTTGTATCTGATTCTGTTTTATGTCACTTTCCACTCACCCCTCAGTCTTTATCATTCATACCTGTTCCTCATCAGTCACCTGCCCAGGTAAATATACTGTATATATATGTTTTTTAAACTCCTGCCTCGCTTGTCTGCCTGCAAATGGGTCGAAAATTCAAGGATTGTGTCAGGAAGATGGTACTACAGAATTCAGACAAGTGTGAGAAATGAGAACAAGAGGGCGGAACAGAAGAGAAGAAAGACTAATAACCAGATTAAGATTTGGACACACTGGACTTAACAGCACATTGTACAAGATTCAGAAGCACGATGTGAGCACTGTGGACAAGAGGAAACTATAGAACATGTTATTTTGGTATGTCAAAAATATGAATGTCACAGAAGACGTTTCATAAAACAATTAGGAAAAATCAAAAACATTTAGTATAAATTACAAAAGGAAACAAGATGTAAAAGTATTCAAATTTTTATACATTTTTTAGAAACACAAAATTCGAAAAGAGAACATAAACATGATTGGAGGTGAAGGAAGGTGACTCCACCTCAGTGAACAACTATCAACAAATCTCTAAACTCTGTATTTTAGCCAAAAAAATAATAATAACTGATAAACTCAAATCAAAAAGTATTTGGACTCATTTAACATCTTACCTCCACATCAGTCTGGTTTCAGGAAACAACACAGCACAA
Organism: Nematolebias whitei; assembly: GCF_014905685.2. Classification (NCBI taxonomy): domain Eukaryota; kingdom Metazoa; phylum Chordata; class Actinopteri; order Cyprinodontiformes; family Rivulidae; genus Nematolebias; species Nematolebias whitei. Next base: position 23,512,153 of record NC_056519.1, on the reverse strand, counting down.
CAACTGCTTCACTGAAGGTTCTTAATGACGTTGTTGAAGCACTGGATGCTAAGGATTATTGTGCTGCACTTTTCTTAGACCTGTCCAAAGCTTTTGACACTGTGGATCATAACATCTTGTGTCATAAACTCTCAGAAATTGGTTTCTCAGAACACACCATTGGTTGGTTCTCAAACTATCTTTCATATCGGAGGCAATGTGTTCAACATAATGGTACTTCTTCCAGTTATTTAACGGTCAACAATGGTGTACCACAAGGCTCAGTCTTAAGACCCACCCTCTTCACAATCTACATAGGTAATGTAGGTCAGAGCATTCCTGATGCATTCTTACATTTCTATGCTGATGACACAGTTGTTTATTATCGAGCTAAAACTTTTGCTATGGTTTTCCAACTTTTGCAATCTGCTTTTGACATCATCCAGTCAGATATGTTCTGTCTCAAACTTGTCCTAAACACTGACAAAACCAAAGGGATGTTGTTTTCTAACAGGAAGTCAGTCCCAGCAGTTCTTCCTTCGATTTTATCCTTGAATGGTGTCCCTGTTGAGTTTATTGAATCCTACAAATATTTGGGTATCTTGGTCGTTTCGCATCTTTCCTTTTTCAAGGATTCAAGAAGTCAATATTCTTTATTGTCATTCGCATCTCATGTAGTACATGAGGTGGAACAAAATTGTGTACACAGGATCCCAGTTCCATCCAACAATAGCAAAAATATAAAGTGTAAAAAGAAACAGTAAATAATGGTCTAAGATATCAACTAAGATATACGCTAAACGAATGTCCAATGGTATGCTTAAGATACGCTGTTCACTAATAGTGCAAAACAATACACTGAACAGCAGCAGCATGATTCTCATAGGTTCTGTTCGGCTATAGTTCACACGCTAATGCGAGCGAAGTCGAGCTCAGAACCAACCATAAAACTAACACAAACTGGGATTTATTCAAAGCATGCAACAAAAATACAGAAACAAGGCGCCAAAAGTGAAAAAAAAAAAAAATCTACAGCAGCATGGTCCTATTGGCAGAGTGGTTCTGATGACAGTGAGGTTATCTTAGCAACATTGTCCAGTTAGCAGCATGATACTGTAAGCAGTGAGGTTCAGTTAGCAGTGAGGTTTCTTTTAGCAACATGGTCCTGTTGGCACCATGATACTGTTAGCAGCGTGGTCTTGTTAGCAGCGTTAGCAGGTCCTGTCAGCAGCTTGATGATAATAAGGCCTGCAGCAGACTGCCCTCCAGAACCAGGTCCAGCAGAGAGAGAACATCCAAGGTTCCATTCAAGGTTCTTTAAGCTCCACATGGAAAACTTGGTAAGGAATCTTTTTCATTCATTCAACCTTTATTTAGACAGGTAAATCCCGTTGAGCCTCGAGGACTCATTTACAAGAGAGACCTGATTTCAACAAAGAATGACGACAACAATGGACAACAGCAACAACAATAGACAGTTATAAAACGGCATACAGAATTTAAAAATATATATTTTTACAAATGGGCAGCACGGTGGTGCAACTGGTAGAGCTGCTGCCTCTCAGCGAGCAGTTCCTTGGTTCAAACCCCGGTCCAGGGGCCTTTCTGGGTGGAGTTTGCATGTTCTCTCCGTGCATGCGTGGGTTTTCTCCGGGTACTCCGGTTTCCTCCCACAGACCAAAAACATGCATGTTAGGCTGATTGGTAACTCTAAATTGTCCCTAGGTGTGAGTGAGAGAGTGAATGGTTGTTTGTCTCGTTTGTCTCTATGTGTCCCTGTGATGGACTTGCGACCCGTCCAGGGTGTACCCCGCCCCTCGCACGATTGCTGGACATGGGCACCGGCGACCCCCGTGACCCAAAATGGAATAAACGGGTAAAGATAATGGATGGATGGATATTTTTACAAATAGGATGGCAACAAAAAGAAAGTAACAAAACCAGTTAGATTATAAGGCAAATGTAGAAAACTAAAAACAGGAACATGTCTGCATTGGTCCTTGCCAGTAGTCCAACAGCTTTTTAAAGCCACTTAGAGAGGTCAAGGTCGAGAGCTTCAGGTCTTTTTGTAAGATATTCCAGGAAACAGGAGCAGAGTAGGAGAAGGTCCCTTTGCCTAGTTCAGTCCACACTGAGGGAACACTGCAGGTAATAATGTCCTGAGAGCGCACGCTGTAGCTGCACTCACACAGAGACATGTAGGAGGAGATGTATGAAGGCAGCAGACCAAGAAGTGATTAAAAGATGAAAATGTACCAGTGGGAGAGTCTGCATGAAGTTAATGATGTCCAGTTAACCAGTGAATACTGGGTGCAGTGGTGGGTACAATAATCACAGCCAGTTATGAATCTTAGTGCACCTTGATAGACAGCATCCAACATCTGCAGGGTTCTTGTAGGAGCGTTCATGTAAATCTGAAAGTTAAATTAGGTTTCTTTTTCAGATATAAATCTTGTCTAACTCTGAATGCTATGAAACATCTTGTAACTGCGACTTCCTTTCCTTCCATTGATTACGGTGACATTATTTACATGAATGCTCCTACAAGAACCCTGCAGATGTTAGATGTTGTCTATCACGGTGCACTAAGATTCATAACTGGTTATAACTACCATACCCATCACTGCACCCTGTATTCACTGGTTAACTGGACATCATTAACTTCACGCAGACACTCTCACTGGTCATTTTCATCTTTAAATCACTTCTTGGTCTGCTGCCTTCATACATCTCCTCCTACATGTCTCTGCGTGAGTGCAGCTACAGCGTGTGCTCTCAGGACATTATTACCTGCAGTGTTCCCTCAGTGTGGACTGAACTAGGCAAAAGAGCCTTCTCCTACTCCGCTCCTGTTTCCTGGAATATCTTGCAAAAAGATCTGAAGCTCTCAACCTTGACCTCTCTAATGCCCCTTTTCCATTAGTACCTTTAGTACTGGTACAGCACGGTTCTACACTGTACTCGGCTCGGTATGGTACATGTTGTGTTTCCATTATGCTTTCAGTACCGGTTCCAGTGGGCTGGGTTCAAATTGAATCTGACAACTGCTAAGTTCATGGCAAAAACCAATGCAGACATGTTCCTGTTTATAGTTTTCTACATCGCTTTATAATGTAGCTGTTTTTTGCTTAGTTTTTTTTTATATACCAGTTTATTTCATTTGTTCTTCTCAATTTGTATCTTTCTTTTATGATTGTCTACTGCTGTCATCACTCTTTGTTAAAATCAGGTCTCCCTTGTAAATGAGTCCCTGAGGTTCAATGGAATTAACCTGTATAAATAAAAGTTGAATGAATGAATGAATGAATGAATGAATGAATGAATGAATGAATGAATGAATGAATGAATGAATGAATGAATGAATGAATGCAGACTTGGCCATTTTGATCCACACTGCGTACAAGTAGATGGTGGCAATGCACATACCCCTTCTGTTGTTTGCCAACCACCAAAAACACCATTAAGAAGAAGAAGTTTATAGTTGGAAAGCTTTTCTTTTTTAATACAAAAAAACAACTTTATAACAGTTCACAATACAAAGTTCAAAACAAAATCCAGAACAATAATCAAAACTTAACAACATAACACAAACTTTTTAAACAGAATAAGAAAACAATACTTTGGTTTACCTGTACACTCCTACAGTGGACCAACCCCATAACTGGGAGTCCTCTCCCACATGGACTCCTCCCAGCAGTGTTGCCAGGTGTATGATAATTATCTTACTTGTACGACAATTTTGCCCTCTGTACATCAATAATCCCCAAAAAGGCCAAATATACGATAATTTGACCATTCCGTGAATGTGCGGTTGTAATCGGTTGTCATCAGCCTCTCGCAACTGTTTGTCTGAGATTTTTTGTGAACCCTGAAGGCATCTGTGTCGCAAACAGATGCACGATCGTGCTTTTCTAAATGTTACCTATGAGTGACGTGACGTAAGAACAACGGCCTTGATTGTTGAATAGTCGGCTGTGCTCGCCCCATGAGTGAGGAAAAGAAAAGAAGAAGCAGAATCGGTCTGGAAGTGGACCCATCACTACTATAGTGCATAAATAGATGTGTCATTTTGGTTATGACGGGTGTACGATAATGTCCCTCAAAATACGATAATTTTATGTCTCTAGTACGATAATCCTACATTTCTCACCTGGCAACACTGCCTCCCAGGCGGAGGGGGAAAATCCAACAATAGTCCACGTGACCTGACTGAGCGTTGTTGGATTTCTTTCCCTTGATTATTGAGCATGAACTTTAATGTAAAGTGCATCTTTTTTTTTTTTTAATTGTTAGAAATTCTGGCAGTGCTGTATTTTTTTTACGTGAGGACTTTTATTCTGAAAGTTCATTTCCCGGAAGTCATTTGTGAAGCTAGCAACACGGTTTGTCCCAGACACCACGGAGCTGGTTATTCGTTGCTCTCTGTCCCGAAGACCTGACGTGACATTTAATTCGGGTTTCCTTCCGCTTCTTTTAGCTCTCCTGTTTGTTTTGGCGTCTTCTCTGGTGTTGACGGGGACGATGGTTCTGTCAACATCACAACAAGTCGCTTTGGCGTTTACGGCCGTGCTCTTCACGTTTGTCGTCCTGCCGAGATTATTCGGTGTCGGTGGAGGGACAGCGGGCAAAGAAACTAAATTCGACTCTCGTTACAACAAAAAAGGTAATAAATGTTTCTTATGTGTCCTTCTCGCTGTCTGTGTTTGTTGCTTTGCTTCGTTTTAACAAAATAAAAGTCGTCTGAGCATCACTGTATAGTGTGCATATTATAATGCAGATTAAATTCAGATATGTTCCTTAAGCTGGAGATAAATGTTGAGGACAGTGGGATAAGATGTCCATCACGTGCTGTAGCTGTCTTCACTGTTCACGTCATTGTTTTTAATTCATTTCAGTTTGTAGCGCCAGTTCACACTGAACAGGAACACTCGTATAATGTAAAATCAGTTATTGACAATATTTCTCTAAAGAGCCACTTCGTCACAGTTTCCCATCCTAAGCGAGCCCCAGATGCAACAGTGGAAAGGAAAAAGAAACCTCCAACAGAACCAGGCTCAGGACAAGTGGCCTCCTGGCTGGTTTGAGAGGACAGGAAGGAACAGATACACAATGGCAGGTCCAGGATGGAGGCCAAAAAAACTGAAATCACATGTTCAGGAACGGGGCTGGCCCAAGCCTCCATGGGGCCCTAAGCGAAATTTGGTTTGGGGCCCTCTATTTCTGCTAATAATGTGGATTACTGCAATCAACAGTCAGATCAGATCATTCACCCACCTAACATAAACTCATTGCAACTCTGACAGCCCTGCTTGGGGCCCCGAAGACCAATTTTCTTTCTTTCTGCATGTATAGAGAATAATTTGCATGATATCACACATATCTATCTATCTAGCTAATCTATCTATCTTTATAATTGTAAAAAAAACCTCACAACTTTTAGAATGAAATTGTGTGTAATAGTTCCAACAATTTTCAGTCCAAGTATTAGAGTCCCTCAGGGCTCTGTGCTGGGACCAAAGTTGTTTGTTTTGTATGCGAATGATCTGGTGGATGTGTCAGGGCTTTTGAAGTGCGTTTTATTTGCAGATGATACGTTTTTTTTTTTTTGTTCGGGCGAAGATATTGAATGGATGTTAAAGCTGATACAGGCAGAATTCGTGAAAATACAGACTTGGTTCCAACTTAACGTTCTCATTAAATTTGGACTATCGAGCATGAACTTTGATGTGTTTAATAGAATTAAAAAGCAGAGGATTTAGTGTTCTCCAGGAAATTAACTAGTTTAGAGCAGCAAGTTGATTTATTTGTTGTGTTTCTGAAATAACGATACAAAAATGTATTAATTAACTTATTACTATAGACAAGACAAACATACCATGATAACTAAAGTGGCAAAGGACTATATTCAATAATAAAGCAATATAAAAAAGAGTTGTAAGCTCAATCATCCAGCAAGCAACAAAAAGCAATATAAAGTATATTAAACATCTTATCTAAACTAAACAAACATCTCACATGAGGCACATGGAGAGCATGACTTGGCTTATTAGCTTTAACACTACATGCAACTTAATTTCTGCATGACTAAAATATGAATTAACATGATGTTAACATCCAGACTAAATGATGTATCATCATTAGACTCACATTCTGTCATCTACACACAACAGGAAACTCTTGAAACTCTTGTAAATGAGTCCTCGAGGCTCAATGGGATTAACCTGTCTAAATAAAGGTTGAATGAAAAAAGGAAGCTCGATCATCCGGGAGGGACTCAGAGTAGAGCCGCTGCTTCTCCACGTCGAGAGGAGCCAGATGAGGTGGCTCAGGCATCTAGTTAGGATGCCTCCTGGACTCATCCCTGCTGAGGTGTTCTGGACACGTCCCACCGGGAGGAGACCCAGAGGAAGACCCAGGACACGCTGGAGGGACTATGTTTCTCGGCTGGCCTGGGAACGCCTCGGGATTCCCCCGGAGGAGCTGGACCAAGTAGCTGGGGAGAGGGAAGTCTGGGCCTCCCTACTTAAACTGCTACCCCTGCGACCCGACCCCGGATAAGCGGAAGAAAATGAAAATGGATGAATGAAAAAAAAGGAAACCAACAACAGATGCTCAAAAAACAAAACTATATCTGTGTTGGGAGAGAAAAAGACTTTACTGCACGCAGCAGTGAACTTTACACAGAACGGTGTCAGAGCAGCCGCGGTGCATTCAAAAATATAGGAATCATGAAATTCAGAAAGAAAACGAGCTACAGTCAAAGAGAACTTAGCTCAGCAAGCAAACTAACTACATAAACCATAACCATAAAACCATATAAACAATGTGGACTTTCTAACTAGAATTGTATAAAAATCATTACTAAAAAAAAAATCCACGTAGGGGTGGCCTGGGGGCCCTAAGCAACTGCTTATGATGCTTATGCCTCCGGCCGGCCTTGTTCAAGAATAATTACTAATACAAACATTTTATTCAGTGTTTCCCCTACCATTATACAGGTGGGGTGCCCCACCCCGCCAACAAAACCGAGCACCCCGCCTACCAAACTGAACTTGCCCCTCCCACCCCCACCCAGCACTGACATGTCACTTTAGCTAGTAGCACAAAATACAGGCTCTCTAGCTAAAAAGCCCAAGGCAGCACTCACATTGCCTCTTCCCTCATGTTGAACGCCCCCCGCCCTCGCTCAAAAACTGTTAGTACAAGCTGCACTCAGACATGTCTCCGTCCCCCCCATCAGCAAAAATCTTGGATGAGATGAGCACCCCACCATGGCAAGCTAACTAGGGGAAACACTGTTATTTGAATGTAATTGTAACTGTTCATTTGATGAAATGAGGTCAATTTGTCCTCCACTAGTCGAAGCTTATAGCAGCGTAGGATGAGGAATAGGTCAGGAAAACCAAGCCAACTAACTATAGGATTTAGCAAAAAGGAAAGTCTTAAGTCCAGTCTTAAAACTGGACAATGTGTCAGCCTTGCAGACAGAAACTGGAAGTTGGTTCCACAAGAGAGGAGCCTGATAACTGAGAGATCTGCCTCCCATTTTGATTTTGGAAACTCTAGGAACCACAAGTAAACCTGCAGTCTGAGAGCGAAGTGCTCTGTTAGGAAACTATGGAACAGTAAGATCTGTGATTATAAGCTGGAGCTAGGTTGTTGAGAGCTTTGTAGGTGAGAAGTAAGATTTTGAATTCAGTTCATGAATCATTTTGTTGGTCCTGATGATCAAAGGTCAGACATACTGTAGTAGCTCGCCGGGCTGCGACTACTGGAGATGATTTTTTGAAGATTAAAGCTGATTTTTGTATCCACAGCTTGAGTAACTGTATTCAGCCGTTCACATTAACTTGTCCAGGTCTCATGCTTCAGCCAGTGTTGTACCCACTCCTGCAGCCCCCCCCCCCCCCCCCCCCCCCAGTCAATTCGAGTATATGTAACAGAAGACGTTTCGCTCCTCATCCGAGGAGCTTTCTCAATTCAAAGAGCAGTGAGTGAGGGGTTCAGGTTAAGGCTGAGTGAGATAAGACACACACTCATATGTAGATTGGCAGTTCACACCTAAACACCTTAACAGTAGGTCTTTGTTCCTCTAATTCACAGACGAGGCCCCTCTGTTCCCATCAGGTGTGAAAACCGTCTGGGAATCTGTTTTAGGAGCCGTTTACACGGCGTGTATTTTGAGTGCATCCGCAGCGTTCTCTCTGCGGATCTGCTGATCATTTACACGACACCAGCGGCCCCCCCTCTTTGAATCCAGAGGTTTCTGAACCCTCCTTCCAGAGTGGAGGTTTTTCGCTGACCCCCCGCTGATAATGTAAACATCTCCCGCTGAGGCTTTGTGTTAAACCACATGCGCACACGCACACGCGGACTGACGCTACATCTCTATCAACATGGCGGCGGACACACTGCTTTCAGAACCTCGACTGATGGAATATATTTATAATCTTGTAGTTAATCTATGTCAGATTACAGGTGCTGTGACAGACATCTGTGTTGGAAGAGACACGATCTGATCCAGTTCTAATGTCGCTGTTTATAGAACGTGGCACGCGCACACGTCGTGCTGCACTATAACATAAATGTGCTAAATAACAACAGTTTAATAATAATAAACAGTATTTATCTTAAATTTGAGATATATAATGAAGCTCTCTGGACATTATGTGATTAAAATGATGCTAAACATATTGCATGCTATTAACATTGAAAATGAAGACATCAGGTTTAATTTTTATTTTTTTTATTTATTCAACACCACAAACTGATAATTAAACTGAACATTGAATGGATTGAATAAAAGAACTGAGGGGAATTTTAAATAAATAGTTCATCCATCATCTCTCTCTTCCACGTCCTGCTGCCGAGCCTCGTTCAGAACCGGTCCGCCTGGTGGAAGGACAGCTCCTTCTTCTTTCAGGAAAAAATAAAAACTCGTTGGTTGTTTTGTAACCAAAGTAAACACAAACTAATATTATTAAGAACATTTGATTTACCTGCTGTAAACCAGCTACTGATGATCACAGAGTAAAGTCCGACATTGTTGACTCGGTTCTGGTCCACTCAGAGACCAGTGTGGAGCTGTTAGACGAAGCGGTGCCGCTTGGCGTCAAATCTGTCGACTTTTATCCACAATTCAGCCAAAATCCAGCTAGAATCCAGCTCTAACTTGTTAAGATGTTGTTAGCAGAGCTTTTTAGCTCACAGGAAACAGCGTGCCAAGGCAGCACGCATGCGCATTAGGTGAAGGTACAAAATTCACGGCGCCATCTAATGACCCGGCATGATAACTGCAGCGGATTCGGGAGGGCGGGGGGGGGGGTCTTGTGGATGCATGTAAACCCAAAATACGACCGTGTCAACGCAAATCTTTTCCTCTAATTAACATACGAAAAAAACCTATGTTTCCCCCCCATCGTGTCCGTGTAAATAGGGCCTTAAAGTTGCATTATATGTTTTTGAAAGTGAAAATCTGAGGCCTCCTCCTCTATTAAGAGACGGCTTTTCTCTTTTTACGTAAATTGCTTCCTTCACCCCCCGTGTTCTCGGTCCAAAATGTGCACATTTTGGTCCTCAAAAGAGTGTCCCTTATCTGTGAGGTGGAGGTGAACAGCTGAATCTTGTCCAGAGGAGGTGACTCTCCTGTGTTGAGCCATGCGTCTGTGAAAAGGCTGTTTAGCGGCTGGAGCTGCTAGCTCTCCAACGTTCGTCCGCCTGCACCAGCTGAGTGAAGCGAGTGTGCACGGGAGGACTTGCCGTTGCATTTCTTAGAAATTTAAAGCATCAGTCCAAAATTGTGTTATGAATATTGAAAAAAAAAAAAAAAAAAACACAAGTCACTTTGGTGTATAAGTCACAGGACTGACATCTATGCAAAAAACTGTGACTTGCACGCCAGAAAATATGGGTATGTGTGTGTGCTAACAGTGTGAGCTGGATAACTTGAAAAAAGAGCAACATCCCAACTTTCATGTGGGTGTGTGGTTGCAAATAAGTGTAAAAAAGATCACTTTAGAGGCCAAAGAGTAATCTGATGGTCAAGGCCACCATTGGCCACCCTTTCATTCCACCACTGCACCTGGTCGTAGATAAAGTTGTGCCCTCCACTCGCCAGGCTCCGTCCCTTTACGCTGCCTCAGAAAACTGATCTGCACAGCGTACCTCAGTCCCACTCATCCTGCACCAACACATGAAGGTTTACAGAAAAACACTCATCTCAAAAACTACAAACATTCATTGTTCAAATCCATCAGCGATGGAGGACATTGGTGTATTGCTCATCTTCTTTTTGTTTGTGCACGTCGCCACAGGGATTGGCCAGATTAACTGGTTCACATGTGAATGGCCAAAGGCGTTTTAAAAATGGCCTCATCTTTTCAACGATATAACTGTAAAATAAATACTTCAAGATACGCTCTTAAACCCTGAACACAGTGAAAAATTGATTCAATAACTATATAAATCCAGTGAAGTTTGTTTGTTTGTTTGTTGCTTAATTTTATTGGGAAGGATTTCCTGGCACATTTTAAACTCAGTTCAGTGTAACATGAGCACGTCTCATTTTTAAAAAATTTTTGTTTTTACTGAACTTGTTCTTTTATTTTTACGACTGTTGCTTTCAGTCTAATGGCTACTTCCATCGTAATGCACAAATCTAAACCGGATCCACGACACAAACACATTAAGTTTAGTGGGTTTCAGTTTCCTCCTTGGGGTATTTGCTGATTTATCCATTTATTACCACACATCCTCTCTGTTCCACTCAGAGTTGCAGGAATGAACCCAAAACGTTTGAAGCTTTTATCACGCTGCAGTAAAAATGTTTCAGAAGGTCTCGTTTCATCCTGCGGCACGGTGGTTCAGTGGGTAGAGCTGCCGCCTTTCAGCAATAAGGTCGCTGGATCAAATCCCGGCAGTGTGGCCTTTCTGGGTGGAGTTTGCATGTTCTCTCTGTTCATGTGTGGGTTTTCTCCTGGTACTCCAGTTTTCTCCCACAGACCAAAAACATGCACGTTAGACTGATTGGTAACTCTAAATTGTCTCTAGTTGTGAGAGAGAGTGTTGTTTGTCTCGATGTGTCACTATGATGAACTGGAGACCTGTCCAGGGTGTCCCCCGCCTCTTGCACAGTGATTGCTGGACATGGACACCAGTGACCCCCGTGACCCAAAAAGGAAGAAGCGGGTAAAGATAATGGATGATGGATGGTTTATTCCCAGCTATGGCCAGATGATTTTACTTTTTCTTTGTCGTCTCACAGTCTTAGTGCAGAACTTTACAGTCCGTTCCTCTGTCTTGGCGTCTTAGGTCCAGGCCCTGGTGCAGCGAGAGGCCATCCCATCAATGTGAACGCCCCCGGCTCACATCAAAGCCCTGAGAATGTCCAGCAGATAAAGAAACGCATGGAGCAGGAGCTGAAGAGCGACAAATACAAATCCAACAACAACAAAGGCTACGTCTTCACACTGATGCCTCTGTATGCCATTGGAGTAGGAGTGTTTGCAGCCTACAAGTTTTTGAAGGTCGGTACAACGTTGATTCTGAAAAAGTGGAGATAATGTGTGAAATGCAAATAAAAACAGAATGCAGTGATTTAAAATCCTTATAAGCCCTGAGGTTTTTTTTATTTATAATGAAACATTGTACATGTAACTTAAATCTTTAATGTGAGTTTGTTCGCTGTGGTGACCCCTGAAGAAGGGAGCTGCCAAAAGAAACTTTAGTCTGTAAACATCTAGGAACTGAGAAGACCAACTGCTGAAGGTTTATTTTTAGGAACATGTCCCATTATTGGCTGACCTGAGTCTTGGAAATGTACATTGTTCTAAAACCTGTGTACTCTTCAACTTTAATGTTGCCTTTGCAGATGTGTAAGCTGCCCATGTCAAAGGCACTTATGCACCCACACGTCATCAGAGAGGCAGAATTTTGAACGGTGCACTGATAACAGATGGTCCCTCTTTTTAGTACGGAGGGCGTTGCGTCTGCAGTTTCCAAAAATAATTTCAAATTTTCTGACCAAAGAACAGTTTTCCATTTTGAACGAGCTTTGGTCCGAAGAAGACGGCAGAGTTTCTGGATGGTGTTCACATGTGACTTCTTCTTTGCATGATAGAGCTTTAAGCAGCATCTGTGGGCAGTATGGTGAACTGTGTTTACAGACCTTGATCTGTGGAAGTGTCCCTGAGCCCATGCAGTGATGGATCAGAACAGAATCAGCTTTAATATTGTGGCCCCTGAGGGCCCGAAGATCACGACCCTCCAGTATTGTTGGTCAGTCTTGTCCTTTGAGCTCAGAGATTTCTTCAGTCTTCTCAAGACGATATGAACTATAGATGATGAAATATTTAAAGTCTTCCCAATTGTCTGTTGAGGAACATCCTTCTGAAATTGTCGATCTGTTTTTAGACCCAGCTTCCTCACAGTCTGCTAAACCTCTGCCCGTCTTTACTTCTCAGAGTATCAGCCTCTCTAAAAAGCTCTCTTTATCCCCAGTGCTCTCACTGACCTGTTGCCAACAAGAAGTTGTAAAATGCTCCTCCAACTGTTTCTTATTCGTACCGTCCAGTTTTACAGCCTTTGTGCCCAAGGTGTTCTGAGGTGCGTTGGTTCTATTGTATTCAAGCTTTCTGTTTTCCTTAAAGTGCAGTGTTTCCCCTACCAAAATACAAGCGGGGCGCCCCGCCCCGTTAACAGAACCGAGCGCCCCACCTACCGAACTGCATGCACCCCCACCCCCACCCGACAGCACTGGCGTATTGCGAAGTTAGCAACGCGCTATCTATAAAGCTAATGGCAGTGCTCACGCTGCCTCTTCCCTCACATTGAACTTCCCCTGCACTCGAAAACTGCCGATACATACAGTGTGTTGCTCACATGCCCCGCCCCGTCGACAAAAATTACAGACGAGTAAGCCTGTCGCGATAAACAATAAATCAATTAATCGCATGATAAAAGAAAATTATCGACCTCATTTTCATTTATCAGCTTCATCGTTTCTTCATGTCTCTCTCTTTCTACTGAAGACACTGGGTGGAAAAAAAACGGTTCATCACCGTGGCTCTTCACTCCCCCCCCCCCCCCTTTCTATTTTCTCTTTAAAAATCTATTTTAACCATCAAAAATCGTGTTTTTAAATCTTTAAAAGCAGCTAAGCTGAGAAGCTTAGCTACGAGCTAAGCTAACAGGCCGACCTCGGGGGGGAAAAACCTCCGTCTTGTTGACGCTCCAAAATTCACGGTTGAAACCCGTGCCTTCATCTAAAAAGTTGTTTTTCTCTGCAAAAAGAAGCTGAGAACTCGTTTACCGATTTTTTTTTTTTATTGAACGCTTTGTGTGAGAAATGCTAAAGAGCTCAAACCACACCGATGGAGTGTCCACCATTTTGAGAACCGAAGTGAGGCAGCCCATGTCACGTCAAAGAGCCTCCATATAATTTTTCTTCAAGACACGCTGCTCTCTCCCTCACTATCCATCCTTTGGCTCAAACAGTCTTATACTGCCATCCAGTGGTCAAAAAGATACTACACACAAAAATTAACCAACATTTCTTCTTAAATTTGACAATAATTACTAATTATTGTCAAATTTCAAACAATATTATTGTTTATCTCAATAATTTCTGAGATAATTAATTGCCCAATCGCCCGTCCCACCATGGCAATTTATCTAGGGGAATCACTGAAGTGGTATGGCTTTCAGGTTTACAAATCATTGCATTCTGTTTTTATTTGAATTTCACTCAACTTCCAAACTTTTTTCAGAGTTGCTGCTCTGCTCGTACTGGGCCTGTAACTTGAGTTCACAAATGATATAACTTTGGAAATAATGCAAAATGATGTGGCTGTTTCACAGATCAAGTCTTCAGACGGCAAGGCACAGAAGAACAAACTTGCAAAAGGTGCAAAAAAGTCTGTTGAGGCAGGTGCGCATCGCTCTTTGGCTGATTTGTGTACTCTTTGGTCACATGTATTTGATTACCGTGAGTCATTCGTATGTTTTGCTTCATTCATTGTGGGTTTGTTTTCCTACAGAGAACCAGCTCAACGAGTTGGAGCAAAGACTAGCACAAACAGAAAGGATGCTCAACTCCATCCTCACCCAGCTGGACCCACTTACCAACTGGTGAGGCACGACTTCTACAGTCCGTGGTCTCTGAGTGTTCTCTGTTCGGGCCGCCTCCTCCTCGTCATTCTCTCTGAGGGATGTTGGTTTGAAATAACAGCACAGACAAATACTTCTTCTAAATTTAATTGTGTTTCCTTCGAACCCCATCAGTTGAGTCTTTTTATGTTAATTTTTTTTAACTTTTGCTGCCAAACAAGAACAAAGCAGGATTTACATACAAACCGGATTCCAAAAAAGTTGGGACACTAAACAAATTGTGAATAAAAACTGAATGCAATGCTGTGGAGGTGCCAACATCTGTTTTATTCAGAATAGAACATAAATCACAGATCAAAAGTTTAAACTGAGAGAATGTATCATTTTAAGGGAAAAATTTGTTGTTTCCAAATTTCATGGTGTCAACAAATCCCAAAAAAGTTGGGACAAGTCCATTTTTACCACTGTGTGGCATCCCCCCTTCTTCTTACAACACTCAACAGACGTCTGGGGACAGAGGAGACCAGTTTCTCAAGTTTAGAAATAGGAATGCTCTCCCATTCATGTCTAATACAGGCCTCTAACTGTTCAATCGTCTTGAGCCTCCTTTGCCGCACCTTCCTCTTTATGATGCGCCAAATGTTTTCTATAGGTGAAAGATCTGGACTGCAGGCTGGACATTTCAGTACCCGGATCCTTCTCCTACGTAGCCATGATGTTGTGATTGCTGCAGAATGTGGTCTGGCATTATCGTGTTGAAAAATGCAGGGTCTTCCCTGAAAGAGATGACGTCTAGATGGGAGCATATGTTGTTCTGGAACCTGAACATAGTTCTCTGCATTAATGGTGCCTTTCCAGACATGC
>NC_056519.1:23491418-23496804 GCF_014905685.2 Nematolebias whitei | reverse complement strand
ATTGTTCCAGATTCTCTGAATCTTTTGATGATGTTATGCACGGTTGAAGAGCTGCTGCCTCTCGGCGAGTAGGTCCCTGGTTCAAACCCCGGTCCAGGGGCGTCCTGGGTGGAGTTTGCATGTTCTCTCCGTGCATGCGTGGGTTTTCTCCGGGTGCTCCGGTTTCCTCCCACAGACCAAAAACATGCATGTTAGGCTGATTGGTAACTCTAAATTGTCCCTAGGTGTGAGTGAGAGAGTGAATGGTTGTTTGTCTCGTTTGTCTCTATGTGTCCCTGTGATGGACTTGCGACCCGTCCAGGGTGTACCCCGCCCCTCGCACAGTGACTGCTGGACATGGGCACCAGCGACCCCCGTGACCCAAAATGGAATAAGCGGGTAAAGATAATGGATGGATGGATGCACGGTTGATGATGATAACAAAAGTCTTTGCTATTTTACGCTGGGTAACACCATTCGGGTATTGCTGCACTATCTTTCTGTGCAACAATGGTGGAATTGGTGATCCTCTTACCGTCTTGGCTTCTGAGAGACACTGACACTCTGAGAAGCTCTTTTTATACCCAGTCATGTTGTCAACTGACCTAATTAGTGTTAATTGGTCTTCCAGCTGTTCGTTATTTGCTCAATTTCCTTTTTCCAGACACTTATTGCTACTTGTCCCAACTTTTTTGGGATTTGTTGAGACTGAAATTTTGAATCACCATATTTTTCCTTTAAAATGTTACATTTACTCAGATTAAACTTTTGATCTGTCATCTATGTTATATTACGAATAAAATATTGACATTTGCCATCTCCACATCATTGCATTCAGTTTTTATTCACAATTGATTTAGTGTCCCAACTTTTTTGGAATCTGGTTTGTACAAACTGTCTTGAAACTTCAAAAACAACAATATATAGATTTGTCCTCATACAGGGCTAAATTAAAAATAAAACGACAACAACAGAGGTCTATTTCATAAAGTTAACAAGAGGTCCCCACAGTCTTTCAGAGCTGAGTTTTTAATTGTAGATGAGCCGATAATTGTTCCATTATGAATCCACTGATCAATGGTTGGTGGGTCGGGTTTCATCCAGTTAACTGGAGTGTTCCCTTTACCATTATACCATTATACAAGGAGGGCGCCCCGCCCTGTCAACAGAACTGAGCGCCCTGCCTACTGCACTGTAACCCCCCCCTACACACACACACACACACCCGACCAAAAGCTGCTGGCGACGATGTAGCGCTAAGTTAGCGGCACGCAGTACAGATAGCTAGCTAGAGGTAGTGCTCCGCCTCCCTTCGTTTGTTTCCTTCACCCGCCTCCCCCTCGTCGACAACTGTCAGCACAAACAGCGTGCAACACAGATGTTTCTGTCTCCACCTACCCCCACCCACATTGATAAAAATCACAGAAGAGATGAGCGCCCTGCCAAGGCAAGTGATCTAAATTCTCCCTGACCTTCAACCTCAAATTAGTACCTGATTGATTGGAGTTTTTGGGAAGTTGCAGCAAATATGAAATAGCTTGTCTTGTTTTTTATTAGTACTATTATTTTTTTGGTATTTTACTACAAGTTTTGTCAGACTTTTATTTTTATTAAACTCAGTTTTATTTCTTTTATCATATGTTTATCTACGATGTTGTAATTCTTGTGAAGCACTTTGGTCAGCTGTGGTTGCTTTTAAATGTAAATAAACTTTGAATTGAATTGAATTGAACTAGAGGAATCGCTGACCGTGATCATTTTTCTTGCCTTCATGAGGAGAGAGCTTTGATCGTGAGTGAGATGATGAAGGAAAACATCAGGTAAAAAGATGAGGGGGTCAGCAGGGATTTGTATCTTCAATAATTTAAAAAAGTTAAGTCAGGTCCTCTGGACATGTTCAAAAAACAAAAAAATTATAGAAACGTTTCGTCTTTCATCTGAAAGCCTTCTTCAGTCGTACTTTCAATAATAGTAATAATATCTTCAATAATCTTTCCAACACATCCCTGACACCTTTCCAGAAGCCCCGCACCCGAGGGTAATCCCAAAATACAGTATGTGGGTGTGATCACCCACAAGATCAAATGTTCATTATTGTCACTCCAAAAAAGTCTTAAATGGAGTTAAAAAAAAAACTCCTAATTTTGCATTTCCAATCAAGTCGTTTCCAGAGTTGGCTCCCGACTCCCCTGTGGCAACCAAAACAAATCTCCCAAGAGTCATCATCCAAAATTACATTTACCGGTAGTTCCATTTCTCATTGTTGCTCAGTCTGTTGAGTATTGTCTGTTTTTAAAATGTTTGATTGTTTTCATGATGGTTTGAACCACACCAACGAAGCTCTTGGTGTCAGGCCTCTTTCAGATGAAAGATGAAACGTTTCTCCCAAAAAAGAAACTGTCACATTATCCCGCAGCTAATTTGATTATTTTATTCACCCCAGAGTGTTTCAACCTTAACTAAGTAGAGTAAAAGTGAAACCAACGCTCACAACATGTTTTAGTACTTATGGTCCCGCCCCCTGCTCATGACAACATGGATTATTTGCTCTGGTCCTTGAGCAACTGATTTTTGGTGATGGATGGATAAATGATGCTAAACAAACTGGTTCTGGTTCTGCACTGGAGCAGGTTTGGTGGAAAAAACTTTGTATTGTTTAAATTGTCAAATGCGTGCATTGTATGTAAATAAATCAACAAAATGTGATTTTTGCATATTTTAACAGATTGCAGCTCCATGTACCTCGTTAATAAAACACAGTTTTCTCATTTTCTGTTCTTGTATCCTGCAGTGTGAAGTCGGTGGCCCAGGAGCAGAAGAACGAGGTCATGTCTCAACTCCAGACCATTCGTTACTTGATGAAGAAGAGAGGAATGGACTGTCCGCCCCTGAATGTCAAAGGTGGGCTGACGCTGTTGACTTCTGCGTGGTTTCTGTACAGGCAGAAGCACGGTGCTAATCACTGAAACTACGTACACGAATGTAATGTTACAAACACGTGAACTGTTATTTAAAGACATACAGCAGATTCTCCAAGTTTCAGTGAAGAAACGAATAAAAGGTGAAAGCGGTTTTATTGCAGCACGTTTTTACAACAAGAAGCTCCAGTAGCTGGACTAGAACAAACGGCACCGCAGATGAGGACAGTGTGCTGACAGTGAAACACGGAGGAGTCTCGGCTCTGCTCTGAGGCATCAGGCGCAGGGTGTCTTGATTCTGTGCAGGGTACAATGAAATCAAGGCTTTCTGGGGCCAAATGTGCTGCCCAGCAGGTCAGGGATCCTCCGACAGGATAGTGACCCAAACCACACAGCTGAAAAACAGCCAACAAAACACTATTATTCTGAAGTGGCCCTGATCCAAACCTTTTTGATGGTCTGTGGAAGAAGCTGACCCCTGCAGTCTGGAGAAGGACCCCTTAAAACCACAGACAGCCGGAGCCATTTGCTCACCATGCATGTGTGGGATTGCAAAGTTTCCTCAAAACAACCGGACTTCTTATTAAATTAAGGCTATCAGGGTTTTTTTTTTTTTTTTTTTTGTCAATAGTTTCATTCATTATTTTTATAATCTTGTTTAAAACTAAACTCAAAAGCGATGACTGGGTTTCATAATTTTTTTGTTGTTGTTGTTATTTTAGTGACTTTTGTGGGTTTGTCTTTCTTTAACAGAACAGTATTGTCCAAGTCTTTACTCCAGGTCATTGCAAGTGTTTATTTCTAGACACTTCATGGTGCCGGGACACCTCGAGGTGCAACCATGATGCATCCAGTCACCGCAGGTTTGAATGACGCCTGAGCAGCTACACTGTGAAGCAACTCTTTACATCTGCTTTACATCTGCTTTACAGTGCTGACTGTGGTTGAAGCTAGATTTGCAAAAACAAACAAAAAAATCAGAACATGACATTTGAGTCGTGCTTGGTTTTCATGGCTTTCATGGAATGGTCCAACACAAACTAACACGTAAACTATCCTAACAAGAACAGACTAATCACTAAAAGAACAATGCTAAACAGATAGCTGGAATGATTCACAATGAATCAGAGTTCATGCTCAATAATCCAGGTACAAAATCCAACAAAGTCAAGTCAGGTCCTCTGGACAGTTTCTTTTTGTTGAAACATTTCGTCTTTCATCCAAATAACTTCATCAGTCTGAGGAGCCACAACAACCTCAAACTCAAGAAACTTGGATTGGTCCTTTGGATAAAGGACAAAACATTTCAACAACAAAAAAGGAAACCGTCTAGAGGACCTGTATTAACAATGAACATAAATTTTACCCATAATCCCTCCCTGAGGCCATGTGACCAACAGTCATCCACGAGGAACCACAGAATGCTACAATATGTACCAGTAACATACACAAATACGTAGAGTAAATGTTTTTTTCTGAACAGTGCCTGTAACACATCTAGTTTAAAAAAAAGACAGTAGCCGACCTGGAAGTCATTGATCGATATCTTCTCCTAAGTTAGCGATCAATGACTTCTTCCTGTGCGAATTGTCCTCCTGGTCCGCAGAGCAAAAAATGCTCTGTGCATGCAGTGCATGGGATTCTCCCTACTCGCATGCTTTGCACATGCAAGAGAATCCCGCCTCACAGGGAGGGGGGATTCTCCCCCTCCTCGTTTTCTCCTCCTCGTTTCATTGGTTCGACTGTGACCTGTTCGGTCATTTCATTGGTCAGACTTTTTTAACCTTTATTTATACTGGTAGTCCCAATGAGTCACGAGGACCCCACCCCCCAAGAGAGATGTATATTGGCAGCTATGTAAGTGCCCGGATGAAACGAGGCTAAATGTTTTGGCAGCATGAAGCTCATTAGCCCGTCAAAAAACAAAACAAAAATACAAACAAACAGAAATTAGCCACACCAGTAAGCTGTAAGCTGATGAAGATTCTGTCATCCAGGACATGGTAAATTCAGAAAAGTTCAAGACAAAGTATAAGACCAGTATAGTCCAGTATTAATACATAAGTCCAGGTTTTTTTCTTCTTCTTTCGGCTGCTCCCTTCTTTAGGGGTCGCCACAGTGAACTAAGTCCCACGAAGTCTTGGCAGTTTTTGGGTTTTTTTTTACTCCGGATGCCCTTCATGACGCAACCACAGACCACCGAGCTACCACAGCCCTCTGTGTGGAGCAGAGAGCTGCTATCTAGGACACCCGGAGGAGCAGATGATGGGGGTTAAGGCCCTTGCTCAAGGGCTCAGAGTGGGACGAATGAGGGTGGGGGCAGATGTGGGGGCTTCACCTATCCCACCCACATTTTTGATGTTGTTGGTACCGGGGCTTGAACTGGCAATCTTCCCATCACAGGCCCACCTTCTCTAACCTCTGCGCCACCACTCCCCTCAATAATACATAAGTCCAATATAGTCCAGTATTAATACATAAGTCCAATA
>NC_056519.1:23483073-23491408 GCF_014905685.2 Nematolebias whitei | reverse complement strand
AGTATTTATACATAAGTCCAGTATAGTCCAGTATTAATACATAAGTCGAATATAGTCCAGTATTAATGCATGAGTCCATTATAGTCAAGTATTAATCCATAAGTCCAATATAGTCCAGTATTAATGCATAAGTCCAATATAGTCCAGTATTAATGCATAAGTCCAATATAGTCAAGTATTAATCCATAAGTCCAATATAGTCCAGTATTAATACATAAGTCCAATATAGTCCAGTATTAATACATAAGTCCAATATAGTCCAGTGTAATACATAAGTCCAGTATGAATACATAAGTCCAATATAGTCCAGTATTAATACACAAGTTCTGTATAGTCCAGTATTAATACATAAGTCATGTATAGTCCAGTATTAATACATAAGTCCAGTATAGTCCAGTATTAATACAGAAGTCCAGTATAGTCCAGTATTAATACAGAAGTCCAGTATAGTCCAGTATTAATACATAAGTCCAGTAGCATTGTATAAGCCGCAGTTTTCAAAGCATGTGAAAGAAGTAGCGGCTTAAAGACCGGAAATTACGGTAGGTTTGTCAGCAGGACAGGTAAAGTCTGATCTAATCTGAAGTGGGGAATAAATATTGAAATGTGGAACAAGGGTGTTTTATAACTAGTCGCTCCTACAGTATTTGGAGCTTATTCCACTCTGGAGTTGTCCATGATGAGGCGCTGGGCCGGTGTGGGCCTATTTATAGCCCCCAGGCCTGGTGCCAGGTGTCAAGTTAAAGCAGTCCTGCTGAGCCTTGTTAGCTGGTAACTCCACAGCCAGCTACGTGTGTTCTGTGAACTTGGAGAAAGCATTTGACTGTGTTTTTTGGCGTACCCTGTAGGGTGCTCCCATCAGTATGGGGTTGGGAGACCACTACTGAGAGCCATTGTGTCCCAGTGCAAACCTTGCAAGAGTCTGGATTACAATACTGGCAGCAAGTCTGACGTCTTCAAGGTTAGACTAGGACTCTTCCGTGTCTGCACATTGTCACAAATTATGTTCATAACTTTTATAGAAATAATTTATCTTTGTAGCTGAGTGTGAAGTGGCTGAGGTGACAGTCAGCACTTCCAAATCTGAGGCTATGGTTCTCAGTCAGAAAAGGATTGACTGGTTTCTCCGAGTTGGAAGTGAGGTGCTGCCTCACGTGAAGGAGTATCTCTGGGTTTACTTCATAAATGACAGAAGACTAGCAGTATTGCATACATTGTGGTGAAGAGGTAGCTGAGCTGTAAAGCAGTTGTTCTGTGTTCCTACACTCACTTATAGTCACGCACTCTAGGTAGTGACCTACAGGGGCTACTGGGCATGTCCTATTGGAAGGAGACTCCAGGGAAGACCCAGGGCATGCTGGAAAGACTACGTCTCTTGGCTGGCATGGGTCTTGGAAGACTTTGGTAGAAATCGCTGTGATAAGAGATGTCTAGGCCTCCTTACTTTAGCTTCTGTACTCTGGAATAAGCAACAGATAATGGATGTTGAACAAGAGCACACAAACAATTAATAATAATAATAATACTAATCATGTACTATTTGTTGTCATCATTCTATGTTTCCATACAATGGTGAAATTGGCTCTCTGCATTTAACCCATCCACCACCAGGTGGAACAGTGGGCAGCTGTTGAAGGTGCCCTGGAGAGCATTTGGGGATAAGATGTGCTGCTCAGAGACACCACGAGATGTGCAGTAACTGGGGATCGAACCTGGGACTTTGGGGTCCCGAGTCGGCTGCCCTGCCTATACCCCATCTCAGCCCCCTTGTACTAATTTCAGTAAATGAATACAGCTTGTGTTTTTGTCTTTCAGAGCCTTCTTGTAACCGTAATCTGGATGACCTCATAGAGTCCCTCGGGGCCAAAGACGCCTCTGCAGTTGTAGACAAGCGACCTTCTGCTGAGACTGCAGAAGCTGCTGAGGACGTGTACGGCACACACTCTGATGATACTGATGATGCCAAAGCAGAAGGTGAAGAGATGAAGGAGCACGGGCCAGAAGATTCTGATGAATCAGAAGAAGCAGAAGAGGCAAACAATGAAACAAAAGATGGTGGAGAAAAGCCAAAGCCCCCTGAGCTCCACACTTGTTTGGAAGAGTCGAACGAGACCAAGATTGAGGATGTCGGTGCAGAGCAGCCTCCAACCAGCCTCAGGCGACGCAACAGGCCTGAATGATCTCACCACAAGGTCTTCCTCAGTTACTGAAACGTGACTGTTCAGTAGATATATTTATTATCTGAATGACTTCCGGGCGACGCTATGATTAGGATAAGAACACTAACAGTGAAAACGAAGAGCTCTATTTTCATGTTTCATCTTAAGGACAAGCGTGTGTATGATGGCAAGTGTTGCACTTATTGTTCTTACTTACTGCACTTACTGTAGGAATACCAAGTGGTCCACTCTTCCAGGCGGTGTCTCACAGGACTGTGACTGTTGAAGGCTAGCTGTCGACTCAGAATTGCAACAAAGTAGGAAACTATTTGGATGCACTCTCACTAACTTTGAGTGTTTGCTGCCAGCATGCAGCGTGGCCTCGTTTCACTATCGTAATCTTTAAACATCATGGCATATGTTTGCGTGCACAACTTTCAAAATTTGATTCTAGGCCGCACACGTTGTGTTGACCACTTTCTCCCACACTGCTGCCTCCACAGTTCTCATTTAATGAACTGGAGTCCATTATAAAATTAAAAATGGGCATATCTGAACCAGTTGTTAAATAATTTCTTATCTGTGTGGTTTTTTTAACCAGAGGGGTATACTATGAGGCAAAATTTCCAGCTTATATTCATATGCTAATGGCGTTGAACTTAACTGAAACGTCCGCAGAGTTTTGAGTAAACGTTTGGACTGACTAGATGCTCTGATCCGACAAGTGGGAGCAGCTACGTCACCATCATCATGTAGTGATCTATCTATGCTCGGCACACATTCATTGGCGTAGTAACATGGACCTTGTTGGGTTGAGAAAACAGTAGTTGACTTAAAAAAAACTCTGTCATGCAAATGGGTAGAGGTTTAAAAATAGCTAATGTAGTGTTTTTCACACCTGGAGAAAAAAGTTGTTTAATACTCCTGAAAACAATGTAAAACCTAGTTGAGATAGCCATTCTTCAATCATAATAAGTGCTCTTTGAATAATGTCACAATTGATAAAGTACTAACTATTGACAATTACTGGACAAACATCACTTCAAAAACTACCTGGCCATTTCTTAAAGGGTGTAAAAAGTCAATATATCATAGCGCTATGAGCGTTTTAAGTTTCTGAGAGTATTTCTCCCAAATCCTATGCTGAGAATTATGAGTGAGTTTTTAAAAAAGAGTTATGGTGAATAGAGCCCAATTAATATATGGAGGGGCCAATATTTTAGGTTGATAGATGTTTGAGGACCTGTGATGATTGTCCCATTATACTCTGATACAAACACTTCTACTTTTCACCTCTAAAATGCTGGAAATGAGCCGTAATTGTACAATATATCCAGCAGAAGCATCAGAACACCAGTCACTTAAGTTTCACTTTCATTTTCAGCATAGACAAAGCAGGAGCAATACTGTTTAGAGTATTTTGCTGGGCATGGTAGGTTTTATTTTAACTGCTCTGTAAAATACAATAAAAAAAATCAACAATAATAAATTCTCAATCCTCCAAACCACTTGTCATTAGCTACATGCCTCTCAAGTTAACAAGCTAACGTTTAGATAACCTAGCATAGGCCTTGTAAAACTATCCAGAGCAATAAATGTAACATAGAGGTAAAATATATCCGTGTTAGTAACGTTATCTTTGTCGTCCTCAATAAAATGCATTGTTTGTCTGAAATCTTCTCAACAAAGAAAAATAAACGCTGCTGCAGTCATTACTAATTAGACCTTCACCGTACGTGACTGACTGTTTAAACAATGAACAGGGAGGGGAGTTTCTATGTTTAATTTATATTTATATAACACACTTAATAACTTTTTGGTGAATAGTGGAGGAGAGAAAATGTGAACGCATGTTAGGAAGACTGTTTTATGACCAGTGACTTGTAAACCTACTGTGGGACTACGTATAGCATAGATCTGATTAGCGTAGCTTCATGGTTGCTAACAGCTGTGCTAAATAAACGAGCCCTGCTCCACTTGCTGTTTACTTAGATTCTGGGTGGTGGACAAAGCTTAAACATTTCAGCCATTATATCAGTTCTCGGTATTCACCTTCTCCACCCAATGTCGTTTTCAACGACAGCCAAAATTTCCGTATTGGTCGGGCTCTAATAATAAATCAGGGAGATTTTACTTCAGATTAGAATCCATAAAATATCTATTTGCCAGATGAAATGAAGGATGTTCCTGAAAAACACAGTTTTATGGTTAAATGGTTGCATTTAAATGAAAATGGCTAAATGTGATGCACTGACTGCCTTTAAAGGTAATTGACATTTTTAATACCATTTGTTAAAAGTGTAACGTTGTATGTGATTTAATTAGAACAACAGGAGATTTAAGCTGAAACAGCTCAGTTCATCGAGTTCTGTCTGCTGCTGCAGAGCAGGTGATGAGCTCAACCTGTGTTACCATGGTGATCTAGCTGGGCCTCTTTGGTGATGCTGCAAACTCTTGACTTTTATCACAACAAATCTGGAAATCCCTCTAATATACCCCTCATCTCTTAAGTGTCTTCTGGGAGTAGCTTAGCACACACAAGCACAGCCTGAACACGTTACAGGAAATTTATGAAGAATTGTTTTTATATCAGTTTGAGCAGAGTTGAGACTGAAGTGCACGTTTGCGTTAGGCTGAGCAAACAACGTGCGCTCAACTTTCACATGCTGGCTCAACTCTGCCTGTTTGTTTGAGTTGGCACAAAGTATGGCAGGCAGTTTTACTGTTTAATTTCAACACTAATATTTACTATTTTAGATTTCTGTCGTAGTATTTCTACTTGTCACAGTAGCTTTTTTGACTTGTCAAAATTCAAATGCATTTACTGTCCATTCAAAATTTGACAAGTAGAAAATAGAATTTTAAGATCTACAACCCAAACTGTAATGACAGTTTAAATACACAATGTCTGATTACCTTAAAAAGTTCAAGTGGTTGATTTAACATTTATAGCAGCCTGGATGTGTACTGCAGATCCATCCATCTTTTACCCGCTTCTTCCTTTTTGGGTTGCGGAGATCACTGGTGTCACAGGCGCCCATATCCAGCTGTCAGTGTGAGAGAGGTGGGGACACCCTGGACAGGTCTCCTGTCCATCACAGGGACACATAGAGACAACTGTTCACTCTCTCTCACCTAGGGACATTTTAGTTACCAGTCAGCCTAACATGCATGTTTTTGTTCTGTGGGAGGAAACTGGAGTACCCAAAGAAAACGGATATGCTTGTTCCACCCAGCAAGGTCCAGTCCAGGACGTCATCCTGTGACTCTTCTTCTGTTGGGCAATCGCTCTGACTGCACTGTCATGTCGCCTACCTCTAACGATGGGATTGTAAAGTTTTGTTCGTTTTAATTCTGAGTGATGGTATTGAAAACTAAAGCAGTAGGTTAAAAAACAGGAGTGATATGAATATATGGTAAAATAGCCTGCCATACTTTGAGCGGCAAAACGTGTTCATGCTCTTGATTGTAATTTTTTTATATTTTTTTAAATAGGCAAGTAGGTGTGTCTGCAGACGACAGCACAGCGCCACCTGCAGGAGCTCGTGTGAGCATGAAAGTAGAGCCGGATGCTTCACTGCTCTGTTGTTACTCCTTCACAGCACTGATGTACACTAATATTTATTTTTACACTTGTCTAAATGTTGATACCAGACTTTTATTGCACTTTTTACTGCAGGAGGTTTCTGTCTTTAACTTGCCGAACATCTCGTCACTCGTAATGACTTCATTCCAAACAGGCAGAAGGTCACCTGTAGTTTCTGCTGTTCACATGTAGGATTAAATTTATTGCAGATGTTAAAAACAACAACTTCCTAATGTCTTACTAAAAACTGATGGATGCAACAAAGACATACGGATGCAGCTGGGTATTTAGACTGATTTAAAAATGGGAGCTTGGACTTGCGGCATGTTGATTGTACATCAAAACATAAACTGCATGTTGTGTTTTTTTAATTTTTGCTCATGCACATGAAGTCTGCATGAAAGACAATCGTTTTATCAGCTAGAAACACACAACTTTTTGTTTATTTTCCATTTTTAAACCTCCATTTACCACTTTGCCTTATAATCCTGGTATAGTTGTGAGAAGTCCGTGACGAGATGAAGGCTTCCACGTTCTTTACACATTAAGTTTAGGCACTTTTTCCAATAATATATTTATTTTAATAAACACTTTGTTAGATACAGCTATCAGAGAAGCTTTTATTGTTGCCTAAAATTAACAGTTTAATCCACCATCTTGCTATAATCTCATCTAACCCAGTAATTAGTCAAATGTTTGTACAGTAATTTAAAACATTAAAACATACAAGTTGTTATTTGAACATTTTCTGTTTGTCTGCCTTGTTCTCTTGTTCATCCTGCAGGTCTGACACATCACCATGCATTATTTTGGTTTTGGAAATATTATTTATTTATTTCTCCTGTGTTGAGTCACGTGTTGTGTTTCATGTGGGTTGGAGCTGAGATAAACTCAGCTTGCCTTGGTAGAAAATAAAATTAGAAATGAAAGAAAATGTGTATCGTTGCTACTTTGAATTGGTACATTTTTCTGTTTTACCATTTCGTTTATATTGTAAAGTATTCAAACTACAAGTAGAATTACAACTGCAAGCGGTGATAACTGGGGCGGTCCGGACTGCATCGCAGTATGCGCTGTCCGAGGCCAAGGCTGCCATCGTGCTGTGAAATAAATAAAAAGGTCAAATTTGGCACTTGCTAATATTGATCCAAAATGGCCGACTTCCTGAAGTGCGATCCCTGTAGGCCCGGGAGACGTTTGTGTGTTTCTAAAGTTGATGCATGTGTACTGCAATTTATCCACATGCGTAAAACACAGCAAGAAACCTACATTTACAATTTATTTTTTTACTTTTATGTACCCGTTATTTACACAGGTAGTCTCATTGAGTCACGAGAACTCATTTTCAAGAGAGACCTGTTTTTTTGGGAGCAGATGGTGGGGGAGGGCCCAGAGTGGGGCATTTGAGGGTGGAGGCAGGTGTGGGTGTTTCACCTTTTTCACCCACATTTTGATGATGTCCGTATGGGGAGTTGAACCTGTGACTTTCTGATCGCTGGTCCATCTTCTCTAACCTCTGCACCACCACTCCCCTGTGATTTCTAGAGGATGCTAGGGAGACTTTTTTTTTTCTATGAGCGAAGGTCGTCACACTGGCACTGTATGGCACTCCACAAGTGTGTCAAATTTTATGAGCGTTTGATCATCCCCGTCTTTTTCATAGAGGTTTGTCTTTTTCTAAAATTAACACGTCACTATGATGAGCACAGAAGATGTTGGAGTCAGTCTCCCCACCATCACAGACATCTAAACCTCCAGATGCAGGAAGAGGGCCACCTGCATCATGAAGGACCCCACTCACCCAGCACACACACTTTTTGCCCTGCTCCCCTCAGGAAGGAGGTTAAGGAGCATTAAGTGTAGAACCACTAGACTGAGGAACAGCTTCTACCCTGAAGCTTTAGACTCATGAATCTCTAACCAGGATAATCACTGTGATGATACTTTAATTGGAGATCTGTGATTTATCTGTGCTGCTGCTGATCTCATGCTGCTGTATTCATTCTTACCCGTCTGCTCACACAGACTCATGTTCAGGCTGCTGTTCTTACACTATTGTTTTACATTATTAGCGTTTAGTGTACAAACCGGATTCCAAAAAAGTTGGGACACTAAACAAACTGTGAATAAAAACTGAATGCAATGATGTGGAGATGGCAAATGTCAATATTTTATTCGTAATATAACATAGATGACAGATCAAAAGTTTAATGTGAGTAAATGTAACATTTTAAAGGAAAAATATGTTGATTCAAAATTTCGCAGTGTCAACAAATCCCAAAAAAGTTGGGACAAGTAGCAATAAGTGGCTGGAAAAAGGAAATTGAGCATATAACAAACAGCTGGAAGACCAATTAACACTAATTAGGTCAATTGACAACATGACTGGGTATAAAAAGAGCTTCTCAGAGTGTCAGTATCTCGCAAAAGCCAAGATGATAAGAGGATCACCAATTCCACCATTGTTGCGCAGAAAGATAGTGCAGCAATACCAGAATGGTGTTACCCAGCGTAAAATAGCAAAGACTTTTAAGTTATCATCATCAACCGTGCATAACATCATCAAAAGATTCAGAGAATCTGGAACAAT
>NC_056519.1:23450558-23473073 GCF_014905685.2 Nematolebias whitei | reverse complement strand
CACAAGCACCTGGGAGACACCAAACATGTGGAAGAAGGTGCTCTGGTCACATGAAACCAAAATCCAACTGTTTGGCCACAATGCAAAACAATATGATTGCCGTAAAAACAACACAGCTCATCACCCTGAACACACCATCCCCACTGTCAAACATG
The DNA here is from genome assembly GCF_014905685.2 of Nematolebias whitei. NCBI lineage: Eukaryota > Metazoa > Chordata > Actinopteri > Cyprinodontiformes > Rivulidae > Nematolebias > Nematolebias whitei. Next base: position 23,472,918 of record NC_056519.1, on the reverse strand, counting down.
GTGGTGGCAGCATCATGGTTTGGGCCTGCTTTTCGTCAGCAGGGACAGGGAAGATGGTCAGAATTGATGGGAAGATGGATGGAGCCAAATACAGGACCATTCTGGAAGAAAACCTGTTTGAGTCTGCAAGAGACCTGAGACTGGGACGGAGATTTATCTTCCAACAAGACAATGATCCAAAACATAAAGACACATCTACAATGGAATGGTTCACAAATAAACATATCCAGGTGTTGGAATGGCCAAGTCAAAGTCCAGACCTGAATCCAATCAAGAATCTGTGGAAAGAGCTGAAGACTGCTGTTCACAAACGCTCTCCATCCAACCTCACTGAGCTCGAGCTGTTTTGCAGGAAGAATGGGCAAAACTGATAGAGACAAACCCCAAGAGACTTGCAGCTGGAACTGCAGCAAAAGACGGAGCTACAAAGTATTAACGCAAGGGGGCCAAATAATATTGCACGCTCCACTTTTCAGTTTTCTATTTGTTAAAGTTTGACACATCCAATAAATTTCATTCCACTTCACGATTGTGTCCCACTTGTTGATTCTTCACAAAACATTAACATTTTATATCTTTATGTTTGAAGCCGGGCAGCATGGTGGCGCAACTGTTAGAGCTGCTGCCGCTCAGCGAGCAGGTCCTTGGTTCAAACCCCGGTCCAGGGGCCTTTCTGGGTGGAGTTTGCATGTTCTCTCAGTGCATGTGTGGGTTTTCTCCGGGTACTCCGGTTTCCTCCCACAGACCAAAAACATGCATGTTAGACTGATTGGTAACTCTGAATTGTCCCTAGGTGTGAATGAGAGAGTGAATGTTTGTTTGTCTCGTTTGTCTCTATGTGTCCCTGTGATGGACTTGCGACCCGTCCAGGGTGTACCCCGCCCCTCGCACAGTGATTGCTGGACATGGGCACCAGCGACCCCCGTGACCCAAATTGGAATAAGCGGGTAAAGATAATGGATGGATGGATGTTTGAAGCCTGAAATGTGGCAAAAGGTTGAAAAGTTCAAGGGGGCTGAATACTTTAGCAAGGCATTATATATATATATATATCAATATCATATATATATATATATATATATATATATATATATACTCACACACACACAGGAGGGCACTTCTTAATTGTCAGCTGCTGGATTTCCATTTCTAGGGACAAAACTTGTCTCTGCAACTCTTGAAGTCTCCGTGCAGCATCATCCAGTTGACCTAAGTTAAAATAAAATATAATCATTAATAAACGTCACTTATCCACCCATTAATTTCCTGTTCAATTATCAAATATCTTTTGTATTACAGCATTTCTTCTGTTACTTACTCGTTACTGCCTTGACAGTTCTGAGGTGAAGATATATGTAATTTTTTTCAAAGGGTAAAACACAAAATATGCAATATTTTCCATAAAGTATGACGCTGCTCCTCCTCATTCAAATCATTTCATGTATTTAGTGACAGTCTCTCAACCATTAGCAAGTCCAAAATGTTCTGAATACAACCACGAGATGGTTACAGTGTTATTCACTGCCATATATTTTTTCTACAAGACATTTTCTGCAACACTAACCTGCAGAAGGATGTCAGGCAGAGTCGTGATCTTTTGCCACTGCACCTGCAGGCGATACCTCCTCTGTACAGTTCCCGGGGTCAGGCACCTCCTGGGAGTCATCCTGGCCAGCAGCACGAGACGCTTCTTGCTCACAGCTCAACTGACTCACGAGCTTGTGAGCGTCTCCCTACAGGTGGGAAATCAGACACTTCGTGGTCATGACACATTTTTGTTTATTTTTTTAAATGTTCAGCACGGTCCTCCCTCCATTTACCCCAATCATTCCAGTGAAATCTAGATGGCACCGATCCTTGTCTGATCCGGGTTCTTCCACTGGCTGATGAATTTAGATCTTCTGGGGCAAAGTGCAGACTGCATGGGTGCTCCCACGAAGGATTTTAAAAGTTGGCCCTTCATGTCTCCTGATCGCTCTCACCCAACGGGAACATATTTCTTTGTCCACGGGAAAATTGTGGAAACTCAAATACGGTGTTTTGTGTTTATTATTGGAACAACATGGCACACTGCAGTAACGTCTTGATGACTGTGTCGTGCTGGTTAGACGAGCTGCTGCTGAACTGGAGAGCTCGTTCAGTGACAGATTACTTCATCCTAAATGCACAAAGGAGCGTTACCGCAGGTCCTTCCTCCCAGCAGCTGTTAGACTCTACAACCATCACTGCTCCCAACAAACTCAATAATGATTAAATACATGCTGACCTCTGCTCAAACACACTCTGCCTGTAATACTGTGCTGTCAATAGTCTGTCCTTATCAATGTTCCAACACATATTGAACATTATTATTGATATTGTTTATCTTATTTCTTTATATATTGTTGAATATTTATATATATATTGAAATATTTTTATCTTTTTATCTGTTGCTGCTGGGGCAGCACGGTGGCGCAACTGGTAGAGCTGCTGCCTCTCAGCGAGCAGGTCCTTGGTTCAAACCCCGGTCCAGGTGCCTTTCTGGGTGGAGTTTGCATGTTCTCTCCGTGCATGCGTGGGTTTTCTCCGGGTGCTCCGGTTTCCTCCCACAGTCCAAAAACATGCATGTTAGACTGATTGGTAACTCTAAATTGTCCCTAGGTGTGAGTGAGAGAGTGAATGGTTGTTTGTCTCGTTTGTCTCTATGTGGCCCTGTGATGGACTTGCGACCCGTCCAGGGTGTACCCTGCCCCTCGCACAGTGATTGCTGGACATGGGCACCAGCGACCCCCGTGACCCAAAATGGAATAAGCAGGTAAAGATAATGGATGGATGGATGGATGGATGGATCTGTTGCTGCTGTTACACTTGAATTTCCCATCTGTGGGACAATAAAGGCTGTTTCTATTCTCTTCTATTCTGTTTTTTCATTTCAGCTTGAAAACTGCAGGACTACAGGAACTCAACAAAAGCTGGAGCTGCTCTGTCTGTGGCCTCTCAGGAACGTGCACGTCACACACACATCGTCCATGAAGACACTGGACCAGAGCACAAGATAATAAGACGTGATAACAACGACAACAATACACATTCACAAATGATTCAGACAATTTTTTTTATTGTTTGTTTGTTTTACAATTGAAAAACAGTTTGTATAGATATTAATAAAAATTAATAAAAATGTATCAGTGACTGTGAGTTTTGCAAATGTGTCATAAGAATATTTTATTAGTGTTAATGTTAACGCCACCAAGAATATTTAAAAACACTGAACCATGTGTTCAGCTTTAATGGCTGCACTCCTGAGATTTACAGAGGAAAAAATCGTGAGAATGAGTTTAGTATTCAGCTCTGACTGATTAAACGCGCAAATACTTCATTGCTCCCGTCAAACAGGCTACACTGAGTGGACCGTTCCAAGATGGCGGCTCTACAGCTCGTCAGCTCCAATAGGCGATAGCGGTCAATGCTGGATCTAGTGTTTATATCTACAGGTCCTTCTCAAAAAATTAGCATATTGTGATAAAGATCATTATTTTCCATAATGTAATGATAAAAATGAAACTTTCATATATTTCAGATTCATTGCACACCAACTGAAATATTTCAGGTCTTTAATTGTTTTAATACTGATGATTATGGCATACAGCTCATGAAAACCCAAAATGCCTGTCTCAAAAATTAGCATATCATGAAAAGGTTCTCTAAACAAGCTATTAACCTAACCATCTGAATCAACGGCGTAACTCTAAACACCTGCAAAAGATTCCTGAGGCTTTTAAAAACTCCCAGCCTCGTTCATTACTCAAAACCACAATCATGGGTAAGACTGCCGACCTGACTGCTGTCCAGAAGGCCATCATTGACACTCTCAAGCAAGAGGGTAAGACACAGAAAGAAATTGCTGAACTAATAGGCTGTTCCCAGAGTGCTGTATCAAGGCACCTCAGTGGGAAGTCTGTGGGAAGGGAAAAGTGTGGCAGAAAACGCTGCACAACGAGAAGAGGTGACCGAACCCTGAGGAGGATTGTGGAGAAGGGCCGATTCCAGACCTTGGGGGACCTGCGGAAGCAGTGGACTGAGTCTGGAGTAGAAACATCCAGAGCCACCGTGCACAGGCGTGTGCAGGAAATGGGCTACAGGTGCCGCATTCCCCAGGTCAAGCCACTCTTGAACAAGAGACTGCGTCAGAAGCATCTCGCCTGGGACTGCTGCTGAGTGATCCAAAGTTATGTTCTCTGATTACAGTAAATTTTGCATTTCCTTTGGAAGTCAAGGTCCCAGAGTCTGAAGGAAGAGAGGAGACACAGAATTCACATTGCTTGAGGTCCAGTGTCAAGTTTCCACAGTCACTGGGGTGTCATGTCATCTGCTGGTGTTGGTCCACTGTGTTTTATCAAGGGCAGGGTCAATGCAGCTAGCTGTCAGGAGATTTTGGAGCACTTCATGCTTCCATCTGCTGAAAAGCTTTATGGAGATGAAGATTTAATTTTTCAGCACGACCTGGCACCTGCTCACAGTGCCAAAACCACTGGTAAATGCTTTACTGACCATGGTATTACTGTGCTCAATTGGCCTGCCAACTCTCCTGACCTGAACCCCATAGAGAACCTGTGGGATATTGTGAAGAGAAAGTTGAGAGACTCAAGACCCAACACTCTGGATGAGCTTAAGGCCGCTATCGAAGCATCCTGGGCCTCCATAACACCTCAGCAGTGCCACAGGCTGATTGCCTCCATGCCACGCCGCATTGAAGCAGTCATTCATGCAAAAGGATTCCCGACCAAGTATTGAGTGCATAACTGAACATGATTATTTGAAGGTTGACGTTTTTTGTATTAAAAACACTTGTCTTTCATTGGTGGGATGAAATATGCTAATTTTTTGGGACAGGTATTTTGGGTTTTCATGAGCTGTATGCCATAATCATCAGTATTAAAACAATTAAAGACCTGAAATATTTCAGTTGGTGTGCAATGAATCTGAAATATATGAAAGTTTCATTTTTATCATTACATTATGGAAAATAATGACCTTTATCACAATATGCTAATTTTTGAGAAGGACCTGTATGTGTGTAACAATATATAAATATATATTATATATTGTTACATCGTTTTCAGCCCCCTTTCTGGCATCCACAGCAGAGAAAGCTATGTAGTCTCTGTAAGTAGGTCTAGGGGGGAAAATATCAGTATCGGTTATCGGCCAAATAAATTTTAACATATCAACATATCAGCCAAAAATCCAGTATTGTGCATCCCTAATTTCTACACAAAGAAACCATCCAGAGGACCTGATTTAACTTTGTTGTGATTAATGAGCATGAACTTTGATGTTCTGAACTTCTAAGTCTTATCTGTGTTCTTTGTTTAAAACAGGTTTCTCAGTCCTCGAGGCTCAATGAGTCTAACCTGTATAAAAAAAAAGGTTGAATGAAAAAAGAAAGGTTCAGCTCCAACATACAGCATTAAAACAACGTGGGTTGTGTTCTCTAAAAAGATGACCGGCAAATCCACTTTACCAATATGGCGGCGTCGAATCTCCAAGTTTCCCGCCGGATGACTTTGTTACCGGAACTTCCTGTCCCACCCACATTCCCGTGCCGCTTCCGGGTGGTGGTTACTCCACACACACACACACAAGACTTCAACCATAGAGTCGTCGTTGTCGCTTCGTTGTAAACAAAAGTTACTAAACGGGTTACCCTCCGCGATACAATAAGTGAAAAGACATGCATATCAAATCAGGTAAGTCTGTCCAACATTTCGGGACATGTGATCGCTTATTTTTACTTTTGGAGTTTCTATTTCCCCATTTTGCCGCGGTGTTAGCCGCCGAGCTAGCTGTACCGAAAGCAGCCTGATCACTTTGAATGGGGGGGGTTGGGGGGTTACGAAACTTTGATTTGAGTTAGCGCGAGCGGCTAACTGCTGACTCTTGTACGTTGATAAAAACTGAACGGTAAGCTACACACAACAACCGCCGTTCAATATGTTTTCAAACTGTTTTCTGTTCCAACTTTGAATGGACAGGCGTCGAGTTAAGTTAGCATCGTGGCGCTGCTGGATAGTTTGCTAACGCCGGTGCCTGTGGCTTTGTTGATCTGGATTAAGATTAACGCTCTAAACTTAGATATAATGTGGCGGCATTCAAACACATTAATTTAGCGCCTTCTACGTGGTTCTAGTCGGAGTGAAAGCAGAAGAGTGTGGCGGTTTCTCGAAATTTCTCATATAATGTGGAAGAGCATCATGGTCGCTGTTTGTTTGGTAAGCTGGTGTTGTGTCGGAGTTTGTGACCCTGTGGAAACGTGTTGTCACCTGGGTCTCCTCTTTCATCTTCTCGTCCAGCGCGCTTTTCAATTTCAAACACACGCAAAACTAAATTAAGACGACGAGAACCGACATTTATACACACTTATAGTTAAATAAGTTGATAAAATGTCGAGTCATAGTACCAGTATTTTAAATTGAGTTTTATCCACTTTTCTTTGGGCTTATATTGAGTGGCTGTGGTAGCCATCTTGGATTGGCTCCACATGTTTATAGTATTTCTTGGATGTTTTTTTTTTAATTCTCGTGGTTAAGAGATTTTGCTAACAGACAGGCACAAACGTAAGCCCTTTAATATTGTCTGGCTTAGCTTTTTAAAGTACGTGATATTTTCTTCCAACAAATCCTGATGTTTCTGTTTTATGAAAAGTTGAAAGTGGGGTTCTGTGGAAAACGCTAAACGAATTAGTATCTTACCTGTTGTAGATGTCTTTAAGGACTGATACAGGAGGGAACTCGGAGATCGTCATCATTATGTGGTGAAATTAGTTCTCTGCATTTAACTCGTCGCAACTGAGATACACCCAGGTGGAGCGGTAGCACCCGGATTCGGTGTCTTGCTCAGAGACGCCACGACATGTGGGAATGGCTGCGAGTCGAACGGCGACTTTCTGGTCCCAAGTCGGCAGCCCTACCTCTGCCTCATCTCAGCCCGCTTACGACTAACCGGTAATTGCCACCTTAAAACAACTTCATCCATGATCTGTTACAACGGGAGCTGGGGCCTGAGCTACTGCAGCCAGCTGCTGCTAGCAGTGGGCTTCATCGGACCCCAGGTCCACCTCCAGCCCACGCTGTCCCTCGGCTCGGACTCCCTCAGAAGCGGCATCGCACACTATCAATAAATCAAGAAAACGTGACTACATTTAACCAGCTGTATTAAATCGAGGCAGGAGAAGTTTACGGTTTACAGCGCTGGCCTGTCCGGTACTCGACGCAAGATCAGGAACGGGAAGGGCCGATGTCACGTGGCATTACAAACGTATATGGCCTAGACGACTCCTTTCGCAGAAGGGGAGCACAACCTGTCACGTGTATGATGGGGAGGGACTAAGTGTGGTCTCTTTGGACCTTATGTGATTTAACGTGAGAGTAAAAAAATGAGACAGCGGATAAAAAGCCTTTTCTGTGTGATATAGCGAGTAAATTAAACTCTATTGAGTTGTTGGCCCCGTTTAAACCTGTCTGAACCGGGTCATAATTTCATTATAAACCCGTCTCTGAGCAGATCAAAAACCCGGGGTCAGTCTAGATAAAATACTACCAGTTCCATCATCTTTACCCGCTTCTTCCTTTTCGGGTCACGGAGGTCACTGGTGCCCATGTCCAGCCATCGCTGTGCGAGAGGCGACCATCACGGGGCTAAAACAAGTTCAATCTCAAAATATTTATGCGCCCTTTTTTAATATAATAAATGCAGTTTAACAAAATCGGCATGTTCGATACCAAGTTTACGTAAGTTTTGTTTGGAACGTTTTCAGAGAACGTCCCTGTAAAATAACCAGAGTATACGATGTTGGTAAAGGACGTTAAGACGTGCAGCTGCCAGGAAAAAGACAAACTGTGGAAAATGTTGGAGTGAGGACAGATCGAGACGTCTTCAGTTAATTCCAAATCATTGTTCCGGTTCGAATATGATTTAACACATCGCTGCAGTTTGTAGCTTCTATTCTACGACTCTTATTCAGCAGCTTGTTCCTTTAAGCTGTAAGGACAAAAACGTGGAGTTAGAACTGAGCACTTACAGCGTTTTCTGATTTTTTTTGTAGATTCTTAGATGTGGACAGTGGTTTTGTAAGAGTGTACTAATTCAGATGTCTACATTCTGTTGTCCCCCCCCCAGCTTCATGGGAACTCAGCAACACTGTATGTGAGTCAGACAGCCTGTGCGATCAACCAGTCCTCGTGTCAGCACCCAACTCCGAGCCCCACGTCCGTAACCGCCGCTTGTCTCCCGGTTCTGGCAACAGTGGGGGTGGTGGAGGTGGAGGTTGCATCTCTGGAGGCTCCCAGCCACCCAAGCAGCATTCAGCTCCGGGCGGTCCCACCAGTCCTGGTCACACACACACCCTTACCTTCCGCAAGGACAGAGAGCGCCGGGGCCAGCAGCACAAAGGCCGCAGCATCCGCAGGGAGGGTCAGAAGGGGGTCGGTCGGGTTGGTGAGCGGCCGCTGCAGGTGAACCAGAAGGAGAAGTGGGCGGAGCACAGCCTGTCGCTGCTCAAGCCCCCGCCTGCCTTTCCGGTGCAAGACAGCCCCGCCAAGCTGCAGCCGGCTGTGAGCTACGCTTCCAAGGTGAAGGCTGGAGCGGCAGGTGGAGGTCTGGAGGAGGACCGCCCCGCCATTAACGTGCTGCTACAGAACCAGTGGGGTCTAAGTTTTATCAGCGAGGGGCCCGGCCCCCACCCCACCACCGACAGCCCCCCACCAACAGACGCTAACCAGTCAGCAGACCCGCAGCACAGCACAGTTCTCGCAGCGGAGACGCCTCTCCCCGTCACGACCGTGGTCAGTTCGGCCGAGGGGAACGGAGAGCTGCTGCTCAGCTGTCGCCACCTAGTGGAGGCCTTGAACTACCACAACAGAGGTACGGGTGAAAACAGCAGCTAGAGACCGTTTGTAACGGCCGGAAAGAATGATTTAAACTTTTCTTCTTCTTTTTTGTTACAGAATGGAACATTGCCTGTAACAGACAGAAGAAAGGTAAGCTTATTCAAATAAAGGCTGGTTCTGGAGATACAGTTGTCGCCTGCTGCTGAGAGCAAAAGGCTGCGATGTGTATTTATTACCTTGTAAGGCCCATTTTCCCAACTTATTCTACATTGGGAGGACCAGTGGTGCCTGGGCCCCATCACAAGTGCTGCTGGTGGGATAGACTGTAGAAATGAATGTGAGTCAGTGCAAAGTCCCTGTAAAGATAGAGAGACAAACCTGTGTGTGTCTCGTTAGCAAAACCAGCCGTGGACAGATGTGAATGAAACCTACAGAAAATAAAGAGGGGGGGTTTGATTCCTCTGTATCTGTGGTGGTTCTGACGGTTTGAAGGTTCGGATCAGAACACAAAGATCAGAGTTCATCATCTCGTATAGATGCACTGCATTTCTGCAGGCCTGTCGCGATAAACAAATTATTAATCCCGTGATAAATGAAAATTATCGACCTCATTTTATCGACTTTATCATTTCTTCACGTCTCTTTGTACTGAAGACACTGGATGATAAAAACTCAACTCAGGTGCTCTTCACTGACCCCTCCCATTCCCTTTCAAATCCATTTTAACGATCCAAAAAAGCAGCGAACATGCCAACCTTGGGTCTTGTCCACGGTTGAAACCCGCGCCTTCGTGTAAATGTTGTTTTCCTCCGCAAAAAGAAGCTGAGAACTTGTTTACTGATTTTATTTTTATTAAAAGCTTTGTGTGACAAATGCTAAAGAGCTCAAACCACACGGAGTGTCCGTCATTTTGAGAACTGAAGAGACGGCCCACGTCAAGGGGCATCCCTCCCATTTTTCTTAGAGACACGCTGCTCGCTCCCTCACTACCCATCCTTCAATTCAAACTGTCTTATCATTGTCATATTTCAAACTATATTGTCGTTCATCGCAATAATTTCAGACAAACAAATCACTCAGCAAAATTTGTTTTTATGACAGGCCTAGATTTATGTTGACTTTTAGGACAAACCTGATCTCTTAAATGAGACGGTGAAACGTGTTTCGTTTGATTATTAATTAATCGTTTGCTTTTCTGTTTTCCAGATCCAAAAAGAGTTGTCTGGTACAAGGACGTCCAGGAGCACCCAGCCTAGCAGCGTGACGAGTGCACCACATCAGCACACACCTCCACGCACGTAACACCTATAAAGATGGACACGGTTGAGTCCCGTTCACACGCTGCACTCAGGATGATGTCATCACATTAAGCCACACTGAGACACTTTGGACTAACTCCTTACAGCAATGGACTTTTTAATGCCTTACAGAAAGCCTGCCTTAATAATCACCTCGTTCTCATTTTTAGCTCATCTGTGTACAACTGTTCCTTTTTTAAAAAAACGATCTTCGAGGAGTCTAATTTAGTTTGTTTGGAAGCTGTGGTTTTATCAGACTGTCTGTTGTCAGTCGAGCACTTTGTTTAAAACTCTGACCAACCCCCGTGTGTGCGAGAAGTCCTGAGCGGCGCTTTTTAATTTGTCTTTGCCCACTCTTAACCAGAAGAGCGTCTCCTCCCTGCGTACAGTTTGTGTTTATTGAAGCGGGGGGGGGTTCGGTTTACAGAAGGGTGTAGTCAAAAGACACACGTTCGCCCCTTCTCACGTCTAATCTTAATGCTGTTTGTTTTTATTTGGTCTCAGTCGGGTGAATGTTGTTCATCGGTCCGTACGGGATGACGCCACGTTCTGTTTGTAGAAATTTGAATTCAAAATACACTGGAGAAATGAGAAAAACAGTATTACTTAATAAATTTGAATATACTTGAAAACATTTTGTCTTTTAATTTAAACACTCCAGAGTCCAAAGACACACGGTCAACTCGTCTTTTCCTAACGGACGTAACTGACACTCTGACATAAGTAGAATCCCAAGTTGTGTTTTCTCCACGGAGATATTCCATCCTTTATTATTTCTGAGCGCAGTCAGTCTCTCCACGTCACCTCCACCTCGTCTGTTCTGTACCTGCAACACAAGAACAAGTCGATAAATATCAGCATGAAGTAACACCAATGACGAAAGATAAGTTAAAAACTTGTTTCAGACGGGCAAAGGAAGGTTGCCATGAATACGTTTACCGTATTTTTCAGCCTATATGTCACTATTTATTTTCATAATTTACATGCCCTGCGACTTATAGATCAAAGTGACTTATTTATGATTTCCCCCATATTTATAAACAATTTTTGGCTGAGATGACCGTTTTCATTCATTCTGACTGAAAAAATTGAACACTACCATTTTCAGCCACTAGATGGCAGCAGTAGTAAGGCATGCTGTTGTATCATGTAATATGTAAAAGTGGCTGAATGACAAATACAAAAAAACCACATCAAAAACAACTGGGCTTTATTTTACTTTATACTTCATTGTTTTTGTCTTGAACTTATTTGAAGTTACCATGTCCTGGATGACTGAGAATCTTGACCAGCTATTAATGACACAATCAGCCTGCCATAACCTGACACCTTCGTTCTGCTCGCTGCTTGGAGCAACTGTCAAACCAGCTGCACCGCCCCGGCAAAATGCAGCTAATTTGACCATTAAAGTGCATTTATTAATCAAATGTTAGACTGAGACACACCTTTACTATAATGTTGAGCAAACAAATTTTTCATTCAACCTTTTATTTAGACAGGTAAATCCCATCGAGCCTCCAGGACTCATTTACAAGAGACCTGAAATAATTGTTTTTTAGTGTTAATCTTGTTAAATTTGTGTTAAAGTCCTCCCGTGCACGCTCCCGCGGCTTCCATTTGGCAGCCAATCAATTTTGGACACAACACCGGCCCACATTTCTGGGTCGTCAGTGGTGATGCGTAACAGATGCGACGTATAAGACAAAGCGATATTTACGGCGGAATATACGGTAATCGGCACCTCCAAATCTGATCATCAAATCATATCCAAATCCTCAGTCAGAAAAGGCTGGATTGCTCTCTTCAGGTCGAGGGTGAGGTTTTGCCTCAAGTGGAGGAGTTCAAGTATCTCAGGGTTTTTTTGTTCATGAGTGAGGGAAGAATGAAGCGTGAGATATGACGGATTGGTGCAGCATCTGCAGTATTGTGGACCCTGTGCTGGTCTGTTGTGGTGAAGAGGGAGCTGAGCTGTAAAACAAAGCTCTGTTTACTGGTCAGTCTATGTTCTTCCTACCCTCACCAGTGGTCATGAACTCTGGGTAGTGAGTTTCCTCTGCAGGGTAGCTGGACTTCCTTAGAGACCGAGTGAGAAGTTCAGTTATCAGGAGAGACTCGGAGTAGAACTGCTGCTCCTATACATCGAGAAATCAGTTGAGGTAGTTCAGGCTTCCTGGGCACCCCTCTGGGGAGGTGCTTCGGGCATGTCTGACTGGGAGGAGACCCAGGACCTGCTGGAGAGACTACATTTCAGTTGGCATGGCAACAACTTGGAGTCCTCCTGGAAGAGGTGGGTGTGGAAAGAGATGTCTGGACCTCCCTGCTCAAGATGTTGGATGGATGGACAATGTTTAACAGACAAACTAAGCTTCAAAAATAAATCTGGATTGTGCTCTTGAGTTTTTATCCTGTTACAGCTGAGGAACTGCTTCATTCATCCATTCAACCTTTATTTAGACAGGTTAATCCCAGTGAGCCCCGAGGACTCATTTACAAGAGACCTGATTTGAACAAAGAATGATGACAACAATGGACAGTTAAAAAAGTCATACAGATTATTAATTTTTTTTAACAAATAGGATGGCTAAAAAAAAGAAACGTAACAAAAAACAGATAAATTCAAAGGTGAAGGTAGAAAACTAAAACATATTGATCTCCACACCCACCCAAATGACAAATGGGAATTGGTTGTGAATGGAGCGTAAACCAGAACGGTGGGAGGAATTTAACTGGGAACACGTTTCAATACATTTGTATCTTTGAACCTTGCTTCATTTTCCATGAACACTGATCCAGTTCAAATCAGTTTATCAGGGTGCCTCTAGTTTGACATAAAGTAAAAAATGGTCAAAAGAAAATATTGTTTGGGAGCGCTGTCAGCTGTTTAAAACGTTATAGAGGCTATAATATACACACGCTAACGATAACTGGTGCCTTCAAGCTAATAGCAACAAATAGCCACTGGGTGTTTTGTCATCGTTGTGTTCACACTGAACAACGAGCAGAGAAACAAGTTTAGACCATCTCCAAGCAGCTTCGGGTTCATCTGATCACAGTTGTCCAAGTTATTCAAGAGTATAAGCTTCAAGGAACTGAAGCCAACCTGTGAGAATGTGGACGCAAGAGGAAATGCAACCCCGTGTTGATCGGACAGTTGAAAACAGCCACCCAGTCTTTTTACACCAAATTTGACAAAGAACTATGTTTATTTATTTATTATTATTTGCAAGCACAGAGAGCAGCAGCAGCTAACTGTAGCACTTCCTGTCTGGGCGACTTCCTGCAGGAATATTATCATTTCTGCTAAAACATGTTTTTAAAACTGATGTAATGATTTTGAAGAGGATTTATAGAAAACAAGCTGAGCTCCAGTCGAGGTACACCACGTCATATTTTGTATCAAAACAAGCCACGGGAGAAAACGTCCACTGGAGGCAGGAACACAAAACAGCATGTTGACTGGAACCAGTTACTGGGTCTGATGACACTTTGTGACCAGTCTGAAGGTACCAGCAGGTTCATCTGCTTTTGTAAATATGATAAACAGCGGAACTGTGAACATCTACCTTTGTGTGATCCATGAGTCCTTCAGCTCTGTCACCTGACCGGACCGGAACATCTCCCAGCCAGCTTGAGCAATCATGGCTCCGTTGTCTATGCAGAACCTGCAGCAGAGAGGGTTCAGGGGAGGCCTGAGCAGGTCACATGATGACTGCACGTTTGGTCCAATAACACTGGTTATTCTTCACCATGTGGTACAGACCAGTACTGCGCTGAAGTTTACTGGTGTAAAACCTGAACCAGCTCCATTACTGGAACCAAAAATGAGGATTAAATGCTGACCAACCGTTCATCTGTGGCAAACAGCTTGGCTCCTCTCTCTGTACACATGATCCCCATCATGTCCTGCAGACGGAGGTTACCTGAGGAGCAAAGCAGAAAGGAGGAGCTCGGCTCTCAAAGGTTCAGACTGATACATGTGTGACGCTCGTGGTACTTCTCTCCTGCATGGTGACAAGTCACACCCAACTCGTTTAGTGTGAAACAAATAATCCTACAGTAACAAAGAAATTCTTTCCACCTCAAGACACCATCCTGTTGTCCAGCTGAGGATGTTGACAGCCCCGACGGAGATGACAAATGACACTTTCTGAGTCCTTGGTAGTTGAGTGAAACAAGCACTGCGTACGGCACATTACACAACAAGAAAAGACCTGGCATGACCTCCTTGACCTTGGAGCTGGGCTGAGGAAGAGTTTGAGACCTTCCATCTAGTGATGCTGCAGCTGTGTATAAGTTTGGTTAAATATCTGGAGCGGATCCGAAGTTAAAGCTCAGACAAGAGACAGTGTATGGACTGATGGAGACTGTAGTACATCCACCTGTAAAACTTTAAATAAGTTGAGAAACACTGTCCAAATAAATACTGCTTGGAACAATCAAAGCCACAACTCTTTACTGAAGCGTTTACTCAGAACTCAGATCCTTCTGATGAGCTGATTACTGTCAGACTCAGCTGAACTATCCCTTTAGGAAACAACTGGATCGTGTGATGTTTGCAAGTGACTTTATAGCATTAAAATGTTGACATCCAGAAGTTACCCTTCACCACATCATCCATAAAGACAAATTATGTTTCATTTTATGAAGCTGTCATTTACTTTGTTTGTCCTGGACTCAGAGTGATAGAAAATATCATCTTTGTGCTTCTACTCATCAACCTAAATTAGTAGAATTAAACATGGACAAGGTTAATTATAGAAATAACATGGTGGGGATTATTATTATTATTATGAACCATCCTGTAGCTTTAGGTTCCTTAAGAGAAAAGTGGATCACTTTACATAACTGATTAAAAATGCTATATTTCAATATTTTGGTCCATAATTAACTAGTCAATCATAAATCAGCTTAAAATAAAAATCAGCTTTAAATTACTTATTTTAGTCATTTAAAGGCCTTTAGTTAAAATAAATAAATAAATAAATGTGACTATTTATTTATAGTTCTTTACTTGTGCATGCTTCAGTTCTGATAGACCACCAAGCTGCTGCAGTCTGCTCCAGCTGCCAGCACTGCCATGTTTCCAGTCCAGCCAACTGGAGTCGGCTGGACTGAACGCTGAGCGGACGATTCTTCAGTCTGCATGAAAGAGAGTTTGCTTTTTGCACTAAATGTATACTCAAGAGCAAGCCTGGTTTTGCTCTTTACATCCAAACTGAAACAATTTTGTCTGTCGAGATGAGACGAAACTCCACAGCAACGTCCACCCATGATGAGTGCACCTCTTTCAAACAAATTACGTAATTCCTGCATGAGAGTGGGCCAATATAAAAATCCTGCGTTTAAAGACGAGATAAAAAATTAAATAAAAAAATCTTACTGAAAGAAAGGCATTATTTTATGATGTGAAATCTATGGAATCAAAAAAATGCATTTATAATGGGTTTTCTATATGGTCGTTTTCCCCCCAAATGAACACTAGAGGGCAGTAATCAAACAATTCTGACAAACTAAAAAATAATAATTTTTTTTTTTTTTTCCTTGACTGTCAGAAACAAAATAAAACAAAAATAAATGTGTGGCTGATTTTATCCCTATGAGATCTAAAGGTTAAAAAGCCACCCTGGGCACCATGTATACATTTAAATGAGTAAAAAACATTATTTCTAGAAACAAATCTTCACTTGACAAGATTTATTGTCATTTTATGTTACCAATGTGGAACTTACAGCCAACGCCCCCAACAATAAGGACCTCCTGGGAGCCACAGTGAGCCATGGCCCGCTCCGTGATCTCCACGAGCATCGCGAACACAGTCTCCTGCAAAGTCACAGCAACAACATCAAGTTTCATCATTTAGTGTCAGAAATGGAGCTGTAAACATGTTTGGGAATTCACCATCTTTAATTGACCTATAACATTTTGAGAACAATTTGTAGGACTTGTGGTGTACGGAGTAAAATAAACTTTTATTACCTGAAGTGAGAAACACAGATCTTCTGCTGTGCACTGACCAGAGCTCAGCATTTTGTTAGCAGCTTCCTGTCAAAAGAAACGACTATTAGGATTGGACAAAAGAAAAATGAAGAAGTGCATTCATATATTAACAGGTAGGTTAGCGTCATTACCATTTGTACCTATTGTCAGTCCAATTCTTCAGCTAATGAGCTAATATTAATAACTAATATTATTGTCTTTATGTCTGCCAGTTGGTTCGTTTTCCTCTCCGACCCTTTTGAACTGGTCACCCCTGGTGTTGCTGCTGTCTGAAGGAGATCGAGTTGCTTGTGTGACTGGTCCGAATGTTGTGCGTGTGTTTATGCAGATAAGTGGGTGAACTACACCAGTGTCATTACCTTCAACTGCTCTGCTGAGGAGCTGATGGCCGAGGTTGTTGGAAAATACAGCCAGTTTCAGGACTGTTTCAGTAACACTTACAGTCCAAGAACTTGGTGAAGGAGAACAATTTTTCTGCAGAGACATGGTATGCTGACCGGAGTACGCCTTGGCTGGACAGCGAAGAGACTGTCGGAAGTTTGGAACAGATTTGCAAAGACCAAACAGCGCAGTATGTACGGTATAATACTAGGGATGCACGATATTGGAATTTTGGCCGACATCCGATATGCCGATATGTTAAAACTTATTTGGTAAATGGTAAATGGACTGTACTTATATAGCGCTTTTCTATCTTATCGAGATACTTAAAGCTCTTTACACTACAGTCTGTGTCTCATTTACCCATTCATCCAGCACTCTACTAGATCTATACAAAGCTAAATGAACAAATCATTCTAAAGAGACTAATCAGTGATGTATCACATTCACACACTGATGGGACTCACATCAGAGGCAATGAGGGGTTCAGTGTCTTGCCCAGGGACACTTCGGCATGTGACTGCTGGTGGATTCGAACCCCCAACTCTTGCAATGGAGGACGACTGCTCTAACCACTCAGCCACAGCCGCCCTCTGGTAACGATAACGATACGGATATTTTTACTATACTTTCCTTTGTCAGAACATATTCCTCTTATTTAGGCTTATTTGATACAAAAACTGTGTAAGAGCTGTAAGAGCTGGTGACATATATTCAGTAACAGCCATGTGATATGTATAGCACTTTAACTTATATTAAATGAAAAGTGTTAAATGTTATTTATTAGCATTAGTCACCTGGGATGCTGTCTCACTTGTGAAGGCTTGTTCCAGGTTCCTAGTTGCAGTGTGGGATCCTCTGCACTCTGTGCATGAAGCACAGACTTTTTAAGTTCAGTTTTTGTCTATCCATTGTGCTGTAAGTAGGGCTTTAACAGACTACTCGAGTAATCTACACATCGATTCCTAGGACACCTATCGAGGTTTCTAATTTCACGTCGAGTATTCGTGGTGACGTCATTACGTCGCCGTTACATCATTGCGTCACGTGTCACGTGATCCGCGCCGGGCGCGGGTTACAAAATGGATTCCTCCAAGCAAACGGATGGAGCGGAGCAGGCCCAGTCTTGGCGAACAGGTAGAAATGCATCAACAGTCTGGAAATATTTCACTAAAGATGAATCTTCCGGTTCAACTACCGTAAGGAAACAGAAAATGAATCAACTTCCTGACTGCTTGGTGCTCGTTGCGAACCGGTGTTACACCGTATTCTGTGACCACCATAAATTGTGACCGTAGGAGGCGGTGTTGCACTGTTGCAGGTCACAGAATATGGCGTAACACCGGGTCCAATCGACTGAACCAGAACCAGCTTCCTCTGACCTTGTTTCACAAACTAAAAGCAAAAAATACTAATCTCTAAACCTATAAAAAAACCTATAAACATATTAATCTCTAAAACTAAACCTAACTCGCACCACTGCAGGCGGTGGTCCGGGGTGGTCAACCCCCCCATTGTTTTTAGTTTCATTTTTGATGTGCTGCACGTTTCTTTCAATTTTGCAGCTTAATAATAATAACTAATAGTTTTGTTTTTCCTGTGACTTATTTGCAGTATGATAAATGGGAGGAGCATAATATACGCTCCCAATGTTTTGTTGGTATTTTTTGTGTAAATAATTACCTTTTTTGCGGTTTTATTTATTTATTTATTTTTGTATCTTTAGATCCTATGATGTCATCAAGTACTCGAGTTCTACTCGAGTTTTATTATGTTAATGTCGAGTTTAAAAATTATGTAGTCGTTCAACCCCTAGCTGTAAGACTAATCATGCTAACGAGGCTAACACGACGTCCAAATGTCTGTGGTAAAACTCACCCAACAAGTCGTGCTATCGGCTATTAGCTTCTCAATGACGTTGGAAATGACGGCTTGTAACTCGAGTAAGGCTACGTCAGAAAAATATCTCTGACTGGGGACGATGTAGCGAGACTCAGCATAGTCCAAGAATCTTCAGAATCTGACGTCCTCAACGAAAAAAAAAACACGTCCACACCACCGACATTTTGACTTTTCCTCTCTGCCGTGATCAGGTAGGCGCGTGTGACATCATCACGTTGTGCTGCCACTGCAGGCACCCTTGTCATGGGTTGTCATACAAAAACGTCTTTTATATCAGTGAGTTATTTTGATGGACTGGCCGATGTCTGATACTGAACTTTAACGCTAATATCGACCAATACCAAGCCGATAATATCGTGCATCCCTAATATAATACATATCTTTTGTTGTGGTAAGGGAAGCAATGGTGGACATATTTGGGGGAGGGGTCTCCCAGGAGTTCTGCGCTGCAGTTTATTGTGGAGTATGCTATGCTGACAAGAATGTTTTAAAACTACAACGGTGGCAGCAGACTTCTTCAGTTGTTGAGAGAGGAGCCTTAATCTGAACTGAATTATTACGAGACTAACCTGTATAAATAAAGGTTGAACAAATTATGGATTAACAATAGCTTGGAAAAGTCTATCCAACACGTCTGAGTCTGGATTACCTCTAAGCCTTTCACTAATATCAGTAACTAGCAATATTCTTAAGTTTTTTTTAAAACACTTGCATGGCCTGAGTGTATAAAACTTATAATCATTATATTCTATGACAGTGAATAAGAGCACTTGAGACTAAAAGGGTGGGTGCTGGACTTTAAACATACACTTCTAAAAGACAAGGAATTTTATTATTTTAGCTTGTTTGATGCGTGTGATTTTCCAAGTGGTCAGTTGGTGATTCGATACTGGTTTCCCCCACCAGTTGCCCTTGATCTGTGCGTGAATGTGACTTGAGTGGTCAGTAGGACTACCGTAGATATTCATCTGCTCCAAAGGACTTTCTCTGATTTTGATGTGAACACCAAACAGTAGCACTGACAGGCTGTGCTTCAATCATGCACATTATAGAAAATTAATGGTAAAATAAATAAAAGCTGTTCGTGTCCAAACATTTCTTTATCCAGCGGAAGTTTTGCAAATAAGCCGACTGCTTACCTCAATATAGGACAAAATTCCAGAAAACGAGACGTCCATTCCTTTGACCGTATACGGCAGCTCCACGTACCGAGTCCCTCTGACAGCAGGGACAAGAAAACATGAAGGGTTTCAAATTAAATACAATCGGACAGGGCTTCGTTCTCAAAGTGTGGGGCGTGCATACCCTAGAGTAGGGGTGGTTATTATTGGATGTCATTGATGTTTTTGGAAAACAACGGATCAGAATGCTTTTTACAGTCATTGCACAGAAGCACAACGAAACTTCACTTCAGTACAGCCCGTCCAGAGAAACACAAAGACAACCGAACAACATAAGACATGGGTAGACGGGTGCCTGAGGCTGTAAAAGATGTTTAAAATGCGTAAGAGAAAAATAAAAATGTGTACAACAACCATTTTTAATGTATGAATGGAACATTAAGTATAGCAACAACAAATATTGTGACAGAAGTAATAGCTTGTGGGGGCGGGTGATTCTCCCACACTTTTGACAACCCCTGCAACAGGACACACAAATAAAGTCTGAATATCCAACAAACACACCGAATGCTTCTACTCACTTTTTGGCCATCTGCTCGATGTTGTAACCTGGACTTGGGTCGTTAGAAATCTATGTGGAGACAGTCTCACATGAAAAGTTGAACGTAGAATAAATATTAATCTGTGACCATAAAAACTCGTACCTTAATAACGCGAGCAAACCTGTCCAAACAGTTGCCAACTGCTATGTCAATAGTCTCCCCAAATATTCGGTACCGTCGCTCCGAGTAGGCAATAACCTGCGGTACCAGAGGGAAAAGAGCCAAAGTTTATTATGCCTGATCATCCGGAGCTCAGTGAGTCACTGTGCTTAAACCAACCTGAGTGTTGCCCCCGCTAACATACAGCACAGTGGGGTTGTTGGCTTTGGTGATGAGTCGGCCCATCTCAATGTGTCCGATACAATGGTTGACTCCAAGGAGCGGCTTCCCCCAGAGCTGCGCCACCGTGCGAGCCACTAGAGCTACGGTTACTAAGGGAGCCCCCATACCAGGACCTGCGGCAAAAGACAACAAGGACAAAAATTAACAAACGTCTTGCATAATCAGAATTGCGATGCAATTTTTCCCCCCAGACCTTTCGTGTACGCCACACAGTCGATGTCTGCGGGCTTCAGCCCCGCTTGCTCCAGCGCCTCCTTCAGGACAGTCAGTACAACTGCACGGTGGTGTCTGGCTGTATCGCTCGGCATGAACCCTGATGTGTTCAAAAGAAATGTGTTCAAAGTTACTCAGATGAGTGCACGGAGCGGGTTTAACTGACCTTACCTTGACCGGGAGGTGTAATGTAGGTTCGTCTCGGGTTGGAAAGCACTTCGCCGTCCCTTATGATGCCAATGCCGATCTTATTGGCACTTCCTTCGAAGCCAATCACTATCGTCATGGCAGCTGATAGAGAATGATACAAAACATCTGCCTGTAAGGATCGGGTATTCTTTCTGCATGAAAGCCAATTAGAGTTTCTTAAAGGGTAATTATTTCAAATATCTTTGCAGATATTAAATATTAAATGATTTCTCTGAGTGACAAATCAATGTGTTAACTTGCTAAAATAAATGTGACTGATCTCATTACAAAGAAAATAACACATTTTCATCATTTATTTGATGACCCCGTGACTACTAAGATAAATTGAAGTGTGTTAAGCATTCAACAGACAGTTGTCAACATCAGTTTCATCTGATTTAATGTCAGTGGAAAAAATTGTCGTGGGCATTTTTATACACAGTATATAAACATCTGATTTCAACTGTACACCACTTGAAACTCCCGAACATCAATTCTTATTCTTCTTTCGGCTTTTCCCTTTTCAGGGGTGTCCACAGCGGGTCATCCTCCTCCATCTCTGTCCTCTGTCCTCACTCCAACTACCTCCATGTCCTCTCTAACTGCATCCATATATCAGAATCAGAATAAACTTTATTGGCATTGCACCGAGATACAACGCAAATATGTACGTACAGTCGTCCGAAGGAGTTGAGATAAGTCCGGCATCAAGGCCACAGTTTGGGTCAGGCTGAACTCGTAATTGTTGTTTCTGCCTTTAAAGTCTCGCTGGTACATATTCTCTGATGGAAACTCCAACACAGCCGAATTGATCCTTTACTCCAAAAGTCGAGCTCGCAGCTTCTCCAGATTATTCCACCATTCATGAGTGCTGCCAGGGAGAACACAGTCCTGATAACAGCTGCTCCAAATCCCTGTCACAGCTCCACATTCAGTCCGAGCACTGTCAAGCTTCAACACATCCACACAAATTTGTAGACAACCAGATTCCACCAACCCAAACAGTAGAATCTAGTCGTCATCATGAATCCAATTTGTTTCACTTGTTTCACTTCCACGTTTCCTTCGAGGTAAGAGGGTCCTCCTCACCCTGACTCCTGTCGGGAGGAGTTGATCGATTTTGTTGAGAGACCAGCTGATCCTTCCAATTAAGAGGTATGCAGGAAAAAAAGAGCACAGCAGGGAAGCGTGTGTGTGTGTGTGTGGGGGGGGGGGGGGGGGGGGAGACAGGGAAACACGTCTGGTTTCACCGTAGAATAGCAGGAAAAAAATATATATACATCTCCTCTTTGTCTTTTTCCTGGCAGCTGCATTTCTAACATCCTTCTACCAGTATACCTACTGTCCCTCCTCTGGACATGTCCTGTAGATGTCTGTGATGGTGGGGAGACTGACTCCAACAGTGAGCTTTCTTGATCAGGCTGGTGGTGTTGTTGCTCCAGCTGAGG
>NC_056519.1:23443522-23450458 GCF_014905685.2 Nematolebias whitei | reverse complement strand
TCAACCGTGCATAACATCATCAAAAGATTCAGAGAATCTGGAACAATCGCTGTGCGTAAGGGTCAAGGCCGTAAAACTCTACTGGATGCTCGTGATCTCCGGGCCCTTAAATGTCACTGCACCTCAAACAGGAATGCCACTGTCAAGGAAATAACAGAATGGGCTCAGGAATACTTCCAGAAAGCATTGTCAGTGAACACAATCCACCGTGCCATCCGCCGTTGCCAGCTGAAACTCTACAGTGCAAAGAGGAAGCCATTTCTAAGCAAGCTCCACAAGCTCAGACGTTTGCACTGGGCCAGGGGTCATTTAAAATGGAGTGTGGCAAAATGGACGACTGTTCTGTGGTCAGATGAGTCACGATTTGAAGTTCTTTATGGAACACCGGGACGCCATGTCATCCGGACCAGAGAGGACAAGGATAGCCCAAGTTGTTATCAACACTCCATTCAGAAGCCTGCATCACTGATGGTATGGGGTTGCATGAGCGCATGTGGCATGGGCAGCTTGCATGTCTGGAAAGGCACCATTAATGCAGAGAACTATGTTCAGGTTCTAGAACAACATATGCTCCCATCTAGACGTCATCTCTTTCAGGGAAGACCCTGCATTTTTCAACACGATAATGCCAGACCACATTCTGCAGCAATCACAACATCATGGCTACGTAGGAGAAAGATCCGGGTACTGAAATGTCCAGCCTGCAGTCCAGATCTTTCACCTATAGAGAACATTTGGTGCATCATAAAGAGGAAGGTGCGGCAAAGAAGGCTCAAGACGATTGAACAGTTAGAGGCCTGTATTAGACATGAATGGGAGAGCATTCCTATTTCTAAACTTGAGAAACTGGTCTCCTCTGTCCCCAGACGTCTGTTGAGTGTTGTAAGAAGAAGGGGGGATGCCACACAGTGGTAAAAATGGACTTGCCCCAACTTTTTTGGGATTTGTTGACGCCATGAAATTTGGAAACAACAGATTTTTCCCTTAAAATGATACATTCTCTTAGTTTAAACTTTTGATCTGTGATTTGTGTTCTATTCTGAATAAAATATTAGATGTTGGCACCTCCACATCATTGCATTCAGTTTTTATTCACAATTTGTTTAGTGTCCCAACTTTTTTTGGAATCCAGTTTGTATATCTTAGATCCTTATATAACTTTTCATTTTAAACTTTATATTTTTGCTATTTTAGGTGTAACTGGGACTTTGAATACACAATTTCGTTCCACCTCATGTACCACATGTGATGAGAATGACAATAAAGGTGACTTGAACTTGAACAAACTGGATGTTGATGGTTTCCTCACTGTTGTGTTCTGTTGTTGTTGCATGGAAAGAACACCAGAGGGCGCTCCAGGACTGTTTGTAAAATACAATGCTGCGTGCAGCG
The DNA here is from genome assembly GCF_014905685.2 of Nematolebias whitei. Classification (NCBI taxonomy): domain Eukaryota; kingdom Metazoa; phylum Chordata; class Actinopteri; order Cyprinodontiformes; family Rivulidae; genus Nematolebias; species Nematolebias whitei. The sequence continues at coordinate 23,449,066 of NC_056519.1, read as the reverse complement.
AGTGACGGTGAAGGGAGGTGGAACGACAGTAAACGGAGAGAACTGAAGCTGCATGTCTGCTTATTTTTATTTTAATTCAACCTTGACCCACACAACACTCACATTAACTGCAGCTTCAGGTCCTTCCACAACATCTGGATTGGATTAAGGTCAGGACTTGTCTGTTCCAAAACATGAACTTTATTCTTCTTGAACCATTCTTTGGTAGAACATCTTGCGTGTTTAGGGTCATTGTGTTGCTGCATGACCCGCCTTCTCTTCAGATTAACTTCATGGACAGATGTTCTGACATTTTCCTTTAGAATTCTCGGATATAATTCAGAATTCATTGTTCCATCAATGATGACACACCATCCTGGCCCAGATGCAGCAAAACAGGCCCGAACCATGAAACTACCATCACCATGTTTCACAGATGGGATCAGGTTCTTATGCAGGAATGCAGTTTTCCTTTCTCTAAATGTAACACTTTTCATTTAAACCAGAAAGTTCTATTCTGGTCTCATCTGTCCACAAAACATTCTTCCAATAATCTTCTGGCTTGTCCATGTGATCTTTATCAAACTGTAGATGAGCAGCCGTGTTCTTTTTGGAGAGCAGTGGTTTCTCCTTCAACATGATATGTCAGGAAGTATCAGACAACACTCTGTGACGTGATGTTGCTTTTCTGGCTAGCACCTTACGTACAAAGTTCAACACAGTAGACAAACAGTCTGGCAACAGGCAAACGGAGAAAACGCACAATATGCAGGTGCAATTAAATAAAGTTGGAGTATCGTGAAAAAGTTCAAGTTTTTTGTTGATCACGTCAGAAAGTGAAACTCATATTTTACATAGATTCACTACACAGAGTGAAATATTTCAAGCCTATATTTCCTGTAATTTTATGATTATGATGTACAGATAATGAAAAACTAAAACAGTGTCTCAGAAAATGAGAATATTCCACAGCCAGCTGATGGTCAGTGTGGGCCAGAGCCGAGTTCTGCTGCAAAATGAAACCAGCGTCTCCATGAAGCTCATCAGCAGAAGGAAGAATGAAGTCTCTAAAATGTCCTGTTAGATGCTGGTGGACTGGGGACTTCAGAAAACCCCAGTAGACCAGAACCAGCAGAGAACATGGACCCAAACGATCAATGACTGGAAACTTCTCTCTGGACTTGAACAACGTGGATTCTGGACTTCCCCACTCCTCCAGACTCTGGGACTTTGATTTACAAATGCCTTGAAGAAATATGTTCAGCTGAAAAGACAAAAAAGGACATTGGTCCTCTGAGCAACAGTCCAGTTCTTTTTGTCCTCAGCAGGTGAGACGCTTCTGATGTCTCTGGATCAGGAGTGTCTGGACTTGAGGAATGAGACGTTTGTAGCTCATGTCCAGGAGTTAATCAGCTGATCAGGGTGAGACACCAGGAGTTTACAACAATGAAGCTCTTCACCATGTTTCCTGATGCATGCTCAATAATCCAGGTAGAAAAATCTAAAAAAAGTTCAGTCTGGTCCTCTGGACATTCAAAAAAACAAAAAACAAAACAAAAAAAATGTAGAAACGTTTCGTCTCTCATCCGCGAGACTTCCTCAGTCTGAGGTGCTGTATTCAGCTCAGTCTCTTAAATAGCACCTTCTCAGAGTGGATCAACCAGTTTGCTGCTGACAACCAAAACCAGCTGCTCACATGCTCAAGAAGGACCATCAGCCAGGGCCAGATTAACACTTTGCTGTACCCTGGGCAACAATCTTCAAGGGCCCCATCATCACGACCCCAGAATCACCATAATCTGGCAAAATACAGAATAAATTACCACAATATACAGTAAATATACTTAAAATTCTAACTATCAAGTGTATTTTTATATACAAAACTCCAAATGCTCATTGACACAAATCATCAAGACTGAATTAAGTTGAACGCACTTTGAACACCACATGACACCATATGTGTACTTGTTTAGTAACGTGCTGGACACTGGTGTCAGAAGCATTTATAATGTGTGGGGGTGGGGGGGTGAGACATACTGATGGGGTGGGGGGACACACTGGTGGGAGGGTCTGGGGGTCCTCCCCAGAAAATTTTGAATAAAGTAGATGCCATTTCCTGCATTCTGGTGTATTTTAATGGTTGTTTAACATCTAGTTTTACCTACACAAGTAAACACTTGGAACACCTTGGGATTCCCCTGGAGGAGCTGCCTAAATCTCCTAAAGTGAAGGAGAATCATTTTAAAATAATAAATAAGATATATCCTGTAGCCATGTTTCTGCAAAGATGATTTAAATTTGATGTTGATTTGTGTGCCCTTTGTAAATCACAAGATGAATCCCTCGAGTATGTTTTTTTCATGTTAGTACAAAGTGTTTGGTCAGACATCAGAAACTGGATTAATCTCAAACTTAACATTCCTTCTTTTGATGCTGATGACATTTTACTTTATGTGGATAACTGAAGCTCAGCTTTCTCTGATGTCATAAATATAGTTGTACTTATGGCAAAGTATCACATTCACTGTAGTAAGAGGACACATAATAATCCCTCCTTCCTGTTTGATGAACAATTTTAAGTCGTACTATTCTTCATGAAGTAGATTAAAAATCTGCAAAACTGCTAAAATCATCTCACAACAGATTCAAACTTATTGTTTTAATTAAAACAATGTTTCTCAAGAAAAAAAACTGATGAGCTTGTCAGCAGGTAAGGGGCGTTTACCTTCGGGACAAATTGAGGTTGTCGATTGGTCAGTTACTGACACGCCTTCTGAGTTGATTGACAGGTCGCGCCGTCGAGGATCCGATTGAAAAAAAAAAAAAAAAAACGAGAGCTGCAGCAGCCGCGCTGGGAGGAGGTGGGGCTGCACAAATGCAGTGGAAGTGCAGCAGAGCTCCAAGTAAAGCAGGAGATAACCAGATATTTTGCTTGTGCCCTCACTTCCCTGGGCCCCTTAGAGATCGTGGGCCCCTGGGCAGTTGCCCATATGGTTAATCCGGCCTTGCCATCAGCCTAACAATGGATCATTAGCACACTGATGGCTGTTTACTGTTCACAGAGGGTTGAGTGATACTAGCAATCACAACATTGTAAGAGGGGGACAGTTGAACCCGGAGGCCTCCACCCCTGTTTAATGATGGACGGTTTCTTTTCACAAAGATGGCCTCCTTTACTCCTCTCTCAAACCATCGTTCCTCTCTGTCCAGGATGTGAACATCTTCATCCCTGAAAGAGTGACCGCTGGCCTGGAGATGAGTGTAGACCGCAGAGTCCTGGCCTGATGATGTTGATCTTCTGTGCTGGTCCATCCTTTTGGCCAGTGGCTGTTTAGTTTCCCCGATGTAAGACTGATCACAGCCCTCCTGACACTGAACAGCATACACAATATTACTCTGTTTGTGCCGGGGGACTGGATCTTTGGGATGAACCAGTCTTTGCCGTAATGTATTTTGGGGTTTAAAAGCCACTGGGACGTTATGTTTAGAAAATAAACGTCTCAGTTTCTCTGATACTCCCTCAACATATGGAATGACCACTGGTCTGGGTCTGGGTTCCTCCTTTTCACCTGTTGGCTGACTGGAGTCCTGTTTAGGTTTCTTCTCTGCTTTCAGGAAGGCCCAGTTAGGATATCCACATTGCTCTAGAGCCTGTTTTGTGTAGGATTTCTCCTTCTGCCTGGCTCCTGAGTTAGTGGGGATGCTGTCTGCTCTGTGGTACAGATTCCTGATGACTCCCACCACCTGCACTGGGTCAAGGGGGCATCCAAGCACTGAGCTGGTCTTCTTGATGAGCTTATCTAGCTTCTTCTTCTCAGCTGATGATAAGCTGCTGCTCCAACACACAACACCATAGAAGATGGCTGATGCCACTACCGAGTCAAAGAAGGTCTTTTGTTCAAGTCATTTTTCTGAAGTTCAAAATAAGGGAATAGACTGAAGAACATTGACAGGTATGGGGGAAAAAGTGAAACAGCTGACTGTCTTGTAATCTTGTACAAGTTTAAACAAACTGGTGAGTCTTTTTGCTCTTTGTTTCTGTTCGTATCATCGGTTACAGTGTTGGTTATTGAGTAAAAAAATGCTGAAGCAGTCAGAGTTCCTTTCACTAGAACTAAGGGGCCAAGCCCAGCTCCTGATAAACAACCCCACACCTTAACCCCCCTCCACCAAACTTTACACTCGGCACAATGCAGTCAGACAAGTACCGTTCTCCTGGCAACCACCAAACCCACACTTGTCCATCAGATTGCCAGATGGAGAAGCGTGATTCATCACTCCAGAGAACGTGCCTCCACTGCTCTAGAGTCCAGTGGCGTCGTGCTTTACACCACTGCATCCCACACTTTGCACTTGGTGATGCATGGCTTGGATGCAGCTGCTCGACCATGGAAACCCATTCCATGAAGCTCTCTGCTCACTGTTCCTGAGATAATCTGAAGGCCACATGAAGTTTGGAGGTCTGTAGTGATTGACTCTGCAGAAAGTTAGCGACCTCTTCGCACTACGCTCTTCATCATCCGCTGACCGCGCTCCGTCAGTTTACGTGTCCTACCACTTTGTGACTGAGTTGCTGTCGTTCCCAAACACTTCCACTTTCTTATAACACAGCTGACAGTTGACTGTGGAATATTTAGGAGCGAGGAAATTTCACGACTGGATTTGTTGCACAGGTGGCATCCTATCAGTTCCACGCTGGACTTCACTGAGCTCCCGAGAGCGACTCATTCTTTCACAAATGTTTGTAAAAACAGTCTGCACGCCAAGGAGCTTCATCTTATACACCTGTGGCCATGGAAGAGTTTGGAACACCTGATTCTGATCATTTGGATGGGTGAGCAAATACTTTAGGCAATGTAGTGTATATGTACAAATATTTATGTTTATATATATATATATATATATATATATATATATATATATATATAGTGTATATGTATATGTATTATTCTTCCCTCGCTCTGGTTGCTAGCCAATTCAATTCAAAAATACTTTATTAATCCCAGATGGAAATTACAGTGCCTTGCGATAGTATTCGGCCTCCTTGAACTTTTCAACCTTTTTCCACATTTCAGGCTTCAAACATAAAGATATAAAATTTTATTTTTTTGTGAAGAATCAACAACAAGTGGGACACAATCGTGAAGTGGAATGAAATTTATTGGATGTGTCAAACTTTTTTAACAAATAAAAAACTGAAAAGTGGGGTGTGCAATATTATTGGGCCCCTTTACTTTCAGTGCAGCAAACTCACTCCAGAAGTTCAGTGAGGATCTATGAATGATCCAATGTTGTCCCAAATGACTGAGGATGATAAATAGAATCCACCTGTGTGTAATCAAGTCCGTATAAATGCACCTGCTCTGTGATAGACTCGGGGTTCTGTTCAAAGTGCAGAGAGCATCATGAAGACCAAGGAACACACCAGGCAGATCCGAGATACTGTTGTGGAGAAGTTTAAAGCCGGATTTGGATACAAAAAGATTTCCCAAGCTTTAAACATCCCAAGGAGCACTGTGCAAGCAATCATATTGAAATGGAAGGAGTATCAGACCACTGCAAATC
>NC_056519.1:23437521-23443422 GCF_014905685.2 Nematolebias whitei | reverse complement strand
CGCGCTTCCTCTTTGATGCCGACGCCTCAGTAAGGACAGCGTCTATTCTTCTTCTTCTTGTGTTTTTATGGCGGTTGTCAAACAACTTTTAGGTGCATTACCGCCACCTTCTGGATTGGAGTATGGACCAGATGCTATACCACTCTATATTATTTTATATGTTTTATCCTTTCTAACTTACCTATTCTTCTCAGATATCTAAATATACTGGTAAAATTTTTATCCCATGATGATCTTTGCAGCAATTCCTTTATCTCTAACTTACTTTTATTTAACTCACTAACTTGTAACTCTCTTTCCTTTGTATATTTATTGCATTCTAAGAAAATCTGTTTTATTGTTTCCAATTGTCCACAATGATCACAACAGCCTGTAACAAGTTTATTGATTATTTTCAGTGTGGTGTTTAATCCCGTGTGACCAAATCTCATCCTCGAAATAATATCTTCTTTTTTTTTGTTCTATTACATTTCCTGAATTCCTCCACCTTTTTTTGGATATTATAATAAAATCTAGCATTGTCTCCATTATCCCAATGCTCTTGCCATTTCTTCTTAATATGTAACTTTATTATATTCTTAACCTCGTTTTTACTTATTTTAATGTTTAAGTCCACAATATTTTTTTCTAGTAGCACTTTTAGCAAAATGGTCAGCCAACTCATTTCCCATTATTCCAATGTGTGCAGGAATCCATATTAGTTTAATCTCTGACCCATATTTATTCATCCTGAAAATTAGTTGAGTGTTAAGAGTGCGCGGGGAACCCAGATGTTATGAGACCCAGAACGAGGCAGACACAGGGGAAGTACAAAAAGAACAGTGTTTATTATGTACAGTGATAATCAAATCCACAAGCTGCTTCTCAGCGGCTCCTGGAAAAAGGGACGACAGATTAATGTTGGTCCAGAGGGGAAGACCAGAGTGGTTTGTTTGAAGAGCGTTTTTGTCCTTACAGTGCAAACCCAAGGAGGAGAGCTGGTCCTTCAGTCCAGGGAGAGAGCAGCAGAGGGGAATCCAACGAGGGTCCAAGGGAACGAGGAAGGCTGGCAACTGGAGGCAAAAATGGCACGAGGAATACCTGACATGCCGAGGGATCCAGATCAGGTCACGAGGAGAATCCAAAAACACGAGGAACCAGGAAACTGGAAAAGAGAACACAGGTGAACAAATTCTTTTCACCTAGACATTTCTAGCTCAACAGTACTATACCATGAGAGGTGATATGCTCCAGCGATGAGTCACACTGGGCTGCAGCCTTTTGTAGATGGAGAGGCTCATCAGGCTGATGGCCGCCAGGTGTTGGTAATCAGCGGCCATCAGCAAGGCAGGCTGCAGGCAGTGGGACCCTTACATTGAGCTCTTTCCAGTATAATATCTTGTCTTGTATCTGAATGTACCTCCTGAATACTTATTAATGCGCTACTTGAATCTGAACAAACTAAAACTTATTTTCCTCTAATTTCTTCAACCCACTCCAAAGCCATAGATATTGCCAATAATTCCCCGGTGTATACTGTTAAATTGTCAGTTATTCTTTTGTTTTTCATAATATTTAATTCTGGAATTACCAAAGCTATACCATCCATCCATCCATCCATCCATCCATTTTCTTCCGCTTATCCGGGGTCGGGTCGCAGGGGTAGCAGCCTAAGTAGGGAGGCCCAGACTTCCCTCTCCCCAGCCACTTGGGCCAGCTCTTCCGGGGGAATCCCGAGGCGTTCCCAGGCCAGCCAAGAAACATAGTCCCTCAAGTGTGTCCTGGGTCTTCCTCTGGGCCTCCTTCCGGTGGGACGTGTCCGGAACACCTCACCAGGGAGGTGTCCAGAAGGCATCCTAAAAAGATGCCCAAGCCACCTCAACTGGCTCCTCTCGACATGGAGAAGCAGCGGCTCTACTCTGAGTCTCTCCCGGATGATCGAGCTTCTCACCCTATCTCTAAGACACCCTGCGGAGAAAACTCATTTTGGCCGTTTGTATCCGAGATCTCATTCTTTCGGTCACAACCCAAAGCTCGTGACCATAGATGAGGGTAGGACCTCCTCCCTGACCCGGAGAGGGCACTCTACCCTTTTCCGGCTCAAGACCATGGCCTCGGATTTGGAGGAACTGATCCTCATCCCGGCCGTGTCGCATTCGGCTGCGAACCGCTCCAGCGAAAGCTGTAGATCCTGATCTGATGAAGCCAATAAGACCACATCATCTGCAAAAAGCAGAGATGCAATCCTAAGGCCACCAAAACGGATCCCCTCAACACCTTGGCTGCGCCTAGAAATTCTGTCCATAAAAATTATGAACAGAATCGGTGACAAAGGGCAACCTTGGCGGAGTCCAACTCTCACTGGGAACAAGCCCGACTTACTGCCGGCGATGCGGACCAGGCTCTGACACCGGTCATACAGGGACCTAACAGCCCGTATCAAAGGGCCCGGTACCCCATACTCCCAGAGTACCCCCCACAGGGTTCCCCGAGGGATGCGGTTGAACGCCTTCTCCAAGTCCACAAAGCACATGTAGACCGGTTGGGCAAACTCCCACGCACCCTCCAGGACCCTGCTGAGAGTGTAGAGCTGGTCCAGTGTTCCACGGCCAGGACGAAAACCACACTGCTCCTCCTGAATCCGAGGTTCGACTATCCGACGGACCCTCCTCTCCAGAACCCCCGAGCAGACCTTACCAGGGAGGCTTAAGAGCGTGATTCCCCTGTAGTTGGAACACATTCTACGGTCCCCCTTTTTGAATAGGGGGACCACCACCCCGGTCTGCCAATCCAGGGGCACTTCCCCCGATGTCCACGCAATATTGCAGAGTCGCGTAAACCAACACAACCCTACAACATCCAGAGCCTTAAGGAACTCCAGGCGAATCTCATCCACCCCTGGGGCCCTGCCACCGAGGAGCTTTTTAACCACCTCGGTGACCTCAGCACCAGAGATTGGAGGGCCCGACCCAGAGTCCCCAGGCTCTGCTTCCTCAGTAGAAGACGTGCCGGTGGGATTGAGGAGGTCTTCAAAGTATTCCGCCCACCGACCCACAACATCCCGAGTTGAGGTCAGCAGCACACCACTCCCACTATAAACAGTGTTGGTGGCATACCGCTTTCCCCCCCTGAGACGCCGGATGGTGGACCAGAATTGCCTCGAAGCCATGCGGAAGTCGTTCTCCATGGCCTCTTCGAACACCTCCCATGCCCGAGTGTTTGCCTCAGCGACCACCCGAGCCGCATGTCGCTTGGACTGCCGGTACCCATCAGCTGCTTCTGGGGTCCCACAGGCCAAAAATGCCTGATAGGACTCCTTCTTCAGCCTGACAGCATCCCTCACCGACGGTGTCCACCATCAGGTTCGAGGGTTGCCGCTGCGACAGGCACGACAACCTTGCGGCCGCAGCTTTGGTAAGCCGCCTCGACAATAGAGGCACGAAACATGGTCCACTCGGACTCAATGTCCCCCACCTCCCTCGGAACATGTTCGAAGTTCTCCTGGAGGTGGGAGTTAAAACTCCGTCTCACAGGAGACTCTGCCAGACGTTCCCAGCAAACCCTCACAATACGTTTGGGTCTGCCAGGTCTGACCGGCATCCTCCCCCACCATCGGAGCCAACTCACCACCAGGTAGTGATCAGTGGACAGCTCCGCCCCTCTCTTCACCCGAGTGTCCAAGACATGTGGCCGCAGATCAGATGAGACGATGACAAAGTCGATCATCGAACTGCGGCCTAGGGTGTCCTGGTGCCAAGAGCACATATGGACACCCTTATGCTTGAACATGGTGTTCGTTATAGACAATCCATGACGAGCACAGAAGTCCAACAACAGAACACCGCTCGGGTTCAGATCAGGGGGGCCGTTCCTCCCAACCACACCCCTCCAGGTGTCACTGTCATTGCCCACATGAGCATTGAAGTCCCCCAGCAGAACAAGGGAGTCCCCAGGACGTGCACTTTCCAGTGCCCCCTCCAAGGACTCCAGAAAGGGTGGATAATCTGAACTGCTGTTTGGTGCATAAGCACAAACGACAGTCAGAACCCGTCCCCCCACATGTAGGCGGAGGGAGGCCACCCTCTCATTTACCGGGGTGAACCCCAACACACAGGCACCAAGTTGGGGGGCAATAAGTATGCCCACTCCTGCTCGGCGCCTCTCACCAGGGGCAACTCCAGAGTGGAAGAGTATCCAGCCCCTCTCAAGGAAACTGGTTCCAGAGCCAGAGCCATGCGTAGAGATGAGTCCGACTATTTCTAGCCGGAACCTCTCAGCCTCACACACCAGCTCAGGCTCCTTCCCCACCAGTGAGGTGACATTCCACATCCCAATAGCCAGCTTCTGTAGCCGAGGATCAGACCGCCAGGGTCCCCGCTCTCGGCCACCACCCATCCCACATTGCACCCAACCCCTTTGGCCCCTCCCACAGGTGGTGAGCCCATGGGAAGGGGGACCCACTTCTCCTCTTCGGGCTGTGCCCGGCAGAGCTCCATGGGTAAAAGCCTGGCCACCAGGCGCTCACCCGCGTGCCCCACCTCCAGGCCTGGCTCCAGAGTGGGGCCCCGGTGACCCACGTCCAGGCAAGGGAACATTAGGTCTGTTTATCTTTCTCATCAAAGGGGGTTTTTGGGCTGCACTTTGTCTGGTCCCTCACCTAGGACCTGTCTGCCATGGGTGACCCGACTAGGGGCGTAAAGCCCCTGACAGCATAGCTCCTAGGGTCAGTGGGACACTCAAACCCCTCCACCATGATAAGGTGGCAGCCCATGGAGGGCTATACCAGTTCTGCTATTTAACGTTTTAGATGCATCAGCATAAATCTTCATATATTCTGAGTATTCGTTTCCTTTGTATCTTTCCACCTCATTACTTTCTAATTCTCTCCCTCATTCCAGTAAATTTAAATCAACTTTGATTTGTCCAAGGACCCATGGTGGAAAAATAAGAATAGCAACTGCAGGACTAATATGAAAATTATTTATTCCTATCTCTTTAGTTTGATTCAGGATTATCCAACCAAAACTATTAAATAGTTTCTTTTCTTTCTCTTGACAGGGTTGGAGAGTATTTTGTGGAGGATGAGTTTAATTATGTCCTTTAATATTTGCCCAGTAGGTTATAGCTATTTGTGTTCTTCTAAGCTCCAGTGGCATTTCTCCCTTCTCAACTTGCAGAGCTGATATGGGATTTACCTGTATAAATAAAGGTTGATTGATACTGGAGTTGCTTTCATGGCTCCACAACAAAGTCTTAAAGTTTGATTGTACTTTATCTATTTGTTTTAATAATGTGTTTGAAGCTGAGTAATATAAAATGCATCCATAATCAAAAACTGATCTTATTAATCCAACATAGATTGTCTTTAACGCTTTCCTATCTGCACCCCATTCTTAACCTCTCAGACATCTCATTATATTTAGAATTCTTTTACACTTTCCTACTATTTTATCAATATGTATTTTCCACGTAAGTTTTTTATCAAACCAGAGACCCAGATATTTGATTTGATCTACTCGTTCTATATCGTCCCCATATAATTTGAGATTTATATTAATTTTTATTTTTTTATTTGTAAAAATAACTGATTTTGATTTGGATGTTGAAAATCTGAATCCCCATTTGAATGCCCAATTTTCTACATTATTTAATGCCTCTTGTATTTTCCTTTTAACTCTTGCAATGTTCTAAACTCTTAAACCTACATCATTTTAACAACATACATAGATGTACTGTACAGTACTGCAAAATTTTATTCACCAGCTCTGCAGACCAGCAGCTCTGTTCCGATCGGGCTCGGTTCCAGTTCGGAAGATCTACCCTACAGTGACGAAGCCCACCGCCCCGTCCAGGTGGATGTGCATGGGGATAATTGAGCTTCAGGATTATTTGTGACTTTCCTGCCAGTTCTGTGAGCTTAAC
>NC_056519.1:23431900-23437421 GCF_014905685.2 Nematolebias whitei | reverse complement strand
CCTCAACAATTATAACTCCGTCACTTTTTGTGTTGTCCACTAGGGGTGCTATAACTTCCTGTGGCGTTCGGTTGACATCCTGTTGTTAGCCGCTTAGCTTGAAGTTAGCTTCGGCTAAACTCGGTCAAAATCAACATTTCTGAACGGATTTTTTACACAAACGTGGCAAAAGTTTTTGCAATCAGACTTTATAGCTTGAACATGAGTGTTTTGGGACAATATTTCAGGTTCCTTTAGTGATTTTAGGCATAGTTTTAAGCTCCGGTCGTTAGCTTGTTAGCTTAAAATTAGCATCGCTAGCTTTGTTTAAAAACATCGTTTTTTGGCGAATTTTAAACTCTAACGTAGCAAAATTTCAGCAAGCAGGCTTCGAAGCACTTGACCAGCGTGTCAAAACCACATTAAAGTTACTTTTCAGCTTTAAAAAGCAGATTTTATTTCCCTATGAAAATGAATTTCATATCCGGGTCACGTGACTGAAATCACCAATGGCAGCAGCGTAGGGTGAGAGGAAGTGACGTAGCCACGTCAGTCAAACCTTCAACCAATGAAAGCGCTCCACAACAGCGAATTCAACCAATCAGGAAGCGTGTTCTCCAACTAGCAAGTTAGATTAGCGTAAAATAGTTCGTCACTTTTTCGTCTTTTAAACCATCAAAATGCACTTTTTCTGCTAAAAATTGTAACGAAACAACTTCTAACTGTGTTCTGAGATGGCACTCAGCTTTTAAAACGTTTATCCATCTGTTCAAAATACTCGTTCAAACTGAACAGAACCGAACTGGTCACAGCCGGGTCTTAAAGCAGAACCTCGTACTTTTTAGACAGAATAACGTCTTCCACAGCTCATTAGCTCTTAGTTACACATAACAGACGTACCATTTCAGCTTACCCAAGACTTATGACACAATTTCAGCTTTTAAAACATTGCCAGCCCAACGCTTAAACATGCAGCGTTTAGTTGCAGAGTGCAGCTCCAAGCGCGCAGCTCAGCCGCTGCGTAACATTCACAGCTCATCAGCTGTTACTCTTTCACCATGCCAACACGTAAAATCAATTTACACACGGATTTAACAGTCATTCATGAAATTCGTACGAGGCCACCAGTTGTAGTGAGTCACGTGAGGTACGTGTCACTTGTTGTATGACAAATATATGGATATATATTTATGCATACTTTTCACGAGTTCTTCATTTTTCTGACTGTAAATGCCGTGCATTGAATTTAACACAAAATGTAACGAGAGACGTTATTTATCTTTGACCCATCAAATGAATGGAATCATTTATTTTCAGAATCAAAGTTTAACATCAAACATTTACATTAATTTGGCAAAATATGAAAATAATAACAGACAGTTTCACAGAAAATGAACTTCAAATCACTCGGCGGTGATTTGAGGACTTTGCTTAAGATATTTCTAAAATATCTGTACTGATTTATGAGAGAGAGGTGGGTTTTAGAGTGAAAGGAGATTATCTTACAGAGAACTGTGTGAGGGAAGTTTAATCTGTTTAACCAGAAATTGCACGCTTCGTCAGATCCTCAGCCCGTCCACGGTACACTTGAGTCGAAGAGGAAATCTTTACCTGGTTTGACGATAGATCAGCTCAGTAAGAGTCCTTCAGACTGTTTCAGCGCCTCCGTTCAGAACAGCTAGAAATCCTCGGAGAGTCGTGCGTGGTTAGTTCAAACAGAAGTATAATCCCAAACGTCCCTGGTTCTTCATAACTCCAAACTCTTCATAACCGGCTGCACTCTCAATCTGCTCATTCTGTTGGACTATCGGACCTGTTGTCAGCTCTCATTCCAACATCTCTCAGAACTCTCATTCTCTTGGAATTCATAATTCTCTAATCTCTATTCTCTATGAACTGAGAAGTTGCCACATTTTATTTGGGTCGACTTCCTGTTCAATTTAGAGCTTTCTGATTCGTGGAAGGACCAGACAGAGGAGTGGATTTGTGACGTAAGATGTTATCATAAGTCAAGGATTGTTTACAACATACAGAAAAGATTATTGCAGCAACAGCAGACTTCGTGGAGTCTCACACTTTGTAATCTTCTCAAATAGTAAAACATGACATTTTTCTCGGTAAACATTTTAGTTGACCGAAAACCAACCTTTAACGTACTTACGACAGCTTGCTCATTTCAGACAGAAAATCAAGAAAGTCATATTCAGGTGATTTCTTCTCTGAATGAGGACCAAAAATCATTACTTACTGTTTATGTAAAATAAAAATTAGTAGTTATTTTCAACCTGTAAAGCATTGAGTGAACTAACACAATTTGATTATCAAAACATTTGTAAGACAGTAATGATTATAAAGAATTGTCTTTTCTGCTTGATTAATTCAAGAAAGAAAGTTCATCAGATGGTTCAGACTTATTCAGATCAATGAAAATAACAGTCTCTGTCCATCTGGTAGATTTGAGGTCATCTGGTTCACTACACAGACGTGAAACGTTCGTCCGTTCGTTTGCAGACGTGAAACGTTCGTCCGTTCGTTTACAGACGTGAAACGTTCAACCGTTCGTTTACAGACGTGAAACGTTCGGCCGTTCGTTTGCAGACGTGAAACGTTCGGCCGTTCGTTTGCAGACGTGAAACGTTCGGCCGTTCGTTTACAGACGTGAAACGTTCGGCCGTTCGTTTACAGACGTGAAACGTTCGGCCGTTCGTTTACAGACGTGAAACGTTCGGCCGTTCGTTTACAGACAACAGCCTCGGTCTCTGACACTGAAAGTTTCTGAATTCGCCATTTTCAGTGTGTAGGAGCAAAACTAATAAAATCCAGACTCCAAAGAGACGTTGGTGTGTTCACCAGTTTGACGTAACTGTCATGCAGACGCTGCATGTATGATAAGTGTTGCCAGATAAATTTAAAATGTCTTATTTACCCCCTCCTTTTCTGTGCACATGTTCAACAAACACAACACACACCTCATCTTAGAATATCTTTACTCAGCACATATGACACTTTAGATCAAAATACTATCATTTTAAAACCACAGTACTATAGTTCATAATTTCTTATCTGGCAACCCGACTGACATGGCAACTACAGCGTTTTCATGCAAACCTATTCATTTTTTGTTTATTACCCTCAATAAATATTGAAAAAACACTAAAGTTTCCAGAGGTTGTTCTCGTGTAAACGGGGTCTTATAGCACGTTGACTTGTTTTTTTAAAAGGAGCTCCATGATGAAAAGGTCTGAGCACCCCTGACCTAAAAGTCTGGAGTCTGCTTTCACCCGGTGTGGTCTGCTGCTGTAGTCCAGCTGCTTCAAGACGACGTGCGTTTCTGCAGACCTCAGTTTGACACGAGTGCTGGTGTCTCACACCTGTCTGCCCATTCTCCTCCTACATCACAAAGACAAAGTCCATGCTCAATAATCCAGGTATACAATCCAACAGTTTTCAGTCAGGTCAGGATTATTGAGCATGGACTTTGTTGGTGTTGAACCAGTTTGACATGACTGTCGATGAGGAAGAGGGCCAGCACCGGAGGAGGGGGCGTGCCAAAGACGCCATCTTAGCACCAACATAACTGGTTTGCTCCACTTTGGAGTAAGCTGTTTGGGGGAAGAATCAGTTTTGTGTTGTGTGTTTCCTTGACTGATGAAGCCTTCTGGATGGAAGGTGAAACGTTTCAGCACGAACAAAAGAAACTGTCCAGATGACCTGACTGAAAAATGTTGGATCACAAAGACATTTTTTGTCCACACAAATGTCGCCCAGTGGATACGTTTTCTATTTTTGGACCGTTCTCTTTAAACTCTGAACATGTTTTATGTGTTAAAGTCCCAACAGTTCAGCAGTTTGTCAGCACCAGCAACGCCACATTCAGAGTCACTTAAACCCCTTTCCTTCCCCATGTTGAACTACAAGTGTCTCTGCATGCATCGTGTTGCTGCCATGTTTATTAGTTGATTAGCTAGCTGCAGGATGCTGTTGCTAACACCCCCTGTAAAATGACGTGACAGTTCTCCGTGTCCCTTCAGGTCATGACGCTGCAGTCAACAGATAAGACGATGGCGGTGTTCACCTCCATCCCCGGTCAGGGTGTCGTCTACTCAGTCGTCGTCAGGGACCCCGTGTTGAACACCTCTGCCTCCTACGTTCCCAGCCACACCTACGCCTGCAGCTTCACCTCCACGCTGGACAGCTGCCAGACACTCGGTAAACCCACTTTGGGAATGCATTAAGAAAAAACAGTAATAATTTACACACTTTCTGTTAACTGCAGTTATTAATGCATTTCAGGAAAGATCTCAACCAAGATCTTCTTCACCATCACCGGCTTGGCGGGCTTGTTTGTCTGCTTCTTTGGACATCGGTTCTTCAAATGTGGTGAGTAGTTCCCCCACTTTAAAAGTGACAGGCAACCCTCGAAACATCTGGATTTATCTACGTGTTGTCTGTCCCCTCTGAACAATAACATCGTTGTTCAGAGAAAAAGGAAAAGTGTCTATTTGCCTGTTGTGGAGTCTCAGCAGATACAGTGGATAGAAAGGTTCACACAAGCTTGTTTAAATGCCAGCTGTTTGTGATGTTAAAACAAAATGAGACCATGGACGGTTCAAATACCCCATCCAACTCAAATGGAAAACAGATCCGTTGTGGGAAAAATACAAAAAATGTAAAGTTTTAAGAACTCTATCCCTTTGATATCCCGAGTACCGGACATCCTCCAAAACTGCTTTTCTCTGGATGGAAAATTTTAGTGAAGGTAGATGAAATGAACACCTCCAGATACTTTTTATTTTAGCCTAAAGGTTTCAGGTGCCCCAAGCGTATGTCCAAATCAACGAGAGAATGGCTTCAGCAAAATATCCTGATGCGTGCTCAATAATCCAGGTAGACAAAGGGCTTCAACAAAAGTTTTTTTCACTGGTTTAGCTCTGTGGTCAGTTTTGTGGTACCGTAATTCCTGAGACTGCAGGTCTGGTCACGGGTCGCATCAGGAAGGGCATCCTGCGTAAGACGATTGCCAAATCATTTGTGCAAGTTTGCTCGCTTAAAGAAGGGAGCAGCCAAAAGGAAACCAGCAACAACCACCACCTGACATTTTAACAAAGTAAATCTCTTACATATATGATAGAACCATCTGCATACATTTGGCATTAAATATTTTTACAACTTTCAGGTAAACTCTTAATATTCAAGCAAAAAAGCAGTGTTACTAAAGTAGAACCTTGTGGAATGCCCATTTCTTGATTTCATGGTATTAACTTTGACCCACTGTTTAGTCTCAATCAAAAGGCTCTTACAGTTTACTGTGTTTAAGATCTTTTTAACGGAGTGTGTACACTTGGATTGTAAATAAAGCAGTGGTCGGTGGGCTCCTTCAGCAGCCTGCCTTTCAGAAGTCGTTTTATACGAGGGGATCTGCCCCAGTCGTCGGCCTCCAGCAGCTGAAGTTTCAAAAACAGATTTATTCAGAGCTTCTCTCCTTCCAGAACTGTTCTGCATGGGGTTCAGCTTTGTGTCGTTTTTCTTCTTCGTCCTCATC
>NC_056519.1:23430509-23431800 GCF_014905685.2 Nematolebias whitei | reverse complement strand
GGCTACGGCAAGCCGATTGTGTCATTAATAGCTGGTGAAGATTCTCAATAATCCAGGACATGGTAAATTCAAAAAAGTTCAAGACAAAACTAATAAAGTATATATAAAAAAAAATTAAAGTATAATAAATAAAGTCAAGTTGTTTTTGTCTAGACATTTTTTTGAATTTGTCATTAGTCATAAGCCACTTTTACCTATTACATGATACAACAGCATGCCCTACTACTCTGCTCCCATCTAGTGGCTGAAAAAGTAGTGTTCAATTCTTTTCAGTCAGAATGAATGAAAACGATCAGCCACAAATTGGTTTGTAAATATGGGAAAAAATCCATAAATACGTCGCTTCTGCCTATAAGTGGCAGGGCATGTAAATTATACAAAAATCTGCGACTAATACAATGAAAAATATGGTATATACAACAGGTTACATATTGATTGGGGATTGGAGTGATTTTAAGCGCCCGGGGAGCAATTTGGGTTTTGGTGTCTTGCTCAAGGACACCACGGCATGTGGGCATGGCGCAGAGTTAAACCTGTGACTTTCTGCCGTACCTCTGCACTATCTCGGTCTCATATTAAAGTTTACTTCCCGTCAGGGAATCGAACCCCGGTCTCCCGCATGATAGGCGGGTGTACTAACCACTGTACTAACGAGAAATTAGTGTTAGGCTGCATGTACCTGGCACCAGTTACCAGGTACTTCCTAGGTACCTGGAACCATGAACTTACCTGGCACCTAATTACTAGATACTCTGTCTTTACCTGGTAACATTTAACCTGGTATAATAAAACAAATTTTCTGTTGTTTATCAAAGTTTTTGAATTGCTATTAGTCTGACCCCACCCCTGAGGCTAATTTGCCATGGGAGGCCCTACAAGGGGCTAACTCCCAGTCAACAGGCCCCAGGATCACAAGGGTACTCAAACCCCTCCACCACGTTAAGGTTGCAATTCTTCGGAGAGGACCAGCCATCCATCCATACATACATCCATACATTCATTCATCCATCCATTCATTCATCCATACATACATACATCCATACATTCATACATTCATTCATCCATACATCCATACATTCATACATTCATTCATCCATTCATCCATACATTCATACATACATACATTCATTCATCCATCCATTCATTCATCCATACATCCATACATTCATACATTCATTCATCCATCCAGCCATCCATCCAGATACAACTTGCACACTGAGAGAGAAACAGAACAGAAGCAGGATGGGAAAATGTCAGTCTAGAATCACCAGTAAGTCTAATGTTTTTTTTT
>NC_056519.1:23429180-23430499 GCF_014905685.2 Nematolebias whitei | reverse complement strand
TAACATTTTTTGGAGTGGGAAAAAACGGAGAATCCCGGAGTAAACCCTGACTTGCACCACCAGTTTTTGGCAGTGGACTAACTGAACCATCCCAGAGTAAAGCCATGCATTGGGAATAAACTAAAAGAAAAGTTTATTATTAAGCACAGAGAAAGTGAAAGGATGGGGATGGTAGGATGGTGTGGCAGCTGTGCTCGGATGTCACTTCCTCTGACAGCAGGTGAACAAGTTGAAAACTCTTCTGCAGAATTTTCTAAAGTTTCTGAAGACTTTTTTCCGAGAACGTGGAACAGCTGTGTCTGTGGTGCTTTGTGCTAAGTCTTCCTGCTGTTGCTGAGATGTAACAGAGAGGTCATGTGACATTTGAATGGAAGGTGTCTCCATAACAGGACCAGAATGCAAGGTGTTCATGCTGTTACAGCTCACAGATAACTCTTCTGCTCTTCTGGGTTGGTACTTAGACATTATTTCTAATGCCTGTTCCACATCTGAGTTATCGCTGGAGCTTGGAAGATGCCCCATGGTGATAAAATTGTGGGTCTGTGCATCTGCAGGGAGAATTCGTTCTGCAGGAATCACAGCTAGTATCTCTTTGAGCAGGTCAAAACTAGAAGAAGACCCAAAGATGTCAACAGAACTTGAGCTATGGCTCAAATAGGAATTTTTAGACTTAGAATCAGAATGGAATGAAGAAACTTGACACCTTTCCGAAATCCTGGATTTGCAAGAAGACATTTTCAACTTTGCATCCAGGTTGGAAATTTTAATGGGAGGTGTCTCTATAACAGGATCAGGATGCAAGGTGTTTGAGGTATTACAGCTCATGGATGGCTCTTCTGCTCCTCTGGGTTGACACTTTGACATTATTTCTAATGCCTGTTCCACATAAGAGTCGTCGCTGGTGATTGGAAGATGCTCCATTGTGATAAAGTTGTGTGTTATTGCATCTGCAGGGAGAATTCGGTCTGCAGGATTCACAGCTAGCATCTTTTTGAGCAGGTCTACAAATTCTTTTCTGTCCTGTAATTCAAGAGGATCGTTACAGGGCGTTATTTCTATCAAGTCATCC
Organism: Nematolebias whitei; assembly: GCF_014905685.2. Classification (NCBI taxonomy): domain Eukaryota; kingdom Metazoa; phylum Chordata; class Actinopteri; order Cyprinodontiformes; family Rivulidae; genus Nematolebias; species Nematolebias whitei. The sequence continues at coordinate 23,429,430 of NC_056519.1, read as the reverse complement.
AAAGATCGCAAATTGAGACAGTCAGTTGCTTCAACTTTCTGCCCAGAGTCCTCGTCATATTGTGTCGCGGGGTTAAATTGCCAGACACTTTCAGAGTCAGTTTGCTCTTGTGCAAAGTACTGTCTGACTCGACACCCTCTGTCAAGGACATAGTTATCAGGCTGGCCAAGGAGCTCTACAATCGTTTTCATGATTGTGTATTTTGAATTGCCCGGAAACAAATACTGACCAGAATAAAGTTCAACCAAAA
>NC_056519.1:23425638-23429080 GCF_014905685.2 Nematolebias whitei | reverse complement strand
GTTAGAAGCTGGATGTGGGGTGGATCTGTTGACTCTTTAGTTAGAAGCTGGATGTGGGGTGGATCTGTTGACTCTTTAGTTAGAAGCTGGAGGTGGGGTGGATCTGTTGAATCTTTAGTTAGGACTTGTGTTGTTGAGCTCTTGTTCTAACATGTGTCCTGTTTCTTCTCCTCTCCAGAGTTTGAAGGAAGGGCTGACCGCTGAGCAGAGACTCCATCTGTTTGACAATAAAGACACCAAGGAGTTCTGACAGGCCGTGTCGGCCCACCATGCTGCATGCTAACAAGCTCACTACGTTAGTCTGTACCAAGTTATTTAGAAACACTACACACTGGTCACCACACGTCATATATTGTTAAAACAACACGATATGAAGTTTAAATTACATGATCAGAGTTTGCATTCCATGCACTTCAGTTAACTGTGACTTTGTTTCTTGTAAATAGTGTTTTTAAAACGAACGTCTGCCATGCATCTACTAAAACTGACTGTGGAAGCTACTGTTATACTCGTTGCTGGCCAAACACGTGACGTTGAACGGCTTAACTACAAAACAAGAACTAAACATAGGAACTAGCGTGACGTTCAGTGTCCTCCATCGCAGCGCTGCTGTCTGCGTTTCGTAGCATGACGTCCAGCTGAACACTAAACGGCTCAACGCCTTGAGAGAAATATAATTTAATCTTCATAGTTTTTGTTTTGGTCCAACCGTACAGGAGTTGGTTTCTGTTTGTAGTCTCGTTCCGTGGCAGTTCCTTTGTATTTATTGAACCCATTGGGATTTTTTTCTTTAACATTCCCATTTCTTTGTACTCTGTATGAATGTAAATATAAAGCAAATATACACCTACAGGTTTATCAGCAATAAATATTTTTGCACCCTTTGTCGTCTGCTTTCTCCTAAACTCTGATGTGATTTCACACTGAAGTTATTATTTAAACTGCCACTTTTACTGGTTTCCAACCACAGCAAATCAAAAAGAACTGATTTAAAGTGTTGAAGAGCTGTTTGTCATTTGTGAGGATACTTGTTGAAAAAGGCAGGAAGATTTTAATTTCTCCCAGATCATTTGAGCTTGTTAAACAACCAGTTTCTTCTGAAATGATTCTTTTATCACTGATGGCACTAGTGAAAGTAATTAATGATATTCTCATGGCCTCTGACAATGGACTTGTGTCTATACTGGTCCTGTCAGACCTCATTGCTGCATTTCATACAGTTGATCACAATATTCTACTACAGAGACTTAATATGATGTTGAAATTACAGAAACGGCTCTAAATTGGTTTAAATCATATTTAGCTGATAGATTCCAATTTGTAAATATAAATAATGAATCTTCATCATACAACAAAGTTAGTCACAAAGTTCTTCAAGGTTTTGAAGCATGGTGGTGGCAGTGTCATTCTGTGGGGGTGGATTTCCAGCAACAGAGACTGGGTGACTGCTCAGGGTTGAGATTGCCCGTGCTGCCAGAAGCACCAAAACCTGGTTTGATGCCCATGCCACAGTGCTGGCCAGCCAACTGGCCGGACCTAAACCCCACTGAGAATTTATGGAGTATTCTCAAGAGGAAAATAAGGAGCACCAGACCCAACAACAAAGAAGAGCTGACAGCAAGCATCAAGGAAATCTGGGCTTCCATAACTCCCAGTTAATGCCACAGGCTGATCGCCTCAATGACACGACACATCGAGGCAGTGATTAAGGCAAAGGGATTCCCAACCAAGTATTGAAGATTGACATATCTTTTTGAAAGTGCCATATTTTGATTGATTTGTTGTGATTCTAATTTCTTTCTTTTGTATGCAAAAACAGAAGTATGGGCTGATGTCTTCACAGTATTCTAATTTTTTGAAATCCTGTTTTTGTGGGTTTCATGAGCTGGAAGCCCAAATTATGTAAAAATAAACAAATAAATACTTGAAATTGTGGGCCTGAATCTATCGTCTATTAAAGATTAACTTTTTGAATGGAATTATGGAAGTTAAACAATTTTTCCATGATATTCTAATTTTTTTTTTTCTATAAGTGTGGGTGTGTGTGTATATATACATATATATAGATAAAGATTTGAAGCTCTCAACCTTGACCTCTCTAAGTGGCTTTAAGAATCTGTTGGACTCCTGGCAGGGACCAATGCAGACATAATAATAATGTCAGCACTGTATGTTTCCATACAATGGCGAAATTAGTCTCTGCATTTAACCCATCCACCACCAGGTGGTGCAGTGGGCAGCTATTGAAAGCGCCCGGGGGACATTTTGGGGATGAGGTGTGCTGCCCAGAGACGCCACGTGATGTGCAGTGACTGGGGATCAAACCTGGGACTTTCGGGTCCCAAGCCGGCTGCCCTGCCTCTACACCATCTCGGCCCCCACATGTTCCTGTTTTTAGTTTTCTACATTCGCCTTAGAATCTAGCTGATTTTTTTTTGTTGTTGTTACCTTTTCCTTTTAGCCATCCTATTTACATCCTATGTTAAAAAAAAAAAAAAAACCCTGCAGTATGACTTTTTATGATTGTTTATTGTTGTTGCTGTTGTCCATTGTTGTCATCGTTCTTTGCTGAAATCAGGTCTCTCTTGTAAATGAGTCCTCGAGGCTCAATGGGATTTACCTGTCTAAATAAAGATTGAATGAATATATAAGTATGTGCATGTATATACATATATATATATATTTTATACATATATATATATATATGTATATATATATATATACATATATATGTATATATATACATATATATATTTTATACATATGTATATATATATATATATATTATACATATATATGTATGTATAAATAGATAATAGATTCAACAGATCCACCCAATATATAAGGGAAAAGTGTGGCAGAAAACGCTGCACAACGAGAAGAGGTGACCGGACCCTGAGGAGGATTGTGGAGAAGGGCCGATTCCAGACCTTGGGGGACCTGCGGAAGCAGTGGACTGAGTCTGGAGTAGAAACATCCAGAGCCACCGTGCACAGGCGTGTGCAGGAAATGGGCTACAGTTGCCACATTCCCCAGGTCAAGCCACTCTTGAACAAGAGACTGCGTCAGAAGCGCCTGACCTGGGCTACAGAGAAGCAGCACTGGACTGTTGCTCAGTGGTCCAAAGTACTTTTTTCGGATGAAAGCAAATTTTGCATGTCATTCGGAAATCAAGGTGCCAGAGTCTGGAGGAAGACTGGGGAGAAGGAAATGCCAAAATGCCAGAAGTCCAGTGCGAAGCACCCACAGTCAATGATGGTCTGGGGTGCCATGTCAGCTGCTGGTGTTGGTCCACTGTGTTTTATCAAGTGCAGGGTCAATGCAGCTAGCTATCAGGAGATTTTGGAGCACTTCATGCTTCCATCTGCTGAAAAGCTTCATGGAGATGAAGATTTCATTTTTCAGCACGACCTGGCACCTGCTCACAGTGCCAAAACCACTG
>NC_056519.1:23421010-23425538 GCF_014905685.2 Nematolebias whitei | reverse complement strand
TGGTGGGATGAAATATGCTAATTTTTTGGGACAGACATTTTGGGTTTTCATGAGCTGTATGCCATAATCATCAGTATTAAAACAATTAAAGACCTGAAATATTTCAGTTGGTGTGCAATGAATCTGAAATATATGAAAGTTTCATTTTTATCATTACATTATGGAAAATAATGACCTTTATCACAATATGCTAATTTTTTGAGAAGGACCTGTATGTATGTATATATATATATGTATATGTATATATATGTATGTATATATATGTATGTATTTATTTATTTATATATATATATATATATATATATATATATGTGTATATATATGTATGTATATGTATATATGTATGTATATATGTATATATAAGTATGGATACATGTATATGTATGTATACATGTATGTATGTATATATGTATGTATATATGTATATATATATATATATGTATATATATATATATATGTATATATATATACACATATGTATATATGTATATATGCATATATGTATATATATATTTATAGATATATGTGTATATATATATATATGTATTTATATATATATATATATATATATATATATATATATATATATACATGTAATATATATATGTATATATGTGTGTATACATGTGTATATATGTATATATATATATATGTGTGTATATGTATAATATATATGCAGTCAACAATTTTGCAGTATCTGCAGTCAACCTACTTCACATATGGGGAGCAATATTATAGGCAGAAACATGGGTGTGCTATGGGGTCTCCAGTTTCTCCTATTGTTGCCAACCTGTACATGGAGGAGGTAGAAAAGAGAGCCTTGATGTCCTTTTCAGGGACACCACCAAGTCATTGGTTCAGGTATGTTGACGATACCTGGGTTAAAATCAAATCTCAGGAAGTCCAACATTTTACTGACCACATCAACTCTGTGGATAAATACATCAAGTTCACATGAGAAGATGTAAAAAATGGCAGGTTGGCTTTCTTGGACTTTGAGGTCTCAGTCTCTGATAGAGTACTTTTGCAAACTGAGGTGTACTGCAAACCCACCCACACAGACCAGTATTTGCAGTTTGACTCCCATCACCCTTTGGAGCACAAGTTAGGAGTCATCAGGACTCTGTATCACAGAGCAGACAGCGTCCCCACTAGCTCGGGAGCCAGGCAGAAGGAGAAATCCTACACAAGACAGGCTCTAGAGCAATGTGGATATCCTAACTGGGCCTTCCTGAAAGCAGAGAAGAAACCCAAACAGGACTCCAGTCAGCCAACAGGTGAAAAGGAGGAACCCAGACCCAGACCAGTGGTCATTCCGTATGTTGAGGGGGTATCAGAGAAACTGACGTTTATTTTCTAAACATAATGTCCCAGTGGCTTTTAAACCCCAAAATACATTACGGCAAAGACTGGTTCATCCCAAAGATCCAGTCCCCTGGCACAAACAGAGTTATATTGTGTATGTTGTTCAGTGTCAGGAGGGTGATCAGTCTTATATCGGGGAAGCTAAACAGCCACTGGCCAAAAGGATGGCCCAGCACAGAAGATCATCATCATCAGGCCAGGACTCTGCGGTCTACACTCATCTCCAGGCCAGCGGTCACTCTTTCAAGGATGAAGATGTTCACATCCTGGACAGAGAGGAACGATGGTTTGAGAGAGGAGTAAAGGAGGCCATCTTTGTGAAAAGAAACCGTCCATCATTAAACAGGGGTGGAGGCCTACGTGTTCAACTGTCCCCCTCTTACAATGCTGTGATTGCTAGTATCACTCAGCCCTCTGTGAACAGTAAACAGCCATCAGTGTGCTAATGATCCATTGTTAGGCTGATGGTCCTTCTTGAGCATGTGATCAGCTGGTTTTGGTTGTCAGCAGCAAACTGGTTGATCCACTCTGAGACGGTGCTATTTAAGAGACTGAGCTGAATACAGCACCTCAGACTGAGGAAGTCTCTCGGATGAGAGACGAAACGTTTCTAGAATTTTTTTTGCTTTGTTTTGCTTTTGTTTTTTTGAATGTCCAGAGGACCAGATTGAACTTTTTTGGACAAATATTAAACTCCAGAGACGATAAACATGGTATGATAGCTCACCAAGACAGAGAACGCTCCAGAACGACCCGACTTCCCTCTCTTTGGTGGATCAAGCTTCACTTGTCTCCTCACTCTGGTCACCTGAGAATATATTTATTTATTTAACAGACTTATTTTACAAGATGTTATTTCAATTGCAAACCTTAAAGAAACGTATCTGTGTAATTAAGCAGCATCAAGTTAAATTATGACGCTATGCAACTCTGCTAGCACATACCCCTTTATCCCCTGCTAACAGTCTGCTGCCTTTGTGTTGTCATGGAAACTCGTCTGTAGGGGGTTGGATTTCGAGTCGTGGCTGAGGAGAGAGAAGATGCTGGGGCGGCAGGTTTTACGCTTACTCTTCCTCTTATTCACAGCTTGAGTCAAGTGTCTCCTGGACCGATCAGCCTGAGAAAAATATTGACGCAGGGATTAGAGACAGCAAGACACACACAAACACAAACACTACACAAAAACTGTCTTCACTGGTGAGTAGCTGGGCTGCAGTTGATCTGGACTCAGTGTGACCCGGATCCTGGGAGCTGCAGGCGACAGACGGCTGCGGGGTTCAGCCTGGTTCTGGTCGCGCGGTGCTGGTCCGGACCGGGCCAGAGGTGGTAGACTAAATCCTGGGCAGCCTTGCTCCTGGAGCAGCAGCACACGCACATCAAGCTGGACGGAGCGGTGGGCTTCAGTCATGCTGCACCGGGACTTTTTTCCATCCATCGGTCGGACCAGAACCGAGCCGTTCCTGTTCTGCAGAGCCTGGTTAGTAAAATTTAGTAACATAATGTTGTTAAAATGAGAACATTGCAAGAGTGTGGGAAGGGTTTCTACAGCCTTAATATAAAGTTTACTTTACTTTAACTTCAACTTGGACTACTATATTCCTACTTCGCAGTTTTTCACTTATCGTGTGACTTCAGGGTACGGATCCCCCGTGATAAATGAGGGACCACTGTAGTCCAAGAACACGGAGGAAAACGTTCTTAATGTAAAGGGATACTTCCAACATTTTTATTAGAGGGGTTTTGTAGAATTGTTAAGAATAGTTTGAACAAACTCAGTTTGGAGAAATATAATTCTGAACAGTCTGATGAGCTGATAGCTGGTCCGAACGGCAGAGGTGGAGAAAGTACTCAAACACTTTACTTAAGCAAAGTACAAATAAACAGACAAAAATGTATTCTTAGTAAAAGTAGAAGTACCACATTAATGTTTTTAACTTAAGTAAAAGTACTTGCTTTTAAAAATAGTATAGTATTTGCTGAATGTATTACCTAATGCAACGGTCTATCATATCATTAAGAGTGCCTACAGTATGTATATTTTCTGTAATACATCAATAGTGTTGAACCATTTTAATGAACAATGCTGCAGATAATACATGTTTTTATTGTGTTTACTCTGTGACACCGTTCACACTTGGACTTGTGATTCTGTGCGTCAGAATTTCAGGGATGACATGCAGAGTTAAATGCATTAAGCAAAAATAAGAAATAGGAATGATTATACCTTTGAAAGTTTTTATTTAACACAAAGTAAAACCAATGTGTAATTTTAACTGCAGTAAACACATTTAAGTAAAAGTTGTCTGCCTGAAAAAAGGAGCATTAGACCAAACAAAGAAACATCTGATCATTTCAACTCCAGTTTGTCATCAACTCTAGTTAAAATACTCTCTAGTCAACCTTGTACTGGGTCAATATTGAACAATATTTTAACTTCCTGACACCATTTTCAAAACTTGGACCTGAGTGTTGCGTCATTTGGAGACATCTCTTGTCTCTTAACATCCCATGAACTGACACATTTTAATATTGCAGCAAGAATTTCTTGTTCAAGTTCAGAAGAAATTGGTTTTCAAAGTTTTTTGAGTCCAGTCTGGCTCTTTGGGAGAATCTGTCCTGCTGTACTGAATAGTCTTTCATTAGTCTTTCAATAAACTTTCATTAGTCTTTCAATAATCTTTCAATAGTCTTTCAATAATCTATCAATAGTCTTTCAATAATCTTTCAATAATCTTTCAATAAAATTTCAATAGTCTTTCAATAATCTTTCAATAGTCTTTCAATAATCTTTCAATAAAATTTCAATAAAATTTCAATAGTCTTTCAATAGTCTTTTAATAGTCTTTCAATAATCTTTCAATAGTCTTTTAATAATCTTTCAATAATCTTTCAATAGTCTTTTAATAATCTTTCAATAATCTTTCAATGGTCTTTTAATAATCTTTCAATAATCTTTCAATAGTCTTTTAATAGTCTTTCAATAATCTTTCAATAGTCTTTTAATAATCTTTCAATAATCTTTCAATAATATTTCAATAGTCTTTCAATAGTCTTTCAATAATCTTTCAATAGTCTTTCAATAATCTTTCAATAATCTTTCAACAGTCTTTCAATAATCTTTCAATAATCTTTCAATAGTCTTTCAATAATCTTTCAATAGTCT
>NC_056519.1:23415245-23420910 GCF_014905685.2 Nematolebias whitei | reverse complement strand
TTCTGCTCGCTTCTTGGAGCAACCGTCAAACCAGCTTCATTTCGCTGCACCACCCTGCAGCTAATGTGACCATTAAAGTGCATTTATTAAATAAAAGTTCAACTGAGACATACCTATGATATAATTTTGAGCAAACAAATAATTGTTGGGGCAGGCACCTATTATTCTACACCTCGGAAGAGTGTCTACATTTCTATTTCCGTTAATGCGGCCCAAACCACAGCGTCTACTCCCACAAAAGTTATATCAAAACTTCCGGCTCGGCTCCGTGATGTGTGCTATTACTTTTATTGGCATTTCGAGTTACCACGGACACGTATTTTGCGAACAAAGACACAATATTTCATCCACTCCAGGAACTAGTTGGTGACTGCCCACTTATTATTCTACACCTGAAAAGCGTATCTTTTTCAACTTTAATGCGGCCCGAACCGCAACGTGGACCTCCACAAAAGTTATATCCAAACGATCAGCCCGGCTCCGAGAAGATAAAGATGCCAAATTTACCATAGGAAATGTATAGGAGAAAACTCTTCACAGAAACCGAGTAACGTACGGAGCCATTTTGGTTCAACATGCATGGAAGGCACCTATTATTACCTATTATCACCCGTTATTATTATTAATTAGTAAATTATTAATAAATATTAATTATGAATTATTAATGTTAATAATTATCTGTTTTAATATCAATAATTATTAATATTAATAAGTAATACTTAAAATGTATACTAATTATTGGTGTGAATATTAATATTGATTATTAATTATTCATATTTTACAAATGAATAAATTAACAATATATACATAATTAATCATATGAATAATCAGTATTAATTTTTAATATTAATAATCATTCATATTAATATTTATTATTAATAATAATTTAATTATAAATAGGCAGTCCCTGTCAAAGTTTCTCCAGGAACTTTCTAGTTATTCTTAACCTTTCCACAGAGCCTCACTTCAGAAACTAAACTAGCATCTTAAGGTTTTAAAGCAGCTCTGGTTTACTCTACTTCTTTTTTCTTCCTGTGCACACTCTGTTAGGATTTGAGAAACCGACAGAACAACACATCTTGCAACACCCGACGTCTGCACGGTCCGTTTGGTTCCATCGCTCTGACCATCAGCCCGTGGATGTCCCTGCAGAGGACAGGTCTCGATTAAACACAAATCAAATACTAAACTCCAGAGACGATCAACATGGTATGATGGCTCACCAAGACGGAGAACGCTTCAGAACGACCCGACTTCCCTCTCTTTGGTGGATCAAGCTTCACTTGTCTCCTCACTCCGGTCACCTGAGAATTTATTTATTTATTTAACAGACTTATTTTACAAGCTGGTGTGTATTTCTATTGCAAACCTTAAAGAAACGTATCTGTGTAATTAAGCAGCATCAAGTTAAATAATGGCGCTATGCAACTCTGCTAGCACATACCCCTTTATCCCCTGCTAATAGTCTGCTGCCTTTGTGTTGTCATGGAAACTCGTCTGTAGGGGGTTGGATTTCGAGTCGTGGCTGAGGAGAGAGAAGATGCTGGGGCGGCAGGTTTTACGCTTACTCTTCCTCTTATTCACAGCTTGAGTCAAGTGTCTCCTGGACCGATCAGCCTGAGAAAAATATTGACGCAGGGATTAGAGACAGCAACACACACACAAACACAAACACTACACAAAAACTGTCTTCACTGGCGAGTAGCTGGGCTGCAGTTGATCTGGACTCAGTGTGACCCGGATCCTGGGAGCTGCAGGCTGCAAGCTGCGGGGTTCAGCCTGGTTCTGGTCGCGCGGTGCTGGCTCGGACCGGGCCAGAGGTGGTACACTAAATCCTGGGCAGCCTTGCTCCTGGAGCAGCAGCACACGCACATCAAGCTGGACGGAGCGGTGGGCTTCAGTCATGCTGCACCGGGACTTTTTTCCATCCATCGGGTCGGACCAGAACCGAGCCGTTCCTGTTCTGCAGAGTCTGGTTAGTAAAATTTAGTAACGTATGTTGTTAAAATGAGAACATTGCAAGAGTGTGGGAAGGGTTTCTAAAGCCTTAATATAAAGTTTACTTTACTTCAACTTGGACTACTATATTCCTACTTCGCTGTTTTTCACTTATCGTGGGGCTTCAGGGTACGGATCCCCCGTGATAAACGAGGGACCACTGTAGTCCAAGAACCCGGAGGAAAACACATTTTAATTTTGTAGCAAGAATTTTTTTGTTCAAGTTCAGAAGAAGTTGGTTTTCAAAGTTTTTTGAGTCCAGTCTGGCTCTTTTGGGAGAGAGTATCTGTCCTGCTGTACTGAACAGTCTTTCAATAAGGCCATGGGGGAGCGCATCTTCTGGCTGACTCTCCACGGTGGAATCCATTTTGGGTGTGTTAGCGGTGCTGTGGGTGCTCCCAGCTCAATGACATATATACTAGAATATACGTCATTGGCCCAGCTCTTCTTGAAGGTGGGTCTAATGTTACTTGCCCACTTTGCAGTGATTCAATGGACCAACCCCCTCTCACCATTGGTTACTTTCAAACTAAGGAAAAATTTTAAAAACCACAACGTGAAAGTAACGTGTATCGCAACATATTATAGAAATGTAGTGAAGTAAAAGTAGAAAGTACCCACGTTTAACTCTAGTACAGAGACATGAAAAATGTACTTAAGTACAGTAACGAAGTACTTGTACTTTGTTACATCCCATCACTGATAAGAACGGGACCCAGACAAATGGACCAAGTATTAAAACAGCTGCAGTTTCAAAAAGTCAGAGCTACTTTATTAAATTGTACACTAAGTGCTTGCATTACACAAATATTTGAGCAGAAATATTGTGATATTTCTGTCTGAAATGCTCCAGGCTTCACCGGACGTGCTACAGCAGCTGCTACCGCTACTTGTAAAGCGAATTCATATAAAGTTAGTCCCTCGATTATTGCGGGGGGTACATTGCACACACCACCACGACAGGTGAAAAACCTTGAAGAACACTATCCTGATGCATGCTCAATAATCCAGGTAGCAAAATCTAAAAAAGTTACGTCTGGTCCTCGGGACATTCAAAAAAACAAAACAAAGCAAAACAACAACAAAAAAATGTAGAAACGTTTCGTCTTTCATCCAAAAGACTTCTTCAGTCTGAGGTGTATTCAGCTCTGTCTTCTAAACAGTTTGAAGAACACTATATTTATTTCAGTGCTTATATATACTGTATATGCTGCGTGGCCAAAAAAAAGTCTCCACCTGGATTTAACTAAATAGGTACAAGCCTCCTATTGGATAATTACTGCATTGACGATTACCTTTCAGCTGGCAACAAGTTATTTAACCCCAACTGGTATAATGAGATGTTTTCATTTCTTAAAAAAACATGTCGAAAGACACATCGCGTGGTCGTGGAAAAGATGTCGTCTGTTTCAGAAGGGTCAAATCATTGACATCAAGCAGAGAAAACATCTAAGATTATTGCAGAAACTACTAAACTGGGGTTAAGAACTGTCCAACACATTATTAAAAACTGGAAGGATAGTGGGGACCCATCGTCTTAGAGGAAGAAATGTGGCTGGAAAAAATCCTGAACGATCGTGATCGGCGATCACTTAAACATTTGGTGAAATCACACCGAAGAAAAACAACAGTAGCACTCAGGGCTATGTTTAATAGTGAAAGTAAGAGTATTTACACACACACACTGTGAAGGCAACTCAAGGGACTGGGACTGAACAGCTGTGTAGCCTTAAGAAAACCACTAATCAGTGAGGCTAACTGGGAAAAAAAGGCTTCAATTTGCTAGGGAGCATAAAGATTGGACTCTGGAGCAATGGAAGAAGGTCATGTGATCTGAGGAGTCCAGATTTAGCCTGTTCCAGAGTGATGGACGCATCATGGTAAGAAGAGAGGCAGGTGAAGTTATGCAGCCTTCATGCCTAGTACCTACTGTACAAGCTTGTGGGGGCAGTGCTATGATCTGGGGTTGCTGCAGTTGGTCAGGTCTAGGTTTAGCAACAGTATGTGCTCAAAGAATGAGGTCAGCTGACTACCTGAATATACTGAATGACCAGGTTATTCCATCAATGGATTTTTTTTCTTCCCTGATGGCACGGACATATTCCAAGATGACAATGCCAGGATTCATTGGGCTTGAATTGTGAAAAAGTGGTTCTGGGAGCATGATACATCATTTTCACACATGGATTGGCCACCACAGAGTCTAGACCTTAACCCCATTGAGAATCTTTGAGATGTGTTGGAGAAGGCTTTGTGCAGTGGTGAGAATCTGCCATCAATGAAAGATTTTGGCGAAAAATAATGCAACACTGGATGAAAATAGATCTTGTGACAACACAGAAGCTTATCGAAACAATGCCACAGTGAATGCATGATGTAATCAAAGATAAAGGTGGTCCAACAAAATATTAGTGTGTGACCCAAAAATTTTCAGTCAGGTCATGGACAGTTTTTTTTGTTGCTGAAACGTTTCACCTTTCATCCAGAAGGCTTCATCAGTCAAGGAAGCGCACAACACAAAACTGATTCTTCCCCCAACAGCTTACTCCAAAGTGGAACAAACCAGTTTTGTTGGTGCTAAGATGGTCTCTTTGGCACTGTTTGTATACCTGGATTATTGAGCATGAACGTGGTTGGTTTTGAACCATTAGTGTGTGACCATTTTTTTTTTTGTGGGGGGGGGGGGGACTTTTTATTTTTGGCCAGGCAGTGTATTTTAAGGCGTTGTAAACACTTCCCACACTCTTGCAATGTTCTAAACTCTTAAACCTACATCATTTTAACAACATACATAGATGTACGGTACAGTACTGCAAAATTTTACTCACCAGCTCTGCAGACCAGCAGCTCTGTTCCGATCGGGCTCGGTTCCAGTTCGGAAGATCTACCCTACAGTGACGAAGCCCACCGCCCCGTCCAGGTGGATGTGCATGGGGATAATTGAGCTTCAGGATTATTTGTGACTTTCCTGCCAGTTCTGTGAGCTTAACAGATCGATCGTTACTTCTGACTTTGCGTTGCAAAACTTCCCCTCCATTTTGGCAGAAAGCAGCGGCCGGAAGCACTGTTGGCTTCTGGGTCGTGTAGTTCTTTGATTGGCGTTACAGTGTAGGCTTATTGACTACTATCCGTTCAATCGTGGTCGATGCTCGGTCACTCCTTGGATCAACGTTCTCCATCCTTGACGCTCATATACAGCTTCTTTTATTTCGGCAAATGTCAGGTTTGTATCCTGTTTAATGATGTCAAGCCAGTGAGATCTTGGTCAGCCTTGTCCTTTATGTCTGCTAACCATTCCGAGCACGATATCTTTCTCCAAGGAGCGGCTTCTCATCACGAGGCCGAAGTAGGCTAATCACTGTTTGGCGATTCTGGCTTCTAACGAGAGCTTTGGTTTGAGTCGCTCCAGGACTTCGAGATTGGTGATATGTGCTGTCCAAGAAATTCGTAATAGTCTCCTCCAACACCATAGCTCAAAAGCATACATTTATCTCCTGTCTGATTTCTTCATGGTCCATGTTTCGCTTCCATATATCACAATTGGAAACACAATCACGTTGACTAATCTGCATTTAGTTTGGAGGCTGATGTTTCTGCTCAACCAAATCTTGTTCATCTGCGTCACAGCCCAATGCTAATCTATGCTTGATTTCAGGTGTGCAGTTGC
>NC_056519.1:23413605-23415145 GCF_014905685.2 Nematolebias whitei | reverse complement strand
AATGAGGGATTTGAAGTATGAAATGACTCTCCCTCGCTGTTAGCGTCTTTACGTGGCCGCATTCTGGTTTATGAGAGCCTAATCTCAACCTGAAACCATGGCAACAAGATTTGAACCTGTTTTCTGGGGTGTTTTAAAGCTGAGGCTGAATGTCTGACGTGTTTCTCTGAGCTTGGAGTCGACTTCCAGGTCGTTTTTCTCACAGATATCATATAATATAATCAGGTCTCTCTTGTAAATGAGTCCTCGAGGCTCAATGGGATTTACCTGTCTAAATAAAGGTTGAATGAATAAACACTAGATCCCTCGTTGGCTGCTGCGTCGCAGGATTTTCGGCCGCCATCTTGGAACGGTCGTCCTTATTTGGTTAAAGCAGAAGATGTTTCAGCACTTCGCAGCTTATTTCTGTTCAGATCGACGGACTGTTGACGTCAGGTCTCGGGGGATAACTTTTCACAAGTAAGATGAACATATTGTTGTTAGTATTTTGAGAATATAATATTACTGTACTGTATTTATGTCCACCAGCTGATGTGATGTTCAGTGTAACACGGTGTTCAGCTGCAATGAAGCTGACTGAGATCTGATGACAGGAATATTTTTCTAACAAGCATACTCACTATTTCTGTAGCTTTGGTTCATTATCAAGAGATATGTATCAGAATTGGAGTTTTGTTTAAGTTCTAGGATATAAAAAAAATAAAACTAGGGAGAATATAGAAAATGAGATTGACCTCCTCTGTACAATGTTTTTGTGTGGACACAAATCTCCTTTTTTCATTTTGAAGGTTTCCCAAAGAACAAGATGTGAGGAAGAGGAGGAAGTATCTTTGAGGAGGATTCATCTGAGCAGTGAGGATTTTAAACTGGAGGATTTTGATCAAACTGATCAGACTGTCCGACTGAGAGATGGTGTGGTACCATCGGTTCACCTTCAAAGAGTAGGAGCATCATTATAAGTTCATTAGAGTTCATAAATGTACATATTTTATTGTCAGTCACAAGGTGAGACACTTCCATGTGTTTATATGTACAGGTAACTCCATCCATCCATTATCTTTACCCGCTTATTCCAATTTGGGTCACAGGGGTCGCTGGTGCCCATGTCCAGCAATCACTGTGCGAGGGGCGGGGTACACCCTGGACGGGTCGCAAGTCCATCACAGGGACACATAGAGACAAACGAGACAAACAACCATTCACTCTCTCACTCACACCTAGGGACAAATCAGAGTTACCAATCAGTCTAACATGCATGTTTTTGGTCTGTGGGAGGAAACCGGAGCACTTGGAGAAAACCCTCGCATGCACGGAGAGAACATGCAAACTCCACCCAGAAGGCCCCTGGACCGGGGTTTGAACCAAGGACCTGCTGGCTGAGAGGCAGCAGCTCTACCAGTTGCACCACCGTGCTGTGTACAGGTAACTATAGACTGTAAATTTCATATTTATTATGTTTTTTTCATTTCAGCTTGAAAACTGCAGGACTACAGGAACTCAACAAAAACTGAAGCTGCTCTGTCTGTGGCCTCTCAGGAAC
>NC_056519.1:23411871-23413505 GCF_014905685.2 Nematolebias whitei | reverse complement strand
TATTGTTGCCAACCTGTACATGGAGGAGGTAGAAAAGAGAGCCTTGACGTCCTTTTCAGGGACACCACCAAGTCATTGGTTCAGGTATGTTGACGACACCTGGGTTAAAATCAAATCTCAGGAAGTCCAACATTTTACTGACCACATCAACTCTGTGGATAAATACATCAAGTTCACACGAGAAGATGTAAAAAATGGCAGGTTGGCTTTCTTGGACTGTGAGGTCTCAGTCTCTGATAGAGGACATTTGCAAAGTGAGGTGTACCGCAAACCCACCCACACAGACCAGTATTTGCAGTTTGACTCCCATCACCCTTTGGAGCACAAGTTAGGAGTCATCAGGACTCTGTACCACAGAGCAGACAGCGTCCCCACTAGCTCAGGAGCCAGGCAGAAGGAGAAATCCCATACAAGACAGGCTCTAGAGCAATGTGGATATCTTAACTGGGCCTTCCTGAAAGCAGAGAAGAAACCCAAACAGGACTCCAGTCAGCCATCAGGTGAAAAGGAGGAACCCAGACCAGTGGTCATTCCATATGTTGAGGGAGTATCAGAGAAACTGGGACGTTTATTTTCTAAACATAACGTCCCAGTGGCTTTTAAACCCCAAAATACATTACGGCAAAGACTGGTTCATCCCAAAGATCCAGTCCCCCGGCACAAACAGAGTAATGTTGTGTATGCTGTTCAGTGTCAGGAGGGTGATCAGTCTTACATCGGGGAAACTAAACAGCCACTGGCCAAAAGGATGGCCCAGCACAGAAGATCAACATCATCAGGCCAGGATTCTGCGGTCTACACTCATCTCCAGGCCAGCGGTCACTCTTTCAGGGATGAAGATGTTCACATCCTGGACAGAGAGGAACGATGGTTTGAGAGAGGAGTAAAGGAGGCCATCTTTGTGAAAAGAAATCGTCCATCATTAAACAGGGGTGGAGGCCTCCGGGTTCAACTGTCCCCCTCTTACAATGCTGTGATTGCTAGTATCACTCAGCCCTCTGTGAACAGTAAACAGCCATCAGTGTGCTAATGACCCATTGTTAGGCTGATGGTCCTTCTTGAGCATGTGAGCAGCTGGTTTTGGTTGTCATCAGCAAACTGGTTGATCCACTCTGAGAAGGTGCTATTTAAGAGATTGAGCTGAATACAGCACCTCAGACTGAGGAAGTCTTTCGGATGAGCGACGAAACATATCTACATTTTTTGTTGTTGTTTTGCTTTTAATGTCCAGAGGACCAGATTTAACTTTTTTTGAATTGCTCCAGTTGATCTTTTTTCATCAAGCTGCTTGGCAATCGTCTCGTAGCACTTTCCAGCCTTGTGGCGATCTACAATTTTGTCTCTGGAGTCTTTGGACAGCTCTTTGGTCTTATCTTATCTTAGCCATGTTAGTAGTTGGAGTCGTACCGATTGTGTGGGGTGGACATGTGTCTTTATGCAGCTAACGACCTCAAACAGGTGCTTTAGTTTAGAATAATAAGTGGAGGTGGACTTTTTAGAGGCGGACTAACAGGTCTTTTAGGGCCAGAATTGTTGCTGATTGACAGGTGTTCAAATACTAATATGCAGCAGTAACACACAAATAAATTATAAAAAAATCATTGATTGTGATTACCAGTTTTTTTTTTTTTTTT
>NC_056519.1:23397377-23411771 GCF_014905685.2 Nematolebias whitei | reverse complement strand
TTGTTGATATTCAGATGCAGGCCAGCTTTCTCGCTTTCGTCCTTTACGTTCATGAACTTATTGACAGTGTAGGCTTATTGAAAGAAAACTACAGAATGGTGGCACCTGTACAAAAATTATTTTTCATTAACTTTTTATCCCGTACGGTCTCAATCACGAGTAATATTAAAGTTGACAATCATGTGTCGTGTACAATTTTACGTTGAAAAACTGTGAAAGAGTGAGTCTGCGAAGGCCAAAACCACAAAGTAGAGAGGGACTACTGTATATACACAGAAATATATATACATATTTACTTTTAATTAAATAGGTACTGGTAACATACATAAAAATGTACAGTAAATGTTTGTTTTTTTGTTAATTAATAAATAAATTAGCTGCAGCATTGTATAAGCCGCGGGGTTCAAAGCTGTGAAAAAAGTAGCGGCTTATAGACCAAAAATTACGGTATATTTCAATGCAGACGTCAATGTATAGTTTACAAACTACCATGATCAGTCCAGGAACAAGCTCAGCATCCTCCTCTCTTGCCCACAGCCAAACAGACACACCCTCCTTTGACCCAAGGCTGTCCTGTCACACCTCAAATATTGTATCTACCACCTCGGTCATGGACCCTTCTTCTTCTACATGTTGGTCTTCAACCAAATCAGAAGATGCTGATACCTCCTTTGCCTCCCGCGTCTCCAGAAGTCAGGTGAGGAAGCAGCTGGAGAGACTGAACCGGAATAAGGCTGCAGGTCCAGATGGTGTCAGTCCCAGAGTCCTGAAGGTCTGTGCAGAGCAGCTCTGTGGGGTTCTGCAGCACCTCTTCAACCTTAGCCTGACCCAGGAGAAGGTCCCAGTGTTGTGGAAAACCTCCTGCCTTGTTCCAGAACCAAATAAACCTCATTCATCAGTCCCCAGTGACTATAGACCTGTTGCCCTGACATCCCACATCATGAAGGTCCTAGAGAGACTTCTGCTGACCCACCTGACTAAACAAACAAGCACATATCAGGACCCACTGCAGTTTGCTTATCAGCGTGGACTTGGAGTTGAAGATGCCATCATACACCTGCTTCAGCAAACTCACTGTCATCTAGAAAAAGCAGACAGCACTGTGAGAGTCATGTTCTTTGATTTCTCCAGTGCATTTAACTCAATCCAGCCTGATTTGCTTTGTCAGAAACTCAGAAGACTCAGGTGGAGGCCTCAACAATCACCTGGATCAAAGACTACCTGACAGACCACAGTTTGTGAGACTGAAGGGTTGTGTGTCTGACCAGGTGGTCAGTAGCTCAGGAGCACCACAGGGGACTGTACTCTCACCGTTCCTTTTCACTCTGTACACCTCAGATTTCCAGTACAAAACAGACTCCTGTCATCTGCAGAAATATTCAGATGACTCTGCAGTGGTCGGGTGTATCAGAGATGGACAAGAAGCTGAGTACAGGAACTGGTGAACCGCTTTGTGGCATGGTGTGGAAACAATCATCTCATCTTGAATGTGAACAAAACAAAGGAGGTGATTGTAGATTTCAGGAGGATCAGGAACAGGTCCAGCACCATTTCCATCATGGGAAAAGAAGTGGAGGTGGAGAAGTATAAATACCTTGGGGTTCACCAGGACAACAGACTGGACTGGAAATGCAACAGTGAAGCGTCTACAAGAAGGGACTGAGCAGACTGTACTTCTTGAGGAAGATGAAGTCCTTCAATGTTTGCAGCAAGATGCTGCATATCTTCTATAAGTCTGTTGTAGAGAGCACCATCTCTTCTGCCATCATCTGCTGGGGGAGCAGCACCAGAGCAAGTGACTTAAAAAAGATCAACAAGCTCATTAAGAAGGCTGGTTCAGTTCTGGGGACTCCTCTAGAACCTTTTGAGATGATTGTACAAAGAAGGATTCTTCATAAAATGAAGAACATTATAGACAACCCTCAGCATCCTCTTCATCAGACTCATACAACAACAAAGTGTCTTCAGGCAGAGGCTTCTTCAGATCCGCTACAAGAGATCCTTCCTGCCCAAAGACATCAGCATCTCTTTAATGAAACCAGGATGATGAGTTACAACAACAATTAATTCCCCTCTGGGATTAATAAAGTTTTTGAATTGAATTATATTATTAAGATAATATGGCCGCAATCCATTAGTGGCTCAAAGTAGCCATTAGCTCATAATTAAACTACAAACTGAGGTAATTCAATCTGCAACAGGTAAGATAATAATTGTTCATAGGTGATCTTTCTATTAAAGCCCCCCTGTCTTAAGGTGTTTTACAGAATGGAAACAATGAGAGGGAGTGAGGAGAATTATTTCAATCTTCAGGACTCGGACACAAAGAATCATCTCCCACTCTTTACTGCAGTACAAGTATGAAACTCTGGTCTGGTCGACAAATTCATTTAAAACGTAAACACAAATTACATCACATTGAACTGTGTGAACAAGATAGCTGTCACATAAGCATGGTGTTTTCTTGATAACACTATTTATTTAGTTTTGTAAAAACAAATAGGGTTTACCAAGTTCTTTCTTTCCTTTGAGTACTTGTGTTGTTTACTTTTACATCAAATTTGGAGCCTGTTAGCTTCTGCAGCTTGGAGGACCCAAACACCGAGAGATGTAAAAAATTGCCTTTCAATAAAGTTTAGACCAAGCAAAGCAAAGCTCTTACTCAAAGACAGACAAAATACGTCTATATAGGTTAGAGCATATATTTTTATGTATTCAGTTTTCTCTCTTACACATAAGGACATTTTCGTTAGTTTTAGTTCATTTTTATTTTTAGGCATATCTACAGACAGCTATTCAGTCCAACAAGCGCGTGGTCGGTGTCTTGTGTTCGGTGGGAGTGACTGGGGAAACGAAGCTTGTCGGGGGCTTTGCATTCTGTTGTGAAAGTGCAAGTAAGATTATTTGCATCTTCTTTTCCTGAAAGGGTCTTAAATGAGACGTTATTTACGCACATTTGCATCTGTTGACGAATCTAACAAGTTAACGATTAGCTTAGGATTAGCTTGTTTTGCTAACTGACCGTCCTTCATTCATTCCGAGCAGGCCGCCCGCCTCTTTGTTAAAGAGCCAAAGCTAGCTTTAGCCTTTAGCACGGCGTGTTATTATTATTATTATTATTATTAGCTAATCTAACGGAACACATTTCTAATGGATGACGCATCAGTAGTGTGTTTTCTGCAGCCACACTCTCATTTGTAGCACCGTATTTCAAAACAATGCATTTTAATAGTGTCTAAGCTTTTACAGGATTATATGTTTTAAACTTCAAAAGTCAGTTATCTATGTCGGGCTGAAGTGCACGATTTTTCAACCCTGAACTCTGAAATGCAGGTCTGCATTCAATGTAAACAACACACAGTAATATAGCATTTTTGTACTTGCCCTTGTCCTATTTTCAGTCACTTTGGCTGTTTCCATAGATTAAAAGCACACGTGGTTCTTGGCAGCAGTTCACAATTGTTGCTAATAAATTTTAAATTTAACAACTCGTTAACCATTTGGGAGGAAAATAATTTTGGACTGAGCAGAATAATATTTAGTACATTTCAGCAATCATGTTGAACGTTGATTTTTGTTTCCCCAACAGACACAAACTTGGCAAGTTCACTTTTTCTTGTGTTGCGTTATAGACATTTTGAAATCGGAATAAAAAAAATAAAATGAACTGGTCCAGATAACACACGATTTGAACACACGATCAAAAATGTAATTGTAATAATTTTTTCATCCCTAAATTTTTAAACATCTGCAATACTGGTTTGCTTTATTCCCTTTATTTTGTGTCCTAGTGAAAGGTATTCACTTAAAACTCACTGATGTCCAGTTACTAAAATTTGCTCCTAGTGAAAAGTCCGAATGAAAGTCCAACTTTTGTTTTATGGTCTTGCCTACCAGTATTCACATTTTCACAGTTAACAAACTGCACTTTATAGTAAACAACTAGCTCCATAATTCAAAGTAGTCCCAGACAAATAAAATTAGGGCCTTTATTTCAGATTAAAACCGAAAGCTCAGAATAAAATACATCTTCAATGTGCAAACAGCCTAATAAGCCTTTTTCTCTCTTGCATTGAAAAGGTCCAAGGCTTACACTTAAAGTAAACAAAGTTAACATATTTAGAAAATATAAAACAATAAAAAGTGTCACTTTTTTTCTTTTTTTTTTTTGCTTAAAGAGGCGCCAACCTATAAAAAAAATTAAGTTTTCAAGTAAAACATGTCAGCATCTTCAGAAAACAATCAATAAAAAACGTCTCTTTAGGAACAAAACTGAAATCAGAGCTTTAAACAACACCTTTTCTTTTTTTGATAATTTATTTGACTTTTCTTAATGAGAGACATGTTCATGGGATTATCCTGCCAGTAAATTAAGTCTTGGTTGGAATAGAGCCATTCTCATGTAGGAAGCTGAGCATCATCAGTAACATCTTTAGACCCATCGATGGCCAAAGAGATGCATGGTGCACTCTGAACAGCTGCATCCAGCTGTGCCAGCACATCATCTTCTAATATTTCACATTTTCTGCTTGCTGTTGAAGCAGACGTCGGGATTTGTTTGATATTTTCACACACTTTGTCGTTTTGTTTTCCATCAAATGTCTCAGCAACAGCATTTAAGCACTCCTTCAGGACTGTCCCGTCACTACACGTTTTTTTTTTTTTATGTTGCTCCAAAATCCACAATACCTCGAGTGAGCATTCAGTACTCTGCTAGGCCGTAGAAGTATTTGTTGTGTAGGTTGGATCTGTCACACTGGGCGTGTAGTTTAGTTAATTTACTGCTCTTTGTTCGGACTTGAGGGCAGCACGGTGGCGCAACTGGTAGAGCTGCTGCCTCTCAGTGAGCAGGTCCTTGGTTCAAACCCCGGTCCAGGGGCCTTTCTGGGTGGAGTTTGCATGTTCTCTCCGTGCATGCGTGGGTTTTCTCCGGGTGCTCCGGTTTCCTCCCACAGACCAAAAACATGCATGTTAGGCTGATTGGTAACTCTAAATTGTCCCTAGGTGTGAGTGAGAGAGTAAATGTTTGTCTCGTTTGTCTCTATGTGTCCCTGTGATGGACTTGCGACCCGTCCAGGGTGTACCCCGCCCCTCGCACAGTGATTGCTGGACATGGGCACCAGCGACCCCCGTGACCCAAAATGGAATAAGCGGGTAAAGATAATGGATGGATGGATGGATGTTCGGACTTGAGCAGATAATGTTGCTCAGAAGAGAGGAAGAGCGCTTCACAATGCCACTTTTAATTAATGCAACCGTTTCAAAGCATACAATGGGTACGGAAAGTATTCGGACCCCTTTAAATTTTTCACTCTTTGTTTCATTGCAGCCTTTCGCTAAAATCAAAAAAGTTCATTTTATTTCCCATTAACATACACGCAGCACCCCATCTTGACATAAAAAAACAGAAATGTAGAAATTTTTGCAAATTTATTAAAAAAGAAAAACTGAAATATCGCATGGTCATAAGTATTCAGACCCGTTACTCAGTATTGAGTAGAAGTACCCTTTTGAGCTAGTACAGCCACGAGTCTTCTTGGGAATGATGCAACAAGTTTTTCACACCTGGATTTGGGGATCCTCTCCAGTTCCGTCAGGTTGGATGGTGAACGTTGGTGGACAGCCATTTTCAGGTCTCTCCAGAGATGCTTGATTGGGTTTAGGTCAGGTCTCTGGCTGGGCCAGTCAAGAATGGTCACAGAGTGGTTCCAAAGCCACTCCTTTGTCATTTTAGCTGTGTGCTTAGGGTCATTGTCTTGTTGGAAGGTGAACCTTCAGCCCAGTCTGAGGTCCAGAGCACTTTTCTTCCAGGATACCTCTGTACTTGGCCGCATTCATCTTTCCTTCAATTGCAACCAGTCCCTGCAGCTGAAAAACACCCCCATAGCATGATGCTGCCACCACCATGTGGCGGCTGTGGCTGAGTGGTTAGAGCAGTCGTCCTCTAATGCAAGAGTTGGGGGTTCGAACCCCACAGCAGTCATATGCCGAAGTGTCCCTGGGCAAGACACTGAACCCCTCATTGCCTCTGATATGTGTCCCCTCAGTGTATGAATGTGATAAAAAGCTCTGATTAGTCTCATTAGAATGATTTGTTCAATTATCTTTGTAGAGATCTAGTAGAGTGCTGTATGAATGGGTAAATGAGGCACAGATTGTGGTGTAAAGCACTTTGAGTATCTTGATAAGATAGAAACGCGCTGTGTAAGTACAGTCCATTACCTTGTTTCACTGCTGGGATTGTATTGGTCAGGGGATGAGCAGTGCCTGGTTTTCTCCACACACCACTTAGAATTAACGCCAAAAAGTTCAGTCTTCATCTCATCAGACCAGAGAATTTTATTGCTCATAGTCTGGGAGTCCTTCATGTGTTTTTTGGCCAACTATGCGGGCTTTCGTAAGTCTTGCACTGAGGAGAAGCTTCCGTCAGGCCACTCTGCCGTAAAGCCCCGACTGGTGGAAGGCTGCAGTGATAGTTGACTTTGTGGAACTTTCTCCCGTCTCCCACTGCATCTCTGGAGCTCAGCCACAGTGATCTTTGGGTTCTTTACCTCCCTCACCAAGGCTCTTCACTCACGATTGCTCAGTTTGGCTGGACGGCCAGGTCCAGGAAGAGTTCTGGTCGTTCCAAACTTCTTCCATTTAAGGATTATGGAGGCCACTATGCTCTTAGGAACCTTGAGTGCTGCAGAAACTCTTTTGCAACCGTGGTCAGATCTGTGCCTTGCCACAGTTCAGTCTCTGAGCTCCTTGGGCAGTTCCTCATGATTCTCATTTGCTCTGACATGCACTGTGAGGTCTTATCTAGACAGGTGTGTGCCTTTCCTAATCAAGTCCAATCAGTTTAATTAAACACAGCTGGACTCGGATGAAGGAGTAGAAACATCTCAAGGAGGATCAGAAGGAAATGGACAGCATGTGAGTTAAATATGAGTCACCGCAAAGGCTCTGAATACTTACGACCATGTGATATTTCAGTTTTTCTTTTTTAATAAATTGGCAAAAAATTCTACATTTCCTGTTTTTTTATGTCAGGATGGGGTGCTGAGTGCACATTAATGAGAAATAAAATGAACTTTTTTGATTTTAGCAAAAGGCTGCAATGAATCAAAGAGTGTAAAATTTACAGGGGTCTGGATACTGAACGGCCTGATGGAAGAATGCACATTAATTTCTCTGTCCATTCATCTTTAAAACAGTTTCCAGCATCAACTTTTCTTATTTTGGAGCACGACCTGCTGTCGCTTCCTCTCTGGTCCTTCTCGGCTCTTCTCTGGCGACGCGAGAGCTCGCTGCACCGTGCAGGGAAACAAAAGATTTGATCGTCTCATTAACTGAGTGACGCTGTTACTGTAACACCTGAAGTAGAGTGAAGCTCCAAAACACCTCCTCCTCCTCCTCTGCTTGGCTCTGCACCTAAGCTGTCTATGGCTGGAAAAATGCTCCATGAAAATGATCTATTTTCGTGGATTTATCAGATTGGGCACGGGTCCGGATCCAGACCCGGGTCCGTCTTTAGGCACTAAACGGTAAAAACAGTTTGACTCAAGATGGAAACAACACAGACAGTATAAGGAACTTTGTTTGGTCAGTTGTAACAATAACTTTTGGAAATAAACTTTATACTGTTGGAAAGTCAATTTCTTTATCTTTAAATGTTGCCACAGTTGTTAGAAAAATACATCTGTGGGTTGAGTGTATTTGTTGCACCCATGAGAAATTTGCCGACTCTTCTCCGCCAATTCCAAACAACCTATTCTGATACGGACTCTTGTTTTGGGGTTCTGGCACTCCAGGTTCTGACCATCAGGTTCTTGATTTGGTCATGTTGTCAGCTACTGAGGCAACCTCACAGCACTGCCCAAGCTGGTGAGCAGCATAAGCAGAAGGCACTTGTGGTTGCGTATGGTTCTTCCGCATGCTGCTGAGGCCTCTGTTAAAACTAAATACGTCTTGTTTCTTCAGACTTCACTCATCCAGATGAGTGAACAACAAACAGTTAACAGCAGAAAAAGCTGTTTGCACTTGCAGGGATGATGCAACTAATTTTTCATGCTGCTCAACCCACAAGTACATTTTCCAAACAAACGTGGAAATAAACAGAAAGACTTTGTTACACCAAAGAAATGCCCAAACACAGATTTCCTTACTAAGTTTATTTCCATTAAGATGAAAATTAAAGTTTAGATGACTATGGAAGCTTCTTTTAAGATCAATAATTATCTCAATTACACGTATTTGTTGCAACTTTGAAATGTTAGTGTAGCTAAAATTATTCCGAGCGCAGGACTGAGCTTTCATAATCAGATCTCGTGACTCAACATCCAAACTAGTCTTTCTTACACGTCGTTTCATTTTACATTTGACGACTGCGTTTTGTTTTTCCAGCGGCGTGTGTCCTGCTAGGTGTGCGTGTTGTGTGTCTGCGACGTCTGTTTGTCGTCAGAGCTGGTTCCAGTATGAAGAGGGGCAAGAAGACCGAGGCAGAGTCCACAGAGGGAGACACTGATACTGGACCTGGTACTGGAACCGCAGCTCACACCAGAAAATCTATTGTTCCTGTTTGAAGTTTATGTTTCTCCTAAAAATGATTTTTTTTTTCCCCAACTTGTGTCAGCTTCTACAAAGAAAGCAAAAAAGGCTAAAGAACCAGAGGCCCCAGTATTATACGATGACCCTCCAGACAAACTGACCAGTAAAGATGGACGCGACGCAAACCTGAAGATCACCTCGTGGAACGTGGACGGGCTCAGAGCGTGGGTGAAGAAGAAGGGCCTGGATGTGAGTTTGCTGTAAGAAATAAAACAGTTTGCCACTCGAGGCTTCTTGCTGACAGAAGGCTAACTGTTCCTTCCCCAGTGGGTGCGTGAGGAGGATCCAGATGTTTTGTGCCTCCAGGAAACGAAGTGCTCAGAAAAAGCTCTTCCTGCTGAGATCACCTCAATGCCCGAGTACCCCCATAAGTACTGGGCTGTATCAGACGACAAGGAAGGATACAGCGGTGTAGCCATGTTGTGCAAAACTGAACCCCTCAAAGTGACGTATGGAATCGGTGAGTGCTGTCCGTGTAATACTGGTGAAGCTAGCTTCCAGTTTCTGGTGTGCAAGTACTAAAAACTGACACTTTTCTTTTAAAAAGTTGAAAGAATATTGTAAATTAGATTCACTTTATGGCATTTAAACTTTGAACACATAACAAATAAGATGACAGATACAGTATACAGTAGTCCTTCGTTTATTGCGGGAGATCCGTATCCTGAAGCCCCGCGACAAATGAAAAACCACAAAGCAGGAATAGCAGTAGTAGTAAGTAGTAGTTTATTGTAGTATATATATATATATATATATATATACACAGTGTGTATATATATATATATATATATTATATACTGTATATAGATATATACACTATATATATATGTATATATAAAGTGTATATATGTATATACAGTGTTTTAAAACCTTTCCACAGTTTTGCAATATTCTAATGTTTCTAAACTCTAAATGCTCTAAAAGATCACAGAATGTCATGAGTTCAGCTCTCTGCCTAGGCTGCTCTCTCAGCCACGCCCACTTCTCCACTCTGCATGGAGATCAGCTGCAGTATGGGCTGCACAAAGGTGCAGCAGGTGCTAAATAATTTAAAATAATTTATTTTAAATAAAAATTTCATGTCGATCGTGCGGCTCATCCATCAATCAGCCACTTGTGTGTCATGTCCAGTCTTATTTTGAAAAACCGCGATAAACGAACCGCGAAGTAGCGAGGGACTACTGCAGTGGGTATGAAAAGTACACACACCCGTTAGTGTCCCAAGAAGAGAGACAATAATGTATAGTGTTGAAACTTTTCCCAACTTTATTGTTGCAAAAATCCTCTACAATTAAACACATTTTGGAGTATTAATATTAGTATTAATAGTATATAACATTACGTCTTCATGGGAACACTTGTCTTTCTTTAAAGAGACTTCTTAAAAGAAGGATTTTCCTGGCATTTACGAAGTTGCACCCTACAGCAAAACCCACGGTTTGCAGAGAGGTCACAAAGCAGCCAAAGAATTTTATAGTTAAAATGTTTAATTAAGAATACAAAAACTCTGAAACACGGGGGTGGCAGCATCATTATGTGGGGTTGATAATCTTTGGCCCAGTTTACACGAAGCGTTTTTGAGTGAAACCAAGGTTCATTTACAAACAACAGCCTCATTCTCTTAAACTGAAGGTTTCTGAATCCAGGTCTCAGAGTGGTGATTTTCAGGGGAACCCCCCACAGAGGTGTGAAATGCTTCATGTGTGAAGTGACACATGCATCCAGGTGGCTGCAGTCCAAAGGTTTTCTGTTCTAACAACAGTTATAATAAATAACAATTATAATAAATATAAACAACGGTTATAATAAATGTCAGAGAGCAGAGTGTTTTTGTGCAGCTCAGCCTTTTTCAGCTTGTAGGAGAAAAACTAATAAACTCCAGGCTCCGCAGAGACGTTGATGGATTCACCAGATGGGACGTAACTGCATGCACAATGAATGCAACTGAGCCTTGGATCAGGGTTGCCAGATAAATTTAAAATGTCTTATTTACCCCCTCTTTTTCTGTTTACATGTGCAACAAACGACACTCATCTCCTCTTAGAAGATCTTTACTCAGCACATATGACAGTTTAGCTCAAAATACTATAATTTTAAAGCCACAGTACTGTAGTTCATAATTACTTATCTGGCAACTCGACTCACATGCAAACTACAGCGTTTTCCTGTAAACCTGTGTTTCCAGAGGTTGTTCTCGTGTAAACCAGGTTTTAAATTCCAGGGATCCCAGGAACTCTGAAAAATGACTTTCACATTTTCCAGACGGGGCGAACTCATGAAGTTTCAACTCTGATCTGCTGATTAGAAGATGGTCTCGCTGAGATTTTAACGTGTTCCATGTATTATGTCTTTTGGGCAGTTTATGGTGAAAATAGACAAAAAAATAACAGAAAATACTAAAGTTGACACCTTTTTAAACTTTTACTCTAAAATAACATTTTTTAAACATTCCAACTCTTGCAGGGAAAGAGGAGCACGACAAGGAGGGGCGCGTCATAACTGCTGAGTTTCCAAACTTCTTCCTTGTGACCGCCTACGTTCCGAACGCCAGCAGAGGTCTCGTGCGCTTAGATTACCGCAAAACCTGGGACGTAGACTTCCGGGCTTACCTGAGCGAGCTCGACATACAGAAGCCTCTGGTGCTGTGCGGCGACCTGAACGTAGCCCACCAGGAGATCGACCTAAAGAACCCCAAGGGCAACAAGAAGAGCGCAGGCTTCACCCCAGAGGAGCGCGAGGGCTTCAGCCAGCTGCTGGAGGCCGGCTTCGTGGACAGCTTCCGCGAGCTCTACCCCGAGCAGGCCAACGCCTACACCTTCTGGACCTACATGATGAATTCCCGCTCCAAGAACGTGGGCTGGAGGCTCGATTATTTTCTGCTGTCGTCCTCCCTCCTGCCAGGCCTGTGTGACAGCAAGATCCGTAACACGGCCATGGGGAGTGACCACTGCCCCATTACTCTGCACATGGTTGTGTAGGTCCCTCTGTCCTCTACGCCCCTCTTTAGCGGTTTGGTCAACCAGCGAGGACGTCTCTGCCACTCAGTAATAGTTAAGGTGCTTTTAGTCGTCCTCGTTTCAACTAGTTCCAGTCATTTTTGTGACGCGACACTAAAAATACACAATTCCTAAGCTGATTTTCTAAAAGGATGCTGTTACTGTAAACCAAACTACTGCTGTTAAACTGTAACTTTTTCCATTCTGGTTGAATTTGTTGTAGAATTTGCTGACTCGTAAATAAAACTGGATTTGTATTAAACTTTTTTCATTATTTCACGAACAACTCATGAACCATTGGATGGATTTTAATGAAAGTATTTACGGAGTGTAGATCACCTGATTCACTTCAGGAGTCAACTCGGATCAAGATGGCCACCATGGTCAAATGGACCTTGGAAAAATACGAGCATGGCTCTAGCTATTTTACATCTACCCCGCTGTTAGCCTAACATTTTGTGGAGTGGCTGAGATGGGATTAACCTGTATAAGTAAAGGTTGAATGAAAGGTATGAGTAAACATCAAGACGTGACTAAAATGGCCACAACAGATGATCTTGGTCTAAACATGGAGCAATACGCGTTCCTTCAAGGAAGTTTGGGTCTATTGTTTGTAGGGGTGCACCGATAAATCGGCCCTGATGTTCTTAATTTTGGGAAATCAGCCGATACTTGCATGAAAAACCAATTTTACCGATTTCTTTAGTTTTAACAACAATTGTCTGAACTTCATTTATATTTCAGAGCACTACCTCATGGCCAGTTAAAACAAATTGTATTGTTTCTAAGATATTGTTCAAGGGTGTGTTTTACAATAAAATATTCACGGAAAATTGAAGGTGCATTGTGAACTTATAACACCTGACAGTGTCGCTTATAAAACAAAGTCGGTATTGGCCAAAATCGGAATCAGCAGGTCAGACTTTTTAGAAATCTGTGCAACCCTAACCGTCTGCCATCGTAAGGCGATGAAGGGAAATTAAAAATATGCAGTGCCTGTATGCACATTGCGAGCATAACTTGGAAATAATAAGTAGGCTGGGTACGGTTCCTCCAGGTTCCCCGGGGGTCCCGGAGGCATCTGTACCCAGGGCAGGAGCTCCCAGGCTGGGTACGGCGCCCCCTGGTTGTGGAGGGGTGCCGGGGTGAAGGGTACTGACTTCCATTTTGGTGTGTGGCTACATCTAGACACAGGTTCCTTTCGATAATTGCGTTGCCACATCAAAATCCAAGACGGCCACCTTTTAATATATATATATATATATATATATATATACAGTGAGGAAAATAAGTATTTGAACACCCTGCAACTTTGCAAGCTCTCTTACTTAGAAATCATGGAGGAGTCTGAAATTTTCATCTTAGGTGCATGTCCACTGTGAGAGACATGATCTATATATAAAAACAAAAATCAGAAATCATAATATATGATTTTAAAATAATTTATCTGTGTGTTACTGCTGCAAATAAGTATTTGAACACCTGTGAACATCAATGTTAATATTTGTTACAGTAGTCTTTGTTTGCAGTTACAGAGGTCAAATGTTTCCTGTAGTTTTTCACCAGGTTTACTGCAGCAGATTTTGGCCCATTCCTCCACAGATCTTCTCTAGATCAGCCAGGTTTCTGGGCTGTCGCTGAGAAACATGGAGTTTGAGCTCCCTCTAAAGATTTTCTAAAGGGTTTAGGTCTGGAGACTGGCTAGGCCACTCCAGAACCTTGATATTCTTCTTACGGAGCCACTCCTTGGTTCTCCTGGCTGTGTGCTTCAGGTCATCGTCATGTTGGAAGACCCAGCCCCGACCCATCTTCAATGCTCTAAGGCGAGTGGAATTAAGACCAAAAAGTTCTATTTTGGTCTCATCTGACCACAAAACTTTCTTCCATGACTTCTCTGGTTCATCCAAATGGTCATGGGCAAACTTAAGATGAGCCTGGACGTGTTCTGATTTAAGCAGGGGAACCTTCCGTGCCATGCATGATTTTAAACTATGACGTCTTATACCACAGTAACCATGGAAACAGTGGTGCCAGCTCTCTTCAAGTCATTGAGCAGCTCCACCCGTGTAGTTCTGGGCTGATTCCTCACCTTTCTTAGGGTCATTGATACGCCACGAGGTGAGATCTTGCATGGAGCCCCAGTCCAAGGGAGATTGACAGTCATGTTTAGCTTCTTCCATTTTCAAATAATTGCTCCAACATATCCTGATGCATGCTCAATAATCCAGGTAGAAAAATCCAAAATAGTTCATTCTGGTCCTTTGGACGTTCAAAAAAACAAAACAAAACAAAAAAATGTAGATAAGTTTTGACTCTCATCCGAGAGACTTCCTCAGTCTGAGGTGCTGTATTCAGCTCAGTCTCTTAAATAGCACCTTCTCAGAGTGGATCAACCAGTTTGCTGCTGACAACCAAAACCAGCTGCTCACATGGTCAAGAAGGACCATCAGTCAAACAATGGATCATGAACAGAACACCATGGACTTTGTGGATAAGGTGAGGGATGTCATCATGGAGACTGATGAAACAATGGTCTCTTTTGATGTCACATCACTCTTTACGTGCATTCCTGTTGATGATGCAGTAGAGGTGGTCAGTTTAAAATTAAAATCAGACACCACTCTGAGCAGCAGGACCACACTTTCCACAGAACAACTGTGTCAACTCTTGAAACTGTGCCTGCAGTCAACCTACTTCACATATGGGGAGCAATATTATAGGCAGAAACATGGGTGTGCTATGGGGTCTCCAGTTTCTCCTATTGTTGCCAACCTGTACATGGAGGAGGTAGAAAAGAGAGCCTTGA
>NC_056519.1:23361507-23392377 GCF_014905685.2 Nematolebias whitei | reverse complement strand
TTGTGGTTTTGAGTAATGAACAAGGCTGGGAGTTTTTAAAAGCCTCAGGAATCTTTTGCAGGTGTTTAGAGTTACGCCGTTGATTCAGATGGTTAGGTTAATAGCTTGTTTAGAGAACCTTTTCATGATATGCTAATTTTTTGGGACAGGCATTTTGGGTTTTCATGAGCTGTATGCCATAATCATCAGTATTAAAACAATTAAAGACCTGAAATATTTCAGTTGGTGTGCAATGAATCTGAAATATATGAAAGTTTCATTTTTATCATTACATTGTGGAAAATAATGACCTTTATCACAAAATGCTAATTTTTGAGAAGGACCTGTATATATTATTTGAGTCCCTGTAAATTAAAACAAACTATTTTATTTTCTTTCAATGAGAAAAGGTGTTGATGTTAATTGTTGATGGGATTTTAAGAGTTTCTGTCTATTTGTGGTGTAAAACATGTCTTACCCTGAAATCAAGTGAATTTAAAATTTAAAACCAAATATCAGGTTTTCTCAGAGCAGACCAAGCCTTTCAAGAAGGTAGCATCAATTCATATTACTTTGTTAATTTTATCTTTTCGACCATTATATCAGGTGAACTGCTTGTGACTTAAGACGTAAAAAAAGATGTGCGTTCAGAGTACATGTTTGGGATTACTCTCAGCTACTACCACGCCAAATTTGAGTACATTTGTTAAGTTGACTAAGTTATAGCTGCTTCTGTGTTACCATGGTTGATTGGCTGTGGTGGCCATCTTGAACTAGACTGACTCCAGAATGTAAGTAGTTCTAGATGTTTGTCCAAGTAGGTGTGTCACAATAACAAATTGTGCTGGGCTATTAATTGTCTCAGAAATTATTGCGATAAACGATAATATTGTTTGAAATTTAACAATAATTAGTAACTGTCAAATTTTAGAAGAAATGTTTATTTGTTTTGCGTGTAGTACCTTTTTTTTGACCAACTAATGGCAGTATAAGACTGTTTGAACCGAAGGATGGATAGTGAGGGAGCGAGCAGCGTGTCTCTTTAAGAATATGGGAGGGAGGCCCCTTGATGTGACATGGACTGTCTCTCTTCGGTTCTCAAAATGGCGGACACTCGGTGTGGTTTGAGCTATTAAGCATTTTCCACACAAAGCTTTTAATAAAACATCAGTAAACAAGTTCTCAACTTCTTTTATCAGAGAAAAACAACTTTTTACATGAAGGCACAGGTTTTAACTGTGAATTTTGGAGCTTTGACAAGATGGAGGTTTTTCTCCCGAGGTCGGCCTGTTAGCTTAGCTTTTCGATTTAGCTGTTTTTAACAATCCAAAAACATGATTTTGGATCGTTAAAACAGATTTCAAAGAGAAAGGGAGGGGTCAGTGAAGAACACCGGAGACAAGCCTTTTGTCATCCAGTGTCTTCAGTAGAAAGAGACACGAAGAAACCATAAAGCCGATAAATGAAACTGAGGTCGATCATTTTCATTTATCATGCGATTCATTGATTTATTCTTTATCTTGACAGGCCTACGTCCAATAATTACTTTCCAAAAGGTTTTGTTAAAATTCATCAAGTGGGCCATGAGATATTTTGCTAACAGACAACACGGACAACACCAATTTCTTTTCCAGGTCTAAATACATTGTTTTTGGTGCGAATGATCTAAAAACAACATTTTGACGATGAATACTTACTTTCATGGCTGTCCTTTGAACTCCTGAGTGACCCATAGGAGTGTTCAGAGCTGTAGCAGGAAATAAAAATAACGAGTTCTGTTTAAACAGTTGTCTGTCCACCATTAGAAACTCAAGAAAGTGGGTCAACATGTGAAAAAACACATCTGAAGACAAAGACCTGAAGTTGCTCATGAGTACTGGTGGTTTTACCTAATGAAAGGCAAAGGCTTCTGTGCAGCAGGATTAACCACGGTGAAGTCCTTCTTTTGTTTAGTGGCCATGTGCTTCTGTAAATTGATCACCTGGACCTTCATGGTTGGCCTGCGTTGGCGCCCACTTGTGCGGACGTTTACTGGAAGGATGATGTCTTTGTCTCGTTCAGCAGCAGGACCTCCTGGCTCAGAGGGGGGCTCGTTGCTCTGACACTCTCTCGGTGGATTCACTACTTGGACGAGGCAGTCGGGTTCAGCAGGGTCCACATCAGCCTCATTGATGTCGTCCACGGGTTTTAAAAGTTCGGGTGTCTTTCCGGAGCTCTCTGTGGATATTTCACCATCATCAGTGTGCGTTTTAAGGTGCTTGGCAAAGCTCAGCTCTAAGCTGAATCTCTTGTTGCATTGATGGCACGTGAACACACTGTCGTCCACGTGTGTGTGTTTGTGTCTGTCGAGGGACTGCCTGAAGGAGAAGCAGCGGCCGCAGTCACTGCAGCGGTGGGGGCGCTCTCCGGTGTGAATGACTCTGTGAGCCAGCAGCGAAGAGGCAAACTTAAATTTCTTCCCACAGTCTGGGCAGTCATGCGGTCCCGCGACAATAGTCTCTTCCCCTGCCCCCTCGTCATTGTTCTTTTCTTCAGAAAACGTACAGAGAGAATCTTCAGGATGTGTACCTGCATTTACTCCTGCAAAGCAGTTTCGTGCGTCACCCACTTCAACCTCTGCATCATCAGAAACTGTAATGATCTCCACAACGTTATCATCCACCACCATTACAGTCCATGTGTCGTCACCGAGCCCTGATGGTGCAGCCGACTGGTCAGGCTGTTCAGTCATCGTTGCAACTTTCTGAGAGGACAAGGCAGAAAGTGAGGAGAGGATGCTGCCGCCCACGCTGGCAGGTGGAACTACAGGCAAAGAGCAAGCAGCATAGATTAGTCAACATTACGACAAACGAGTCTACAGAACGTGACCTACCATGTTGCTCTAAATGTCCGAGCCCCCTGTGGTGCTGTAGGAGATGTTTTAGGTCCGTGGGCTCTGCGACTGTCTGGACACAGTCCTCCAACAGAGCGTGCTCAGCTCCAAGCCAAGAAACAGTCTGAGGCAAACGTTTGACACAAAAGAAAGACTTTAATTTGAAAAGCAGCACAGGAAACTGCCGTCACTCAAAAACCCTTAGGTGAAAGCTGTAATATCTGTAAAAATACACGATTTTTAATTAAAAACAAGATAACTACACATCATTTACAACCAAAGGTTTGCTGTATAATTGATAATAAATGAGGAAAATCAGCAGTCATGTTTTGTTGCCAACAATTTCGAGTTGTTTTTATTTACATTTAATCATTGATATTGTCAGACAGTCTTGGTGTTTTACAGACATTACGTCGGTAAAATAATCCCTGATGTAAACAGAGTTAAAGGGATAACAGAACCAGAAACTCCTGGTCGAAACATAAAACGTTCTCTCTTCTGAAAACAAACGGCGACTAAAAGCTTTAAAGACGAGTCGACAGAAGCCAAGTCATTTTGAAGAAACTTGGGAGTGTTAAAGCAAAAGTAGTGGGCAAGACCATGTCCAAATGAACTCCCTTTTCACCCCAACAGACTGAACCAACGTCCTCATTACTATGAACAAGAACCCAGACTATCAATCAATATTTGTGTTGTCATTTTATGCATCTATGAAAAGACTGCTGAACTAAATGTTTTATGGTTAACTTTATGTGAACAAACAGAACTGAATTATTGGCGTCACTTTGAGAGCTGACTCACAGAATAAACACTCTGTGTACTCCTAATATGATCATATTATTCCTGTGGGAATTTATTGTTAGAACTGGACACCAGTGGTGGACACAGTGAATTAACAGTTAGCAAAGCTAAGTTTTTGATTAGCTAAGTAAAAAAATAGTTTTGGTAATGCTAAATAGATAAAAGGAATTAGCAGAAGCTAACGCTAAAGCGCTAACTTTTATCATACGCTACAACCACCAACACTGTAAGACTGTCTGTAATGTGACAACACTGTAAGACTGTCTGTAATGTGACAACACTGTAAGACTGTCTGTAATGTGACAACACTGTAAGTGAACACAACTCAAAATGGTTCATTAATCACAAGTGAAGTGTCCATGTCCTGTTCAGAGTTGTGCTTTCAGTAATGATCCGGTCCATTAGGACCAAAGAGGCGGAGCAGAACTCTGCTGTGCTGAAGCAGTGTGATGCATTCAATGCGTGTCGGACGTCTCCCTTGTGTCATTTACTATAATGAATTAATTCATTTTGGCAATCATCTTTGTGGTGAACTACTTTTATAAACTAACTACAAAGTTGCTGTGTTTCATCAGTATTCTCTCAGTAACAAATCTGTTCGTATTAAAATAAAGACGTGTGAAATGTGTGAGAGAGTCACGTCCCAGAGACTAAGTGTTGCAAAGTAGAGCTGTCATTTCTAACTGGAACCCGGCCCAACCCGGATTAGGGCCGGGACGGGCCATAATAACATGCTTAACGTGCAGGCCAGGCCGGTGTCGGGCTTTTTATTGGGTCAGTGGACGTGCGCGGCTGAAGGTCCAATTATATGGCAACATGGCTTGCCATACTTCACCAGCCGCACGTGGCCATTTGACCGCGCGCTGATCCACCTTGAAAGAGGTAAAAAAAAACAAGTTCAGGTAAGTTTCAGATGCTGCACTTAGTGGACGCGCACGGTCGACGGCCCAAACAGGTGAGATCCCAAAATATCGTGCAGACATGTCAGAGCAGGGTCCGTGTATGAATAATGCTGAATGCAGGCAGAAGCAGGGATTTAATGCGCTTTGACAGCCATGAAAGGACAAACACCCCCTCAGCTCCGATCTTCTGCCCCTCAGCCGTGCGTGTCCGCCGACCGTTAATAACTGTATAAGCAGTCAAAGCATGCGGGTAGGAATTACGTGTGCAATGTTTCCAACTGTTTACGATGTTTCTCAGTGTTAAAATGTGTTTTTCATGTTAGTTTTTTTGTTCTGGTTTGGTTTATTTATGCTAAAATCTCCATAATTGTCTGTAAACTGACACCAAGAGTCAGAGACTGTTTGCGGTAGATATGAGAGGGGAAAGCACTGCGAGGGTGGTGACATCACCGGATGATGCTTAGCTTTGCTCAACTCCGTATAGCATAGCATCGCTCTGTTATAATCACCATTGTCCTGTATGATTTTAGTGCGGAGAGCTGTCTTTAAAAAAAAATAAATAAATAGCAGACTTGAATTTACCGGATTCAAATTTAGCGGGAGCCAATTCTGCTTAAGGTTTTCAAATTTAGCAAAAACGCTTGGAAAGTTAGCTCTGCTATTAGCAGATTAGTGGAACCGTGCCCACCACTGCTGGACAACAATTATTCATCTAATATTGTTCATGTCACACTGATGTGAATTTAAGAGGAGCTGATAAAACTTTGTGAACGCAGAGAAGGAATTCAGGCTATTCGTCATGTTCACAGCACTGTCCTATGGAGGTTTGTTGTATTGACATTAGCTCGGAGAGTTTTACATTAAACACTATGTGCACATTAGGGAGAGTTCCTATTTTATAGTGTAGCCCTTACGAGTTAGGTCTAACTTTAAATGTTTACCAATTACTTCATTGAGCGTCTTGATTCCCCTTTAAATCCCCTCACGTGTCTTTCATGGTACCCCTCACCTGCTCCAGGTCAGGTACTGGCAACAGCTGAGCCAGTCGACAGAGAAACTCTGAAAACAGCGTCTGCAGGTCGCTGTCGTACTGTGGGCCGTACTCTGCAGGGAACACGTCCTTTGAATCAAGCAAACTGATTAATACAATAATACAAACCCAACGGCAAAGTTTAAAGGCATTTTGTGGCTCCTGACTCAGTCTGATAAAACCTCGATGAGACATAAGGAGCTGGACTGTTTGGTTGATTTCTCATGTGTTTCACTTTATATAAAGCATATAAAGCCCCACATCATGGAACCCAACTCTATATTGAATGCAGTTTAAAAGAGAAACAGATGTTCTACAGAGGAGCTGCCTCACCTTGAAAAAGTCTTGTTTTGTTTCTGGATCCTTGAGCAAATCGTGAATCAACACAACGAAGTTCCCTACCACCTCCTCATCCGACTCTCTCAGCTGAATAAAGGGGATCAAACCATCATTGTAATGATTATTTTACTAACTAAGCATTAATACGATTTAAGGAGGAGCAACTACCAGGATGAGGTTTGGTGACTGAATCTTGTCCAAATAGGAGAGGATCTTCTCGGGTTCTACAGGCTGCTCACTTCGGCATAACTCCAGGATGTACTGGGGAAAACAATCACCAAAATAAATAAATTTAACGTATCAAACATTACATATCGTCTCATCTGCTACTCACCCGAGCTCTTAGCCCCAAGATTAGCGGAGCCCTGTGCTTCAGCAACTCCGGGACCAAGTCCACCACCAACGAGACAAACTCCGCCACCTTCCAGTAGCTCATCACATCTTGTTTTTTTAACACGTGCCACATGGAGGCTGACAGGAGCTGGAAAGGAGGGACCAGGAGGCGCAGTGATGCTAAAGGCAAGAAATCACCTGGAAGGCAGAAAAAGATTTAGGCTTAAATGAATTTTTAAAACACCACATCATCCAAGTCTGCAAAGAGTTTTATCAGTACAGGATCGGTTTCTGTTGAAAAATAATTATAGATCTGGGGCTAATTTGGTCAAACTTTGAAAATAATGTTATGCAAAGTCTTATGCAACAATGCAGTCAAACTCAGAGTATGTGTCATGGCTGTTTCCACTGACTTCAAGTAAGTTGTAAATAATTTAAACAAAAGACCTTTCACAATCTTAACACTCTGATCATGTGTTGTGAAGAACCCTCAGCTACTACCACACCAAGTTTCAGGTCAAAATCTGTAAAACTAACTTGAGTTAGAGACATTTTTGTGCTTTAAAAGCCAGTTGGCTGTGGCAGCCATCTTGAATCACGTTGTAGTTCGTTGTGGATGAGCATCATAGGACTTCCTGAAAGATTCATTGAAATGCATCCACTGGTTCACGAGATATTTTACTGACAGGCAAAAAATAACTGTCCACATTCGCCTTTCAACATGACACATAACAGGAAATAACAGAAAAACAATCAAATGTAGCTTTTTTTTTTTTATAGCTTGGACCTTGTATTTCTTAAAAATTAACTCAAAATTTTAATCGTGTATATATTTACTTTCCATTTTCAAATCGACTCTTTTGGTATTAGGACATACTCGTTTTAGTTTAGACTGGAGTACATGTTAAAAATATTTAAATAACTGTTAATAAAAGCCTCTTTGTCCCTCACTGGTTTGCGCAGCTAGCTGCACAGACACGTATTCATAAACGTTTATTAATCGTGTTTATGAACGCCTACGTGTCTTGAATGCAGCCCCACTGCGCATGCTCAGAAGCATCAATGTTAGCTAAACTGCTTGCAGCGATGCTCGCTGAGAAGAGTTTAAGTTTCTCCATGAAGCACAAACACACCATGTTACGATTAACAAAGGCCATTTACTAAACTAGTGTTAAAAACAAACAAGCAAGCGCAGATAATTAGTGTTTTGTTAACCCGGTCCGTGTTGTTTCGATTAGCCCACCAACCTTTGGAAACAGCTGACTCCATTTTCTCGTGTTGAAAACTTCCCGCAGCTCGTGTCGGTGTCCTCCCTCCAAACAAACCACTGACTCTAAACAGCCCCGTCTGACTCAAACAGCTGACTGATCTCTTCAAAACAAGTCAAGCAGTAAATAGAACTAGTTAACCATTTCAACACATACATTACGCGAGTGATTTGTCTTTTTTAGCGAACACTGTGACGTCAGAGAATTCTTCTTTGGTGGTTTTGTTTGTGCCGTGCGTTTTAGCGCCACCTGCTGGTCATTCTATGTATCGCACATGTAAAAATTAATGTAAACGCGTCAAAATTAATTAAAAAATAACTGTGTCTTGATGGACTTGCGACCTGTCCAGGCGCCTCACGCACAGCAATAGCTGGATATGGGCACCAGTGACCCCTGCGGTCCGCAAAGGAAGAAGCTGTAACGATAATGGATGGATGGATGGATAAAACTACAGAAATGTCATTTCCAGTGAAAATGCAGTGTGAGTGCTTGTTGCTGAATGATTTCTGCTGAAAGCCGAAGTCAAACCAGGCTGAACAGGTTTCATCGCTCAGCCATTAATATCTGATGAATTTGAACAGCTGACATTTGCTGAAAGCAGGAAAACAAAAAGCTAGAGTGTAGAAAAAGCCAAGAAATGAGTAGAATACGCTGAAATAGAAAAAGAAAGGCTGAATAGATTACAAAAATATCAATAAAAAGAAACTGATATGAGCATGAAACTATAATTAACGAAAGTGAGGCTGAAAATAGCAGAAAGAGGCTGAAAGGAGCATAAAAAGTTGAAACATTTGAAAGAAGCACAAAAGGTAGAAATTAGGGGGAAAAAGCAGAAAATATTATAAAAATTAACATAGAAATACCTCAAAAGAAGCCAATGGTGCACAAAAAGCTAAAATGCGCAGAAAGAAGCTGAAAAAAGCTGAAAAAAGCTGAACCAGAACAAAAGCTTAAAAAGTTTTAAACAGCTTGAAGGGTTTGAAAGATATAGAGAGCTCCATTCATTTTCTATGAGAAAAACATGGCAAGATTTCAAAAAGTAAAAAAAAAAAAAAAAAGTACAAGAACCAAAAGTCAGAGGAACCTCCTGAATGAGCTGTTTTTTTTTTTTTTTTTTATGTAAATTGTTGAAATAGAACAAAAAATTGTGGAACGAGTTAAAATAAACAAGTGGACATCTGTTCTGTCACTGAAGACGTTTGGGTTCCATTCTGTGAAGCTCCTTCAGTTTAAAGCTGGAGCGTGCAGCTCCGAGGATAAACTGCATGAGACAATATCAAAAATAGATAAAGGCAGATCATCTCCACTCCCACTGGAGCTATTAGAGCTTAAGATGGACGTTTTGGTCACATTCATGAGACGTTGATTGGAGGAGACTTGACTGGATTCTACACTTAATGCTCCAAACTAAATTTTAGAAAGTTTCTCCTGTTTCAAGTTGTTTTCTTCCCATAGGACTGAAACGTCTCCCACACAGAACATTCCTGGCTGCAGACACCACACCACTGGGTTTGTCTGGGGGTTTGGTCCTCAGCCTCTGTCTGAAGGTCCTGCTAGGTTTGAAATGCTGAACTGGATGTTGTGTTTGGAGACAATCTTTTTGTTCCTCAGAAACTCCAGCAACTTGTTTTTGTGTTTGTTCTTCCCTGTTCTGTGTTTTCCAGATTTCCTTGCTGACTTGATAAAAGCCCATTTAGAATATCCCTATAACTGGATAGTTTTTCTAGTTTTCATCTTTTTCTATCCTTTCTGTCCTCTGGACATGTTCAGCTCTATGGTGTGGAGTTCTAATGACAGGAAGTTTGTCTTCCAGTGTGCGGTGAGAGTCAGACAGAACATACTGATGAGTTGGTTTCCTTGAGACTTCATGTCTTTCCATCTCAAACAATCTAAAGAAGACATTTTGTTCTAGTGCGCATCCTCTCTGGTGAACTTCATGTTGCTGTCCACAGAGTTGACATATCTGAACACTTTGGCTTATCGTCCACACACCTGAACCAGTGGCTTAGTGTTGTTCCCTTGGAGGAGTCCATGGCTCCTTTTCCTCATTCTACAGGTCCTTCTCAAAAAATTAGCATATTGTGATAAAGGTCATTATTTTCCATAATGTAATTATAAAAATTAAACTTTCATATATTTCAGATTCATTGCACACCAACTGAAATATTTCAGGTCTTTAATTGTTTTAATACTGATGATTATGGCATACAGCTCATGAAAATCCAAAATGCCTGTCCCAAAAAATTAGCATATTTCATCCCTCCAATGAAAGACAAGTGTTTTTAATACAAAAAACACCAACCTTCAAATAATCATGTTCAGTTATGCACTCAATACTTGGTCGGGAATCCTTTTGCATGAATGACTGCTTCAATGCGGCGTGGCATGGAGGCAACCAGCCTGTGGCAC
The DNA here is from genome assembly GCF_014905685.2 of Nematolebias whitei. Classification (NCBI taxonomy): domain Eukaryota; kingdom Metazoa; phylum Chordata; class Actinopteri; order Cyprinodontiformes; family Rivulidae; genus Nematolebias; species Nematolebias whitei. The sequence goes on along the minus strand of NC_056519.1, from coordinate 23,382,444 downwards.
TGCTGAGGTGTTATGGAGGCCCAGGATGCTTCGATAGCGGCCTTAAGCTCATCCAGAGTGTTGGGTCTTGTGTCTCTCAACTTTCTCTTCACAATATCCCACAGGTTCTCTATGGGGTTCAGGTCAGGAGAGTTGGCAGGCCAATTGAGCACAGTAATACCATGGTCAGTAAACCATTTACCAGTGGTTTTGGCACTGTGAGCAGGTGCCAGGTCGTGCTGAAAAATGAAATCTTCATCTCCATAAAGCTTTTCAGCAGATGGAAGCATGAAGTGCTCCAAAATCTCCTGATAGCTAGCTGCATTGACCCTGCCCTTGATAAAACTCAGTGGACCAACACCAGCAGCTGACATGGCAACCCAGACCATCACTGATTGTGGGTGCTTCACACTGGACTTCTGGCATTTTGGCATTTCCTTCTCCCCAGTCTTCCTCCAGACTCTGGCACCTTGATTTCCGAATGACATGCAAAATTTGCTTTCATCCGAAAAAAGTACTTTGGACCACTGAGCAACAGTCCAGTGCTGCTTCTCTGTAGCCCAGGTCAGGCACTTCTGCCGCTGTTTCTGGTTCAAAAGTGGCTTGACCTGGGGAATGCGGCACCTGTAGCCCATTTCCTGCACACGCCTGTGCACGGTGGCTCTGGATGTTTCTACTCCAGACTCAGTCCACTGCTTCCGCAGGTCCCCCAAGGTCTGGAATCAGCCCTTCTCCACAATCCTCCTCAGGGTCCGATCACCTCTTCTCGTTGTGCAGCGTTTTCTGCCACACTTTTCCCTTCCCACAGACTTCCCACTGAGGTGCCTTGATACAGCACTCTGGGAACAGCCTATTAGTTCAGCAATTTCTTTCTGTGTCTTACCCTCTTGCTTGAGGGTGTCAATGATGGCCTTCTGGACAGCAGTCAGGTCGGCAGTCTTACCCATGATTGTGGTTTTGAGTAATGAACAAGGCTGGGAGTTTTTAAAAGCCTCAAGAATCTTTTGCAGGTGTTTAGAGTTACGTCGTTGATTCAGATGTTAGGTTAATAGCTTGTTTAGAGAACCTTTTCATGATATGCTAATTTTTTGGGACAGGCATTTTGGGTTTTCATGAGCTGTATGCCATAATCATCAGTATTAAAACAATTAAAGACCTGAAATATTTCAGTTGGTGTGCAATGAATCTGAAATATATGAAAGTTTCATTTTTATCATTACATTATGAAAAATAATGACCTTTATCACAATATGCTAATTTTTTGAGAAGGACCTGTACATGTGGAAATTGGCAAAGATTGGTAACACTAGAAAACCCATGGCACAACCGTGTTTAGTCTGTAAACGCTGTCATTATATTTGAAATGAGTTGTGGAAAGACAGAGAAATTAACCTGATCGAATCCTAACCTGTACCAGTGAACAGATTTTTATGAAACTTTCAGGAAGTATTGCTACTTCATAATGATTTCAGTTGACATTTGCTGACAACTTAATTCACAAGTGGCCACAGTTGAACTTTGGCAATACAGAAATGGCTACAGCTTACTCAGATTGCAAAAAATGTGCTAAGACTTGCTGAGAGTTATCCATCCATCCATCCATCCATCCATCCATCCATCCTTTATCTTTACCCACTTCTTCCATTTTGGGTCACGGGGGTCGCCAGTGCCCATGTCCAGCAATCACTGTGCGAGGGGCGGGGTACACCCATAACAGGTCTCCAGTCCATCACAGGGACACATAGAGACAAACGAGACAAACAACCATTCACTCTCTCACTCACACCTAGGGACAATTTAGAGTTACCAATCAGCCTAACGTGCATGTTTTTGGTCTGTGGGAGGAAACCGGAGTACCTGGAGAAAACCCACGCATGCACGGAGAGAACATGCAAACTCCACACAGAAAGGCCCCCGGACCGGGATTTTGAGCTGGCAACCTTCTCGCTGAGATTCAACAACAGTTGCGCCACTGTGCTGCCTTAGCTGAGAGTCAACGTCACCAAATATTTTGAGTATTCACACATTTCTTGTGATATTAATACTCATGCAGCATGCATTCATTCAAAATTTGCTAGTCTCTTAAGTGCCTCCCGTAACACACACGCACACACACACACACACACACACACACACACACACACACACACACACACACACACACACACACACACACACACACACACACACACACACACACATATATATATATATATATATATATATATATACATACATATATGTATATATATATATATATATATACTTACTTACATTCCTCAGGGACATCGGCGTATTGCTTGTTTTTAATTAATTTTTTGCTGCCATGTTGTTTAAAAAAACAAACTCCCTAAAAATGTTTTACCTGTAAGTTTTTCTTTTCCATTCACTTACCCCATGTATTTTGGACCGGCTGAACTTGCACAAACATGTAAACAAATGATGTGCTGATAGGGCACGTACAAATTTAGCATAAAACTGCTGTGGTTTCTAACTGATTGCACTTTCTGGAAACTCTGAGGTCAGCAGGAAGTGGGGGAAATGACAACAAATGCAATGAGACAACTCAAAACTGAAAGAGCTGCAGCATTTGAACCTTGGATCAGTCAGAGGATGAACAGACAAGAAAAGAAAGAAGTTGATCAACTGACTGAAAACTGACATGGCTGTCGTTAAAGAACTGCTCCTGGATACTTTAAGAGAGCTGGTTGATGAAGAACTCAGGACGTTTCAGTGGTTTCTTTACAGCTCCGATTTTAAAGGGTATGGTCATATTCCAAGGTCTCGGGTTGATGGGTTAGATCGGGAGGGTACAGTGGACCTCTTGGTGCAGAGTTATAGTTACCATGAAGCTGTTACTGTCTCTGTGAACATCCTGGAAAAGATGAGACAAAAACTGTGGGCAGAAAAACTAAAAGAAAATTATAACCAAGGTAAGGCAACCTTTACCCTTTTCCAAAACCTGACTGCTTAGTTGGTGTGCATGCTTCATTTGAAACATGTAGGCTAAAGTATGTCTCTTTCTTTGTTTCTTTATCAGTTCCAAGTAATCAAGCAAGCAAAGGTAAGAAGATAACAGGAACGCATAGTCATGTTCACAAGTCCAAACTCATAAAGTGCAAACTCTTTTTTTCTTGAGCAGAAAGTGACTTCCAAGACATACAAGAGAGACTGAAATCCTCATTAAAGGAAAAGTGCCAAAACATCTACGAGGGAAATGCAGATGAAGGGGACACCATCTACCTGAAAAAAATCTACACGGAACTGAAAGTGATTGAAGGAGCCTGGGGGGGGCTAAGCGATGAGCGTGAGGCCAGACAACAAAAGTCCAAGCACATGGTGGCAGAGGAAGTTATAAAAGTGAGCTGCCTTTTCAAACCCAATCAAGAAAAGCGAATCAGAACAGTGCTTACCCAGGGTATACCAGGAATGGGTAAAACTGTCTGCGCACAAAAGTTTACACTGAGCTGGGCCGAAGGAGAGGAAAACCAGGACATCACCTTACTCTTCCCACTTCCTTTCAGAGATTTAAATCCCAACATTGGAGAGAAGGACTGTACGCTGATGCAGCTTCTCCATCAGTTTTTCCCTGAGATAAAACCTCTCGAGAAGCTAGGACAGGAAAGGAAAGTCCTCTTCATCTTTGATGGCCTCGACGAGACTCTTCTCCCTCTGAACTTCAAGCATAACAAAGTTTTGAGAGATGAGGCGGAGCCAGCCTCGCTTGATGTGTTGATTACAAACCTCATCGCAGGGGACTTGCTTGGTAACGCACTTGTCTGGATCACTTCCAGGCCTGCCGCAGCTAGTCGGATCCCTCGAAAGCACATTGACCGATGGACGGAGGTAAAGGGTTTCACTAATGATCAATGGGAAGAGTACTTTAGAAAGCGTTTGGATGACAAAAACTTCTATACCAAAATCATCAATCATGTGAGGTCATCAAGAAGCCTTTGCATCATGTGTCAAATACCTATTTTTTGCTGGATTACTGTTACATTGTTGAAGAAAATGCTACGTGACAATGCGACCCAAAGTATGCCCAACACCCTGACCGAGATGTACATTTACCTCCTTCTCTGCCAGACAGACCGCGCGACTGAAAGGCATTATCCCATGAAAGGCAACAATTTCTGTTTGAAGCTAGCAGAGCTTGCATTCCGTCATCTGGAAAAAGGTAAACTCATCTTCTACGAGGCTGACCTGCAGGAGTGTGGAATGGATGTCAACGAGGCGACCACCTACTCAGGTTTTTGCACAGAGGTCTTCAAAATGGAAGAAGGAAGGAGACGAAAAGTTTTTAGCTTCGTACACTTGACCATTCAAGAGTTTCTGGCAGCCGTGTATGTCCATTATTCATACATGCAAAACAAGGACAACGTTCTTCTAACTTCCCTAGAAAGAGTGTCTGCGAGACTACGAAGGAATCTGTTTTTAATTTTCATAAAGCTGCCATCGAAAAAGCTGTGAGAAGTCCGGATGGCCATTGGGACCTGTTTCTTCGCTTCCTTCTGGGACTTTCGCTGAAGTCCAACCAGGAGCTCATCTACAAAGTGCTGCACTTGGAGGTTGAAGGAGAGGCAGATGTCTTTAGAACCATACAATTTATTAAAGAGAAGATTGACAAAGAACCTGAATGCACGCTCAACTTGTTCCACTGTCTGGGCGAGCTCAAGGAGGAGTCTCTGGTGCAAGAGATCCAGAGCTTTGTAAGCTCTGGCAGGATCTCAGCCCAAACTCTATCACCAGCTCAGTGGTCCGCTCTAACGTTTGAGCTGATGACATCAGAGACAGTCGAAGAAGCGTTTGATCTGAAGAAGTATATAAGATCAGAGGAGGGGGTGGCAAAGCTATTGAATGTCATAACTTCCTCCACACGAGCTTTGTAAGGTGTTTTTCTTGCATGGTGACTTCCATTCTTTAATGGTGTCCATGTGGCATAAAGCCAGAGCACAGTCTTAATTTATAAATAAAGTGTCTTGCTTTGTCTTGTTTCATTCTTTAGGCTAAATTGTTGCAAACTCACTGAAAACTGCTGTGAACTGCTAGCCTCTGCGCTGAGCTCGACGTCCTCTGATTTGACTGCCCTGGACCTGAGTGACAACAAGCTGAAGGATTCTGGGGTGGCCCTGCTTTCTGTTGGCCTGACGAGTCCGCACTGCAAGCTGAAGAGTTTAAGGTATCGCAAGTGGTGAAGCCGTACTTCTAACATCAACAATCATCTACTATTTTGACACATGTCTGGATTTAAATATTTCTGACCATTTTAAGGGGGGAGGGGTTAATATCTTATATGTTGTGTTTGTAATTGGCTTCAGTTTAAACAAAGAGTTCAAGTCTGGCAGGACTAAGCAGCTAATAGCTAATCTGAATGTGACCAAGACCAAAGACCAGTGATGGCAGATGCTTGGGCAGGCGGGGGGGGGGGGGTACATGAGGTGGAATGAAACTATGTACACAGGGTCCCAGTTACATTCATCAAAATTACAAATTGCAAAGAAAAACAGTAATAAGATCTGAGACATGAACTAAGAAATACACTAAACTAAAAATACCCTAAGCACTACTAGTACAAAACAAGGCATCAAAACAACAGCAGCACGAGCACGAGTCTGTGGAGCAGATGAGGACGAATGAACACACAGCAGGAAATAAATCAGCAGCATGGGATCAGCAGCATGGATAGTCAGCAGCACATAACAACAATCAAAGTGGCATTACAGTGATTTTTCATCACAGTAATTTTCACAGTGATAATCCAGACTAGGGATTCATGAGTCTAACAGCCTCAGAGTAGAAGCTTGTAGCAATAACAAAAGGTGAGATGGAGGAAGAAGGGTGACACCTTTTCCATCTCCACTCCACTACATTTCTTTTATTTATTTTTCATTCATTAAAGAGGGACACCAGCTGGTCAGTTTATTGATCAACAACAACTTAATTAATATTTTCACCCTTTAATGATCAGAATCAGTCACTGAAGTAGAATCTGTTAATTACAGGGAGTTCTATACCAGAACATATGAATATTCATCCAAATGAAGAGGCCAAAGTTGTCTTTGAAGTTTTATTACAGAAATAATCAAACTAAAAATCAGCAACAATAATAATGAATCAGTCAAGGCTTAATTCTCTTATCTAAGGCAAAATTCACCCTTTGCGCAGGAATTATTTCAGTTTTATACGCGCATGAATTTAGACAAAGTTTGACAATTTTAATAAATAATTTACTCTGAATTTTGGTTGAAAGGAGTTATTTAATGTGATCAGATAAAGTCATTTATTATCACTGCAAGCCAGGAATTGATTTATCCAGTTGCATCAGCTAAAAACAGCATAACCAGAGGCATCATGTCACCTGTTTCTGCTCCTTACTGGGTCAGTGTTGAGGGCATCACTCGTCTTTCAAGGGATCTGCTGGTGGATCAGACCAGGGTACACCATGAAGAGGACTTGCTGGGAAATGCCCAAAGGTACAGTGCCTTGCGAAAGTATTCGGCCCCCTTGAACTTTTGAACCTTTTGCCACATTTCCTGCTTCAAACATAAAGATCCATCCATTATCTTTACCCGCTTATTCCATTTTGGGTCACGGGGGTCGCTGGTGCCCATGTCCAGCAATCACTGTGTGAGGTGGGGTACACCCTGGACGGGTCTCCAGTCCATCACAGGGACACATAGAGACAAACGAGACAAACAACCATTCACTCTCTCACTCACACCTAGGGACAATTTAGAGTTACCAATCAGCCTAACTTGCATGTTTTTGGTCTGTGGGAGGAAACCGGAGTACCCGGAGAAAACCCACGCATGCACGGAGAGAACATGCAAACTCCACCCAGAAAGGCCCCTGGACCGGGGTTTGAACCAAGGACCTGCTCGCTGAGAGGCAGCATTCCAACACCTGTATACGTTTATTTGTGAACAGCAGTCTTCAGCTCTTTCCACAGATTCTCGATTGGATTCAGGTCTGGACTTTGACTTGGCCATTCCAACACCTGGATACGTTTATTTGTGAACCATTCCATTGTAGATGTGTCTTTATGTTTTGGATCATTGTCTTGTTGGAAGATAAATCTCCGTCCCAGTCTCAGGTCTCTTGCAGACTCAAACAGGTTTTCTTCCAGAATGGTCCTGTATTTGGCCCCATCCATCTTCCCATCAATTCTGACCATCTTCCCTGTCCCTGCTGATGAAAAGCAGGCCAAAACCATGATGCTGCCACCACCATGTTTGACAGTGGGGATGGTGTGTTCAGGGTGATGAGCTGTGTTGCTTTTATGCCAAACATATTGTTTTGCATTGTGGCCAAACATTTTGATTTTGGTTTCATGTGACCAGAGCACCTTCTTCCACATGTTTGGTGTGTCTCCCAGGTGCTTGTGACAAACTTTAAACACTTTTTATGGATATCTTTGAGAAATGGCTTTCTTCTTGCCACTCTTCCATAAAGGCCAGATTTGTGCAGTGTACGACTGATTGTTGTCCTATGGACAGACTCTCCCACCTCAGCTGTAGATCTCTGCAGTTCATCCAGAGTGATCATGGGCCTCTTGGCTGCATCTCTGATCAGTCTTCTCCTTGTTCGAGATGAAAGTTTAGAGGGACGGCCGGGTCTTGGTAGATTTGCAGTGGTCTGATACTCCTTCCATTTCAATATGATTGCTTGCACAGTGCTCCTTGGGATGTTTAAAGCTTGGGAAATCTTTTTGTATCCAAATCCGGCTTTAAACTTCTCTACAACAGTATCTCGGACCTGCCTGGTGTGTTCCTTGGTCTTCATGATGCTCTCTGCACTTTGAACAGAACCCTGAGACCATCACAGAGCAGGTGCATTTATACGGAGACTTGATTACACACAGGTGGTTTCTATTTATCATCATCAGTCATTTGGGACAACATTGGATCATTCATAGATCCTCACTGAACTTCTGGAGTGAGTTTGCTGCACTGAAAGTAAAGGGGCCCAATAATATTGCACGCCCCACTTTTTAGTTTTTTATTTGTTAAAAAAGTTTGACACATCCAATAAATTTCATTCCACTTCACGATTGTGTCCCACTTGTTGTTGATTCTTCACAAAAAATTAAAATTTTATATCTTTATGTTTGAAGCCTGAAAAGTGGCAAAAGGTTAAAAAGTTCAAGGGGGCCGAATACTTTCACAAGGCACTGTAGCTGAGCGTGCTGGCTCCATCCTCCAGCTGTCCATCACTAGCGTTAGCAACATTCTCCATAGATGTGGAAGGATGGCAGTAGACTTGATCCTTCTTCCAAATTATTGTTTATTTGTTGGTTGCAGTCTGCCTCCTTCTCTGTTTCCATTCTAGGCAATTTGGGCAATAGAAAACGGTCCATTTTTGCATTTCGTGCACTTTTCAAATGTTTAACGAACTTTCAGTAACTTGAATTTTCACTTGTGGCTCGGAGGTTCATTTCCAGTTGCGAGATCAGATTTTTTAAAACTCAATATAATCAATAATTTTTTTTTTTAATTAGTTGTGTTTTGCAAGGAAAATACCACAACAACCCCATATTAAAAAATATTAACTCAGATTGAAAAGAAAATAATCTGATATTTTCTTGGGGTGCCGTGACTTTTCCAGGGGGAGCTATAGCACCCCCTAGCTCCCCCCTGGAGCCGCCTATGCCAAAGAGGATTGTTGTCATCTTTAAAAAAAATAGTCTGTAAAATTTATACCCATTGATTTTGCAGCTGCTGCTATTGCACTTGCAAAACAGTGCAAAAACTTTTTTAGAATAACTGTGAAATGATAAACCAATGGCAATGTAAATGTGTTAAAAAAGCATTCGCTGTATGAAATTTTGAAGATTTGAGTTGTTTTATGACAGAAAAATCTTTTGGAAGTGAGATTTTGCCGCCTGAAAACAACTCAAAACTTCCTTTATCGTTCATCCAAGTCCAAATTCTTAAACTTTTACATCCCCATCAATTGTCCAATACAGGGAAGTTATGGCAGCTGTATTAAAAACGTTCTGCTAGAATCGACTCCAGCCTGAAGTGAAAGTGTTACACCTCGCTGCTACTTGCACTTGAAAAAAAACCCGCATAACTTTTTATAAATGCCCACGTACAAAGAAACTGACAACCGTGTAAATGTTTATGCAACAGTATTCTCAAAAAAACAATTGAAAACATTTTAAACTGGAGTTATTTTTAGATATAATACTTAGGTCTTAGCTGTTAGCTTGTCAGGCCATAACTCTATATTTATTAATCCGACTTGAATGCAGCTTGCTCTATACTTTGCATCTGGACAGTACAAGTAGGAGAGCACTCTTATTTTTTCCAGATTGCATAAGTGTGGATTGAAGGGGGGATGCTGTGAGGCTCTAGCTGTTGCTGTCAGCTCAGAATCAACACAGCTAAAAGAGCTGGACCTGAGCGGGAATGACTTCCAGGGAACAGCAGTGAAGGCCCTGAGTGTTGGACTGAGCAGCCGCCACTGTAAGCTGGAAACACTGAGGTTAGACCTGCTTTCTCCGGACAAATTTCACCTTTGCTTTAATCTCAGTTTAGTTGCAACATATATATTGTTAATTGGCACGTTGAATTCTTTGCGCAGAGTGAATCAGTGCAAGCTGAGAGAGAGTTCCTGCGAGTCTTTGGCTTCAGTTTGGCTCTCAGGTCCGTCTCGGCTGAAATCTCTTGACCTGAGTACCAACAACGTGAAGGACGCTGGTGTGTCTCTGCTTACTGCTGGTCTGACGAGTCCACACTGTGAACTAGAAACACTCAGGTCAGTTTGTTCTCTGTACAAAATGGACTATCCAAACCAATATACTGGTAGTTACTGTTAGTTTTAAGGCTAAATTTTAAGATGTGACTGGAATTCAGAGGAAAAAAACAACTTATATGTATTTTTTAGTTTGAGGCTTTATTTTGCAATTGTGGAAATGCTGATTAGGCATAAAATAGTTTTTATCTTTTAATAACTTTAAACAGTTGATTATCATTTGTATCACTGAGTCCCAACTGGCTTACTTTAACACGTGTGTTGGTGTTAGCCAGGCCGGCGTTGACTTACGTTCTTCAGCTCTCTGTTCATTTTAGAACTGATTTTAAAGGTTTATAGTTGACCTATGAGGACCTGAATGGACAGACTTCTGTGGACCTGTCTGACCTCGTGCTGTGCCTCCAGATCCCTTAGATCTAGTGATCCTTTGCTTTTAATTGTTCCAAGCTGGTCCATAGAGGCGATCGGTCTTTAGTTGACCTGAGGTCCAGGATGGTCCATAGAGAGATGATCAGGTTTTTACTTGTCCCAAGGTCCAGGCTGGCCTACAGAGGTGATTGGGTCTTTAGTTGTCCCAAGGTCCAAGTTGGTCTACAGGAGGGATTGGGTCTTTAATCATCCTGAGATCCAAGCTGGTCCACAGAGGCGATCAGGTCTTTAGTTTTCCAGAGGTCCAGGCTGGTCCATTGAGAGACGATCATGCCTTTAGTTGTCCCGAGATCCAAGCTGGTCCACAGAGGTGATTGGGTCTTTAGTTTTCCCGAGGTCCAGGCTGGTCCACAGAGGTGATTGGGTCTTTTCAGTTGTAGCTTCTAAACTGGGGAACCAGCTGCTCCTTCATGTCAGATAGACTTCAACTCTTGCTGTTTAAGTTCCATCTGAAAACCTTCCACTCACTGGCTTTCAATACAACATAAGATACATTTTGTTGGTCTTAGTTGCAAGTCTTATAATATTGTTAACTTTTTATGGTCTCTTATATTTGGTATTGTGTTTTTACTGTTTACTGTTTTGTGTTCAGCACTTTTGCTTTTTTTTCTTTAAATGTGCTTTATAGATAAGTCTGATGTGAAGTGATTTGATACATAGCTTTAGTGACAGAAATGAACACTAAAGAATGACATAGGTATTGACATTGGACTTGGTTCTTTCTTCAAAGAACTAACAGTCACTATGCCCCTTTGCTCTAACAATGTTGTTGATATATCCTCATGTTAGATACAGTTGAAAAATATAGCATTTAGATTTGCCGCCCTCTCACATGCCACCCTACAAGGCAACCTGAAACTGTCAGACCTCAATGACCTGAAAGACGGTCAGTGAAACCTTTGAATGATGTTTTTAACCATTGTCTTTGTTTTAATCCACCCATCATAATCTTTGCCCGCTTCTTCCTTAATGAGTTGCTGGGGTCGCCGGTGTCCATGTCCAGCAGTCGCTGTGTGAGAGGCGAGGTACACCCTGGACAGGTCTCCAGTCCATCACAAGGACAAATTGAGACAAACGAGACAACCATTCACTCTCTCACTCACACCTAGGTACAATTTAGTTACCAATCAGCCTAGCATGCATGATTTTGGTCTGTGGGAGGAAACTGGAGTACCCGGAGAAAACCCACGCATGCACGGAGAGAACATGCAAACTCCACCCAGAAAGCTGCCAGACCAGGACTCAATTCTGCAACCTCCTCACTGAGAGGTCACAATGATGATAAGAAAATCACATACAGGTGCTGGTCATAAAATTAGAATATCATGAAAAAGTTGATTTATTTCAGTCATTCCCTTCAAAAAGTGAAACTTGTATATTATATTCATTCATTACACACAGTCTGATATATTTAAAATGTTTATTTCTTTTAATGTTGATGTTTATAACTGACAACTAATGAAAATCCCAAATTCAGTATCTCAGAAAATTATAATATTGTAAAAAGTTCAATATTGAAGACACCTGGTGCCAAACTCTGATCAGATAGTTTACTCAAAACACTTGCAAAGGCCTTTAAATGGTCTCCCAGTCTAGTTCTGTAGGTACACAATCATGGGGAAGACTGCTGACTTGACAGTTGTCCTAAATACGACCATTGACACCTTGTACAGGGAGGGAAAGCCACAAAACATCATTGCTTAAGAGACTGGCTGTTCACAGAGCTCTGTGTCCAAGCACATTAATGGAGAAGCAAAGGGAAGGAAACGAACAATGTGGTAGAAAAAGTGTGTACAAGAAATAGGGATAACCACACCTTTGAGAGGACAGTGAAACAAAGCCCATTCCCAAATGTGGGGGAGATTCACAAAGAGTGGCCTGCAGCTGGAGTCAGTGCTTCAAGAACCACCACGCACAGACGTATGCAAGACATGGGTTTCAGTTGACGCATTCCTTGTGTCAAGCCACTCTTGAACCAGGGACAGTGTCAGAAGCGTCTCGCCTGTGCTAAAGACAAAAAGGACCGGACTGCTGCTGAGTGGTCCCAAAGTTATGTTCTTTGATCAAAGTAAACTTTGCATTTCCTTTGGAAATCACGGTCCCAGAGTCTGGAGGAAGAGAGGAGAGGCACAGAATCCACATTGATTTAGGTCCAGTGTCAAGTTTCCACAGTCAGTGATGGTTTGGGGTGCCATGTCATCTGCTGGTGTTGGTCCACTGTATTTTCTGAGGTCTAAGGTCAACGCAGCTGTCAACCAGCAAGTTTTAGAGACTTCATGCTTCCTGCTGCTGACCAACTTTATGGAGATGCAGATTTCTTTTTCCAACAGGACTTGGCACCTGCACACGGTGCCAAAGTTACCAGTACCTGGTTTAAGGACCAGGGTATTCCTGTTCTTAATTGGCCAGTAAACTTGCCTGACCTTAACCCCATAGAAAATCTATAGGTATGGTGAAGAGGAAGATGTGATACACCAGACCCAACAATTCAGAAGAACTGAAGGCCACTATCAGAGTAACCTGGGCTCTCATAACACCTGAGCAGTGACACAGACTGATCGACTCCATGCCACGCTGCATTGCTGCAGTAATCCAGGCAAAAGGAGCCCCAACTAAGTTTTGATGCTGTACATGTTCATACTTTTCATGTTCATACTACTCAGTTGGCCAACATTTTTAAAAATCACTTTTTTATTGGTCTTAAGTAATATTCTAATTTTCTGAGATACTGAATTTGGGGTTTTCATTAGTTGTCAGTTATAATCCTCAACGTTAAAAGAAATAAACATTTGACATATATCAGTCTGTGTGTAATGAATGAATATAATATACAAGTTTCACTTTTTGAATGGAATTACTGAAATAAATAAACTTTTTCATGATATTCTAATTTTATGACCAATACCTGTATATTAGATGGATGCAGGTTTGTCTTTAAAGTATAATCTAACAGCAATATAAACATTTTGAGGGTTTTTGCTTGATTTGTTTCATTTCTTCCACTTAGACTCAGCTGGTGTAGCCTGACCCAGAAATCCTGCAGTCACATCGGCTCAGCACTCAGCTCAGCTTCTGGTAAGCTCAGGGAGCTGGACTTGAGTGGAAACAGTCTGCAGGGTCCAGGTTTTGAGCTGCTGTGCTCTGGACTCAAAAATCAGCACTGCAAACTGGAAATTTTAAGGTGAGGTCACGCGGGTTTAGCAGACAAATTGATGATTGTTGAGCAGTTTAGATTATTGTAATGATGTAGTTCTTTGACATTGTACTGCAGACATTTTCTTTAAAACAATCGTGCACTACATTTATCATGCAGTCTTAAACTTTGTGGGGTTTGATCAGTATAACTCATCAGGATAAATCATGCTTATTTGCAGATTAAACGATTGCAATCTCCAAGAATGCTGTGCTGATATTGCTTTAGTCCTGAGCACCAAGAAGTCTCAGCTGAAGGAGTTGGATCTGAGTGGGAATGATCTGGAGGATTTGGAGGTGGAGCTGCTCTCAGCTGGATTAGGAAATCCACACTGTACTCTGGAAACTTTGGGGTAAACGTCAAGAAAGAATTAGGAATGATCTTACGTATACACTGCACAGTAGTCAGTAAATTAGAGAATGGAATGTGGTGTAGATAACACATGTCAAACATGCAGGTTGTCATTCTGCGGCATCACAGTTAAAGGCTGCACTCATCTGGCTTCAGCACTGAGCTCGTCCCATCTGAGGCAGCTGGACCTCAGCTACAACTACCTGCAGGACTCTGGAGTGAAGCTGATATCTGCTCATCTGGACGATACTCTCTGTAAACTGCAACAGCTCAGGTAGTGCTACTGCTTTTAGTTTTTATTTGTAGTGAGTGGTCGGGCTTTAGGGTTGTTAAAACTACCCTTCATTTAGAATGCAGTATTCATTCAACCTTTATTTATACAGGTTAGTCTCATTGAGCCCCGAGGACTCATTTACAAGTGAGACCTGATTTTAACAAAGAGTGACGACAACAGTAGACAATCATAAAAAGCATAAAAATTAAGAATAACAAGTGAAAGAAAATGGTATTAAAAATGAAACAAAAACGGCTAGGTTGTAAGGCGATGTAGAAAACTAAAAACAGGAACATGTCTGCATTGGTTTTTGCCAGGAACGTAGCAGATATTTGAAGCCTCTTAGAGAGGTCAAGGTCGAGAGCTTCAGGTCTTTTTGCAAGATATTCCAGGAAACAGGAGCGGAATAGAAGGCACTTTCACCAAGTTCAGTCCTCACTGAGGGAATGGGATGGCTAAAAGAAATAGGTAATAAAAAACAGCTAGATTCTAAGGCGAATGTAGAAAACTAAAAACAGGAACATGTCTGCATTGATCCCTGCCAAGAGTCCAACAGGTTCTTAAAGCCACTTAGAGAGGTCAAGGTCGAGAGCTTCAATTGTTTTTGTAAGGTATTCCAGGAAACAAGAGCGGAGTAGGAGAAGGCCCTTTTGCCTAGTTCAGTCCTCATTGTGGGAACACTGCAGGTAATAATGTCCTGAGAGCACACGCCGTAGCTGCACTCACGCAGAGACATGTAGGAGGAGATGTATGAAGGCAGCAGACCAAGAATTGATTTAAAGATGAAAATGTACATGTGTCTACGTGAAGTTAATGATGTCCAGTTAACCAGTGAATACAGGGTACAGTGGTGGGTACAGTAGTTACAGCCAGTTATGAATCTTAGTGCACCATGATAGACAGCATCCAACATCTGCAGGGTGTTTGTAGGAGCGTTCATGTAAATAATGTCACTGTAATCAATGGAGGGAAGGAAAGTTGCAGTTACAAGGAATTTCCTAGCATTCAGAGTTAGACAGGATCTATTTCTGAAAAAGAAACCCAATTTAACTTTCAGTTTCCTTACTAGGTTTTCCACATGGAGCTTAAAAGAGCGATGCAAGTCGACCAAGATACCCAAATATTTGTAGGAATCGACAAACTCAATAGGAGCACCATTCAAGGATAAAATCGAAGGAAGAACTGCGGGGACCGACTTCAGTATGTTTTTGCAAATGGAGACAAGGCTGAAATGTTTACAAATATGAAAGGAGTCCCCCAAGGCTCAAATCTAGTCCCCAATTTATTTTTGTTTTATTTTAATGACATTGGAATGAATACGATAGCTGAAGTGCACCTTTACGCAGATGACACCATATTTACTCAGCTGAGCCTGCATTAAGCCAGGCTGTTGAGCTTCCATTTTACTTTCAGCAGCTGCTGCAGCAAAATGAGATCCAAAGCTAGTGCTTGATGTGAATAAAGTCAAATAAATTAAGTTTTCCAGAACTCACTCTCAGACAAGATCCTAAATAATATTGGCATTTCTACCCTACAGGGAGACCTTAACGAAAGGGTATACCTACAGATATTTGGATGGATGGTACTGAGATTTAATACAAAATAAAAAGAAGACCTGAAGGGTTAAAAAAAAAAAAGGCCTGTATTAAATATTCAGTCAGAAAAATAATTTATTCGCACAACGTTTTTGATGATGGTGACATGATTTATAATTATTCTCTTCCTGCACACTTCAATGCTTTGATTCTGTAAATCAGAGTTCTTATGTACTCTCTTTAAGTCTAAGGAGACAACAGCAACAACATATATTTGTATGTGCAAAGCTATACTGAGTAAACTTGCTGCCTGTTTGTGTAAATCTTTAATATTTTTAAGCTCTGATATAAGCTGCGGTCCTCCAGTTGGCTCTTTAGATTTTCTTGGACTTGTTTTCTGAAATTGTTTGAAATGTGTTGTTTTGAACATTAGTAATGGAAAAATCTTGATATTAAACTAAAATTTTATGCTTTTGTATTTTTTTTGGGGGGGGCGTATAAAACTCTGAATAAGTTATTGTTAACTAAAAAACTGAACGGTTATTATTAAATTGTGTGTTTTTATTATTTTTTTTTGTTTAGGTATATTGCCGTAATTATAATTTATACCATGTAACTTTGTAATAGTATGCAACTTTTACCAAGTCTCTACCAACTATAGACATTTCCTTGCTAAATAAAGATTAAATATAAAAATAAACTAAACCATAAAGATAGAGAAAAAAGTAGCCAAACAAGTTAATAATATTAGGTAGTTAAAAAAATGGAAACAGTAAAAGCATATTTCTTGCTCACATGAGAATTGTTCAAACACACACCATCTCCAACAGTTTAAAATTTTATTTATAATTTAGTTCCCATTTTTTGGATCAGTTTTGCTCAGTTTGGCTGCTGACAAAATAGAAAAGTTTTGTTGCACATACGAGAAACCGATAATGAAAGTAAAATAAAACGAGCTCTCTGCTGACTTTTTAAGTTAAATTTCACTTTATGGTGATTCTGTTTTATTTACAGTAAATGTCTAAAATATGTACGATTTGGAATCAAACTCTTTAATTCAGAGTTAAATATTATTAATACTTTGTATTTTTTTCCTTCTCTTTTTTACAGGGCAGATCCAAATGCAGAGTGTTTCCTGAAATCAAAGCTGAAAAACTGTAAGTTTCTTATAGTACATGTTCTGTTATAGTTACTCATTTTAAAGAGATATTTCAGCCATTTTCAAATGGTTCTTTATGCTGGTTGAAATAGTTGTTAGCTCCCTTGTTCTCTAAGACTTAAGCTTCAAAGTGAAGCAATCTATGACAGGTAAGATAGTTGTCCATATCTTTTACACATCAAATCAGATTGTTTGTAAAACGCAGCTTGAAGTTGGCCTTTTTATATTTTTTTATTGTTTTTCTCTCTTTTATGAAAAATTCCTTTTGTGAATTTGTTGTCATTTGTAGCTTATTTTCAAATAATTTTCTTCACAATTACTTACTACCTTAAAAATAATTCACTTCATGAAGTTCAACTGATGGCCTGGCTAGTCTCAAAGGATTACCGTATTTTTCAGACTTAAAATCCTTTAATTTTCTCAAAAATCGACAGGGAGCCTTAATCTGGTGCGCCTTATGGATTAATTCTGGTTGCGCTTACTGACCTCGAGCTGATTTTATGTGGTAAACGGCGCTCAAATACCTGTCAAAATGAACTTGTTTTGCTTAATGCGCCTTAAAATTCAGTGCGCCTTATAGTCCAAAAAATACGGTACCAGTCTTTTCTAATCATGTTTCTGACCAGTCACATCACACCTCTTCCACACCAGGCTTTCATGCAGGTTTAATGCACAGTTTGTACCAGTGTTTTCCTCTGATATGCACATTTTAGATGTTTGCTGGCTCACTTGAACAAAGTGAGTTGGTCTATTCATTCCACTGATCTACATTCAGCCACAGTTTGGTTTAAAACAACTAGTTCTTTGACAGTTTCTTCAGTATGGAGTAGTTTATGCTGTTGTTTTGCTCTTTATCCAACAGATGGCAGTATATTAAACCAAAGTCTGTGGGTTTTTCTTCCAGATTCCTGCACCTTGACATTCAACACAAACACAGCTGCCAAGTCTCTGTTTCTGCATGATGGGGGGAAGCAGGTTACATGGGTCAGAGAGATCCAGCCGTACCCCAATCACCCCGAGAGGTTTGAAAGTGTCTCCCAGGTCCTTTGTCAGCAAGCCCTCACCCAGTGCCACTACTGGGAAGTGGAGTGGCGTGGGCGCTGGGTGGACATCGCCGTCGCCATGAGTGGAATTCGCCGCAGGGCGAGTTCTCACATCTGTGCGTATGGCAAAACTGATCAGTCCTGGTGTCTGTTCTGTACTGAGGATTATTACAGCGTTCAGCACGACAACCAGTCTGTGGAAATCCCTTCCCCTCCATCTCGCTCACAGAGGGTTGGAGTTTACCTGGACTGGCCGGGTGGAACCCTGTCGTTCTACAGTGTGCTCTCTGGGAGCCTCAGACACCTTCATACCGTCTACAACAACTTCTCTGAGCCACTCTACCCCGGCTTTGGGATGGAGGAGGATGACTGCTCGGTCATTCTTTGCACAATGTAGGACATGAGAGAACTAGTTTCTGTCTGCATTTGTGGAAAAACATGATAAATTATTAATCAAAGTAGATCTGAAGTATTTTGCTTTCCTTTTACTATGAAATTAAATAAAACTATACATAACTAGTTTGTGGTAAACAAAGAGACTTTATCACAAAGGACATTTGTGAGATTGACTCACATCATGAACAGCTTAGGAATGAGTTACACGATAGGGATGGTCAATTTAAGCAAAAACACTTTAATTTGTCTAAGATCAGAGGTGGGATTTACAGCTGTTAGAAGGAGCTATCTTGTTTGTCTGTTTCTTTCAAAGAGCCGTTCAAAACACTGGCTCATATTTATATTAACTTTTCTAAAGAAGCCAGCCTAAGATAATGTCACAACTCTGATTACTTTATAATAACTAATATAACGCAACAATAAACTGTATAGAAGAAGAGAAAACTGTCTGCTGCTGAGTTCACCTGTGACCATTTCAACTATATTATCCTTTCAAAATAAAGCACAATGGCAGAAATAGTTGTTGGGACTGAGTTATTCTTCTTTTTTTGGGGACAGCTGTGGCTGAGTGGTTAGAGCAGTCATCCTCCAATGCAAGAGTCAGGGGTTCGATTCCACCAGCAGTCACATGCCGAAGTGTCCCTGGGCAAGACACCGAACCCCTCATTTGTAAGGTTCTGTCCCAATCCTGTTTTTGTGCACTAGTTAATGTCTCCCTGCTCCCAGTTCTGTTTCTGTTCACATAGTTTATTATTCTCTGTCCTGTTTCTGTGCATTTAGTTAATGATTCTATGCTCCGTTCCTGTTAATTACTCTCCAGGTGTTTCGTATTAGTTTAATTGGTGGCTCACCTTTATATTCTGAGCTTTCCTGCGTCTCAGGCAGGGGAGCATTAAGTGTTTTGCCAGCACCTTCACAGTCGGCTCCTAGCGTCCTGGTCCCTTGGTTATTCCTCGAGTCGTGAGTAATATTGCTGCCTTGTCAGCACCTCATGTTTGTTGTCGCCTTACGAGTTGTATCGCTGCCCTGCCAGCACTTTGTTTGTCTTCACCTGTTTGTAAATTAAACACTTTTTGACTTCAGTGGAGTTTTGTTTGCATTTGGATCTCAACCTCCACCCGATCGTAACATAATACTCCCCTCCCTGAGACCTAGCAAGCAGCTCCCCATTTTTGAATGTTTTTCAAAGAAAGCAGAAAGGACTGTGCATCGAGGGAGAAAAGCGTGTGACAGGAGATCGCCTCTCTTTTACCTGGCACACTCCATGACGGTTTCCACGTCCCCGATGTTTCCTGCTCTTGAGATGGCGGACCAGGGTCCTGATTTATCACCGTTGGAAGATAAGGTGACTCTTCCACACTTCCGTGGTATAATAACCCTTCTCCATATTACCCCTGTGGACAGGGTCAAAGCCAGGAGGGCCCTCATCAACGAGGTACTGAGAATCTGGGCAGGCTTCCCTGAGTTCTTCCGCACACCTGCAGACTGGGAGATCCTCGCCTAAACACAGAGGAAAAGTCTGAGATTGACCCCTCTGAGTACCTGTCCTCAGAGGGACCTACGTCCTCGGTCGCTTCCATTGTCCCTGTGCTGGCAGCTCCTCCTGTGGTCTCCATGCTAGCCACTGCTGCTTCTCTTCTGGTTCCTGTTTCTGCCACCGCTGCCACCCATCCCGAGGTCAACGCGTCAGCCGCCGCTTTTCCTGTGGCTCCTGCATCAGCAGCTGCTGCCGCCCCTGTGGTTTCTGCAGCTGCTGCCACTCCTGTGGTTCCTGCACCAGCTGCCGCTGTCGCTCCTCTGTCAAACGCAGCTGCCGCTCTTGTGGTCACCACGTTGTCTGCCTGCCCTGCTCCTCGCCACCATAGAAGAAAAGGCCAATGTGGCTCTCCAGCCCTCTCCCTGCATAAGTTGGACAACTCTGCCTCTGAGGTCCCCAGCGCTGATCCGGCTCTCCTGTTCTCGATGCCCGCTTCGGCTACCCCGGACTCGTCGACTGCAGACCCCTCGCCGGACTCGTCAGCTGCCAATGTCCCGTCTGTTTCCACAGCTGCCAACGACCTGTCTGTCCCCGCAGCTATCCACAACCCTCCTGTCCACGCAGCTGCCTATGTCCGGTCCAGCAACTGCTAAGCCCACCATTAATGGTCCTATTCCATACTTCCCCAAACTTTAGTCCCCCTATGGACGGTCCTCGAGACGCCCGCTCGAACTTGACCTGTGGTATGGATGGTCTCAGGGACGTCCACTTGAACTCCTGTTTTGCATGTACTCAGGGCTGCTCCTAGGTTGTTTGTTTTGGTGCCCTCTGACCTTTAGGTGTTTTCCCCCATCACCCACCCAAGTTGGGTTGGTGTTTTGTCAGGAGCCGTTTAGGAGAGAGGGGGATACTGTAAGGCTCTGTCCCAGTCCTGTTTTTGTGCACTAGTTAATGTCTCCCTGCTCTGGTTCTGTTCCTGTGTACATAGGTTATTATTCTGTCCTGTTTCTGTGCATTTAGTTAATGATTCTATGCTCCGTTCCTGTTAATTGCTCTCCAGGTGTTACAAATTTGTTCAATTGGTGGCTCACCTTTTATATTCTGAGCTCTCTGCCACTCAGGCAGGGGAGCATTAAGTGTTTTGCCTACATCTTCACGGTCAGCTGCTAGTGTCCTGGTCCCTTGGCTAGATCGATCGATCGATCTATCTATCTATCTATCTATCTATCTATCTATCTATCTATCTATCTATCTATCTATCTATCTATCTATCTATCTATCTATCTATCTATCTATCTATCTATCTATCTATCTATCTATCTATCTATCTATCTATCTATCTATC
>NC_056519.1:23335141-23361407 GCF_014905685.2 Nematolebias whitei | reverse complement strand
ATCATCTATCTATCTATCTATCTATCTATCTATCTATCTATCTATCTATCTATCTATCTATCTATCTATCTATCTATCTATCTATCTATCTATCTATCTATCTATCTATCTATCTAGTCCAAGCGCTCTGCTGTAGTAAGTCGTACAGTCCGGTTCGCTTCTAAAAAAAAAAAATAAAGCTCACGAGACAGTATGTCATATTTTATTTTTCTTATAGATATTCGTGCCAGTAGAGGCGCTATCCACGCTATGTTTTTGCTCTGAACCACTCACTTACAGGTAATTAATTGTGTTATATTAAATGTTCTGAGTTATGTCAGTTACGTTTGCACATTGTCTGTTGGTTGTCATGATGACACAACGTGCCTTATATTTTCTGTGAACCATCAGAGGGTCTTGTAGAGCAATTTAATAATTCATTTTAATTGCTGTCTGCATTTATTTATCTAATTTCTTATTCATTGAAAAAATGTATGTCAGGTTAAAACAGACTGTATTAGATTTATTGTAAAACATTAATGCTAAAACCACAATACAATCACATATTAAAAATAATATTGTTAAAAGTCATTGGAACAGATATTTGAAAATCATCACAGTCTTCCAAGTGCTCTGCTGTGATATTCGTGCCAGTAGAGGAGCTAATCACGCTATGTTTATGCTCTGAACCACTCATATACAGTAAAGTACTACCCCATCCAACCCATTGGCATCTGAGTGTTTATGACAGGACGGGTTACACAACTGTTACATTGGTGCCGTGACCTTGGACTTCAATCAAGCTTGTTGAACCGGTGACCATCCTGTCTGCCTCATCGTTTGAAGACATCGATTCAAAGTGGTTGTGGGTTCGTGCTCACAGCTGACACAGTAGCATCACAGTGGAGAAAAAAAATATTGCTGTACAGTGTGTCTCAATGACACGAAGATCTTTGTGTGCCATAGCAGTAATGTACCACACGTGCTACTGAATTTTTGTTGTTGTTGTTTTGATTTATTTGGTTTCAAATTGGTGATTTAATTTCCTATGGTGTTTTGGATTTTGAATGTCTATTCATTTTGAGAAATTCTGAACAATGTCTACTTGAAGTAACCATTTTTGGTCAGATACACCCATTGGTATTGGTAGAGGCAGGGGCATGCTTGCTCCCATTCCTTTTACTGTTGATAGTCTTACTCCGAGTGGTATTATGCCATCTTTAGATGAAATTCCTGGTGCCAGGGTACAGACCCCTGCTGACTATCATGCCAGAACACATATGCCTCATGTCACACACACCAAATCCTATTAATGACAGTTCTGAGTGTGTAGCTGCCCAGATGAAGTCTGTTATCCAAGAGATAGGACATCAGTTGGCTGACAGCATCATGTTATGCCTGCAGCCACATAACACCATTGCTCCCAATTCCACAACCACACAAACCGTAATGAGTACTATGAGTCAGTCTGGTTGTGTATCTGACATATCTCAGGTCCAGGTTGTCATGCAGTGAAAGGTCAAAGAGCCACCATGTTTTGTAGGTAACAGCTCAAACTCAATTACACTGTATGACTGGGAAGATCAAATGAGAACATTCATTAAGAACACTGATATAAGAACTGAAGAACAGGCTGACAAAATCCTTATACATTTGAGAGGAAGGGCTAAGGATGTAGTTAGGTTTGGGAGTAGAAATAGCAATGCTGACGTTAATGCTCATCCTGACATGATTTATGGCCTCCTCAGAAAACACTAGCTCTACTAAGTACTCTGCTGTCCCCTTAGCTGACTTCTACTTGACCTTGCAAAAAAGACCAGGAAGACCTATATGACTACTGGCTGAGACTAAACAGAGCAACTGACTTAGCCTCTGTCTGCCTGAGAGAGCAGGAAAAATCATTTTAAAATCCAGAGATGGAGGTGACCCATATGTTCATCAGGAATTGTCCCTGTAAAGACCTGGCTCTCACTTTCAGGTCCAAAACTATCGACAAATGGTCAGCGTGTGAAGTCCTGGAAGTACTGAATGAGTACCACACTGAAGTGAGCTACAAAAAAGCTTCCTCAATACATCATGAGATGACAGTGAACATTGCCCTGCATGGAGTAGAGGTGAACCGTGGACCGGCTCCTACTCACAGCGGTCGGGAACCTCCCACGACACATAGTACACAGTGTGTCTCCCTGGCAGAGGTGATGCCTGTGTTAGAGAAGGTTCTGATGCATGGAGTCTCGGACCAGTTGCAGGTGAGAAGGCAAGCTCCACCCAGGCAACCTATGGATGGTGCAGACAAAATCGATGGTTTCACTAATAAACCATGCCTTATTTGCAGAAGCGACAACCTTTTTTTTTTCCTATTAAAGACTAAATAAACCAAAATATTGCTGTTAATTTTTGACCATGTAACTTTACAAACGACACCCCATAGTACCAAAGCAAAAACCGTTCACTAAACTGTCTCAGTATCTGCATCAAAATTCAGGGGAATTCAAGACTTTTTTCTAAGAAACTGTTGGTTTCAAAGAAAAAAGTTTCTTCCCCTAAAAAGAGGCTTGGTGGTATTTTTCAGTGTAGAACTGAGACTCCTCGAGGCTTCTCCAACACAGCAAGTCAGGCTTGGTATGTTGTTTACTGACAGAGGTGCAGACAGAAGAGCACAATTTGAGAAATCAACGTGTTGATGCTAACACGTCATTATTGGGAAATTTGTGTGACCTTATTTGTAAGAAAATAAAGAATGCGTTGTTGCAGTGGAACAGAAGAGGTCAGTGTTTGTGAAAGGGTCTGGTGCTCAGATGTGTTTCCCACCCAGTCTGAGCAATCATAAAACAAGAGGATTTCCTGTAACTGGGGAGTTGTGGTAGTTTACTCAGTGCTGCTGCTGTCGTACCGAGGTGCAGCTTCAGCTGTGGAATCAGCTGCGATACGGTACAAAGTTCACCCTCCATGCAGGTACGTGTTTCAAGAATATCACAGTTGAAAGTTTAAACGCTGTATTTTTACCCCTTCTTGGAGTTATCTTACTGTGGACTGAGGCAAATGTGGCTCTTAAATGCAGGTCAAAATGAAGGGTGTGCATGGTTATTGTTGGCTCTTTTTGGCCCTTCTTGTGAGCTGTTCAGAACAAGCTAAGGTAAATACAAATTTAATGATTTCAGTGTACGTTTACATAAAGTTGCATATTAAAACTGTTCATTTTGGATTCCTAACACAGCCACAAGGCCCCTCTTCTCAAGGTAAGAAGGCTTTCATTCATTGTTTGTTCTGACTTTTAGTAACTGCATTTAATTTAGAGTTCACTCTTATCTTTTGTCTTTGAAACCTCAGGAACAGACTGCACACAGATTAAGACTAAATCACCTCGAGCAACAAGTGGAGAATATTTCATCAAGCCTTCTGGAGCGAAGACCCCCTTCAAGGTGCTATACCTGACTGGTTAAACAACTTCTACTTGTAGCTGAGAGTTCATTTTGAGAAAATTATTCAAAGTTGCTGCAGTAGAAAAGATCATAAAGTTGGGAGATGACAACTATATTTTAAAATTTACCAAATTAAGGGTTTATTAACTAGAAATACTGAAATATGTTTAACTGGAAACTCAATATTCATAAAGAAAACTACAGAGTTTTGGAATGATTTCACTCTTTATTTCCTGACTTATTCTTTCTTTGTCCCCCATCACAAAGTGAATTGTAAATATCCTCAGTATGTCCATGTTGTGAGCTGGATAACTTGAAAAAACAAGTGAGATAACAACTTTAATTCAGGTGTGTGGCTACATCTACGTGTAAGAAAGTTTCCTTTTGAACATTGGGTTGTCACGTCCAAATCTAAGTTGACTGCCACCATAAATGTCTGTCCGTTTTGTGAGGCGGACAACTTCAAAAATAAGCAACATGCTGATTTCCATGTTGGTGTTGCTGCGTCTAAGAAAAGTCACTATCAAAAATGGGTTGCCATATATGTATATATGTAAACCTTGTAAGTGTAATAACTTCAAAATTAAGCAACATGTTAACTTCTATTTTGCTGTGTGGCTGCATCTAGACATAAGAATCATTAAGGCTTATTTGCATTCTCTGTTCAATTCCAGTCCAGAAAAACACTTATCTTGAAAACTACAAACATTCACTATTCAAATCCCTCAGCGACGGGGACATCGGTGTACCGCCTGTTATCTTTGTCACACCCTAAGTTGACAGTTTTCTTGTGTTTTGTTTGCGTAATTGCAAGGCCTTCTTAAGCTTGAAGGTGTTGGTTAAGTAGAAAATCCTCACTATTATATTTTAAAAGCCCTCGCTGGAACTTTTCCAAAATAAAATCAAATCTGGTATTGGTTGTCTTGTAGTCTGTGAAATAATGGAATTGGAACACTGATGAACACACACCCGGCATGTCACTCAATTTTTACTGAAATATTAAAACATTTAAAATAAAATGTATACATTCAGTTTGGTGAAACATAATACATGATGAAGTGGTTCAACTTTATTCTGAAATCCAAACTCATTTCTGTAACAGCAAGTTTGTCAGCTACATAAATAACTTTGTTTTTTTCTAAATTTCTGTATAACCTTGCTCAGTCTAAAATGTCTAAAACTCTAACATGTTGTATGTGTTTCTGCATGCATGGCGTCCTGCTCAGGTCTACTGTGAGATGCTTTCAGATGGTGGCTGGACTGTGCTTCAGAGACGTAGTGGAGGAGAGGTGTCCTTCCAAAGAAATTGGGATGCATATAAGAATGGATTTGGAAACCTGACACGTACGTAAATAACTTGTTCATGGCTGAAAATCTTTGAAACAAAGAAAATTTAAAAGACAATGTAATTTGTTCCTTAAAAGTAAATTGACTCTCACTGATTAAAAAAAGTTAAGCCACCAGACAAATGCATATGGATGAAATGAAACTGCACATGACTAAAGGTCATATTCTTGTTTAGCAATTATAACAATATCAGGTTAAATGAAAAAAAGAGTTGGTTGGCAGCAGGGTCACAGCTGGACCAATGTCAGAAACATGTGGTACCTCCTCAGGCGAGGTGCAAGTGGCAATTTTGGGTGCCACAAAGTTGTTGTGTCCTCTCATGTACAGACTAGTCCTCAAGATCTAGCAGAGTAGCAGTGTCAGAGGTGATGCCCAAGCTGAGCCCACACACATATGATTAGGGGAAACTCAAAAGATCTCAGCATGACTCAGGCAGTCTATAGAGATATATACCATGTGTAGACGATCATTGTCTTGTTGAAAGACTGTGCAAGGGTCTCAGGATGGAAGTCGAAGATGC
The DNA here is from genome assembly GCF_014905685.2 of Nematolebias whitei. Lineage (NCBI taxonomy): Eukaryota > Metazoa > Chordata > Actinopteri > Cyprinodontiformes > Rivulidae > Nematolebias > Nematolebias whitei. Next base: position 23,356,139 of record NC_056519.1, on the reverse strand, counting down.
CTCTGACATAATGTTGTGTTAAGGTAACCTGAATAACATCTAAAGGTGACCCAAAGTCACGGTGATGCAGTTGGTAGAGATGCCGCCTCTCAGCAAGAAGGTCACCAGACCAAATCCTGTATGTGGGGTGATTCTGTGTGGCGTTTGCATGGTCTTTCCATGCATGTGTGGGTTTTCTCCAGGTACTCCAGTTTCCTCCCACAGATCAAAAACATGCTGATTGGTAACTCTAAATTGTCCCTAGGTGAGAGTGAGAAAGTGCATTTTTTTTGTCTCATTTGTCTCTACGTGTCCCTGTGATGGACTGGAGACCTATCCAGGGTGTCCACCACCTCTCGCACAGTGATGGCTGGACATGGGCACCAGTGACCCCCATGACCCAAAAAGGAAGAAACAGGTAAAGGATAATGAATGGATGGCTATATGGTGACCCAAAGTCAGACTCTATGACTCCTCAGACCATGATGCCATGAGTAACACTGGTTAATTTCTTTACAACATTGGCATGATTGGTTCTCTCTGCAGACATATAAGCTGCCATATGCCTAAACCATTAATTTTTGGACCCGAAGAAGCAAGTGTATGTATGTATGTATGTATGTATGTATGTATGTATGTATGTATGTATGTATGTATGTATGTATGTATGTATGTATGTATGTATGTATGTATGTATGTATGTATGTATGTATGTATGTATGTATGTATGGATGGATGGATGGATGGATGGATGGATGGATGGATGGATGGATGGATACTGTGCCACTACTAATGTTGCATAGATACCATGAACTATGTGCAGATGGCAGGCACAGATTTAATCAGGTTTGTATTGGCATACAACATGACAATCCTCCCTTCGGGGATCACTTTTTGAACACCTCAAGTTATGTGTTGTTGCCATCACATTAGTTCAAACATCAAGCCTCTGTAAGATCAGTATGAGCCACATGACTGGTGTTTGCACAATCTAACTACCTGACGTCATACAAACACAAAACTTGACCCCTTTCCAATTCTGTCAAGTAATATCCTGATGCATGCTCAATAATCCAGGTAGAAAATTCTAAAAATGTTAAATCTGGTCCTCTGGACATAAAAAAAAAACATTGTAGACCTGTATCTCAACTCTAACCACTGTTCAACTTGTGACACCATTTGTACCCTCTGGTGCCCATTCTAGCCATGTCAGCTTTTTGCAGATATAAAGATCTTATACCCAACAGTGGTCAGCCTTATGTCCAAGTTAGACCATGTCTTGTAGGTGTTAAACTCTCTTTTGTCAGTGAGTGTATATAATGGCCCAAGACTTTTGGAATACAAACTAAATGCTACTTTGAGATGTGAGAAAAATTAACCATGTAAATGTCCTTTGTATTCTATTGATTCCCTTAGAGGATCACTGGCTTGGTTTGGAGATGGTTTATACTCTGACTGATACGAGAATCAAGAAGTGGACTTTGAGAGTTGACCTGTGGGACTTTGAAAATGGCACCGCCTACGCAGAGTACCAAAACTTCAAACTGGAAAATGAGAAATCAGCTTTCAAACTACATGTTGGGAAATACAGTGGAAATGCAGGTACTCTAGCATCAGTATTACCAGTACATACATTTAATTAGCATCAAAGGATCTGTGAAGAAAGATTTAAATGGTTTGGATTCCTAGGTGTACCTGTGTCTCAGTGAAACAGGATCTAGTGCACACTTTTTGTGATAATTTAAAATAAAACAAATATTTCTTGATTCATGTTCCCTTCTACCTGTAGTGAATTTTGAAGCTACCTCTTGAAAACTCGAAACTTTGCAAATAACTCTTTTTTTTTACATTGTCCAAAGGTGATGCCATCCGTGGAACCTATTCTGGCATGGATGAAAATGGCTATGGCTTTAGCACCGTCGACCGGGACAATGATGGCTGCTCTCCATGTATCTTCGGTGACATCGCTGAATCACAGTGTGCCTTTTCAGAAGGTGGTGGTTGGTGGTACAGCAAATGTGGCTCTGCTGCTCTAAACGGGGTGTGGCATCCTTTTAATCAACACATTGGCTGGGCTTCAGGCCTCCACTGGCTCACCTGGAAACCTCCTGCACCTTATTCCGCCAAGGCCTGCAGAATGATGATCAAGTCTGGGTGAATGACTCAGAACAACAAAGATAAACCCCACTTTTTAAGATGATGTATTTGTTACTGATATGCTTGGACATATGAAGGAAAAGTGTTGGATAGAGAATGTGAAAAATTAGAATTACTCCCCTGATTTGTGCCTACTACCCCCAGATGCAATTTACCTGTATATTCATGTTTCTGATTTGTTGGGAGTTTTTCATGCGAGTTGTCAGTCAGAGGAAAAAGGATAAAGAATATGTCACAGTGAGGTTCTAGAAGGGTAGGTTTTATTTGTGAACCAGCATTATTAACAACATTATTTGACTCAGTATTTGAATGCTTTCTCCATTGGGCTGTATGTCATCTGGATTACTGTGTGACACAGTTGTAGCCATAATGTGGTAGAAAAATGTAGTGACATGACTATAGGTGCCTCAGAACACATGTAGAAAAGAACACCAGTCTATCCACTCCCTGATACCAGGATAACCTGTTCATCAAAAGATACAGCCTCCTGCTCTGATAACGCTGGTGTCCTTTTACCATTGAGAAACTGTGCATGTGTTTTCTAGCTATCTTAAATCATATGTCACTCGCCACTGGTGTTTTCTGCTTAACATTTCTTAAATGTTAAAATAAAACTCAACAAGCTGGATCTTCCTGTCTTTCTTAATATTTCTACCAACATTTGTTAGAAACTGTGTCTCAAAAGCACAATTCTTGTGTATAAAGAGGTTGGATTATGTGTAAAGTCAAATTTTCTTATTTATTCATTTTAGCTTGTTTCAGAGCTTAAAATGTTAGAATAGTATTAAAAGTAAATAGCGATTTGCTTGTACATACATTTTTAAAGAAGGTACCGTAATTGCTTGTGCCAAACTGTCAACAAACCATCAACCAGTGGATGGATTTTAACAAAACCTTCAGAAAGTAATCAATGGATGTAAATCTACAACTGATTACCCTTTGGCGTGAAACTGATTTAAGATGGCTGCCACAACTAATTGACTTTAACAAACACAAAAATGGCTCTAACTTGGCATATTTTACAGATCATAGCCTAAATGTGTAGTAGCAGCTGACGACATCAACACTTACTTTGAGCTCTAAAAGATAATGTGCTTTGTTTAAAACTTTGGGTCTGCAAGGCGACCAGCTGCGTGGACTCCTTCACGGAATGAAAGCTCTGAATATTTTTAAGATAAGATTTGGTTGCCGTTTTCAAACTGTTATATGGTAAACACAAGCTGATGTCCCCATTGCTGAGGAAAAATAAAATGTGAATATTTGTAGTTATCAAGGAGTGTCTTTCAGTACTGGAATTAAAAAACCATAAAAATGGTGAAGATATTCAAGTGGGTAGGAGATACACTGGGTAGAAGAACAGAGTTAGGTTCTTTTCTTGTCTGAGAGTGACAGATCCTAACGTGCAGTGGGCACAATTTTATCCACCACTAGGTGCAATGGTGGAACCAGGGGATGGGCAATGGTGGACTTGGCCACTAAAGAATAATATTCAACCATCTCAGCCACAAGTCAAGTCCAAGAATCTTTATTATCCCCAAGGGGCAATTTGTTTCACTGTTAGTTGGCACATAAAACATCCATCCTAGACCAGTCATTGAGACATTAAAATAATAGTACAGAAATCATCACTGTTTGTTGAGAAGCCCCGATCGATACAGGGATTAATGAGTTTTTCAGTTTGTTTGTCCTACATCTGGGCAGCAGATACCCGCGTCCAGATAGAAGGCTCAGGTTAGGTTTATTTGTCATGTGCAAAATCAAGTTCAACAATGCAATGAAATGCTTAGGACGAGAAGAACCGTCTCGACTCGCCAAAAAAAAAAAAAAAAAAAAGAAAACAACAAAAAATATTAAAGCATTCAGCAAAAACATTAAAAACATACTAAAAATACTGCTAACATACTAAAAAACATATATAAAAACACTACTAAAATACTAAAAACAAGGTGCCAAAGTTGAAGAAGAAATACATCTACAGTGTGATTCAGTTGGCAGTGAGGTTCTTTCAACATTGTGGTTCTGTTCTGTTAACGGCATGGTCTTGTTAGCAGGTCCAGTCAGCAGCTTAGTGGTAATAAGGACTGCAGTGGCTGCTCTCACAGACCGCAGTCCAGAACCGGGTCCGGCAGACAGAAAACATCCAAGGTTTCCCTGCGAAACCGAACGGGTCCTTAGAGTTTGGTCCATGCAGGCAGATGGAGGCTAGTACTAGCAGCATTAGCAGATCCTGCTAGCAGCTTGATGATTACCGACTGCAGCAGCTGCCCTCCCAGACAGTCCTCCCAGACTGTCCTCCCAGACTGTCCTCCAGAACCGGGTCCAGCAGACAGAGAACATCCAAAGTTTTTCTCGCGGAGCCGAACGGGTCTGTAGAGTATGGTCCGTGCAAGCAGATGGAGGATCATGGAGACAGCCGCCATGACAGGCCAGAGCCTAGGCCTGAGGCTAGAGGGGGGCCAGGAACTGACCCACGATGGCAGGATGGCAAGGCAGAGACACACAAAACTCCACAAGTGTGTCACAGTCATACCTGTACTGTGGGTGTGCATTGTAGGCGAAAATAAAGCTAAAATAAAAACAACAAGAATTAAAAAAAAGTTGAGTCGAAGCACATGTCAGTGCTACCATTCTGCGGTGCACGTGACAAAGCAACCTGAACTCAACAAAGAGTGGTGATCAGGATCTGCCAGAATAAGCCTGGTCTTGTTCACTGACCTCACCTTCTGTAGGTCAGTGAGGTTCTGTAGGGCCATGCCAGCAGTTCTGCTGCACATCCTGACAATCCCCGAGAGTTTGTTCCTGTTCTTACATGTCAAAAGTCCAAACCAACAGATAAAGGTGAAAGTTAGAAGAGACTCAATAAAACACAAATAAAACTTTCTCATAAAAGTCGAATCAACATTAAACCCACAGAGCTTCCAATAAAAATACATTCTCTGGTCGGCCTTCTTACAAAGTGAGTTCGCCTGGGGGTCAAAGGTCAGTTTGTCATCGAGAACAGTTCCCAGATATTTATATTGATGCACCACTTCAACAGCTTCACAGTTTATGACCACAACCATCCCCTTTCACACACACTGTGCGTGCATGTGTGTATGTGTTTGTTTGTATATGTATGTACATATTTTCACATGGCAACCCAATTTTCAATGGTGATCTTTCTCATGCTCAGGTGCAGCCACACCCCAAAATGTAAGATGGCACATTGCCAGCCATTGCTGACCCAATCATTTAATGAAAATATACTTTTAAACAAAAATAAAAGCTAGAAAGCATAGTTCTCTTATATGACACACCAAGTCAGTAGTCAGTATGTTGCTTATTTTTTCAAACTGTTTTAGTTCACAAGATGAATGGACCCCCCCTCAATTCTCCTCTTGACAACAAAAAACTGCTTAAGAATTTTGGACTGCAGTGTTTCAATATGACAAATCAAGAAAACAGTTCCCTTAAATATTTTTTGCTTACAGCCTTGTGCTGTATGTTTTCTTTAAGGATGTGATGTATCCAAAATCAAATACATCAAAACCTTAAAAAAAAAGAAAATCAAGACTGAATCTGGACCAAACCATGATGTTTATGTGATAGATGCAGTACTCAAAAAACAACATTCCTTCTTTTGTATCGAGAAAAAACTGGATTACCCTGCCTTACCTGTACGGTAAAGCTTTATGTTGTTTTTGTCTTTGTTGCAGGCATACTAATTATCTTTTTACAAAACAATAAATACTGTAATTACAGTGCTTTAAAGTATAATCAAGTAACTATTCTTTAATTTTGTGCACATTGTTCCAACTTATTAGGATAAAAACTTGTTACTGGCTTACTTTTTGGTGATCCACTGTAAAACTTAACATGTGGCTAACCTAAAATTAATTAGGTCTAATTTAAAATATCTGCTCTTTCAAATAGAATATATTGAATAATGGAACTGAAACCACCTTAACTTCAACCAAAAATATATATATGGAAATAATGTATTGCCTTTTTGTTTTGCTTCAATTCTAGATCTAATTATTAGAAACATTTCTTGTTTTTAATTCTGTTTGTTAGTTTTGTGCTATTTAACAAATTTATATTAATCTATAAGTTAATCAAACCTTTTGTTTGACAAATAACTTTTACAATGGTGATTTCAGTTCAAACTGAAAGACAAACTGATAGGCTATTATTTATTTCATTAAATTCTATGGATTGTTCAAGTTTTATTTTAGACAGCTTATATTCTAGCAAAAAGTTTCAAACATCAGATGCACCAACAGTACAACTGATGTTCAGACGTTGCTTATCTAATCCAGTCCTTATATAAAGATTTACAAGGTATCACATGACAATGGAATAAACAAAAATAGAATTGCTACATTTACCAATAGTTACCTTTGACACCCTGCCTTAAGGGTTGTCAGTCTTGTTTTTGAACTTCTGGTATCCAAAGAATTGACCCATCTCTTGCTCTTGGGTCATTAAGGAATCTTCCGGCCCTCTGGTAAAGAATGAAACCAACCCTTAATTCTCTTCATTTTAGAAAAGGTTAGAGAGGACATGGACATAGGTGGAGTGAGGAAAGAGTGAGATGGAGTACAAAGGTCTTGGTTATTGAGTTCATACTGGGTTTAAACGGTTAACATAGAATAACATCTTTATTACATTAGTGTCAATTTAGGAAGTTTGTGAGCTGAGACAGTATTTGTAAAATGATGTCTGTTCATTCCCATGGGAATAGATAAATCTTATTTTAACAGTTTCAAAGATATGAGGTGAACTCTTTCTGAGGTGAGGTGCTCCCCTACAGCTGTGTCAAGACTTTGATCAATTTGTTCCATAATTACGTTTGTATATAAAAGTCAATAAAAATGCAGGTGTACACGACCAGCAGTCGTGTTAAATGCCAACCTTGAATGCCGGGAAACAACACAAATGTATTTGGAATGAGGTGCCTGATTTTACACATGAGATTTAATGACTGTAAAAAGGTTAATTATTATATTTGACATACTTATAAACAGTATATTTTTTATTAACATATAGGCAATAAACAACTGAAAAGTGGATTACATTTGAAATACTACAAAATTTGTTCAGTTTTCACATTGGTAGGCTTTTACAACAATTCATGCCTTTACATTTTGGATCAGCGCTGGAAAGGTACGTGAACAGTTGCTAAAGTTGTTTGACATAGTTAGTGGGGATACTGGGAGGTCCGTTTAGATAAACGCTGTTCAGATGCTTTTCCAGTTTGACCTGACAGAAGTGATTGAGCAAGAGGTGTGGGAGTTTAGCTAGGGATTAAAAAAAGGGCTCTTCTGTCTAGGAGCTTAAACTACTTTACTAAATTAATCCAACGTAGGTTTGTGTTTGAAGAAACCATTTTGACTTGTAATTTATTTACTCCATGTAAGAGCAAATGTTTTATTTTTAGCTTTCATACTTCAGCAAGTCACCTTATAAGACCCAAAATGTAGACAATATTATAGGTTTCAATTAGCAGTTACTGAGGAAAATTATTTTTTGGGGCGTTTATTTATTTAAAAATGTTTAAATGACTAATGTAATGAATGTGTTGCTCTCAAACTCAAGTCAAAATGAAGGGTCTGACTGGATATTATGGTTTCATATTGCAGTTATGAAAACTCAAAGTGTGCCATGTGCTTCATTTTATGTGCCATTAAAAATGTATTTATATAAATAAAATGTCATTTAACTATTTTACTGTACCAATAAAAAAAACAGAAAATAGACTGCCCTGAATGTCAGGACCACTCTGGTATTGCCTGTTCATTCTAAAGTTAAAAACTTAATTTAATGTTTCATGTATTTATCTTTTCTTCTCCTGTACTATTTGGAAAAAGACTGCACACAGACTAAGCCTAAGACACCACGTGCTCCCAGTGGAGGTTATGAAATCCAGCCTGCTGGATTTGACATTCACTTCGTGGTATGTAACTTGACTGGTTACAGCTAATTCTGTTTTGAAGAGGTTTTTTTGCTTTAAAGTTAAATTGAAGATTAAGCACACTGAATTTGTACTTTGTCACAATAAAATGCATATATTGAAAACACAGTATCTCCCCCCCCCCCGTCCTGTCCGGCATTGTGACACTCAGAATTGTCTGAGTGTCAAAGTGATGCCCAACAGATTTACTTTCACAAGCAGAGCATTATGGCTGGCCTTAATGCTCCACTTGATATATAAATAAAACTTTATTAGAATTTGCTTTGGGTTTGTTTCAGATGTAATGGACATGGGGATGAAAAACAGAGACGAAAACAAAGCAGAAAAGTGAGAGAAGGGTTAAAAGGTAAAGAAGGAGATAGGAATAGAGGAGAGAGAGAGAGAGAGAGAGAGAGAGAGAGACAGAGGGGGATAAAGAGAACACAAATCAACATCATTGAAGTCTGCCTCTAGACTTATAGTGGAGCATAACCACTGACCATGTTTAGCATCAGACCTTCTACTTCTACCTTCAGACACATCACTCTGACACTCTCTTCACCTCTACTACATTCTTTGCCAACTCCTCCTTCAGGACCACCCCTACTCCATTTCTCTTTTTATCCACACCATGATAAAACAGTTTGAACCCTGCTCCAATGCTGCAAGCCTTGCTGCCCTTCCACTTGGTCTCTTGGACACATAAAACATCTACTTTCCTTCTCGGCATCATGCCACCCAGCTCTCTACCTTTGCCTGTCATTGTCCACACATTTAGAGTTGCAACCCTCAGTCCTACATTCTTCACTTTCCTCTTCTCTCTCTGTCTCCTGACACGTTTCCCTCATTGTGGTCTTCAACTAACAGTACCACAATTTCCGCCAGCACCCTGTTTGTTAACAGCACCGGTGGCGGTCATTGTTAACCTGGGCTTTGACTGATCCGGTATGGTTTCGCTTTGATGAACTCGCATTATGGTTTTGGCAAAAGTGTTTTACATTGGATGCCATTCCTGACACAACCCTCACCATTTACCTGGGCTTGGGACCGGCACAAGAGATGCACTGGCTTGGGCTCCCTAGTGGCTGTTTTTTTTTTGATCCTTCACATGCAAGTAAAAAAAAAAATATTTACACTGAGCCTTCACATCTTAAGTGCTTCTGATGACTTGCAAAGGACAGGAAGGAGAAACAGACAAACACAGAATGACAGGTCCAGGTGAACTTTCTATAGGAGGAAAGACAAAAAACACATGTTAAGACAGCAATAATTACAAATACAAACAGGTAGAGCAGAGTACGTGTAGCAATTAAGAAGGGTGTCCCTTTATCCAGGGACAGGCAAGGGTCAAAACCAGAGAGGAATGCAGCCAGGCAGAAGAACCAACAGGGGAATCCAAAAATCGTGGTCAAGGAGGAAAAGCAGTCATCATTATGGTCAGATATAGGTGAGGAATCCAGTTCTGGGGCAAAGGCAAGAACGAGAGGTCGTGGGCAAAGCTATGGTCGAAAACTGCGATACGAAGAGGGAACGCTGGATATCTACGGGAAGAACCTATAATTATCTGGCACCCACTGAGGGGAAACAGGGAGCTTAAATAGTGGACTGAACAGGTGTTGCTCGTGAACGTAGATTGCGGTAGATGGTGGAGGAGGCGTGGTGCAGGGTGACAGGAGCTGAATGAATGAGAGGGGAACTCAAAACTAAAGCAGGAAAAATCGTGAATGATCTTAAAACAGGGGCTGTGGTGTGAGGAGCAGAGGCTTGAACAGATGGTGTGGCAGCGGGGGCCGCTGAGCGTGACAATGATAATAATGAATCAATCAAGGCTTAATTTTCTTATCTAAGGCTAAATTGACTCTTTGGGCAGGAATTATTTCAGTTTTATACGCGCATGGATTTAGACAAAGTTTGACTATTTAATAAATAGTTTATTTTGGATTTTGGTTGAAAGAAGTTATTTAATGTGATCATATAAAGTCATTTATCGTCACTGCAAGCCAGGAAATAATTTACCAAGTTGCATCAGCTTAAAGGAGCATAACCAGACCAAGAGTTGCATCATTGTCACCAGGTTTCTGTTCCTTAACGGGTCAGTGTTGAAGGCACCAGGTCACTCGTGTTTCTGAGGTTCTCTGGTGGATCAGAACAGAGACACCATGAGGAGGACTCGCCGAGAACTGTCCAAGGTAGCTAAAAATCACTATGACAGCTTCAGGGGTCTGTGAGGGCAACAGCTGATGAGAAGGTTCACCGTCCATCGGCACCTTCTGCCAGCTTGGACTTCCAGCCGAGAACATGAGTCTTGAAGTGAGAAAAGGCTCAATCTTATTTAGTTGTTTAACTTCTAACAATTGTAATTGAGCAACATACTTTGTATTTATTTGCTCAGGAATTGAACGAGTGGACCTTGGGATGACCACCAGGATCGGGTCCAAAGACAAACCACTTTCCAGTTTGGAGCTGAAGATGAACTCTCTTCTTTGGGAGTCCAAAACGAACCGCTTTTCACACAAAGGATCTTTGTGCAAATCAACAGCTCTGAGAAGATTGTTTTGACTCCGTAGCAAAACAGCAACAGAGTGAGGACATGTGGTCAGTTTGTCCTCCATTGGTCTAAGCCTATAACAGGATAACTAAAGGATAACTCAGGAAAACCAAGCCAACCAGAAATTATAGGATTTATCAAAAAGGAAAGTCTTAATCCCAGTCTTAAAACTGGACAATGTGTCATCCTCACAGACAGAAACTGGAAGTTGGTTCCACAAGAACCACCAGTCCTGGCAGTCACTGGAACTCATTCAAAAAAAGCTTTTGTGACCACCCACCTAGCCAATGGATCGCTGGTGGTGGCCACCATGCCTATGTAGCTGCACGTCATTCTCTGAAGCTGTTGCTCATCCTCCAGAGATAGAGCAGCCAAAAACGAGCAGCCTGCTGGATTCTGGTTTGGTCATGTCATTCTGTCGCGCTCTGGTTGTTTTTTTAAAAGTTGAACCCAGTTGCAGGCAGACCACGGAGAACTCAGGAGGTAAAAACTAGTGATGTGTCCTTCTGTGTCGAGGCTTAGAAGCGTGTGTCGAGTAATCCTGGAGGATTTATGTGGAGCGTGTATCGAGGTGTGTATTGATGTCGCATATAGTGACGTTCGAGGCCTCGCTAGTGGGCCGTACCACGTGACCAATTTAGGAACTGTCTCGTTTGTATGCGCAAGATTCGAAATGTAAGGGGCAGACAGAAAAATCCATCATCACCATCATCATAAAGACAGATTAAGATCATTTGTAGATCAAATTTAAACTTTATTTGAGGTCCTCACAAAAATGATTTTTTTCTTTTATTCAACTTAAAGCTTCACAAACCACTTATGTTATTATAATCCGTCTACCCGTTTTACATTTATAGTCCACTTGATGGCACAGTAGAGCAAACAAAGATCATGAGTCGAGCTATTCGATGGAAAGCATCAGTTCTTCATGAAGCTTCATCACGCCATCCCTAGTAAAAAATAAATAACTATATATTTTAAACAAAACTAAAGGCTGACGGGGCAGCAGACTTACATCAACTCTGGAGTCACAGAGGAACACAAGAAACATGGAGATGGACAGGGTAATGTTAGGACACAGACTTAAAAACAGGGACGCTGAAGAGACGGACTGCAAACACCTGGACAGGACACGCAGGTGACACAAGTCTAATCACCAATATCGGACACCACTATTACTTTTGTACCTGTTAATATACCCCTGGCAGACACTTGTTTGTAAAGTTAATAAAGTTTTATAATAAAAAATAAATAAATAAATTAATAAATATATGGGACACCAGTGAGTGCAGGCGCAGGATAGCCACAAGAGAACGTGAAGTGACGGCGCCATATAAATAAACTGAATTGAGTTAAATTTCAAATACTTCCATTTAAAAGGAGGTAGTATTGTGAAAAACTATTTTCAGTCCTGTTCTGCTCCTTCAGCTGGCCACTGACTTGCTCTGGAAATGTTTTGCTTCTCGCTAAAAATGAATCCAAGAGGTAGACTTTAAGGGTGGACATGTGGGGCCATGAAGGTGGCGCTGCTTTTGTTGAGTATAAGAACTTGAAGCTTGGGGACGAGGAAACAGCTTATAAACTTCAGGTTGGAGAGTACAGTGGAAATGCAGGTACTTGCACATCTTTTGCTGTGATGAACTTTAATAAATCTCTATTGATGAATTGGAATTTTTAAACAGCCTACATTTCCAAAGCTCATGAACATATATTTTGCAGTGTAAAGGTGATGCCATACAGCAGATCCTATCTTGGCATTGACCAAAATGGCTTTGGATTCAGCACCATTGGCCAGGACAATGATGGTTGCTCTCCATGCATCTTTGATGATATTATGGAAGAAGAGTGTCCCTATTTAGAAGATGATGGATGGTGGTACAGCTAATGTGGCGATGCCAGTTTAAATGGTGACCAGTGTCCTTTTGGTCAACACACTGGTTGGTCTTCAGGCCTCCACTGGCTCAACTGGAAATCTAGCTGCACCTTATTCAGTCAAGGACACCAGGATGATGATCAAGTCTGTGTAAGAGTACTGAGTACCTCCATAAACAGCACACTTCCATAGTGGAAAAAAACAGTTTGCTGGTGATAAGATGGTCTCTGGGTCCCACCTTCTCCCCCATTCCTGATAGCCTCTAACAGTTATATTTTAAATCCACAAATAGATTATTGTTATTTATCATTTGAGTTGTTGGTGAGAGGACACTATTAAAGTGTTTACATGATTTAAGAGATCACTTCCATTTTCCTACTGATATATCTCAGCCTGTGTAAGGTCAAAAATGTTTGAGATAATAGTGAATCATTAAAGAGGTGTTTTTTGTATAAAATTATGTTCCCTAAGCTATTGGACATTGTGTTCAAACTGTAAAATTTTATCTTTAATATTAAAATGGACTAGACAGAACAGCCAGGGCGACACAGTGACACAGTTAGAAAAGCTGTCATCTCTCAGCAAGAAGGTTGCCGGATCAAATCCCAGCCTAGGACCCTTCTGGTTGGAGTTTGCATGTTCTCTCCGTGCATATGTGGGTTTTCTCCGGGTACTCCAGTTTCCTCTCACAGACCAGAAACATGCATGTTAGGCTGATTGGTAACCCTGAATTGTCCCTATAGGTGTGAGTGAGAGAGTGAAAGGGTGTTTGTCTCGTTTGTCTCTATGTGTTCCTGTGATGGACTGGAGACCCGTCCAGGGTGTACCCCACGTCCTGCATAGAGATAGCTGGATATGGGCCCCAGTGACACTCGTGAACCAAAAAGGAAAAAGCGGGTAAAAGATAATGGATGGATGGATTGACAGAACAGTAAATGTGTTGTTGGTGGGATTTAAGCAACACTCAAAAACAGCATTCCTTCTTGTGTTTTGGAAAAAGACTGTATCAGCCTCCCTTACCTGGAAGGTAAACTCCTATATCTCAGTTGCCTTGTTGTTTTTGTGATGTTGCAGGCATACTAAATATCTTTTTACAAAACAATAAAATACTGTAATTAAAATGCTTTAAAGTATGATCAAGTAACTGTCTTTTTTAATTATGTGCATATCATCCCAAGTTATGAGGAGGTATAACATGACAATGGAATTTTTAAAATAGAAATTCTTCAGTATCTTTACCAGTAGTTGCCTTTTGACATCCTGCCGTAAGTTTCTTTATCTTTTTTAAATTTTTGATACCTAAATTATTGACCCACCTCTTGCTGTAGGGCAGTTGAGGGATTTTCCTAAGTATAAAAGGTTCAGAAAGAAACCAACCCTTACAGTCTCCTGATGCATGCTCAATGCTCAAGGGGCAACCCTTACAGTATTCGCCTGTCAGGATGGTGCCCTCTGCTGGCTGATTTCTGCCACTGCATGCCCTGGTATCCAATTCTAATATCGTATATTTTGCCCTATAAGTTGCAGTTTTTTGTTCAATTTGCATGCCCTGTGACCTATACACCAAAGTGATGTATTTACGGATTTTCCCCCATATTTTTAAACCAAATTTTGGCTGTGATATGACCGTTTTCATTCATTTTGACTGAAAATATTGAACACTAGCATTTTTAGCCGCTAGAAGCAGGAGAGTAGTATAGCATGTCATTGTATCATGTAATGGGTGAAAGTGGCTATTAATAACACAACCAGCTTGCCGCACAGCCTGCTACCTTCGTCTGCCTGGATCAACCGAATCATCTTCATTTCGCTGCGCTGCCTGGGTGAAATCCAGCTGATTTGACAGTCAAAGTGCATTTGTTAAGTAAAGGTTCATCTGAGACACACCTTTACTATAAAGTCAAGCTAACAAATAATTGTTTTTAGGTGGTTCTCTTGTTAAATTTCAAAGAAATGGACTGAGCCGCCCTCTGCGCGTTCATGTTTTCATGTATCAGCTTTTGAAAATGCAGCTAATTTGATGTCAAAGTGCATGTATTAAGCAAAAGTTAGACTGAGACACACGTTTACTATAATTTCAAGCAAACTAATAATTGTTTTTAAGTGTTAATCTTGTTAAATTCTTGTTAAAGTCCTCCCAAGAACGCTCCAGCGGCTGCCATTTGGTAGCCCATCGATTTTTGGCGCAACATCGGCCCACATTTCTGGGTTCGGCCCACATTTCCTGGTTGTCAGCGGTGACGTGAAAGAAATGCGATGCGTCAGCGGTGACACATAATAGATGCAAATTGTTTATGGATTTCCCCCCTTTATTAGACACATTTGGACTGATATGACTTATAGGACGGTGCAACGTGTACGGCGGAAAATATGGTAATTATCCTTACCTGTGTCACCTGCCTGTCCTGTCCAGGTCTTTGTGGTTATGTCTCATTAGTCTCTGTATCTGCGTCTGCGTGTTATTTATTGTCTGGGCATCATCGGGTAAAGCCTCCTGAGTCCCTAGTGTTACTGTGATTCTATTTTGTATAGGCTTTGCCCTTTAAGGCTATCGCTAGTGGGTTTATCCCTTCACGCAGCACAGCAATGAAAACTTTAGTCCACGCCCATCTGCTGTGTGGGCTTCACCCCTGGTCCATATAAATTATGGTGAGACCGGGTAATCGGCTCCCATTTTTTCTTCAGCAAGCAACCAGCACTGCTTGTATAAGAACACGATGTCCAGCACCAGCACCATCCGCCTGTACCCGTCCTGCCAGACTGGCTACATTTTGAGTTTTGATCGGCGTGACATTTGTGAAGGATGCCTGTGTCCCCCCCATGCCGACCTCGCTTCCTTCTGCCGTCCCTGTGACCTCCTCCCGAGGAGAAGCAGAGACGAGCAGCCTTGTTCAAGGCTAACATCAAGGAGTGCCTTTCTGTGGGAGGGGACTGTTCGTTGGACGATGCCATCGCCTTTTTTGACACCGAGTCACGGAGCGAATCAGATGATTCCTCCAGAAAAGGCGATGTCACCAGCAGCCCCACTGCTCATTCCATCCTGGAGAGCGTAGTGTTGGAAACGGGGGGGGGGGGGGGGGGGAGCAGATGCTTTCCATATCGGCAAACAAACCGCTCCCAGCCATTGGTGCCCTAATCTTGGAGCTGCCTGGCATAATCCAGGAGGCGGCTAACACCACAAAGAGACTTTCCGTCCCTCTCCTCCCCCCGCCCAGATCGGATGATCTAGCAGGAAGGTTTGGCTCCACCCCGACTCGCCACCCTGACCCCATCTGCCCTCGTTTCCCAGCAGTGATGTCCCACTGCAATGAGGCTGCAGTCGGACCTGGTAAGCTGAAGGCGTCCGTCTCCACCATCGCTCCCATCACCAGAGTGGAGGGGTTTACTGAGAGGAATTTTCCCTTGGTCCCCCCCCCGCCCCCAAAGTCAAGCCTGGCAGAAGCACTTGAAGCAAAAGTGACATACATCCTGTCCTTCTAGGGAGACACGACCAAACGGTGACGTTGCTCTCCAACCGAGCCCACCAGTGTTCTTTCCAGGCAGCCGCAGTGAACAACAATTTGGCCTTCTGGTTTACAGCATTTTGAAGAGACTGGAGGACACAAACCTGCTTGAGGAGATGAAGAGCTTGCTCTGCAAAGCATCTGACGTCATCCTGAACTTGTGTGCCTCCTCTGTGGTCTGCTTGTCTTGCATCGCCGCCTGGATGACGATGATCCAGAGGTCCACCTGGCTCCGACTCTCCCCATCCATGCCGGAGAAGCTGCAGATCCTTCTGCAGCTTTTACTCACGTTACTTCCTGGTCCTGAAAAAGACCGGAGGAATGAGACCCATCCTCGACTTGTTCATGTTCAGCAAATCGATCATGGAGAGACAATTCCACATGCTGACAACCAAACAGCTGTTGGACAATATTCACCAGAACGATTGGTTTACCTCTATAGATCTAAAAGACACTTATTTTCACATACCAATCATTTACTTCTCCCTTCTTCAGGGGTCACCACAGTGAACTAACTTGCACGAAGACTTGGTGATTGTTTTTACACTGGATGTCCTTCCTGACGCAACCACTGACCACCGTGCTACCACAGCCCTCTGTGTGGAGCAGAGAGCTGCCATGTAGGGTGCCCGGGAGGACCAGATGGTGGAGGTTGAGGGCCTTGCTCAAGGGCCCAGAGTGGGGCAAATGAGGATAGAGGCAGGTGTGGGAGCTTCACCTTTCCTACCAACATTTTGACGTTGTCGGTATAGCCTCTTCCTTTCAGCCACCATCGGCCACCCCTTCTGTCACTCTGCACAGCCTCAAACAAGATTTAAAAAAATCCTCTCTGTTGTTCTATACAATGTAACTCCTACTCACTTGAAGATTTTTCACCAAAACATATTAAGGTTTATTTGCATTCCCCATTCAATTTCAGTCTGGAAAATACACAATTTGAAAATTACAAACATCCATTACCTTTTACCTGCTTCTTCCATTTTGGGTCACTGGGGTTACCAGTGCCCATGTCCAGCAATAACTGTATGAGGGGCAGGGTATATCCTGGACATGTCGCAAGTCCATCACAGGGACACACAGAGACAAACGAGACAAACAACCATTCTCTCTCTCTCTCTCTCTCTCTCTCTCTCTCTCTCTCTCTCTCTCTCTCTCTCTCTCTCTCTCTCTCTCTCTCTAACAATGGATCATTAGCACACTGATGGCTGTTTACTATTCACAGAGGACTGAGTGATACTGGCAATCACAGCATTGTAAGAGGGGGACAGTTGAACCCGGAGGCCTCCACCCCTGTTTAACGATGGACGATTTCTTTTCACAAAGATGGCCTCCTTTACTCCTCTCTCAAACCATCGTTCCTCTCTGTCCAGGATGTGAACATCTTCATCCTTGAAAGAGTGACCGCTGGCCTGGAGATGAGTGTAGACCACAGAGTCCTGGCCTGATGATGTTGATCTTCTGTGCTGGGCCATCCTTTTGGCCAGTGGCTGTTTTGTTTCCCCGATGTAAGACTGATCACAGCCCTCCTGACACTGAACAGCATACACAACATTATTCTGTTTGTGCCGGGGGACTGGATCTTTGGGATGAACCAGTCTTTGCCGTAATGTATTTTGGGGTTTAAAAGCCACTGGAGCGTTATGTTTAGAAAATAAACGTCTCAGTTTCTCTGATACTCCCTCAACATATGGAATGACCACTGGTCTGGGTCTGGGTTCCTCTTTTTCACCTGTTGGCTGACTGGAGTCCTGTTTGGGTTTCTTCTCTGCTTTTAGGAAGGCCCAGTTAGGATATCCACATTGGTCTAGAGCCTGTCTTGTGTGAGATTTCTTCTTCTGCCTGGCTCCTGAGCTAGTCGGGACGCTGTCTGCTCTGTGATACAGAGTCCTGATGACTCCTAACTTGTGCTCCAAAGGGTGATGGGAGTCAAACTGCAAATACTGGTCTGTGTGGGTGGGTTTGCTGTACACCTCAGTCTGCAAATGTACTCTATCAGAGACTGAGACCTCACAGTCCAAGAAAGCCAACTTGCCATTTTTTTCATCTTCTCGTGTGAACTTGATGTATTTATCAACAGAGTTGATGTGGTCAGTAAAATGTTGGACTTCCTGAGATTTAATTTTAACCCAGGTGTCGTCAACATACCTGAACCAATGACTTGGTGGTGTCCCTGAAAAGGACGTCAAGGCTCTCTTTTCTACCTCCTCCATGTACAAGTTGGCAACAATAGGAGAAACTGGAGACCCCATAGCACACCCATGTTTCTGCCTATAATATTGCTCCCCCTATATGAAGTAGGTTGACTGCAGGCACAGTTTCAAGAGTTGACACAGTTGTTCTGTGGAAAGCGTGGTCCTGCTGCTCAGAGTGGTGTCTGATTTTAATTTTAAACTGACCACCTCTACTGCAGCAGCAAAACTGGTTGATCCACTCTGAGAAGGTGCTATTTAAGAGACTGAGCTGAATACAGCACCTCAGACTGAGGAAGTCTCTCGGATGAGAGACGAAACGTTTCTACATTTTTTTGTTTTGCTTTGTTTTGTTTTTTAGAATGTCCAGAGGACCAGATTGAACTTTTTTGGATTTTTCTACCTGGATTATTGAGCATGCATCAGGACAATCAGTCTAACATTTATGTTTTTGGTCTGTGGGAGGAAACTGGAGTACTCGGAGAAAACCCACGCATGCACGGAGAGAACATGCAAACTACACCTAGAAAGTCCTCTGGACCGAGATTTGAACCAGGAACCTGCTTGCTGAGAGGTGGCAGCTCTACCAGTTGTGCCACCATGCTGCCGCCAGTTCTAAATTATACAATTTATTTAGGTTTATTTATTTTGGTTTATTTATTTTGGTTTATAAATTACAGCTCAGAATAGTTTTTGTGCATATTTGCACAGGTTTTGAAATGTTATAGATTTATCAAATATTAATCAATATGGTTAAGACTGTGAAGTCTGTATATTTCATATTTGGTTAAGTTTTGAAAATTTCACAAATGTTTGTGCAATATGGTTTAAAAAACTGTGAAGTCTGTATTTTATTTTGAGTTAAATGTTAATGTACAATGATAGACTGAAATCGTTGTTTACGTTTCTATTTATATATTTTGAATTTCACCCTCCTTAGATGGCATCAATCTGGCCTCCAACTCTAATCTTAAAAATCTTGGTGTTATTTTTGATCAGGACATGTCTTTTATCCCCCATATTTAAAACGTTCCTAAAACCACCTTCTTCCACTTGCATAATTGTGCTGAATCTCAAGCAACTACAGTATATAAAACCTGATGTGATGTGCTAAAGCTCAGGGTTTGTGTTGAAGTAATGGTCAAATAATGCAAATTCAGCTCAAAATCTGTAAAATTAACGTTTTAAATGGACTTTTTTTCAGCTGTAGATGTATATCTAATGATTAATTTCAGAGTGTTTCATTAAATCAGTTTAATTGTTCTTGAGATATTTTGGTATTTAGGTGAGGGACCAGAAAAAGTGCAGCCCAAAGACCCCTATGATGAATAAGATAAATGGACTTAATGTTCCCTCGCTCGGACGTGGGTCACCGGGGCCCAACCTGGAGCCAGGCCTGGAGGTGGGGCACGTGGGTGAACGTCTGGTGGCCGGGCTTTTACCCATGGAGCTCGGCCGGCCACAGCCCAAAGAGGAGACGTGGGTCCCCCTTCCCATGGGCTCACCACCTGTGGAAGGGGCCAAAGGGGTCAGGTGCAATGTGGAATGGGTGGTGGCCGAGGGCGGGGACCCTGGCGGTCTGATCCTCGGCTACATAAGCCGGCTATTGGGACGTGGAATGTCACCTCACTGGTGGGGAAGGAGCCTGAGCTGGTGTGTGAGATTGAGAGGTTCCGGCTTGAAATAGTCAGACTCACCTCTACGCATGGCTCTGGAACCAGTTTCCTTGAAAGGGGTTGGACACTCTTCCACTCTGGAGTTGCTCCGGTAAGAGGCGCAGAGCAGGAGTGGACACACTTATTACCCCCCATCTTGGTGCCTGTGTGTTGGGATTCACCCCGGTGAATGAGAGGGTAGCCTCCCTCCGCCTAAGTGTGGGGGGACGGCTTCTGACTGTCGTTTGTGCTTATGTACCAAACGGCAGTTCAGATTATCCACCCTTTTTGGAGTCCTTGGAGGGGGTACTGGAAAGTGCACCTCCTGGGGACTCCCTTGTTCTGCTGGGGGACTTCAATGCTCATGTGGACAATGACAGTGAGACCTGGAGGGGTGTGGTTGGGAGGAACGCCCCCCTGATATGAACCCATGTGGTGTTCTGTTGTTGGACTTCTGTGCTCATCATGAATTGTCAATAACGAACACCATGTTCAAGCATAAGGGTGTCCATATGTGCACTTGGCACCAGGACACCCTAGGCCGTAGTTTGATGATTGACTTTGTCATCGTCTCATCTGATCTGCGGTCACATGTCTTGGACACTCGGGTGAAGAGAAGGGCGAAGCTGTCCACTGATCACTACCTGGTGGTGAGTTGGCTCAGATGGTGGGGGAGGATGCCAGTCAGACCTGGTAGACCCAAATGTATTGTGAGGGTTTGCTGGGAACATCTGGCAGAGTCTCCTGTGAGACGGAGTTTTAACTCCCACCTCCGGGAGAACTTCGAACATATTCCGGGGAGGTGGGGGACATTGAGTGAGAGTGGGCCATGTTCTGTGCCTCTATTGTCGAGGCGGCTTACCGGAGCTGTGGCTGCAAGGGTGTCGGTGCCTGTTGCGGCGGCAACCCTCGAACCCAGTAGTGGACACCGTCGGTGAGGGATGCTGTCAGACTGAAGAAGGAGTCCTATCGGGCCTTTTTGGCATGTGGGACCCCGGAAGCAGCTGATAGGTACCGGCAGTCCAAGTGACATGCAGCTCAGGTAGTCGCTGAGGCAAAAACTCGGGCATGGGAGGAGTTTGGAGAGGCCATGGAGAATGACTTCTGCGTGGCTTCGAGGCGATTCTGGTCCACCATCCGGCATCTTGGGGGGGGGGGGGGG
>NC_056519.1:23332059-23335041 GCF_014905685.2 Nematolebias whitei | reverse complement strand
TGACCTCAACTCAGGATGTCATGGGTCGGTGGGCAGAATACTTTGAAGACCTCCTCAATCCCACTGGCACGTCTTCCACTGAGGAAGCGGAGCCTGGGGAGTCTGGGTCGGGCCCTCCAATCTCTGGTGCTAAGGTCATCTAGGTGGTTAAAAAGCTTCTCGGTGGCAGGGCCCCAGGGGTGAATGAGATGCGCCCGGAGTTCCTTAAGGCACTGGATGTTGTAGGGTTGTGTTGGCTTACGCAACTGCAATATTGCGTGGACATTAGGGGAAGTTCCCCTGGATTGGCAGACCGGGGTGGTAGTCCCCCTATTCAAAAAGGGGGACTGTAGTGTGTGTTCCAACTACAGGGGGATCACGCTCTTAAGCCTCCCTGGTAAGGTCTATTTGGGGGTTCTGGAGAGGAGGGTCCGTCAGATAGTCGAACCTCGGATTCAGGGGGAGCAGTGCGGTTTTTGTCCTGGTCGTGGAACACTGGACCAGCTCTACACTCTCAGCAGGGTCCTGGAGGGTGCGTGGGAGTTTGCCCAACCGGTCTACATGTGCTTTGTGGACTTGGAGAAGGTGTTCAACCGCGTCCCTCAGGGAACCCTGTGGGGAACCTTGTGGGGAACCCTGTGGGGGGTACTCTGGGAGTATGGGGTACCAGGCCCTTTGATACGGGCTGTTAGGTCTCTCTATGACCGGTGTCAGAGCCTGGTCTGTATTGCCGGCAGTAAGTCGGGCTTGTTCCCAGTGAGAATTGGACTCTGCCAAGGTTGCCCTTTGTCACCGATTCTGTTCATAACTTTTATGGACAGAATTTCTAGGCGCAGCCAAGGTGTTGAGGGGAACAGTTTTGGTGGCCTTAGGATTCCATCTCTGCTTTTTGCAGATGATGTTTTCCTATTTGCTTCATCAGATCGTGATCTACAGCTTTTGCTGGAGCAGTTCGCAGCCGAGTGTGACACGGCCGGGATGAGGATCAGTTCCTCCAAATCCGAGGCCATGGTCTTGAGCCGGAAAAGGGTAGAATGCCCTCTCCTGGTCAGGGAGGAGGTCCTGCTCCAAGTGGAGTAGTTCAAGTATCTTGGGGTTTTGTTCACGAATGAGGGAAACATGGAACGTGAGATCGATAAGTGGATAGGTACAGCGTCTGCAGTGAAGCGGGTGCTGTACAGGTCTGTCGTGGTCAAGAGAGAGCGGAGTCAAAAGGCAAAGCTCTCAATTTACCGATCGCTCTACATTCCCACCCTCATCTATGGTCATGAACTTTGGGTTGTGACCGAAAGAACAAGATCTCGGATACAAGCAGCCGAAATGAGTTTTCTCTGCAGGGTGTCTGGGCTCTCCCTTAGAGATAGGGTGAGAAGCTCGATCATCTGGGAGAGACTCAGAGTAGAGCCGCTGCTTCTCCACGTCGAGAGGAGCCAGTTGAGATGGCTCGGGCATCTGTTTAGGATGCCTCCTGGACGCCTCCCTGGTGAGGTGTTCCAGACACGTCCCACCGGGAGGAGGCCCAGAGGAAGACCCAGGACATGCTGGAGGGACTATGTTTCTCGGCTGGCCTGGGAACGCCTTGAGATTGCCCCGGAGGAGCTGGCCCAAGTGGCTGGGGAGAGGTAAGTCTGGGCCTCCCTACTTAGGCTGCTACCCCCGCGACCCGATCCCGGATAAGCGGAAGAAAATGGATGGATGGATGTAGATATTTTGCTAACAGACATATAGGGTTGCCACCTATAGCAAACTTCAAAGCTCTAAGCGTAAATCATGTTTAATGTGCGGCTCAGGGGGTATGTTGTGCTCATCCACTCATACTCAGCTTCAAGTGTACTAAATTTTAGCTAAATATCTTTAAACTTGGCTGAGTTATATCAAATTTTCTGGTCCTTAAGATCAGTTGTCTATGACTGCCATTTTAAATTGTGTTGACGTCAAATGTTAATCAGTTGAAGATTTCTATCATTTGATCACCTCCTATGGGTTTCACCAAAACCTGTTCAGGGGTTCATTAAATATTTTGCAGACAGACAAACAAAGATGACTCCAAGGGTTAAAAGCTGTTTTAAAACCAGATTTTGTGTGATCTATTAGTAGTTAGATTAGTGTTCAGCAGGGCTCTCAACAACTACAACACTAAAGTTTAGGTCGATATCTGTAAAAATTGACCTGAGTAATTAAAATTATTTGATGACATATTTTGTTAACAGCAACAAAAATGTCTTAATGTAGAGTTTTAGAGTTCTTTGTACATTTTATCCCAGATATGTCAGATACAAGGTGATGGCTTTTTGCTGATAGATACACTGAAGCTGACTCACTGACCTAGTTTTGATAAGCACAGCTGATTCAAGGCATATTAAAGATAAGTTGATAAACAGGGAAACTCACATGTACAAACTGTGAAAAAGCTTCCTGTTACCATATAAAGGAATCATCCGGCAGAAATATGGAGTCATGGGTGTCTTCCTTCAATAGGATGCTATCACGGCCTGATTAGATCGGATGGTGTCCCCAGATGTGTCCAGTCTAAAAAGCCAATTAGGGAGACCTAAAGGACCTCCCCAAATGTTTAGACCAATCATATATTTGCACATTCTCAATATAAGTCTACTTAAACGATGAGATTGTCATTTTCTTCTGGGTGGAAGCAAGCAGCAACTCACTGTGAATTACTCACATGTGGACTTCAGCTTCCTGAACAGAAGATCCATGGGTACATGCATTTCTACTTAAGAACTACTACTTAGCTACTTAGCTAGGATTTCTTGATTATATTTTTCCTCTTGCAAAAAACAAACACGCTCTAACAATTTTGGTGACCCTGATGTTCTAAGAAGATTGACCAGAGGTCCAGACTTGAAGCTTTTCAGCCAGACCAGGTGAAGATCCCGGAACTCCTCACCACTCAAGGGCCGGCCCAACTAAAAGGTAAGCAGAGAGCTGTTGTTAAAATAAACAAACTCTGCATTAGTTTAATGATGTGAGTATATATACATATAT
>NC_056519.1:23320681-23331659 GCF_014905685.2 Nematolebias whitei | reverse complement strand
CACCCCAATCATTTGAGGAAACTATGCTTTTTAGTTTGTATATTGCTTAACATTCTAACTTCAATTTTGCTATAAGGCCTACGAATAGATCACTATTAAAAAATGAATTACCACATCTAAATGCAAAATGGCCACTACCATATGTAAAATGACCACTCTTATAATTTGAGGAAATTATGCTTTCTATTTGTATATTTCTTAAGAAAATAGTTTTCTCAAATGATTGGGGTGGTTTATGATTAATATTTTGATGGACAAGTCCACCGTTGACAACCCCCTGGCTCCACCACTGCATAAAATTGCTCCCACTACTCACCAGAACCTGTCACATCATCTTGAAATCTAAAACAATTTTTTATTCAAATCTTTCAGCAACAGGAGACATCGGGTTTTCGCTTCTTTAATAAAGAACGTGTTGTTCTTATTCTTTTGCTTAACCAGGACCTGGAAACTCGTGTTACACCTCACAAACTGCATGTGATGTGAATGACAAAGTTTTCTTGATTCACCTCATTAGTTACTGGAGTCAGTCCAATTTAAAGATGGCTGCCACAGCCAACTGACATTATAAAACACAAAAATAGCTAGAGCCAAGTCAGTGTTACAGATATTGAGCTAACAGCTGGTGTGGTAGTAGCATCATCCCAAACACTTGGTACAATACAATGTACAAAGTTTTTGCTTCATAATTTTGGCATTGTTTACTGGCATAAACCGTGTCTGTTTGCAAAATATCTCATAAACCACTGGACAATTTTGTTTAACATTATGTTTATTATAAATTTACATATGAACAATTTGCTGGGCTCTCAAATACAGTAAAGATTTAAACATGTCTGTGCATATTTACACACACGGACATGCATCCAAATACAAGCTGTGCTTCAATAGTCCAAATCAATGTAAGTTCCATTTTTTTATGTGATCAAACCAGTTGCGTCAGACAGCACCCAATAGAACAATAAATCCAACACGCAAACAACAACAGTAATGATAATTAAATAAACTCTAGTATACATCTACAAATCTTTACAAATCTTTAACAGTTCACATTTTCAAAAATTGCTAACTTTCCGTTAATCCTATGTATCAGGGTCATATCAGTCTTATACTTTTCTTTAAGTTTTGCATCTTTAACAAACAAGAGCCCAAGACTCCCTAAACTGCTCTTGCTTCCCTTTCTGTATGCACAGTATGTTACTGGACAAATTTTAATAAAAATCAGAAAGTAACATTTTATGTCTACATCTGATGAACGTTTGAGGTCAACACAATTCAAGATGGCTGCCAGAGTTAATCAACCTTAGCCAATTAAAAAAAAATACTTTAACTCAGCCAATTTTGGGTTTCGGTTTTAGATGTATTTGAGTTTATCCAGATCCCCTACAAAAATCCTTGGGTGTGTTGAACCTGATTAGTAGTCTAGGCCTCAGGTGGAAACCATAGACAAGAAGATAAAAATGAGAAAAAAATTGGAAAAAACCCAGTAATTATGTATAAACACCAACATACCCTAAAACACCCATCCTGGTTTTGTAGTTACCAGTGAATACAAATCAGATAACTTGACCTGATAGACCAAATGGTTGTGAAACTGGCAGGACAGGACAGTTAAGGCAGAATTGTAAGTGAAATGTAACAAGTTCTGTTTACCATAGTTTCTTTCTTTTGTGAGTCATTGTGTAAGAGGCTAAGTCATCTGCTATGTTATAATGTGGAAGTAACATTAACAGGTCAAACGTCTTATGTTTCTTTTTCTTTAAAATATTGACTGATGTTTTAATGAATGTCCACTGAGACAATTGTCTCTTGAACTCAGGTCAGCATGAACGTTCTTCTTGGATATTGTGGGCTCTTGTTGATGCTGCTGTTCAGCTCAGTCCAGAATGTGGTAAGTACAAAAAAATGGAAACAATTCCCTGTAATTTTAATCCTCTGTAGTTAAAATGTATATTTACAATAAATGAAGAGTCGTTGAACCTATTTTCTTGTATTCCTTTAAAACAGAAAGCAGACATTCCTGAAGGTGAACAACGTTCATTGTTACATATTTGTTATATAGTTTAAAGACCTTTTGAAGCAGTGATCATCCCTTACGTTTCTTCTTTTGTTCTTCTTGGAAATAGACTGCACAGAGATTAAAAAGCAGGTTCCACATGCTCCTAGTGGAACTTATAACATCCAGCCTGCTGGAAGAAGCTTTCCATTCAAGGTATAAACTGGACTGTTTGCTACTCTTTCTGTTTATTAATGACAATATGGTAAAGTTAACAAGAATGATTCCATATTGGACCTCTACAGGTGTACTGTGAAATGCGTTCTGATGGAGGCTGGACTGTTTTTCAAAGACGCAGTGGAGGATCCGTGTCTTTCAATAGAGAATGGATAGACTACAAATCAGGTTTCGGATCCCTGTCAAGTATGTGAACAATACCTGTACGGTTTAGTTTGTCAGTATTACATTAACATAATATCTTTAAAAAGGTACATTTTTTCTTTTTGTTTGATCTGAATAACTGATCCCTCAGATGACCACTGGCTTGGCCTGGAACAGGTTTTCCTCATGACAAACAGCAGAGACAAGAGTTGGACTTTGAGGGTGGACCTGTGGGACTTTGAAGGTGGCACAGCCTATGCAGAGTACAAGAACTTTAAACTTGGAAATGAGCAGACAGCTTACAAACTGCAAGTTGGGCCTTACGTTGGAACTGCAGGTATTTGAGCATACAGTATTTCACTCCACTTTAGTTAACCAAGCCAGGAGAGAATTTAGACTGATAAAATGAAAAAAATTTCTATCAAATTTGGGTCAAAGCCGGTATACGTAGCATTAAGGCTACCAGTGCCAAAGCATTATTCTTTAATCAAAGTCTTTGTATTGATTATTTTTTCAGAACACACTCAAAAAAATAAAAAATAAACATACAACAAAATCTTCTCCCGCACTGGATAAGCCACACAGACACGAACACATTAAACAGGCATTGACACATGTTCAACATAAGATACAAATGGCTGCCAAGTGTCCCAAAATATCTCAACAGAACCTTTCAGAGTATATCTACTGTTAATCTTTTCCAGATGAACATGGCACATGACTTCTCTTATCCAGTGTTCATATGCAGGGGGATGTGGATCCTTCTATCTGCATAAAATAAGTCTCCTGGCTGGAGAGAGCCAAAAACAATCATATTCCTTTGCTAAAGTATGCATCCACAGGGACCATCCCAAACAATGAAATTAATGGTGACGGCCCGGGTACACAGTTTTTCCACATATTACAGAGAAAGTATCAAGAATAGATTGCCAATTGCCCCCCAGCGCTGGACAAGTTCAGAATGTGTGTAAGAGCGTAGCTGGAGTTTGTTTACAGTGGATACATGCAAAATACATGTCAGTTTTAATCCTGGACAGTTTGTCTTTGGACCAATGCAGATGGTGCACCACCTTGAATTGACTTACAGCATGTCTCAGACAGATTGACGATGAATAAATGTTCTGAATGCTCTTTTGCAAGACAGAATCTGATATGGGTTCCTCAAAGTCTGTTTCCCGTTTCAGTTTGAGAGAGTCCAAGCTGGTCTCATGGTATGAACCCTCTTGCTGAGGGCCCCCTTAGTGTCAGACATGCACAGGCCTTATTTTGTAAACTGATAGATACCGGAATGCAAATAGTGGGCAGCCAACAGTGGGCATTAGGTTAAGGGGGGCAAAGGAGGGGGTTGCGCGGGGGGAAGCAGGGGAAGTGGAGGGAGCTTGTGGGTCCTCCCCCCCGTTAAAGTTTTGAATAAAGTAGATGCTATTTCTTGCATTTTGGTGTAGCCTATTTTAACAGATTGTTAAACATCTAAGTTTATCTACATTTGTAAACACTTGATTAAATTATATTTTAGAGAGCAACATAGAGTTGCACTCGGGTCCAAATAATCCGAACCGACCCGGCCCCAGCCCGTAGCCATAATTTCCGAACTCCACCCAATCTGACAAATTAACAGTAATTACAGGTCCGAACCCGGAACCCCTCACCTGTTTGGGTCTTGGCCGCACCCGTCCGCTGAGTGCAGCAGCTGAATGAACATCCATTTGGGCTGACGGATTGCTGGCAGTAGTCCATCTGAAGCTTAACTGAACTTTATACATCTTTCAACCAGCCAGTCAGCATGCGGTCAAATGGCCACGTGTGGCAGGTGCAGTATGGCAAGCCATGTTTGCATATATTGGATCGTCAACCGCACGTGAGTTCACATCAGCAGTTTTGCTCCCTCAGGGCCGTCTGAAGACGCTGCTGTGCGTAAAGTATGGCAAGCCAAATGGCCCATTAATATCCACTTTTACAACATGTCTGGCTATTTTAATGGGCCACTTGGCTTGCCATATTGATGAAGACGCTTCATTTCTGCGGGACAAGTCGTCTACATCTCTGCTGGGCAGGAACATGTGCACAAGCTAGTGTGCCTACTGCAGCTGTAATATTCACTCCACAGACTGGGCAATGTCTCCTCTCATTGTATTTTTAATAAATAACCAAAATAAAATGTGCGATGGCTTTGGACTTTTAGGGGCGGAGATTTGAGTTGCTGGATCCGAGCAAACAGTTGCTGGAATGCAACCAGTCAAAATGAGAGAGTTCTCGCATAATGTTCTGGCAGGATCCGGCTCAAATTAAGCACTGGACCTGCACTCCAAAATCCTAACCACAAAATATTTAGAGTGATACAAAGGAAAACAATTAGAGTTAGACCTCACAAAATGCCTCAATTGCAGATATCAGAAAAACTGTGACTTGTGAACTGAGTTCACCCATGGGCCTGATTTGGCCCCCAAGTCGCCAGTTGAGCAGCCCCGGCCCAGGCCAATCTAACTTGAAAAAAAAAGCTGATTAAAGAAAGCCAGACGGCCTACTCTTTTCCCATCCTTGCCAGCCGTTGCTGAGATGATATCCTTTTTGACAAAGACCATGGCTTTATCTGGGTCCAGAAAAACCATATCCACCTCACCATGTGTGATGCAAAACCACACGGGACAAAGTAGCCCATAGTGAGCATCTTGCCGGCCTCAAAGAAACCTCTTCACCTCTGTGAATGCTGCCTGTGCCTTTGCAACACTCCATGTATAACCCGCTGTAATGATGATTGGTGGTTATTGAAGCAAAGAGGGCCACGACTGTGCGAATGCTGTAATACTTCCGCACAGTCTTTGGAGTAGTGCAGTTTAGCTACAATAACTCTCGGCTTATAACCTGACTTCCTTCTGCCTGGCATCCGGTACGAGCGGTTGATCAGTGGCGAACTGTCCAGCTGCAGGACCTCATGGAGCAGATTAGTAACCATTGTGGTGGAGTTTTAGGCCGGCATCTCTGGGACACCTAGGATCTTCATGTTGCACCTTCTCATACGTCCCTCCACATCTTCGCATTTCATTTTCGCCCATTTATCTTATCTGTCACTGTGTTGCGCAGAGCCTCAACTTCATCCGACCAGGTGGACAGTCCATCTTCAACATCTTTAACACTTAGTTTCACACTGTCTATTTCTGCTCTGAATGCCGTGGGGTTTTAGCCACCTCCGCTCTCACTGCTTGAAGTTCACCTTTGATGAAGGTGAGATCCTCTGCAAGGGCAGCTTTCATTTTGGATTTAATCACCACTGAAATTTCTGCCTTTATTGAGGCCAGAATGTCTGACTTCAGGCTGAAACGTCCGTCTCTCTGAGACCTGGTGGAGGTGGAGCTCAGTCCCTGACTTTAGAAGTACTATGGCCTGAGGCTGTGTCAGGCACAGCGTCCACAGAACCCATGTACTCATATTTCTTTTATTTTGTCACCGTTCTTGAGCTTTGCCAAGTCAATAACACAGCAATGTTGAATACTAGAGCATTCAATGCAAAGGTAGTAAGAATACCTTCAGGAACGCTAATTAGTAAATATCATGATGCATGCTCAATAATCCAGGCAGAAAAATCTAAAAAAGGTAAGTCTGGTCCTCTGGACATTCAAAAAACAAAACAAAACAAAAAAATTGTAGAAACGTTTCATTTTTCAGCCGAAAGACTTCTTCAGTCTGAGGTGCTGTATACAGCTCAGTCTTATAAATCGCAACTTCTCGTAGTGGATCAGTTTGATGCTGACAGCCAAAACCAGCTGCTCACATGTTCAAGGAGGACCATCAGCCTAACGATGGATCATTAGCATCCTGATGGCTGTTTGCTACTCACAGGGGGCTGAAGGATACTAGCAATAACAGCATTGTAAGAGGGAGACAGTTGAACATGGAGGCCTCCACCCCTGTTTAATGATGGACGGTTTATTTTCACAAAGATGGCCTCCTTTACTCCTCTCTCAAACCATCGTTCCTCTCTGTCCAGGATGTGAACATCTTCATCCCTGAAAGAGTGACCGCTGGCCTGGAGATGAGTGTAGACCACAGAGTCCTGGCCTGATTATATTGATCTTCTGTGTTGGGCCATCCTTTTGGCCAGTGGCTGTTTAGTTTCCTCGATGTAAGACTGATCACAGCCCTCCTGACACTGAACAGCATACACAATATTACTCTGTTTGTGCCAGAGGACTGGATCTTTGGGATGAACCAGTCTTTGCCGTAATGTTTTTTCTGGTTTAAAAGCCACTGGGACGTTATGTTTAGAAAATAAACGTCTCAGTTTCTCTGATACTCCCTCAACATACGGAATGACCAATGGTTTGGATCTGGGTTCCTCCTTTTCACCTGATGGCTGACTGGAGTCCTGTTTGGGTTTCTTCTCTGCTTTCAGGAAGGCCCAGTTAGGATATCCACATTGCTCTAGAGCCTGTCTTGTGTGGGATTTCTCCTTCTGCCTGGCTCCTGAGTTAGTGGAGATGCTGTCTGCTCTGTGGTACAGTCCTGATGACTCCTAACTTGTGCTCCAAAGGGTGATGGGAGTCAAACTGCAAATACTGGTCTGTGTGTGTGGGTTTGCTGTACACCTCAGTTTGCAAATGTCCTCTATTAGAAACTGAGACCTCACAATCCAAGAAAGCCAACCTGCCATTTTTTACATCTTCTTATGTGAACTTGATATATTTATCCACAGAGTTGATGTGATCAGTAAAATGTTGGACTTCCTGAAGTTTAATTTTAACCCAGGCCCCGTCAACATACCTGAACCAATGACAAGACTGTCAACAAGGAAGAGGGCCAGCAATGGAGGAGGGGTTGTACCAAAGAGATCATCTTATTACAAGCAGAACTGGTTTGTTCCACTTTGGAGTAAGCTGTTGGGGGAAGAATCAGTTTTGTTGTGTGTTTCCTTGACTGATGAAGCCTTCCGGATCGAAGGCGAAACGTTTCAGCACAAAAAGAAAGAAACTGTCCAGATGACCTGACTGAAAAATGTTGGTTTATTATCAGACATTTTCTTGAGTTTTTTGTGACTGATGTGTAATTATAGGAGTTAGTAGTGTGACAATTAGCCTCCATAATTGAACCATGAGAGACATTAATGAAAACGCGATCATTCAGAACCCAAAAACAGTGAAAGTTGCGGTGATGGGCAGATCCAGGTGTATTAACAATGTTCAGTGACTCCAGATAGTCTGAGATCTGAAAATAATGACAATAATATGAATGGTGCAGAAAAGTCTCAGACCATAAAGCATCACAAATCAAATGGGCAACCAAATTCGACGAGGTGGCCCAACTGCAGTTTGAGTTGGACTGAGGGGGGCTCCAGCCCCCTTGCAAAGATGGATGGATGCTCCCATGAGAAACAGAAGCTGGGTCCAGAACCAACAGGCAGAAACAGATAACTTGCAGCAAATAGCAGAGCGAGCTGCCAGAAAATCCTCCTGAAATGAAAAGCATGGTCCTAGCTCATTTCAGGTCAACAGGGGACAACAGCGTGATCCGGAATAAAATAATTTTTATCCAGGTGAGTTTGGATGGAGGCCTGCAGCAACTTCGATGCAAACTCTCAACTTCTCTCGAGCACCAACCACACAGTGCTGCTCCTCCACGCTGCTCCTCCACTTCTCTGCATGTCACCTCCGCACCCGACAGCACAAGAGGACACCCCCGGTGAAAAACGACGAGACTGACCGGAGAGGTTGAAGTCGTCACTGGTCTGGTCCAGTTCTGCTCCACTCCGGCTCCGTCGCTCCATAGCACGAGAGGCGAAGAGGCTGAAGTGGCTAAAGTCATCCCTGGCCCGGTTCTGCTCCGGTCTGATTCCGGCGGTGCTTCAAAGGATCAGAGCGTCTCCTCCAGGCGAACACAGCAATTCCCACGGAGGTGGACAGTCCTTCGTTTAAAAGTAACAGGCTGCTCACTGAAGCTGAGACTGGATATATTCAAGATGAAAACCCCTACAGCCAACTCAGTTTGGTTCTGGTCCAGTTCAGGGGACACAGGTACACTTCCCCCTCACCAATGAAGACACCACGAGAACCAGTCCAGCAGAAAACCAGCAAAATACCACCGGTGATTCTTGTCCGAACCAGGTAGAACCACAAAGGTCCAGATGAGAAGTTTGTTGGGGTCCAGAGAGAGAGAGAAAAAACACCGGACCTTCGTGCGACAACTCCCCAGCTCGAGGGGTCACCTGGCCAGCAGCGTGCGCTCAGAATGGGGTGGGGTGACAGCGGGCAGTCCTGGACCAAAATAATTTGTTTTGGACGGTTCCATCTGGCTCTCTGAGTCACTGAACACCGAATTCGGTTGGAAGGAGGACCAACTTTAGTCCGGTTCGAAAAACGGGCCAGTTTGATGATAGAAGACTGCAGAGAAGCCGGAGGGAACTGCCGTCCATCAGCTTGCCGGAATCGGAATGTACTTATATTGCGCCTTTCTATCTTATCAAGATACTCAAAGTGCTTCACACCACAATCTGTGCCTCATTTACCCATTCATACAGCACTACTAGATCTATACAAAGCTAATTGAACAAATCATTCTAAAGAGACTAATCAGTGCTTTTAGATCGCATTCATACACTGATGGGACACACATCGGAGGCAATGAGGGGTTCAGTGTCTTGCCCAGGGACACTTTGGCATGTGACTGCTGGTGGATTCGAACCCCCAACTCTTGCATTGGAGGTCGACTGCTCTAACCACTCAGCCAGAATGCCCATAATGATAACTGAAGGCATGCCTCCCATTCTGCTTTTGGAAACTCAAAGAACCACAAGTAAACCTGCAGTCTGAGAGCGCAGTGCTTTGTTAGGAAAATATGGAACAATAAGATCTTGAATATAAGATATATAATGTAATCGTACTTAAAGACACGTGGCTCATGTGGTAATAGAATATATAAATCATACGTAAAACATGTGGCTCTATCAACTTTCCTCTGACACAGCAGTAACTTTATTTATGTTTGGTTATAAGTAAATAATGGGAACTTGTAAGATTTAAAAAGAAAAAACATAAAATGTCTAACTCTGTTCAAAGGTGATGCCATCCGTGGAGCCTATCCTGGCACAGAAGAAAATGGCTATGGCTTCACCACCATTGACCGAGACAACGATGGCTGCAATCCATGTCTCGTTGAAGGGGACATTGCTATATTCAGTTGTGTCCAAATAAAAAGTGGAGCTTGGTGGTTCAGCAAGTGTGGCTCAGCAGCTTTAAATGGCGAGTGGCAGCCTGATGGTGACAACATTGGATCGTCTTCAGGTCTCCACTGGCTCACCTGGAAATTTCCTCAACATTATTCAGCCAAGGCCACAAGAATGATGATCAAATCCGAGTAATGCCTTGATTCATGTCTATCTTATGACCGTGTAAGTTTAAGTGCAAGTCTTAGACCTAAGGATATTGTTGCTGCACAGACTGTAACATTATTTGAAGCAATGTTGGAATTTGTGAAACAATGAAAATAAAATTATTTGAAACATCCAACAAAGTTAAGTCAGGTCCTCTGCACGGTTTCTTTTTGTTGAAATGTTTCGTCTTTCACCCATTCAGTGGGTCAACTGGTTGCAACACATCTACTGGGTTTCTTAGTTTCAAAGTCTAGGTTCAGGAAAAGCCCAACACCGTACTGGATGCTATTGACCACAGAGACAAGTTTTATTGGTGGGAAAACATAGTTGTAAAAAAATCAGGAGCAAATAAATAAATACAAACATTGGTTATGCAAACAAATCTGTAAGAAAAAAACAACAACTTGGTTATAAGGCCTTTCAGTTTCAGCAAAAAAATACCCAAAAATGTTCAAAAGTGTGAAGGTGCTATTCATAAGACTGAGTTTGTTGTGGCTCCTCAGACTGATGAAGTCTTTTGGATGAAAGATGACAAGTTTCAACAAAAACAAACCGTCTAGAGGACCTGACTTAACTTTGTTGGATTTTTTTACCTGGATTATTGAACATGAACTTTGATATTTATAACATCTTTCATAAAGTGTTATTGTGATGTGTTACAGAGTTCTAGCAAAAGCAACAGACACTACAAATGATTTAAAGGCATTCCTAACCTGAAAGCATGGATGATCTGTGAAATACCTTAGAAACCTAATAAAGTGTTTTCTCCACTTGTGTAGCCCAGAACTTTGTTAAAACTTGTGAAGTTCATTAAATGAAACAATAAATGTTTTAAAACAGGGATGTACGATATTGGATTTTTGTCCAATATCCGATATGCCAATACGTTAATCCTTATTTGGCTGTTAACCAATACCAAAAACGATATTCTTCTCCCCCCCCCCAGACCTACTTACAGAGACTACATAGCTTTTTCTGCTGTGGAATTAAAATACTACATTATTCTACATGGTCTTTGTCAATTTAGCCTGATACCAAATGAAGATGCCAAAAGGGGGGTTGAAAATGATGTAACACATCAACTTGGATTATGTTTAATGCCAAATTTATTCATGACATTTACTCTCTAGCACAATGACAACACTTGAACAGTGCAAATTTGTAAATTTTCACAAATCTAAGCTCAACGGTGCATGTGACGTCATAACGTTGTGCTGGCGCTGCAGGCATCCTTGTCACTG
>NC_056519.1:23288901-23320281 GCF_014905685.2 Nematolebias whitei | reverse complement strand
TCTTTTATATCGGTGAGTTATTTTGATGGAAAGGCCAATGTCCGATTTTTAACTTTATCGTTAATATTGGACGATACCAATACCATGCTGATAATATCATACATCCCTGTTTAAAAAAATTAATTGTTCTCCATAAATGCAGCATATTATTTTCGGTCAAAACTTGAAAATAAAGCTCGGCACCATCTTTTGTCATTTTACATGGATTGTTAGCGCTCGGAGAATGTGTTGGAAATGGTCTCAGCTACTACCACACCGCTTTTTAGCTTGATTTTAATACATTTGATTAAGTTATAAACTTTTGAGTTATTTGAAGTGGATTGGCTGTGGAAACCATCTTGAAATGGGTTGGCTTGAAAAGGTAATCAGTTGTAGATGAACGTCTAGTGATTACTTGCTGAAAGACTCATTTAAGCTCACACTGTGGTCCATGAGTTTTCTTGATAAAAGTGATTAGTTACTGGTCAGTCCAATTTAAAGATGGCTGCCACAGCCAACTGACATTAGAAAACACAAAAATAGCTAGAGCCAAGTCAGTTTTACAGATATTGAGCAAACAGCTGGTGTGGTAGCTGAGCATCCTCCCCAACACACATTCAGTGTAATAAATGGTGCAAAGTTTTACTTCAAAATTTTGGAATTGCCCATTGGATTCAATCCTGTTTGTCTGTTAGCAAATATCTCATAAACCACTGGACAAATTTGAATAAAATTCAGAAAGTAACATTTTACGTCTAAAACTAATGAATTCAAGATGGCTGCCAGAGTTAATCAATCTTAGCCTATGAAAAAATGACTTTAACTCAGCCAGTTTTGGTTTCTGTTTTGGAATAATTTGAGTTAATCCAGATCTCCTAAAAATACCTCGGGTGTGTTCAGCCTGCTTTGTAGTGAAGGCTTCAGGTGGAAGCCATAGACAGAAGATAAAAATGAAGGGGAAAAAACAGAAACTATGTTTAAACACCTGTTATTGTAGTTACCTGTGAATACAAATCAGATAATTTGATCAGATAGGCCAAATGGTTGTGAAACTGGCAGGGCAGGACAGTTAATGCTTGAGGTCAGCTCCTCTGTTTCATGATGTTTGTTCACATCTCTTCTTTCTGTCCCGTCCCAAACAAGCATGGTTCAGAATATTTACAGTTTATTTCTGTCCTCTGGAGTTATTCTGGCTCTCCTGCATTTAACAACTCCCTTATAAAATAAT
Source organism: Nematolebias whitei (assembly GCF_014905685.2). Lineage (NCBI taxonomy): Eukaryota > Metazoa > Chordata > Actinopteri > Cyprinodontiformes > Rivulidae > Nematolebias > Nematolebias whitei. Next base: position 23,319,074 of record NC_056519.1, on the reverse strand, counting down.
ATTTCATTCTTAATTGTCCCATGTAAAGTTCTCTGACCTAAACTGGAACTTATTGTCAACCATTGCCCACTCCTTAAATCTAAAACATGTATCCAGTAGCAGTCTCGGTGCATGAAAATTAGCGGGTCAGACATTGTCTTTGGTTTCTGAATTATTAACGGCAAAAATTTGGCAATTTGCTTTGGATTTTCTTAAAAATTCTATTCTTTAGAATACGGAGCCCCGGATCCTGGCAAGTGGAGGGAGCAATTATATCTACAACCAAATGTAATGGAGGAGCCAGATTAATCTTCTGCCACCCCAAGCCGGCTACCTCAATCACACGAGGAAACTGTATTTTAACCAAAATAGAAGCATTGTTTCTTCAAATTATAGGGATGACCGGTTTACGTATATGTGGCAGCCATCTTGAACTTTTTTTACGACTGGATGCAGCCACACGCCAAAATGGTAGTAGGCACCTCACTTATTTTTCTAAGTTATCACACTCACAACCACTGGTGGAGAAAGAACTCAAACACTGTACTTAAGTAAAAGTACAAATAAACAGACAAAAATGTACTCTAGTAAAAGTAGAAGTACCACATTGACATTTTTACTTAAATAAAAGTAAATAAGTACTTGCTTTTAAAATACTTAAAGTATTAAAAGTAGAGTACTTGCTGAATGTATTACACAATGCAATGGTCTACATATCTTTAAGTCTGCCTACCATATGTATATTTTCTGTAATACATTAACAGTGTTGAGCCATTTTAATGAACAATGCTGCAGATAATACATGTTTTTATTGTGTTTACTCTGTGACACAGTTCACACTTGGACTTGTGATTCTGTGTCAGAATTTCAGGGATGACCTGCAGAGTTAAATGCCATTAATCAAAATAAGAATGAGGAATGATTTTACCTTTGAAAGTTTTTATTTAACACAGAGCAAAACCAATGTGTCATTTTAACTGCAGTGAACACATTTAAGTAAAAGTTTTCTGCCTGAACAAAAGGAGCATTAGACACAACCAACAAAGGAACAGGCTCTGATCATTTCCACTGATATTTCAACTTCAGTTTGTCATCAGCTCTAGTTAAAATACTGTCTATTCAACCTTGTAATGGGTCAATATTGAACAATATTTTAACTTCCTGACACTTTTTTTAAAACTTGGACCTGAGTGTCGAGCCATTTGGAGACATGTCTTGTCTCCTAACATCCATGAACTGACACATTTTAATATTGCAGCAAGAAGTTCTTGTTCAAGTTCAGAAGAAGTTGGTTTTCAAAGATTTTTGAGTCCAGTCTGGCTCTTTTGGGAGAGAGAATCTGTCCTGTTGTTACTGAGCAGTCTTTCAATAAGGCCATGGGTGGAGCGCATCTTCTGGCTGACTCTCTAGCAGTGGAATACATTTTGGGTGTGTTAGTGGTGCTGTGGGTGCTCCCAGCTCAGTGACATATATACAAAGTACTAGAATATATGTCATTGGCCCAGCTCTTCTTGAAGGCGGGCCTAACGTTACCTGCCCACTTTGCAGTGATTCAATGGACCAGCTCCCCTCTCACCATCGGTTACTTTCAAAGTAACAAACAAATCAAAAAGCCGCAACATGAATGTAACTTGTAATGCAACACATTATAGAAATGTAGTGTAGTAGAAAGTACAGATACTTGGTGTAAAATGTAGTGAAGTAAAAGTATAAAGTGCCCACATTTAACTCTACTTAAGTAAAATACAGATACATGAAAAATGTACTTAAGTACAGTAACGAAGTATTTGTACTTAGTTACATCCCACCACTGCTCACAACACACAGTTCTAATTCATTCATGAGTTTCTGGCAGCACGATGGCTCAGTGGTTAGCACTGTTGCCGCAGAGCAAGAAGGTCCTGGGTTCAATCCCCGGTTGGACCTGGGGTCTTTCTGTGTGGAGTTTGCATGTTCTTCTCATGCATGCGTGGGTTTTCTCCGGGTACTCCGGTTTCTTCCCACAGACCAAAAACATGCATGCTAGGCTGCCTTTAAGCCCAGGCCTCCCTTGCAAAAGAGATCTGTGATCTCAATGGGATTTGCTTGGTTAAGTAAAGGTCAATAAATAAATAAATTCTGTTCCGAATCTTGACCCCCCCTGTATTTTGACTGTTGTGTTTCATGGCGTCGTCCCACGACCTTTCCCTTTAGATAAGGCTTTCTCAGCTCAGCACGCAAGACCAACAGGTTGAGCATTTAAATTAGTGCAACTCTGCTACCCGCCTGTTCTCACAACTCTTGTTTTCAACGAGTCCAGCTTTTGTTTGGTCTTTTTCAGACGCTAGAAATGAGGGAGAAGCTGTGAATGAAAATTGTTACCACAGGTAATAGAACTTAGTTAACGTAAAAATTGCTACGACCTATTGATTTTTTTTACTGATATTAAGCTCAAATGTGGTGTGGTAATAGTGGAAAGTCGTTAGTGCTAGACCTTTAATTCATCAAGCGTGGTTGCACAAGCATATGTAGACATTAAAATTTTACATTACATTTCTGATATTTAAGTATTGTAGTGCTGTATTAGATTTCTACAAACAGCATGTTTTTGTCCCGTGTCATGAAGCGAAAAGGGAGAATCGGAAATAGTTTCCATACTTCTGTCTTGTGAGCACGATAACTCGAAAAATAGGTGAGGTGCCAACTTCCATTTTGGTTTGTGTTTGCATTTAGCCATAAGAAAGGTCCATGTCAAAAATTGGGTTGTCATATCAAAATCCAAGGTGGCCACCACCATAATGTAAACTGGTCACCCCAATTATTTGAGGAAACTGCCTTGTAATTTTTATATTGTTTAAAAGTATAGTTTCCTCAAATAAGTGAGGTGGTTAGACTTATTTATTGTGGCCAAAGGCACCATTGGCTTAGCCTTGAATAAAATGATTCCCTTCACTCTTCAGTATCCGTCACTCTGCACTGCCTCAAACAAGAAAAAAACTCTCGTCTTCTCTACAGTGTGACTTCTACACATTTAAATATCTTGCACCAAAAAACATTAAAGTGTACTGGCAGTCCTTGTTTTATTACAGTCTATAAAAACACTCATCTTGAAACTACAAAACATTCACAATTCAAATCCCTCTGCGACGGGGGACATGGGTGTACTGCTTGTCACAGTTTCGGATCAGCCTTGGAATGTTGGTTTTGGTCATTCTTATGAATAAAAGCCAACCTTGCTAAATGTGTTTAAGGCTATACTGGGAGGATAGTTAAGATAATTTATGTTGTTCAGATATTCATCAGTCTGACCTAACGGGAATGACGGAATTCATAATGACTGAGTGATGGGTGTGCAAGGGCTTTAAAAAGGAGCTGCTTCTGTCCAGGAGCTTCATCGGGGGTCCAGGATTCATCAAACATGCAGGTATGTGTCTGACGCTGACTAAAGCTGAATAAGTTCTGTTTAGTTTCTTTCTTTTGTGAGTCGTGTGTGAGGCTCATCTGCTATGTTATAATGTGGAAGTAACATTCACCAGTAAAACGTCTTGTGCTTATTTTTCTTTAAAATATTGACTGATGTTTTAATGAATGCCCACTGAGACAATTGTCTCTTGAACTCAGGTCAGCATGAACGTTCTTCTTGGATATTGTGGGCTCTTGTTGATGCTGCTGTTCAGCTCAGTCCAGAATGTGGTAAGTACAAAAGATTGGAAACAATTCCCTGTAATTTTAAGCCTCTGTAGTTAAAATGTATATTTACAATAAATGAAGAGTCGTTGAACCTATTTTCTTGTATTCCTTTAAAACAGAAAGCAGACATTCCTCAAGGTGAGCAACGTTCATTGTTATTTGTATGTTATAAAGTTTAAAGACCTTTTGAAGCAGTGATCATGTTTCTTCTTCGGGGCGGCTGTGGCTGAGTGGTTAGAGCAGTCATCCTCTAATGGGAGAGTTGGGGGTTCAATTCCACGAGTAGTAACATGTTGCAGTGTCCCTGGGAAAGACACTGAACCCGTCATTGCTTCCTATGTGTCCCATCAGTGTACGAATGTGATAAAACTCTGATTAGTCTTTGTAGAGATCTAGTAGAGTGCTGTATGAATGGGTAAATGAGGGCACAGATTGTAGTGTAAAGAGCTTTGAGTATCTTGATACGATAGAAAAACACTATAAGTACAGTCCATTTATCATTTACCATACTTTTGTTCTTCTTGGAAATAGACTGCACAGAGATTAAAAAGCAGGTTCCACGTGCTCCTAGTGGAACTTATAACATCCAGCCTGCTGGAAGGAAAGTTCCATTCAAGGTATAAACTGGACTGTTTGCTACTCTTTTTGTTTATTAATGACAATATGGTAAAGTTAACAAGCTTGATTCAATATAATATAATATTGGACCTCTACAGGTGTACTGTGAGATGCGTTCTGATGGAGGCTGGACTGTTTTTCAAAGACGCAGTGGAGGATCCGTGTCTTTCGAAAGAGAATGGGCAGCCTACAAATCTGGTTTCGGATCCCTGTCAGGTATGTGAACAATAAATACCTGTATGGTTTAGTTTGTCAGTATTACATTAACATAATATCTTTAAAAATGTATTTATTTTTTCTATTTTTCTGATCTGAATAACTGATCCCTCAGATGACCACTGGCTTGGCCTGGAACAGGTTTTCCTCATGACAAACAGCAGAGACAAGAGTTGGACTTTGAGGGTGGACCTGTGGGACTTTGAAGGTGGCACAGCCTATGCAGAGTACAAGAACTTCAAACTTGGAAATGAGCAGACAGCTTACAAACTGCAAGTTGGGGCTTACAGTGGAACTGCAGGTATTTGAGCATACAGTATTTCACTCCGTTTTAGTTAATCAAGCCTGGAGAGAATTTAGACTGATAAAATCAAAACTGGTACACATAGCATTAAGGCTACCAGTACAAAAGCATTATTAGGGACTTCCTAGAAAGGCTGCCTATTATTATCCACCTGAAAAGGGCCTTCTTCTTTAAAGTGGTCCAAACTGCAACGTGAACCTCAAGTTTTATATCAAAACGATTGGCTCGGCACCGTGATATGTGCTCTTACTTTGATTGCCATTTCAAGTTACCATGGCAATGTAATTTGCAAAAAATGGTGCCATTTTTCTCAGTGAAAAACACTGATTCTTATCCTCTAACAGCCATAGTGAGGTCACATGACCAAGAGTCAAGAGGTCTCTGAAGAAAACTCTGAAAGTCATCAAACTCTTCCTAACACCACATCTTTTAAGATGCACATTATATTTTTGTTGTCTTTGCACTAGAATTTCTGGTTTGACGGTAGGAGCTATGGTTAAATCAGCCATTTTTAGAAATAATAAACTGAAATATGGTGTGGTGGTAGCTGAGAGCAATGTCCAGTGAATGCTGAATTGCAATAAAATCCATGATGGCCACCAAAGCGAAATTTAAACGGATATAACTCAACTATGTTTATACATACAGAGCTGAAATTTGGTGTGGTTATAACTGAGAAAGCCTCCCATTACATATGGTGTCCAAAAAATAAATAAATAAATAAATAAATCTAAGATGGCCACCATAGTTTAAAAGAAAAAATGACTACAATTCATTGACTTTTTTTTTTTTTGCCATACTTAGCTGAAATTTGGTATAGTGGTAGCTGAGAGCAAACCCCAACACATAGTACAGTCAAATCAAAATGTTTAAATAGCCGTGGCAGTCCCCATCAAAATTTCTAACAAAAGTTCTAATCAAAAATGTTTCACCCTTTTTCATTGGAAGGTTTTGAAATAAAACATGTAAATCAAATGTAAAAACATGTGGCTCAATGAGGTTCCAGCTTTCCTCTGACACAACAGTAATTTTTCTTATGTTTGGTTTTAGACAAACAACTGGACCTTGTAAGATTTTAAAATATAAAATATAACATTTCTAACTCTGTCCAAAGGTGATGCCATCCGTGGAGATTATCCTGGCGTAGACGAAAATGGCTATGGCTTCAGCACCACTGACCGAGACAACGATGGCTGCAATCCATGTATCTTCGGTGACATCGCTGAATCACATTGTACCCGTACAGAAGGTGGTGCTTGGTGGTTCAGCAAGTGTGGTTCTGCTGCTTTAAATGGCGAGTGGCATCCTATTAGTGACCACATCGGTTGGGCTTCAGGCCTCCACTGGCTCACCTGGAAACCTCCTGCACCTTATTCAGCCAAGGCCACCAGAATGATGATCAAATCAGAGTAATGCCTTGATTGATGTTTCTCTGATGACCGTGTAAGTTATCATCTTAGAACTAAGAACAAACAACGAAAACTTGCAGCAGACAATACAAATGATTTAAAGGCATGCCTAACCTGCAAGCATGGATGATCTGTGAAATACCTTAAAAACATAATAAATTGCTTTATCTACTTGTTGTCAGAGTTGTGTAATATTGTGGTTCTATGTAGCCCAGAGCTTTGTTAAAACTTGTGAAATTCATTAAATGAAACAATAAATGTTTCAATAACTGACTGAATCTCCATTAATGCAGCATATTATTTTCAGACAAAACATGAAAATAAAGCTCAGCTGTCATAGCTCTGCTCTCTGTCAGCTCCTCTGTCATGCTGCACACTCAGTAATCACTCAACTCATGTCACCTGTCACCGCTCATTATCCCACAGCTCCACCACCTGGTCCAGTCAGTACTTAAGCTCACTCATTCCTCTCAGTCTGGGCCAGATTCTCTATCCTGTCTCATCAGCAGTAGACTTTCCAGCATTCCATTGATTGACTCATCACGTTCATGACCCTTGCCTTGACCACGACCACGCTTTTGCCTCAGCCCTCGTCTGCTTTTGCTCATCTGATCAGGTACCGACTCATGCTCTTGTTTTTTGACTCTCTTTTTGGATCACGTACTGGATACTTCTGCTGAACAACTGACTTCACGGTATGAACTCTGCCTTTCCCTTCTGACTGTTTTTTTTTTTGGATCACGGATTAAAGGTCAAGCTCATTCTGTATCACGGACTTATCCTTACCCCTGAATCTGATTCCCACAGATTCATTTCCCCAATTAGTCTCTTTCCCCCTGCATCTACTAACCTTTATCTTTTAGTTGCAAGCCTGTTGGACTCCGTTCCAGTGGACCTTAACATCAGTTCTACTTCTACTGGCAGCCCGCCACTACAACACTACCCAATCACGAACTACCAATCAGAAGATCGGAACCAGCCCAGAACCGGACCTACTCCAGAGTTTTACTTTATTTCACAATAAATCTTTTAACCCTCTCAGTGGTTGTTGTTTGCGATCCGGCCTCTGGTTCATGACATCAGCACCATATTTTGCCATTTTACATGAATTGTTCGAGATCAGAGAATGTGTTGGAAATGAGTCTTAGCTACTACCACACCACATTTTAGCTTGATTATTATACAATTGATTGCTGAAAGACTCATTTCAGCTTACACTGTGGTCCATGAGATATTTAGCAGACACAGACCAAAAAAACGAAACAAAATTACGATTGACCACTTTTCATGACGGTGGACAAATACAAAGTTAATTTAGTCATAATTGGTTCATTTAAGCAGAGGTGGAGGAAGTACTCAAACACTGTACTTAAGTAAAAGTACAAATAAACAGACACAAATGTACTCTAGTAAAAGTAGAAGAACCACATTAACGTTTTTACTTAAATAAAAGTAAATAAGTACTTGCATTTAAAAATGCTTAAAGTATTAAAGTAAAAGTACTTGCTGAATGTATTACCTAATGCAGTGGTTTGCAATATCATTAAGTGTGCCTACCGTATGTATATTCTCTGTAATACAGTAATAGTGTTGAGACATTTTACTGAACAAAGCTGCAGATAATGCATGTTTTTATTGTGTTGAGCCTGTGACACAGTTCACACTTGGACTTGTGATTCTGTGCGTCAGAATTTCAGGGATGACATGTGGAGTTAAATGCCATTAAGCAAAATAAAAAAGAGGAATGAATATACCTTTGAAATATCCTGATGCATGCTCAATAATTCAGGTAGAAAAATCTAAAAAAGTTAAATCTGTTCCTCTGGACATTCATAAAACAAAACAAAACAAACAAAAAAAATGTAGAAACGCTTTGTCTTTCATCTGAAAGACTTCTTCAGTCTGAGGTGCTGTGTCCAGTTCAGTCTCTTAAATAGCACCTTCTCAGAGTGGATCAACCAGTTTGCTGCTGTTAGCCAAAACCAGCTGATCACATGCTCAAGAAGGACCATCAGCCTAACAATGGATCATTAGCACACTGATGGCTGTTTACTGTTCACAGAGGGCTGAGTGATACTATCAATCACAGCATTGTAAGAGGGGGACAGTTGAATCCCGGAGGCCTCCACCCCTGTTTAACGATGGACGATTTATTTTCACAAAGATGGCCTCCTTTACTCCTCTCTCAAACCATCGTTCCTCTCTATCAAATGTGAACATCTTCATCCCTGAAAGAGTGACCACTGACCTGGAGATGAGTGTAGACCGCAGAGTCCTGATGATATTGATCTTCTGTGCTGGACCTTTTGGCCAGTGGCTGTTTAGTTCCCCCATGTAAGACTGATCACCCTTCTGACACTGAACAGCATACACAATATTACTCTGTTTGTGCCGGGGGACTGGATCTTTGGGATGAACCAGTCTTTGCCGTAATGTATTTTGGGGTATAAAAGCCACTGGGACGTTGCGTTTAGAAAATAAACGTCTCAGCTTCTGCAACATACGGAATGACCACTGGTCTGGGTCTGGGTTCCTCCTTTTCACCTGATGGCTGAATGGAGTCCTGTTTGGGTTTCTTCTCTGCTTTCAGGAAGGTCCAGTTAGGATATCCACATTGCTCTAGAGCCTGTCTTGTGTAGGATTTCTCCTTCTGTCTGGCTCCTGAGTTAGTGGGGATGCTGTCTGCTCTGTGGTACACAGTTCTGACGACTCATAACTTGTGCTCCAATATACCTTTGAATTTTTTTATTTAACACAAAGCAAAACCAATGTGTCCTTTTAACTGCAGTAAAAACATTTAAGTAAAAGTTGTTTGCTTGAAAAAAGGAGCATTAGACAGACCTAACAAAGGAATATCTGATCATTTCAACTCCAGTTTGTCATCAACGCTAGTTACAATACTGTCTAGTCAACCTTGTAATGGGTCAATAGTGAACAATATTTTAACTTCCTGACACATTTTCAAAATTTGGTCGACCCATTTGGAGACAACTCTTGTCTCCTGTCCTAACATCATGAACTGACAAGTTTTAATATTGCAGCAAAAATTTCTTGTTCAGGTTCAGAAGAATTTGGTTTTCAAAGTTTTTTGAGTCCAGTCTGGTTCTTTTGGGAGAGAGAATCTGTCCTTCTGTACTGAATAATCTTTCAATAATCTTTCAATAGTCTTTCAATAATCTTTCAAAGGCCATGGGTGGCGTGCATCTTCTGGATGACTCTCCACGGTGGAATCCATTTTGGGTGTATTAGTGGTGCTGTGGGTGCTCCCAGCTCCATGAAGTATATACAAGAATATACATCATTGGACCAGCTCTTCTTGAAGGCGGGTCTAATGTTAACTGCCCACTTTGCAGTGATTCAATGGACCAACTCCCCTCTCACCATTAGTTACTTTCAAACTAACAAACAAATCAAAAAAACGTAACGAGAATGTAACTTGTAACTCAACACATTATAGAAATGTAGTGTAGTAAAAAGTACAGATGCTTAATATAAAATGTAGTGGAGTAAAACTAGAAAGTACCCACGTTTAACTCTACTTAAGTAAAGTACAGATGCATGAAAAATGTACATAAGTACAGTAACAAAGTACTTGTACTTAGCTACATCCCACCACTGCATTTAAGCACTACCAGAACCCAGATCTGAACGCAAGAGACACAGAAATAGCACAGTATAACAGCACATGAAGAACAGGGCCAAGCTGTAAGAGAAGCAGGATAAAGGTAAGTATCTGAACAATATGAATTATTCAGGGTTTGTTGGTTTAGTCACCATTGCGACTCAACGCTCCAACGGTGAACTTCTTCTTCTTCTTTGATTTTATTGGCGGTTGGCAAACAGCTTTGAGTTTGCATTACCGCCACCTTCTGAACTGGAGTGTGAACCAGAATTAAAACCCTAACCTATATTCTACTGACAAGTTCTGATTTTACAAGAAACTGAAAAAATGCCCTACTTAAAATGAGATTTGAATTTAAGCGAATGCATTAAACTAAATTTAATTGTTTAATGTTGTTTAATTGTTTAATTGTTTAATTGTTCTCATACAATCAATTTTGAAGAATACGTCTTTCTCTATATTTTATACAATCCATAAGTACATGTTTGTCTCCTGTGATTGGCCACATTCACAAATTTCTGTAGGATGTTTTCCTGTTCTTTTTAGGTTAGAATTTAAATATGTATGACCAAATTGAAGTCTTGATAAAATATCCTCTTCCCTTCTCCTCCTTGATGTTTCCCGCATCCTACTCACAATTTTTTGAATAGAATAAAAATGTCTCCCTTTCTGCTACTTGTTCCATTCCTCCTGCCATTTCTTTTTCATTTCTTTCTTTACAATAGATTTTATTTCTGAATTGCTGTATGAGATTGATAAAGAAATTTCTACTTTTTTAATAGCTTCTTTAGCAAACTTATCCATAATCTATATTCCATAATTCCATAATCCAGAATTGATCTTACCAGAGCTATATATAATGTTTTCATCGCATGCCTATCTACACCCCACTCTTTACCTCTAAGACACGTCATGGTATTGAGAACTTTGTTGGATTTACCAATAATTTTTCCAATATGACTTACCCACATAAGTTTTTTATCAAACAAAATCCCCAGATTTGAATGACTCCACTATTTCCAACTGTTGCCCATACATCTTAAGATTTATTTCATTTGGCCTTATCCTTTTAGTAAATATAGCTGTTGTAGTTTTTGCCACTGAAAATTTTGCCACAAACCAGCCACTAGGGAACACAAGCCAGTGTATCTCTTGTGCCGGTCCCAAGCCCGGGTAAATGGTGAGGGTTGTGTCAGGAATGGCATCCAATGTAAAACACTTTTGCCAAAACCATAATGCGAGTTCATTAAAGTGAAACCATACTGGATCGGTCGAGGCCCGGGTTAACAACGACAGCCACCGGTGCTATTGACAAACAGGGTGCTGGCGGAAATTGTGCTACTGTTAGTCGAAGACCACGAGGAGAGAAACGTGTCAGGAGACAGAGGGAGAAGAGGAAAGTGAAGAATTTAGGACTGAGGGTTGCAACTCTAAATGTGGGGACAATGACAGGCAAATGTATAGAACTGGCTGAAATGATGCAGAGAAGAAAGGTAGATGTTTTATGTGTCCAAGAGACCAAGTGGAAGGGCAGCAAGGTTCGCAGCATTGGAGCAGGGTTCAAACTGTTTTACCATGGTGTGGATAGAAAGAGAAATGGGGTAGGGGTGTTCCTGAAGGAGGAGTTGGCAAAGAATGTAGCAGAGGTGAAGAGTGTCAGACAGGGTGATGTGCCTGAAGGTAGAAGTAGGAGGTCTGATGCTAAACATCGTCAGTGGTTATGCTCCACAGGTTGGATGTGATGAAGAGGAGAAAGATACATTTTGGAAAGATCTGGATGAAGTGATAGAGAGTATTCCCAGGGAGGAGAGAGTGGTGATCAGAGTAGACCTGAATGGACATGTTGGTGAAGGAAACAGAGGGGATGAGGAAGTGATGGGTAGGTTTGATGTCAAGGAAAGAAACCAGGAAGGACAGATGGTGATGGATTTTGCCAAGAAAATAGAAATGGCTATAGTCAATACCTAATTCCAAAAGAGGGAAGAACATAGAGTGACCTATAAGAGTGGAGGAAGGAGTACGCAGGTCGAGTACATTTTGTGTAGAAGAGGAAACTTGAGGGAGATTGGGGACTGTAAGGTTGTGGCAGGGGAGAGCGTGGCCAGACAGCATCAGATGGTTGTGTGTAGCATGACTGTTGTCGTGAAAAAGAGAAAAAGAGTAAAATCAGAGAAGAAGACCAAATGGTGGAAGATGAAGAAGGAAGAATGCTGTGAGAAATTCAGAGAGGAGCTCTTAAAGGCTCTGGGTAGTAAGAAAGAGCTTCCAAATGACTGGGCTACTACAGCAACAGTAATTACAGAGACAGGTAGGAAGGTACTTGGTGTGTCATCTGGACAGAGAATGGATGATAAGGAAACCTGGTGGTGGAATAGTGAAGTGCAAGACGCCGTTCAAAGAAAGAGATTAGCCAAGAAGAAATATGACAGTGAGAGGACTGAAGAGATGAGACAGGAATATAAGGAGATGGGATGTAGAGCAAAGAGGGAAGTAGCTAAGGCAAAGCAGAGGGCGTACGATGAGTTGTATGGGAGACTGGACACGAGGGTGAAAAGGACTTGTACCGATTGGCAAGACAGAGGATCAGGCTGGAAAGGATGTGTAGCAGGTTAGGCTTATTAAGATAGGAATGGTAATGTTCTAACAAGTGAGGAGAGTGTGACGGGAAGATGGAAGGAGTACTTTGAGGAGCTAATGAATGATGAGAATGAAAGAGAAAGAAGAGTAGAGGTCATAGAACTGTGGACCAAGAAGTGGGAAAGATTAGTGAGGGTGAAGTCTGGAAAGCTCTGAAAAGAATGAAGAAGGGGAAGGCAGTAGGACCTGATGACATACCAGTGGAGGTTTGGAAATGTCTTGGAAAGATGGCAGTGAGATTTTTGACTCAAATATTAAATGGCATATATGAGGGTGAGAAAATGCCTCAAGAATGGAGAAGAAGTGTGCTGGTGCCCATTTTTAAGAACAAGGGTGATGTACAGAGTTGTAGCAACTACAGGGGAATTAAGTTGATGAGCCACACAATGAAGATCTGGGAGAGAGTTGTGGAAGCAAGACTTAGACGAGAGGTGACTATCTGGGAGCAGCAGTATGGTTTCATGCCAAGAAAGCGCACCACAGATGCCATCTTTGCTTTGAGAATGCTGATGGAGAAGTACAGAGAAGGCCAGAAAGAACTCCATTGTGTCTTTGTGGATTTAGAAAAAGCATATGACAGAGTGCCAAGGGAGGAGGTGTGGTATTGCATGAGGAACTCTGGAGTGGCAGAAAAGTATGTTAGACTGGTACAGGACATGTATGAGGACAGCAGGACAGTGGTGAGATGTGCTGTAGGAGTGACAGATAGCTTCAAGGTGGAGGTGGGATTGCATCAAGGATTGGCTCTGAGCCCCTTCTTGTTTGCTCTGGTGATGGACCGACTAACAGATGAGGTCAGGCAAGAATCCCCATGGACAATGATGTTAACAGATGACATTGTGATCTGTGGTGAGAACAGGGAACAGGTGGAAGAGAACTTGGAGAGGTGGAGGTATGCACTTGAAAGAAGAGGAATGAAAGTCAGCCATAGTAAGACATAGTACGTGTGTGCATGAGAGGGAGGCCAGTGGAACAGTGGGGCTACAAGGAGCAGAGGTCACAAAGGTGTAGGACTTCAAGTACTTAGGGTCCACTGTCCAGGAAAATGGGGAATGTGGTAAAGAAGTGAAAAGAGAGTCCAGGCAGGATGGAGTGGATGGAGAAAAGTCTCAGGAGTGATTTGTGACAAAAATGTGTCAGCAAAGGTCAAAGGAAAAGTTTGCAAGACAGTGGTGAGACCAGCTATATTGTATGGTCTGGAGACAGTGGCATTGACAAAAAGACAGGAGAAAGAACTGGAAGTGGCAGCAATGAAGATGCTAAGGTTCTCCTTAGGAGTGACAAGGCTGGATAAGATTAGGAATGAGAAAATCAGAGGTACAGCACAGGTTGAACAACTGGGAGATAAAGTTAAGGAGGCCAGACTGAGATGGATTTGGCATGTCAAGAGGAGGGACCGTGGGTATATTGGTAGAAGGATGTTAGAAATGCAGCTGCCAGGAAAAAGACCAAGAGGAAGGCCAAAGAGGAGATATATGGATGCAGTTAGAGAGGACATGAAGGTAGTTGGACTGAGGACAGAGGATGCAGAGGACAGAGTGAGATGGAGGAGGATAACTCGCTGTGGTGACCCCCTGAAGAACAAAAAGCCAAAAGAAGAAGAAGAAAGAAGAGTTTTTGCCACTGAGAATCTGAACTGCCATTTTAAAGCCCGTGAATCTACTTCTAACATTGCCTCTTGTATATTATTATCAATAAATTCACAATTCCTTCCTCTATTCCATAAAATCCTATCATCTGCAAACAATGAAATTCAAAAGTTCTGATCAATACAATGAAATACATCATTTATCATAACTGAAAAGAGTATTTGGCTAACGATACTTCCTTGTGGAGTACCATTTTCAACTGTATATACTCTGAACTAAACTCATGTCCTACTCTAACACAAATTCTTCTACTGTATCTGTTAACAAACATCTAATCATTTGAAAATGTTTCCATTTAATCCAAGTTTATTTAGCTTAATTAAAAGCCCTTGCTTCCTCATCATGTCAAACGCCTTCTCTATATAAAAAATACAGCAATTCGATTTTCTTTATTAACTAATTCTTTCCTTATCTCATCTTCCAACAATATTGCTTTATAAAGAGTACTTGTTCTTTTCCAAAGTCCACTCTGATATACTTTTAACATGCATTTTGTTTCTGGATAATAAATTCATCTATCGTTAATCATTTTCTCCATAAATTTACCTACATGAGAGGTCAAAGCTATAGGTCTATAACTATTAGCCTGATTTCTTTACATTTTTCTGTAAGATGTTTTTAAACATATAGTCTAACAGCTTCAGGGTAGAAGCTGTTCCTCAGTCTAGTGGTTCTACACTTAATGCTCCTCAGCCTACTGACTGAGGGGAAAGAGACAATAAGTGTGTGTGCTGGGTGAGTGGGGTCCTTCATGATGCAGGTGGCCCTCTTCCTGCATCTGGAGGTGTAGATAAATGTCTGTGATGGTGGGGAGGTTGACTCCAACAGACTTCTGTGCAGCCTTCACCACTCTCTGCAGAGCTTTTCTTTCTGCAGCTGTGCAGCCTCCATGCCACACGTTGATGCTGGAGCACAGGATGCTCCCCACTGGACACCTATAGAAGGAGGTGAGGACTGAGCTTCCCAGACCAGCTCGTCTCAGCCGTCTGAGGAAGTAGAGTCTCTGATGAGTTTTCTTGATCAGGCTTGTTGTGTTGTTGCCCCAGCTGAGTTTGTCATTCAGGTGCTCACCCAAGTACTTGTAGCTGGAGACCACTTCCACTGCAGATCCTCCTATATTCAGGGGTTGGGGGGTAGGTGTGCTTTTTCCGTCTTAAGTCCACGACCATCTCCTTCATCTTTTTCACATTGATGTTGTTCTTCCTGCACCAGCTCTCCATGTGTTCCACTTACTGCATGTAGCTGGACTCATTGTTTGTGATGCATCCCACTACTGCAGTATCATCTGCAAACTTTACAATATGACAGCCTTGATGGGTAGGTGCGCAGTCATACGTGAGCATAGTGAACAGGAGGGGGCTCAGCACACAACCCTGAGGGGAGTCAGTGCTGAGGGTTTTGGTAGAGGAGGAGAAGTTGTGAATCCTGAAAGACTGCAGTCTATTTGTTAAAAAGTCCAGGACCCAGTTGCATATGGAGGTTCTTAGTCCTAGTGTGAGTGGTTTGTCCATCATTGATTGGTGACATCCATCCATCCATTTTCTTCTGCTTATCAGGGGTCGGGTCGTGGGGGGAGCAGCTTAAGAAGGGGGGCCCAGACTTCCCTCTCCCCAGCCACTTAGGCCAGCTCCTCCGAGGCAATCCCGAGGCGTTCCCAGGCCAGCCGAGAAGCATAGTCCCTCCAGGGTGTCCTGGGTCTTCCTCTGGGTCTCCTCCCAGTGGGACGTGTCTGGAACACCTCACCAGAGAGGCGTCCAGGAGGCATCCTAACCAGATGCCCAAACCACCTCAACTTGCTCCTCTTGACATGGAGAAGCAGCGGCTCTACTCTGAGTCCCTCCCGGATGATCGAGCTTCTCACCCTATTTCTAAAGGAGAGGCCCGACACCCTGCGGAGAAAACTCATTTTGGCCGCTTGTATCTGAGATCTTGTTCTTTCGGTCACAACCCAAAGCTCATGACCATAGATGAGGGTAGGAACGTAGATCGATCTGTAAATTGAGAGCTTTGCCTTTTGACTCAGCTCTCTATTCACCACAACAGACCTGTACAGCGCCAGCTTCACTGCAGACACTGCACCTATCTGCCAATCGATCTCACGCTCCATTTTCCCTCATTGGTGAATAAGACCCCAAGATACTTGAACTCTTCCACTTGGGGCAGGACCTCCTCCCTGACCCGGAGAGGGCACCCTACCCTTTTACAGCTCAAGACCATGGCCTCGGATTTGGAGGAACTGATCTTCATCCCAGCCTTGTTGCACTCGGCTGCGAACCACTCCAGCGAAAGCTTTAGATCACGATCTGATGAAGCCAATAGGACCACATCATCTGCAAAAAGCAGAGATGGAATCCTAAGACCACTAACACGGAACCCCTCAACACCTTGGCTGCACCTAGAAATTCTGTCCATAAAAGTTATGAACAGAATCGGTGACAAAGGGCAACCTTGGCAGAGTCCAATTCTCACTGGGAACAAGCCCGACTTACTGCCAGCAAAGCGGACCAGGCTCTGATATTGGTCATACAGGGACCTAACAGCCCGTATCAAAGGGCCTGGTACCCCATACTCCCAGAGTACCCCCCACAGGGTTCCCTGAGGGACGCGGTCGAACGCTTTCTCCAAGTCCACAAAGCACATGTAGACCGGTTGGGCAAACTCCCACGCACTCTCCAGGACCCTTCTGAGAGTGTAGAGCTGGTCCAGTGTTCCACAACCAGGACGAAAACCTAACTGCTCCTCCTGAATCCAAGGTTTGACTATACGACGGACCCTCCTCTCCAGAACCCCTAAATAGACCTTACCAGGGAGGTTTAAGAGCGTGTTCCCCTGTAGTTGGAACACACTCTACGGTCTCCCCTTTTGAATAGGGGAACCACCACCTCGATCTGCCAATCCAGGGGAACTTCCTCCGATGTCCACGCAATATTGCAGAGTCACGTAAGCCAACACAACCCTACAACATCCAGTGCCTTAAGGAACTCCGGGTGAATCTCATCCACCCCTGGGGCTCTGCCACCGAGAAGCTTTTTAAGCACCTCGGTGACCTCAGCACCAGAGATTGGAGGGCCCGACCCAGAGTCCCCAGGCTCCGCTTCCTCAGTGGAAGACGTGCCGGTGGGATTGAGGAGGCCTTCAAAGTATTCCGCCCACCAACCCACGACATCCCAAGTTGAGGTCAGCAGCACACCACACCCAATATAAACAGTGTTGGTGGTCTACTGCTTTCCCCCCCGAGACGCCAGATGGTGGACCAGAATCGCCTCAAAGCCGTGCAGAAGTCATTCTTCGTGGCCTCTCCGAACTCTTCTCATGCCCGAGTTTTTGCCTCAGCAACCACCCGAGTCGCATGTCGCTTGGACTGCCGGTACCCATCAGCTGCTTCCGGGGTCCCATAGGCCAAAAAGACTCGATAGGACCCCTTCTTCAGCCTGACAGCATCCCTCACCGCCGGTGTCCACCACCGGGTTCGAGAGTTGGCACTGACAACCTTGCGGCCGCAGCTCATGTAAGCCGCCTTGACAATAGAGGCTCGGAACATTGCCCACTCGGACTCAATGTCCCCTACCTCTCCCAGAACATGTTCGAAGTTCTCCCGGAGGTGATAGTTAAAGCTCCGTCTCACAGGAGACTCTGCCAGATGTTCCCAGCAAACCCTCACAATACATTTGGGTCTACCAGGTCTGACTGGCATCCTCCCCCACCATCTGAGCCAACTCACCACCAGGTAGTGATCAGTGGACAGCTTCGCCCTTCTCTTTACCTGAGTGTCCAAGACATGTGACCGCAGATTAGATGAGACAACGACAAAGTCAATCATCAAACTGCGGCCTAAGGTGTCCTGGTGCCAAGTGCACATATGGACACCCTTATGCTTGAACATGGTGTTCGTTATTGACAATCCATGATGAGCACAGAAGTCCAACAACAGAACACTACTCGGGTTCAGATCAGGGGGGCTGTTCCTCCCAACCACACCCCTCCAGGTCTCACTGTCATTGTCCACGTGAGCATTGAAGTCCCCCAGCAGAACAAGTGAGTCCCCAGGAGGTGCACTTTCCAGTACCCCCTCCAAGGACTCCAAAAAGGGTGGATAATCTGAACTGCCGTTTGGTACATAAGCACAAATGACAGTCAGAACCCATCCCCCCACACGTAGGCAGAGGGAGGCTACCCTCTCATTCACCGGGGTGAACCCCAACACACAGGCACCAAGATGGGGTATGCTTTAAATAAGTATGCCCACTCTTGCTCGGCGCCTCTCACCGGGGCAACTCCAGAGTGGAAGAGTGTCCAACCCCTTTCAAGGAAACTGGTTCCAGAGCCATGCGTAGAGGTGAGTCCGACTATTTCAAGCCGGAACCTCTCAACCTCACACACCAGCTCAGGCTCCTTCCCCACCAGTGAGGTGACATTCCACGTCCCAATAGACAGCTTCTGTAGCCAAGGATCAGACCGCCAGGGTCCCCGCCCTCGGTCACCACCCATCCCACATTGCACCCGACCCCTTTGGCCCCTCCCACAGGTGGTGAGCCCATGGGAAGGGGGACATACATCTCCTCTTCGAGCTGTGCCCAGCCGAGCTCCATGGGTAAAAGCCCAGCCACCAGGCGCTCGCCGTGTGCCCCACCTCCAGGCCTGGCTCCAGAGTGCGGCCCCTGTGACCCACGTCTGGGCAAGGGAACATCAAGTCCATTTCTTTTTCTCATCATAGGGGTGATTGGGCTGCACTTTGTCTGGTCCCTCACCTATGACCTGTCTGCCTTGAGTGACGCTACTAGGGGCGTGAAGCCCCTGACAGCATAGCTCCTAGGATCATTGGGACACTCAAACCCCTCCACCATGGTAAGGTGGCAGCCCAGGGAGGGGGAGTTGGTGACATTTATTTTATATTTTCAGGACTAGTTATGAGTTGGTTTGCTAATTAATTGTGATTTGTGAACATAGACTTTCAGGCTCAGGTGTATTTGTTTACTCAGTTTGGACGTATGAAAGTTCCTTAGTGACGGAAACTGAATGAGGCAAGAACTGAACTGAAAATACTGAGGAGGGAGAGATGATCATCTGCTTAAATATGTGTTTCTTATGTTTTATGAGCTTAGAGCTACAAATAATTTTATTTGTTTATTTATTTATTTTGCTAAATATAGGATATTGACATTTCATCAGCAGAGGAAACTAGCTAAATAATTAGAGGCAGTGTTTTAGTGATACAATGAAATAAGTGGAAGAACACATTAAAAAAATTAATAGGTTATACAGGTTTTAGTGATGTCAGAGGGTAATTAGAAGTCACAGACAGCAGAAATGTTTTTAAGAACGGTTAGTAACAGACATGAAAATATTTTGAAGAAGTGACAGACTTGCAGACGCCAGTTTCTTATTTACTGTCTGAGAGTTTTAAAACAAGGCACTTTGTTCTCATAACTTGTTCTCTGACTTTTGACAGACATCAACACTCCACTCCTCATTCAGACAGAAGAGTAAAATGCACAATTACTTTGTAAATAGACATTTAACTTGTATGATCTAAGTCTAATGAGGTTTCAAAATCATTAATACTGTTTTACAGTTGATGTAAATGAGTGGTTTACTTGAACATTAGAAATGGTATGAACTGAACAAACTTTTGATTATCAAGATATTGTAAAATAGTAATGATAATATTAAAAAAGAAGAGTGTTCTTTCAATTGATTAATTCAGGATACAATTAAATAGTCTCTTGATGAGAAAATTTGTGTTCTGGATTCAAATCAATGAAATAACAGTTCCTGTTCCCTGAAGGTGTCACGATTCACGCCTGTCTGATTTAAATTCTTTTCACTCTGTTCACTGCTTGGTGTCTGTGGACTCTTTTTCTTTTCTATCTTTCTCTTGTTGTTTGTTTTTTCTTGGTTTTCAGACTTCCTTCTCTGCAGCACTCTTATCTCCTCTCTGCTGGCTGCATGTGACTTTAAGTTTGTCTTCTCTTCACCACACTCCACACTGATTACTTCTCATTAGCTGCACCTGTTGCTGCACCCTTTATAAACCTGACAGGCACACAGGGTGAGCGCCAACTGCGACCCGGAAGTAGGCAACGGTTGTTGTGGCTCTCAGAGAGAAGTTTGTCTTGCGTTTGTTTTTGGTTTTTGGCCAAGGTGACGAACAAAGAAGGCGGTAGGTGGATCGCATAAGCTGTACATTGAATGTAACAACATGGCTTCTGCATCAGAGGGGCATAGTGGCAACGAAATGGAATGGATAATGTCAAGATCAGCGAGAACAAAAAGGACGCTTAGGATGAGGCAAGAAAGGGAAAGAAGTCGGTCGGCAGAAAGTGAAACTAGGGCAGAAGTTACCAAAAAAACCAAACCAAATGATAGAGCAAATGTAAGAGAACAAAATGTATTATCCAGAGAAGAAGAATTCAAAATCATAGTAGAATTTCAGCGTGAAGGAGGATATATTCACCCGATCAAATTGACCAAATCAATAGAAGAAGAAATAGGGAAAATTAAAACAGCTAGAATCATGAATAATAGAAGAGTGTTGATATATGCTGTTAGTGAAATACAACAACAAAAGATCATCAGATTGAAGAACTTGATGGGGGAAAGAATCACAACACATATTCCAGGTTACTTGGCAAGGCTGAGAGGAGTAATTTCAGGTGTACCGATAGAAATAAAAATGGAAGAATTAAAAAGAGAAATCAAAGGAGGAAAAATAACAGATGCCACCAGGATTAAAAGTAAAAGAGATGGAGAACTTAAAGACACGATGGCAGTAATCCTGCAATTTGAAAATGTTATGCCAGAAAACATACAGCTAGGGTACCTAAACTACAAAGTCAGAGAATACATCCCTAAACCCCTCAGGTGTTTCAATTGTCAAAGAATGGGACACATAGCAAAGAACTGCAAAGGCAAACTCAGGTGTGCAAGGTGTGGAGGCCCACATGAATTCGGTAAATGTGATAAAGATGCCAAAATCAAATGTTGTAACTGCGGAGGAGATCATAGCGCAGCTTATGGAGGATGTCAAATTCAAAAGGTAGCCAGAGAAGCTCAAAGAATCAAAATTACAGAAAGAGTATCATATGCTGAAGCTTTAAAAAGAGTAAATAATGATAACTCCAGAGGACTGCAGCTGGGAGGAACAGGTCATAAAGACACAAATTGGAACACAAGCCAAGAACAGAACGAACAGAGACAAACGGTGATACCAGCAACAATTATACAAAAACCATGTATACATAAATGTAGAGTTGATGACAATTCAATGGTGGTCAAAAAGGAAAACTTTGTCGCATTTATGTGTCACATTGTCAACGTTACGGTACAAATGAAGAAAAAAAGTGATAAAATAAAAGCAATTGTGACAGCAGCAGGCAGATTCTTAGATATGAAAGACCTCCAAGCAGATCAAATACATGCCATCTTGAGTACTACAGAAACAACAGACAATAACCAAGATTAGGATTAGATCAATATAATGGTTCTACATATCCTACAATGGAATGCTAGAAGCCTAATAGCAAATGGACAAGAATTCAAACGGTTTGTATCTACGTTGGAAATTACTCCAGATATAATTTGCATACAAGAAACATGGTTAAAACCAAATTTAGATTTTCAAATTCATGGATATAGTGTAGAAAGACAAGACAGAAGGGATGGTAGAGGTGGATGTGCCACTTTCATTAAAAATGGAATAGCTTATAGAAAAAACCACATGCATAAAGAAATAGAATGTGTTAATATAGAAATATATAATTTAAAGAAGTATGACAATATTAAAATTATAAACTTTTATAATCCGTGTAAAAGTCTTAATAGTGAAATATTCGAGGAAATAGCAGGTAAATCACATAACAGAGAAGTGTGGTGTGGTGATTTTAACGCACACAATACTCTTTGGGGTAGTAAAAAAACAGATCATAATGGTTATATAATTGAAGAAATGATGGATGAAAAGTCATTAGTTTGTATTAATAATGGAAAAGGTACAAGAATAAATATACATGACCTTACAGTCTCATGCTTAGATATTACGCTAATAACTGCTAGCCTTGTTAATTCAAGTGAATGGGATATTACTGGGGATTCCACACTAGGGAGTGACCACTTTCCAGTCAGTACAATAATCGATGATAGTATAAATAGGACAGAGGATTGCATATTAAAAAAATGGTGCTTCAAAAAAGCTAACTGGCAAAAGTTTAAAACAGATTGTGAGGAAACAAGTCATTTGGTAACATTAACAGATAATGTAGAAGAATGTACAAAACAGATAACGGAACACATTTTAAATGCTGCCAATGCTAGTATTCCAAAAATAATAGTGAAAAGTAAGAAAAAAATAGTCCCTTGGTGGAATGATGACTGTAGCAGAGCAGTCAAAGAACGTAATAAAGCTTTTAAAAGCTTACAGAAAAATTTAACAAACGAATACCTTATTGATTATAAAAGAAAAAGAGCAATAACTCGTAAAATTATTAAAGAAGCAAAAAAGGAAACATGGAGAGAATATTGCTCATCAATAGGTTCAGAAATTAAATTACAGAATGTTTGGACAATGTTCAGGAAAATGAATGGGAAAAGAAAAGATGTCAAAGTGCCAGCTTTAATCAGAGGACAAGAAATAGTAATTATAAATAAAGATAAAGCAAATTTACTAGGGGAAACATTTGCAGCAGTACATAGTGGCGTACGTCTTACAGATATTCATAGACAAAAACAAATACAAAAACTTGAAAATTACAAAAATATGATAGGAAAATGTCAAAACTACAATTCAACGTTAGACACAAACATAACCATGGAAGAACTTCAATCAGTATTAAAAGGGACAGGAGACGCAGCTCCAGGAGAAGATCAACTATGCTATGTTATGTTTCATCAAATGCCAGAACTAACATTGAAATTAATATTAACATTATTTAATAAAATATGGACTGAAGGTATAATACCAAATGACTGGAAAAGGGCAATAATACTCCCGTTTAATAAACCTGGGAAAGACAGCACCAATCCAAATAACTATAGACCGATAGCTTTGACTTCTCATCTAAGTAAATGGATGGAGAAAATTATAGTAAACAGATTAGGATATTTCCTTGAACATAAAAAGCTAATGAATGGATATCAGTGTGGTTTTAGAACAGGGAGATCAACAACAGATGCATTGACTAGGGTCAGTAATGACATGGAAAAAACTTTAAAAATGAAGGAGGTAATGATCATAGTTTTTTTTGACATTGAAAAAGCATATGATTCGATGTGGAAAGAAGGACTACTTATAAAAATCAGGCAGATGGGGATTGGTGGAAAACTATATAATTGGATAGCAAATTTTCTGACGGATAGGAAAATAAAAGTTAAGATTGGGAATGAATACTCAAAGGAATTTAATGTAGAGAATGGTATTCCGCAAGGATGTACAATAAGTCCAATATTATTTAATATAATGATTAATGACATATTTTTGGAAACAGATACATGTATCAAATCGGCATTGTATGCAGATGATGGGGCAATTTGGATGAGGGGAAGGAATATAAAACATGTAGTGGGACATATTAAAAAAGCTATTGGAAAAGTGGAAACATGGTCATATGAATGGGGTTTTAAATTTTCGGCTAGCAAGTCATGTTTTATGATAATCACAAATAAGAAAAATGTGGATATAGGACCAATAACTTTATATGGACAACCGCTAGACAGGGTCAAAGAATTTAAATACCTAGGTTTATGGATAGATAGTGCTTATACTTGGAAAACACATGTAGATAACATAGAAACCAAATGTAAAAAAACCATAAATCTATTAAAGGCTGTGGCCGGACATAACTGGGGTGCAGATAGACAGTCGCTACTACACATATATAGGGCACTTATGAGGCCAATAATCGATTATGGAAGTTTCATATATGGAGCAGCAGCTAAAACGACACTAAAAAAAATAGATAGACTACAGAGTAGGGCACTACGTATATGTACAGGAGCAGTGAAAACAACACCAATCAATGCTCTATTAATAGAAACCGGAGAAACACCGCTTGACATGAGAAGAATAAAATTAGCATTAACATATTGGATGAAGATTAAAGGTGACGAAGAAGAGAATGTCACTTCAATTATATTTCAGAACTGTTGGGAATACACAAAATTCCAGAGGAATGGTTTTGGTTGGATGATCAGTGACTGGATCAAACTATATGGAGTAGAGGATAATAAAATAGGTAAAACCAACCCAATTTCTGTTATTCCTCCTTGGCTCTTTCCTAAGATAAATATAGATATAGGAATACTTAAAAAGAAAAATAATTGGAATTTGAATGAAGTAGGGGTAAAAACTGATGATTATTTAAGAGAATCATATTATAACTATCTCAAAATCTATACCGATGGATCAAAAAATCTTAAAGGATGTGTGGGAATAGGGATATATGTACCTGAGTTTAAAATTCACATATCTAAAAGAATATCGGACCACCTTTCCGTTTTCACAGCTGAAATGATGGCAATTACATTGAGTTTAATGTGGGTGGAAGAGGTTAGACCAGAAAGGGTTGTACTATGCACAGACTCGAAAGCAGTTTTGGAAAGTATCAAGGGGAAAGGAAACAATAGGAAAGACTTAATATTAGAAATTAAACACAGTTTATTTAGATTGTACAGAGGTGGCATTGATGTCTGGTTCTGCTGGGTACCAGCTCATGAAGGGGTAAAAGGAAATGAGAAGGCAGATACATTAGCAAAAAGGGCTTTAGAAAAGACAATAACAATTACAATTCCTATAGGGAAAGGAGAAGGAAAATCACTGATAAAGGATAAAGAAAAAGAACAATGGCAAAAAAGGTGGACTGAAGATAAGAAAGGAAGAAGTCTATATAAAATCCAAAAGTCAATAGCAATTAAGAATATTAATATGAAAAATAGAAGGGAAGAAATCATAATGACCAGATTAAGAGTAAGTCATACATACTTAAATGATGTTTTATTTAGAATAGGGAAGAAAAATACTGATAAATGTGAAAAATGTGGAGAGAAAGAAACTGTAGAACACGTATTGATGCACTGTAAAACATATGAATCTGAAAGAGAGATACTGAAAAGAATGGTTGAAAAGACAGGTCAAGACTGGAGTCTTAAAGGACTGTTAGGAACTGAGGGAAACATAACGGATATATATAAAATAAGGAAAGCGATAATTTTATATCTTAAAAATACAAGACTAATTAATAGAATTTGATAGATGTAGAGAACTGTTGTTACACACTCATGTACAGTAGGTGGCGGAATGCACCTTACAGTTGTTTGCGATCCGCCATTAACGAAATGAAGAAGAAGAAGAAGAAGGGTGAGCGCCAGATAGTCGAAAACAGTTTACCTGCCAGTAATTATCCCGCGCTTCTGTCTCCTGATTCCCTCATAGTCTCCTGTTCCTTCATAGTTTCTCTCCTGCCCAGTTTGTTTGCCTGCCCTGCTCCTGTCCCTCTTCCTGGTTTTGATATCCTCACCTCCTCGTGCTGCTTCATGGTTTTGGACTCCTGCTCGCCTGACTTCGCCTCCAGCCTGCTCCTCATTGGATCTACGTCTTCTCTCATTGGTTTTCGACTCACGCCTGCCTCACACCGTCTTCTCGCCTGCTCCTGTTTGGTACCGTCGTTTTCCTGCGCTCTGGTAACAACCCTCGCCTGTCTGACCTCGACATCTGCCTCACGGACCGGTTGCTGGTCCAACGCCGTTGTGGTTCAACACCTCATCACCATCCACCCATTCTCGGTCTCTTCGCTGCAGCCGGCTGACTCCTCTCACCAGGATCACCCCTCCTGCAGTGAATCCATCCAGCTGGAACGACTCCTCTCTTCTGAGCCCCCTTCAACCAGAGAAACGGTTAGTGGTTACCTTTCTCAGACATTTGCTCTCGCTTCTGTCTCCTGCCTGGCCACTAACCGTTCTCTTTCCGCCTACAGACTCATTCCAGCCTTTGACCCAGTAATCGACACCAGAACCAGACTCACTTTTGAGAAACGAGGGCTTCTACAATAAATTTTGTAATCTAAGTCTCTGTTGTGGTGATTTTGGTCCAGAGTTGAAGGGGTTCGTTACAGAACTATCTGGCCAAAAGACATGGACCACTCACCCTCTGCAGACTGGCGCTCTGGTGTCGAGGGCGCTATTGGTAAACTTGAATCGGGCATGGAGGACATTGTCCGCATGTTAAAAACCTTAACACCTCAGACCACTAACCAAGACTCTGCCACTTCTCACTCTGCTTCTGGGTCAGTTCGGGAGCCTCGTCTCGCCCCCCCCGAACTATTTTCAGGGGAACCAGATCAATGCAGACCTTTCATTACCCAATGTGAAATTCACTTTCAGCTGCAACCCTCTTGTTTCACCACAGAAAGGTCTAAGGTGGCGTACACAATCTCTCTCCTCTCCGGCAAGGCTAAGAGGTGGGGAACTGCTGAGTGGCAGCACGACTCTCCTATATGCTACATTTTTCAGACTTTTGCCAAGGAGCTGTGTCGTGTGTTCGACCCAGTCCTTCCCGAGAGGGAGGCCGCCCGACGCCTGTTTTCCATCCGTCAAGGTAATCGCAGAGTAACTGACTACATCATTGACTTTCATTCAATTGCTTCAGGTAGCCATTGGAATGAGGAGGCGCTCACTGACGCTTTTAACCGGGGCCTCAACAACAACATCAAGGATGGTCTTGCTACTAAGCGCTACCCTGACTCTCTACAGGACTTGGAGGACTTGGCCACCAGGGTGGACCTTCACTTGGCTGAACGATCAAGGGAGCGAGGATCACGCGCTCTTCCAGCCACCTCGATGGTTAGTGAACCCCCTCTGGAAGCCAAGACCCCTAAGTTCTTGTCTCTTCCTCTCTCCCTGCAGAGGAACCCATGCAGTTGGGCCGCAGTCGTCTCACTCCCGCCGAACGTGAAAGGCGGCGAAGGGGTCACCTATGCTTCTACTGTGGGGGGTCTGGACACATCATCTCTGTATGTCCGGTAAAAGGACTCTCTCAGTAAACATGAGGAGAGGTTTACTGAGCAGGACTCTCTCATCCGAACTCTCCTCATCTGTCACCCAACCAGCCACCCTCTCCATTCCGGGTAAGTCCTCTATTCCTGTGAGGGTGTTTATTGACTCTGGGGCTGACACCAAATTCATGGATTATAGTTTTGCCATTAAAGCTGGTATCAATATTCTCGAGTCGTCTAAAGAACACTCCGTGGTGGCCCTAGACGGTCACCCTCTGAACTCTTCATCGCAGATTACCGAACCTGTAACTCTTCATTTGGGGGGGAACCATAAAGAATCCATCAGTTTCCTTGTCATTAATTCCCCCCAGTCACCGGTGGTTTTAGGTGCCACCTGGCTTCAGAGACATAACCCTCATATTGACTGGAGAAAGGGAGAGATCCTGGGTTGGGCGGAGGAATGTTTATCCTCCTGCCTCATGGACGCTGTGGTAGTCAAAGACTCTGTTAAAAGTTCTGTGAACTTTTATTCTGATCTCTCAAAGGTTCCCACTGAGTATCACGATCTGAAAGAGGTTTTTAATAAGGTTCGGGCAACATCTCTCCCTCCTCATCGACCATATGACTGTCCCATTGACCTCCTTCCTGGCTCTTCACCCCCTAGGGGTGCTCTTTATTCTCTCTCAATTCCCGAACAACAATCCATGAGGGACTACATCCACAAGTCCCTTCAGGCAGGCATCATCAGGCCCTCCGTCTCTCCGGCCGGGGCAGGGTTCTTCTTCGTCGGGAAGAAGGATGGCTCACTTCGTCCATGCATTGATTACCGTGGACTAAATAAAATCACTGTAAAGAACAAATATCCATTACCCCTTATGAACTCTGCATTTGACCTCCTGCAAGGGGCTAAGATTTTCACTAAACTTGATCTCCGCAATGCTTACCATTTAGTTCGAATACGTGAGGGCGATGAGTGGAAGACCGCTTTCAATACCCCCACAGGACATTATGAATATCTTGTCATGCCTTTCGGGTTAACCAATGCACCAGCAGTTTTTCAAAGTTTGGTCAACGATGTTTTAAGAGATATGGTTAATCAATTTGTGTTTGTTTATTTAGATGACATTCTTATTTTTTCCAAAGATCTCCCCTCTCACTGTAAACAAGTTCGCGCTGTCCTTACCCGTCTTCAGAACGGTCTTTTCGTCAAGGCCGAGAAATGTGATTTCCATGTCTCCACCACATCTTTTCTTGGTTTTGTCATTTCTCCTGATAAGATGGAGATGGACTGTAATAAGATTGCGGCGGTCGTGGATTGGCCGACCCCCAAGGACCGTAAACAACTCCAGCGGTTCTTGGGGTTCGCTAATTTTTATCGTAGATTCATTAAAGGTTACAGTCTCATCTCCAAACCCCTCCACTCACTCACTTCCACTGTCACGCTTCGTTTGGTCCCTGGTTGCTGAAGAAGCTTTTAACAAACTCAAAACCCTTTTCTCTTCCGCCCCCATTCTCCAGGCCCCAACTGCATGGGTTCCTCTGCAGGGAGAGAGGAAGAGACAGGAAAGAACTTAGGGGTCTTGGCTTCCAGAGGGGGTTCACTAACCATCGAGGTGGCTGGAAGAGCGCGTGATCCTCGCTCCCTTGATCGTTCAGCCAAGCGAAGGTCCATCCTGTCGGTCTCGTCCTCCTCCTCCCAACTGTCCTGACAACCGTCTGTTTGTTCCCCCAGAAATGATTAATAAAGTCCTTGAGTTTTGCCATTCGTCCCGTTTATTTTGCCACCCGGGTCTTACTAAGACTCTCTCTGTGGTTCGGTCACAGTTCTGGTGGGATTCCTTGTTTAAAGACGTCCAGTCTTTCGTCCGCTCCTGTCCCTTGTGTTCACAGTCCAAGACGTCCAGGCGTCCTCCTGCTGGACTGCTTCGCCCTCTCCCCTGTCCTAAACGTCCTTGGTCCCACATTGGGATGGATTTTATAACCGGTCTCCCGGACTCTGAAGGTCATTCGGTCATTCTTACAGTCGTGGACCGTTTTTCTAAGATGACCCACCTGGTTCCCCTTCCCAAACTGCCCTCTTCTAAAGAGCTCGCTCATATCATGGCCCGAGAAGTGTTTAGACTCCACGGGCTTCCCCTTGACATTGTCTCAGATAGGGGTCCTCAGTTCGTTTCTCTCTTTTGGAGGGAGTTTTGCAGCCTATTAGGCATCTCCATCAGTCTCTCTCCAGGGTTTCATCCCGATACTGATGGTCAGACTGAAAGAGCCAATCAGGAGGTGGAGAGTAAATTACGCCTCTTGTGTCACAAGGACCCCGACAAATGGTCCCTTGCTCTACCCTGGGTTGAGCACACACTCTATTCCCTCCCCTCCTCTGCCACTGGTCTCTCCCCTTTTCATGCTGTTTTTGGTTTTCAACCCCCGTTTTTTTCCCTCCAGGAGTGCGAGGCTGTGGTTCCTTCTGCTCACCTGATGGCTCTCAAATGCCAGAGGGCCTGGAGGAGAGCCAGACGAGCCCTACTGAAAACTACGGCGATTTATATTAAGAAAGCTGATCGCCGTAGATCTTGTCAACCCACCTATAAGGTGGGCCAAAACGTCTGGCTCTCCACCAAGAACCTTCCCCTCAAGGCCCAGTCTCGCAAACTCGCTCCCCGTTTTATTGGTCCTTTTCCCATCTCCAAGATTATCAATCCAGTCTCTGTACGTCTCACCCTACCCAAGTCCTTTCGTGTGCACCCCACTTTTCATGTCTCCTGCGTTAAACCCGTCATCTCGTCCAAATTTCACCCTTCAGTTCGCTCCCCCCCACCCGCCCGCCTGATTGACGGGTCTCCTGCCTACACGGTCCATCGCCTCCTCCGTTCTAGGAGGAGGGGTTGCGGCCTGCAGTATCTGGTCGACTGGGAGGGTTATGGCCTTGAGGAACGCTCCTGGGTTCCTTCTCGCCACATCTTGGACAAATCCCTCATCACTGCCTTCCACGCCGATCATCCGGACCAACCAGGTGGGACGCCAGGAGGCGTCCCTTGAGGTGGGGATATGTCACGATTCACGCCTGTCTGATTTAAATTCTTTTCACTCTGTTCA
>NC_056519.1:23288343-23288801 GCF_014905685.2 Nematolebias whitei | reverse complement strand
TTCTGGACAGCAGTCAGGTCGGCAGTCTTACCCATGATTGCGGTTTTGAGTAATGAACAAGGCTGGGAGTTTTTAAAAGCCTCAGGAATCTTTTGCAGGTGTTTAGAGTTACGTCGTTGATTCAGATGGTTAGGTTAATAGCTTGTTTAGAGAACCTTTTCATGATATGCTAATTTTTTGGGACAGGCATTTTGGGTTTTCATGAGCTGTATGCCATAATCATCAGTATTAAAACAATTAAAGACCTGAAATATTTCAGTTGGTGTGCAATGAATCTGAAATATATGAAAGTTTCATTTTTATCATTACATTACGGAAAATAATGACCTTTATCACAATACGCTAATTTTTTTGAGAAGGACCTGTACACTGTGTACTTATACACACCTATGTTAGTATAGAAATGTTCATGAATACATACAGTACATACATATATACATAAATATATATATATATAT